>NW_027202493.1:17506869-18254369 GCF_024711535.1 Dipodomys merriami | reverse complement strand
AACCTGGCTCATAAAAGGGAGGAGCATCCCTGGTTGGATGTGTCTTCTTCATCCCATTTTTAAATAAATATTATAAAGGAATTAAGTAGCAAGTAAAAATTTTTTGTTTATTGCTTTTTACTTATTATTTAAAAAATAGTTGTATGGAGGCATTTCAATCCCACAAGTCATACCATGAGTTCAATTTACCTTGATTGGTGTCACCTCTTCCATTGTTCTCCATCTTTCCCCATTCCCTCCATACCCTCAAGTTGTTTATGGACTTCTATTTATTTTTGTTGTTGGCATGGGGCTTGGTCCTGTACCTGACCTTTTCTGCTTAAGTCTAGTGCTCTACCACTGAGCCACAGTTCAACTTCCGGTTTTCAGGTGGTTAATTTATGGTTAACTGGAGTTTGTTGAGTTGCTAGGATTAGAGGCATAAGCCACAAGCACCTGGCTTGTCTGTGAGTTCTTAAAGAAATTGCATTTTCAAACAATTTCCCATAGTTTTGAAAATAATGTGGGAAAAATTTTAAAATATTTTTTAAATTCCTTTCCGTGTTCTCCATTGTACAAGGTAAGTTCGCTCTCCTTCAGACCCAAGAAACCCCACAAGTAAAATAAGCACAATTTGCTGATTGAAAGATGGAGTGTTGTCACTGGCAGCACAGATCCCCTGAAAGAGGATGGGAATGAACTCAAAGATTTGAAATAAGGCTCTTGGTTCTAGGACTCCAAGTTCAGAGGAGAGGGGGCATTTAAGCTTGGAGCTGGAAGTTCTGTGGTCCATGGGTCATAATTTGCAATTGAGAATTTCATGTATTTAGTAGGTGTTTTGGGTTTCAGAGATTTCCTGTCTCAGGTGAATGACTTCTGCCTCTTAAAAAACATTAAAAAATATATTCCCCATACATCCCCTCCAGCATCTGTTGTTATTAGAGTTCTTGATTATAGCTATTCTAGCAGGGGTGAGGCAGTACCTCAATGTTGTTTTGATTTGCATTTCTTTTATGGCTAGGGAGGTTGAGCATTTCTTCATGTGTCTATTGGCCATCCTTCTTTCCTCTTCGGAGAAGTTTCTTTTTAAATCTTTAAGCTTGCTTTTTTAAAATTAACTTGGATCTGGGCTTTGGTGGCTCATGCCTATAACCCTTGCTACTCAGGAGTCTGAGATCAGAGGATGGTGGTTCAAAGCCAACCTGGGCAGAAAAGTCTGTGAGACTCTTATCTCCAATAAACCACCTAAAAACTAGAAATGGCACTGTGGCTCAAGTGGTACAGTAGTAGCCTTGAGCTGAAGAGCTGAGGGACAGTGCCCAGGCCCAGAGTTCAAGCCCCACGACTGACAAAAAAAAATTGACATGGATTTTTACTTTGTTATTTCATGATTTTTTTGGGGGGGGTCTGGTCATGGGGCCTGAACTCTGGGCCTAGGCGCTGTCCCTCAGCTCTTCAGCTCAAGGCTAGCGTTCTACCACTTGAGCCACAGCACCACTTCCCGCTTTTTTCTTTTTGCTTGAGGAATTGAACCCAGGGCCTCAGGCATGCAAGGCAAGCACTCTACCACTGAGCCACCTTCCCAGCCTCTATTTCATGATTTTTTTATGAGTGGTTGTTCAGTGAAAATGTCATTGGTGTTTATATTTTGTGTTGGTATAAAATGAGCCTACTATTGTCTTAAATTAATCAGAAAAACTCTGATTCTATGACAGCATAAATTTTCTGGGTAATGGTTAAAACCAAGTTGCCTTTCTGAAAAAAATATATTTATATCACCCCCCACAAAAGAGGAACCAAAGAAAACATATGCCAGAAACTTACTCTGTAAATCTTGATGGACTACTAGTCTGTCAGTTTGTTTTAACTTTTAATCAAAAATTAAAGTAATATTGGATAATATTAACCCATTTAAAAATATATTACCCATGCAAAAGAAAAAGGAAATCAATCTAGATGGGAAAGATTTTCCAAAATGCAAAGAAAGTCTCTGAACCTTGAAACAGACAGGGCAAAACTTTCCCTTGTATTTGGCTGTCAAATGGTGGCTTTATGGCAAAGCTGTTGTTGTTGGTGGTGTGGTATACAAAAACCTTGCACTGTTACATTTTCAAACATGTAAGCAATGTACTTCAATCAATTGTTCCCTCTCCATCACTCTACCTTACCTTCCTCCCTGCTTCCCAGTACAATTACGTAAGCTTTCTGTTTTTTTTTTTTTTAAACACATAAAAGCAACCTATGGTGACCATCTTCATCCTCTTTAGCCCTTGGCAGTACAAGTCCTCCTCTGAAAGGGGCTGCCTCGCCCCTTTCCCAACAACACAGTCTGTTTCTCTGTCTCATATTGATCAACAGCTTTCCTTGAAGTTCTTTATGCTATTTTCATATACATTTTCAGGGTATCCAGATTATTAAACTTCTTTGTTCCTGGCGCTTTGTATTTGAAGGTAGCTAGTGCCCAAATTCAGTTATCAAGAAGACACATCTCACAAAAAGCGCAAATATTAAAATTTATGTTTAAGTAATACAATTGTACTTTAATTGTTTTGGGAAATGAGAAATCTGATACTATCATGATACCTGTCTGGCAGTACTTATCAGTTATTTTTTATTTGAGCAAAATATGCACAAAACTACACAATATATAGATATATTGGGACATATCATTGGATGATACAGGACTACAAAACTGAATGGTCTATAATTTATGTACAGTGATGCAAGTTATACTTCAAGAATGTATACACATTCATTGGACATTTTACATATAAAATGCATATTTTACATGTGTGTGTGCCAGTCTTGGGACTTGAAGTCAGAGCCTAGGCACTGTCCCTGAGCTTTTAATCTCAAGGATACTGCTCCTTCTTTTGAGCCACAGTGTCACTTCTGGATTTTTGATAATTTATTGGCAAAGACTCACAGACCAGCATGCTCAGGATGGCTTAGAACCATGATCTAAATGTCTCAACTTTTGGACTAGCTAGGATTATAGGCATGAGCCACCAGTGCCTGGCTTAAAATGTATGCTTTAGAAAAATTATTGTACATGTTCTCAGATTCATGAGATCATTAAAGTAACCAGCAATTCAAATATGGAAATTAGGAACTGCTAGACTATTTGTGGGCAGAACACAAGTGGAAAGAGTAATCTGTTCTGAGGGATCTAACACATTAGTCCACTATCAACTCTCCCAGCAGTGAAAACAGAAATGAAGATACTAGATTCACGACTTGACTTCGTCTGAATCCCAGACTTATTTTATTTTGAATTGTTTTTTATTTGATGCTAAATTCTTTGATCATGTCCCAGTGAAATAATTATCCTAGAATCTGTCAGGAAATACAATACTTCTTTGTGAATATTTCTTCATACTAATTTAACAAATAGTTTTATCAGAACAATGTAAAGCCCAGTGGGGACACTTTCTACTCTCACCATCCCCATACAAACCAGCTTTTAGTCACAGCTTAAATTCATCGAGAAGCTAATTCCAACTTCTTTAGATCACTTCCCTAATTCACTTTTCCTCCCAATTCTTTCAGCAGCCTCCCGGACAATCCTCATAGATTTGTGTGTCTTCTTTATTACACACAACCTTACTATACCTAATGTCGCTGTGTTTAGCTACAAATGTAGACAACACATACAGCGCCAGTGTTTGGTTTTATTGTTAAACTCACATTCAAAGAAATTTTCATATGCAAACCAAAACAACACTGAGATTTCACCTTACCCTTGTTAAAATGGCCTGCTGTTCTCAAGAAAATAAACAGTAACAAAAGCTGGCAAGGATGCGGTCAAAAGGGAATTCTGATTCACTATTGGTGGGAATGTGAACTTGTTTAACCAATCTGGAAAGAAGTAAGAAGGGTCCTCAAAAAACTCAACATAGAACTACCCTATGACCCAGTAATTCCAATATCTATCCAATAGAACACAAAAAGAGTTATAGTAAAGCCATCAGCACAGCCATAGTCTTTGCAGCACTATTTAGGAAGATAGGGAATCAACTCAGATGCTTCTCAATGGACAAAGGGATCAAGAAAATGTGATATATATTCCACACACAATGGAATTTTACTCATCTATTAGAAAGAATGATAGTGTACCAATCACAAGGAACTGTAAGACATGAAAAAAATATTAAGTGAAGTAAGACCCCGAGAAACAAAGGTTGCCTGGTTTCCTTCAATGATGCTAGCTATGATGTGCCTAAACATACAAATAAACATATTGGATGGTGTGCAAGTGGTTACACATGAATTAACTTAAGTATAACAGACTCTATGAAGAGTTAAAGTAGTATAATATTTTTGAAAGACTTGGTCAAAGCCCAACAAAATCAACATTAAGAAATGGTTATATCTAAATCTAGGGGATGAGTTGTGAAGAGGAGAGGTATAGACAAATGTGGAGGGCAGGGGAGATAAAGTAGTCAAGAATTCACTGTATATACCACAAAATTAAGAAAAGTAAGGGAAAAGGTGGGCTGAAGGTAGATCTTGAAAGGGTGACACTAAGGTGCATTGTATTTAAACTACTTTCTTATATGGAACCTCCTTTGTATAACTATTTAAAGATAATTTAAAAAATAAAGATTAAAAACCTTTCATTACTAACCTATGTCCTATCTTCAATCATATGCTATCTTCTACTATCCTAGTCCATACACAACTCTTATTTTCAATTAAATCTTATCCATTAAGTTTACAGAGTAATCCCATGGCTTTGGTTTGCATGTTTTCTGAATTTTAAATTCCATGTTATTGTTCTTCTATCCTTACAGAGGAGTTCTAGACTTCCAGTGCTGACTAGGTTGCTCAAGCTAACCTAGATAGATCAGTATTTCTTCCACTTTTACAAACACTGGTGGGAAAATACATCAAAGAATCTGTTCAGAGGGATGGAGTAGAGTGGGAAGTACACAAGATTAAGGTCCTATAACCTGAAAATGCAACCTAGTGACAGAGTCATAATGATGCATTTATCACACACACTTCTGTACAGTTAATACTTTGACCCTTGTAAACATTATTTTTCTAAGTTTCTAATTTTCACAAGAATAGATAGGATTCTCAGCTGAAAATTGAATTTGTCATTTTTCAAAAGATGTTTCTACTAGTGAAAGTCATTCTTGGTAGTTCAGTTTTTAAAAGCAAGTATTCTACATGGGGCATTTCAAGGTTTGATACTTTTCATATTATTGCCTTGTCAGTATTCATCGGTGTCAAGGACATTTTGTCTGAATATACTGAGAATCACATACAGGTTTCTTTTCTCATGTTAACAGAACACAACAAAATACTTTGAATACTTGCTAAAGTATGTAGTTATGACAGGGAAGTTTATATCACAAAATGCCGAGCATTTTGTGAGAAAAATGGTGGGAAAAAAATTTTGAGTACAACTTCTTAATTTATTGGTTTCAAAAAGTATAGACCTTAACTAAGTTGGGTTCATTCCTGGAATGGTAAGGTAGATTAAGATACATAAGTGAATAAATTCAGTACAGAGTATAAACAGAAGATAATCATATGTTCATTTCCACTGATACGTAGAAAGCTTTCAACAAAATTTCAATTATTTTTGATTAATGCTCAGGAGAACCTAGGGAACAGTAGGAATGTTCCTCAAGGGTATGTAGGACAACAAATAGCCAACTATATAATGAAGAAGATAAGGAAAACTAAAATAATTTCACTTAAAAAGAATCCAGTTTTAGGGAGACTGGGAAGGGATGGGAAGGGGAAAATAAAAAATAAAAAAATAAAAAAAATAAAAAAAATAAAAAAATAAAAAATAAATAAAATAAAAAATAAAAAAATAAAAAATCCAGTTTTAGTTAATTAACTAATTAATAAATTTTATTTATTTTTAATTTTTGTTATTTATTTAAAGTTAATTTAAATTTTAAATTTTCTTTTTTATTTTTATATTTATTATTTATTATAGTTTTCCTTTTTATCTCCACTCTTTAAAAAAAATTTAATGCTATGTACTGCCTGTATTTACTCAAACAACTTCTTGAAATTTAATAATTTCTTATACTTGGATGTCCTTCCTGATATGATTTTCTGATACTACATGTTTTTTACCTGCTGTGTTTTTGCTTATCATTAATTTGGAGTGTTCATAGTTTTGTAATGACTAAGCTTGATTTATGATGAATTCTCTTGAGACTGAACTTAAACAATACAAATCCATTAGCATATAATTCTAAAATGTCCTTTTACAAGTTAGTCATAGAAGCACATATCCAAAAATGCATATTATTACATTGTTTTACACTATGATTCTAGATGCCACTGCTTCTTACAATGTTACATTGTTATTCATAAAGTGCTGTGGTGTTACAGTGATAATTACCTTCTTCTCACCAAAACCCTTAGAGGTTACTTAGAATTTAATTTTTCAAAATTAGGAGTAACAACACATGAAAAACTTTAGTGCTCCTTCAAAATAAAGGCAAATGATAATAGATACAGACTTCCACCAAATCTTGTCATTTTGTACAATATTTTGGTGTGTGTGTTCCTGTACAAGTTATTTGTACTTCAATTTTTAGAGTAAAATTCCTGAATGACTTACCAACAGATGAAGGGATGAATTCCATTATATCTACTAATGATAACCTGTTCTATGGCTTATTGGATGCAACTGTCCCATGAACACTGAGTTGTTTTTACCTTCTTGAGCCCATGCATGAGAGAGAAACATAAATTCCCTTCTTCAGTTGTCTCTCATTGGATTAAGGTCTAGATTTAGTTCCCTTCCAACAGCAGCCTCTCAGTCTACCAAACTTGGCAAATAGCTAATAGTCCTCCCCATTGTGACTCCATCATCTCAACCAAACTTAGTCTGTACTTCCTCCTGCCCCAAGAGTGTCACCTATGTACTACACTGCAGTAACTGTGCGATATGAATAAATTCATTTTCTCACTTCCACTCGGAGGAAGAGATCAGTTAAAAGAAGAAAAGGAAGCAGCAGCCAGGATTTCAGAGTAAACGCCATATTAACACATAGCTTCATTAAAAGCACATAAGAACTATTTTTTGTCTTAGGCCTAGCATTCTCATCTCAGGTGCAACTTTAAGTAAAAAATGAGTGATTAACGTATCAGGTGCCAGAACATAGGGATACATTTATTCTAAGGGCATTTTGAACCAAATCTAACCTTTTTAGTTTACCATAAATTCCCCACATGTCAAAATCCCAGAGGGTCTCTGGTGTAACATACACCTGAGTTTCTCTTTCTCAACTTGCTTGTTTCTTGCTTAATAAAGTTCTGCTTGGTTTTCTTACCATAACAACTTGTCCTGAACGCTCACTGTGCATTTAAATGCAAGAACTTGGGGCAAAACCTTGAGTAGATGGCTCCTGTTTCTAAGAGGAATCTTCACAGTCCCTCACATGACACACTGGCAGCTCTTTATGTTCTTCATATGCAGTATTGACATTTTCCCCTGTGTACTTTTGTTGATTAGGCTGTTCTGGTTTCGGTGTACTTCCAATACTGAATTATATTGTGGGATACTCAAAGTTCTTCATCTTCCCATGTAAATTTCAAGATCATTTAATTCTCTGAGGAATTCTCACATCACTAATCATCTGCTTCTCAGGTTCTTATGCAGATACAGTTCATACACTTCACTGTATTTGTTGCTGAAAACCTGCTGCCTACAATGACAGACAAATCTAGAAGACAGTGCTGCATGAAAAATAAAATGTAGTAAATTATTAATCATGTGCTGATCATTTTGAAGGCAGACAGTTTTAGAACACTGTTGTTTAAGCAAGCTGTATGGGTCAAATTTCACAGGCTAGTTACAAAGTTGGCCTGCTACCTAGATGTCAAAATCCCACAGGGACTCCTGTGTAACATACACCAGAGTATGTCTTTCTCTGCTTGCTTATTGTTTGCTTAATTAAGCTCTTTCCAATTTTCTTACCATAACAAGATGTCCTGAACTATCCCTGTGCATTTAAGTTCAAGGAATTGGGGCAAAACCCTGAGTGGATGGTTCCTATTTCTAAGGGGAATCCTTCACAGACCCTCACCTGCTGCAAGTGACATCTCTTTATGCTCCTCATGTGCAGTATGGACATTTTTCACCTGCAAACTTTTATTCATACTGCTGCTCTGGTGTCAGTTTACTTCCAATACTGAGCTATATTGTGGAAAACTCAAAGCACATCATCTTTCAGCATGGACTTCAAGTTCAGTCACAGCACTAATTATCTTTTGTTAGAGGTGTATGAATTACTCAGGTAAAGGTTGTATGTGCATATAAGATTGCTTGATTTGGTATGGAAATCTGTTTCCAACAAAAGCAGACAAAATCAGTAGAAGAGAGAACAGAAGAAGAAACAGTATAATAGCAAGTAATTTCATAGGTCATGTGCTGATGATTTTGAATATAGACAGTTTTAGAAGACTACTTAGCAAGTTGTATGGGTCTGTCACAATAGCTAGTTATATGGCATCTTCTGGATATCACCTGTGGTAGAGAGAAGGTTTACTATATCCCCAAAGCCCCCTTTTACAGAGATACATATTTACATAAGAAAACAGTATTTTTTAAAGTAAAAAAGTATGGGCCAGGTACTAAAGGCTCAAACCTACAATCCTACCTCCTTATGAGGTTGAGATCTGAGGATGGAAGCCAGCAGGCCAGAAATGTCCCTGTGATACTCTTCTCTCTAATAAACACTCAAAAAAGCCCAAAGTGCTGCTGGCCTTGAGCACAAAGAGGCCCAAGGATTGCCCCCAGGTCCAGAGTTCAAGCCCCAAACCCAGGAAAAAATTAAACAAACCAAGTGGAAGAAGAAAAGGAAAACCAGAGATCAAATAACCAGCAAGATTTGTTATGATTTTAAGCACACGTGAGCATGTGCACGCACACACACACACACACACACACACACACACACACAGAGTTATGTAAATGTGCATGTAACTTCTTTACATACTTTGGTGTTTAATGTATAAATACTCTCCCATACAACACACACACACACACACACACACACACACAACACACATATATAGTATGTCATAGCATGTAAATATATAAAGAAACAGAACATGAGAGAAAGATCCACTAAAATACTAGGAAATATCAATAGAATACTTTTTATGTTTTAAGTTAAACTTGGCTTATTTTTTATACAACAGGGATTCATTCGACATGTCACATACACACACACACACACACACACAGACACACACACATATATAGGCATACATACACAAAATAATTGATTAGATTTACCCTCTTCATCTCTTTCATCTCCTCTTCTCTTTTCTAAACAAATTCAATACTTCACTGTTTAGTTTTCATAGACATACATGAAATATTTTGATTTTACTCACCCTCCTTAATTCTCTCTTATCCCTTCTTCTGAAAAACCTGATACTCCAAGAAGAACATGACTCACAGTCCTAACTGTATAAATATATAAGTGTATAAGTGTCTGTTAATTGGTGGGAGGGGGGCTTCATCATGGCTCTTCACACATGCATGTATTGAGCCTCAATCAGGTTGTCCTGTCCCTACTTCCTTAAGTTTTATCTTACATCTTCATTTTGAGATGCAATGTGCTTCAGTATTGTTTGCCCTCTAACATTCTTCCCCGCCCAACTCCCCTTCTAGCTCCCACAAACAATCCTCCAAGGTAATAAATTATACAAACTCACTCACTCTCACACATACTTTTTGAATTCAGGATCTGAGCACTCTCCCTTAATTTCTTTCCTCAAGGCTAGTGCTGGGCCATTTGAGCCACAACAGCCAACAGCTCCACTCCCAGCTTTTTGGTGGTTAATCAGACAAAAAAGTCCCAATGCCTTTGCTGCCCAGGCTGGTATTGTACTGAGAGCCTCAAATCTCAGCTTCCTAAGTACCTAGGATGTAAACCACCAGTGCCTGGCTTCCCGCATTTTTGTTTCTATATAATAATTTTATTTATTATTTAGAATAATCACTCTTCAATAAATTTTAACTCAGTTCATTACTGTGCATAATGAAAAGTGCTATAATTTTTTAAAATTTTATTTTATTGTCAAGGTAATGTAGAGGAGTTACAGTTATGTACATTAGGTAACGAGTACATTTCTTGTCCAACATTGTTACCCCCTCCCTCATTTTTCTCTAACTTTTCCTCCTCCTCCAACCACACCTCCAAGTTATAAAGTTCATTTCCAACATATTGTCTTGTGAGTATTAAAACCAGAAATACAGTCCTTCTAAATAATGACAACCCCACAGTGGAAGACACTATTTGTTTGGAATTCTGGTCTATCTGATTACTATTCATTGCTTCTGGTATTATGGCTACTTAATATCTCGTTTGCCTTGGTGAGCTGCATTGTGAAGGGAATATCAGGTTGACCTGAGGCTTTCCACTTAAAGCATATGGAAGGCACTGATGAATCTTTTCTTTCTGTTAGCTTGTAGGTAGATAATATGTTTTCTTAAATTTCTCTAAGTCTTCTTAGGAGTTCATCTTCAAGGTTTTTCCTTACTCTCTTTTTTTTTGTGTTTCTTTTCTTTTCCCCATCAGAATGAATATACAAATTTGTAAATTTTAATTCAAAGACAACTTTTGTGTGTAGGTATTCAAATCATTTTGCTTGTGCCTTTTGGCTTGGTTTGTATGGTTTGTGGGGGAGATGTATGTGTGATAGGCAGATTATTTTAATCTTTTAAATATACATTTTGGTGCTTTACGTAATGAGATTTGTTCATAGTGGATCAATGAACCATCTCTTATAGGCAATTTTGTTGAAAAGAAAAGTTTCTCTTTGATTCTAAAAAAAAGGCATTTGAAACCTTGACTTGGTATTAATTTAGGGTTAGAGATAGGAATCTAGTTTCAAACTTCCATATGTGGACATCCAGTTTTCCCAGCACCATGTGTTGAAAAAACTGTATTTTCTCCAATTATTTGGCATCTTTTGGCTATCTTTCTTCAATCATTTGACATTGTGTGTGTGTGTGTGTGTGTGTGTGTGTGTGTGTGTGTGTGTGTGTGTGTGTGTGTGTGTGTGTGCGCCCATCCTGGGGCTTGAACTCAGGGCCTGAGTGCTGCTCCGAAGCTGCTTTTGTTCAAGGCTAGTACCCTTCCATTTGAATCATAACACCACTTCCAGCTTGTTCTGAGTAGTTTACTAGAGATGAATCTCTTGGACTTACCTGCCCAGTCTGGCTATGAACTGTAATCCTCAGCTCTCAGCCTCCTGAGTTGCTAGCTAGGATGACAGGCCTGAGCCACCACGGCTCTTGCTTTGTTTTGTGATCTTTTGACAGAAAATTGGATGTCAACAGAGGAGGCGGGAACAATGTCCAACAAGGAATATACTCATTACCTTACTCATGTAACCGAACTCCTCTGTACAGCATCTTTATAATAAAGTAAAATTTAAAAATTGAATATTTGTAGCTACTCTCATTTATTCATATTCCATTTTGATTCTTTGTCCTCTGGGCTTTTTGCTAGTACCATGCTATTTTTGTTTACTATGATTCTTCAGTGTCATTTGAAATGTGGTATTGTGATACCTCCATTGTCGCTATTTAGTCAAGATTGCTTTATCTACTTAAGAGTCTTTTGTGCTTCTATATGAGTTTTAGTACTGAATTTTCTATTTCTGTGAAGAATAATATTGGAATTTTGATGAGTGTGCATTGAATCTGTAGATTGCTTTACACTCTGTAACCATGTTTATTCTATTGATTTTTACTAATGATTGAGCATGGCAAGTCTTTCTTTGTTCTGGTGTCTTCTTCAATATCCTTCAAGAAATCAACACAGAACTTAAAAAATGGCAAAACCTCCCATGCTCCTGGATTGGCAAGATTAACATCGTGAAAATGGCAATACTTCCCAAGGCTATCTACAAATTCAACGCGATACCTATCAAAATTCCACCCTCATTCTTCAAGGAAATAGAGGAGGCAATCCAAAAATTCATATGGAACAATAAAAGACCCCGAATAGCAAAAACGCTCCTCAACGGAAAGAACACTGCTGGAGGAATATCAATATCAAATTTCAAACTCTACTATAAAGCCATAGTAATCAAAACAGCTTGGTATTGGCATAAGAACAGACCTCAGGACCAATGGAATAGAATTGAAAACCCAGAAATGAACTTACAGACCTATAGCCATCTAATCTTCGATAAGGGAGCTAAAACAATAGAATGGAAGAAAGACAGCCTCTTCAGTAAATGGTGCTGGCAAAATTGGTTAACTACATGTAGAAAACTAAAGCTAGATCCTTATATATCACCCTGCACCAGAATCAACTCCAAATGGATCAAAGACCTTGAACTCAATGCAGACACTCTGAAAACATTACAGGATGGAATAGGAGAAACCCTAGGTCTCCTTGGCTCAGGTCGAAATTTTCTGAATAGAGACCCTGAAGCACAACAAATCAAAGAAAGGTTGGACAAATGGGATTGCATAAGGTTGCAGAGCTTCTGCAGGGCAAATGACATAGCTGGCAAGATCAATAGAAAGCCCACCGATTGGGAGAAGATCTTTACTAGCCATACAACGGACAAGGGTCTCCTATCTAAAATATACTTGGAACTCAAAAAATTAAACCCCCCAACAACAAATCCTCAAAGAAACAACTGCCCAATAAATAAGTGGGCGAAAGACTTAAAGAGAAGCTTCTCTGAAGAAGAAAGAAGGATGGCCAATAGACACATGAAGAAATGTTCAATATCCCTAGCCATAAAAGAAATGCAAATCAAAACAACATTGAGATATCACCTCACTCCAGTTAGAACAGCAAAAATCAAGAACTCTAACAACAACAGATGCTGGAGGGGATATGGACAGAAAGGAACCTTACTTCATTGTTGGTGGGAATGTAAACTTGTTCAACCACTTTGGAAAGCAGTATGGAGGTTCCTCAAAAGACTTCACATAGATCTCCCCTATGATCCAGCAATCCCACTTTTGGGCATTTACCCAAATGTTTACAAACAAGACCACACTAAAGCTACCAGCACAACTATGTTTATTGCAGCATTATTTACCATAGCTAAGATATGGAACCAACCCAGATGCCCCTCAGTAGATGAATGGATCAAGAAAATGTGGTATATATACACAATGGAATTCTATGCCTCCATCAGAAAGAATGACATTTCCCCATTTGTTAGGAAATGGAAAGGTTTGGAAAAAATTATATTAAGTGAAGTAAGCCAGGCCCAAAGAAGCATAGGTCCCATGGTTTCCCTTATTTACAATATCTAGTATAGGTATGAGTCAAGCGGAAAAGGTCAGATAATATGATGTTAGGAAAATGAACCCTTAAATATGTATTTTAATGTTTTCGTTTCTTTCATGCATGTGTTTCTAACGCATTTATAAGATTATTTCTTTGTTGCTTTGTATGTCCCTCCCCCACAGTGTAACCCCCGCTTTCACTATATTTGATGTCAGTATAACATGTGGAGGAGATGGGGACAAACAAGTCGTTTAAGGATTCAGGTGGACCTGTTGCAACAATGAGAAGTACAAAATGTCATGTCAAAACCAGCTTTACAATGTCGGTGTGGGGGGGGAGGGGGGTATAATTGGGGTGGGGGGAGGGGGGTAAAATTGGGTGGGGGGAGGGGGGAGGCGGGGAAGGGAAGTGAAGGGTAAACAAAGGAGGAGGCTGCAATGCTTGGTAAGAAATGTATGCATTATCCTGCCCATGTAATTGTAGCCCCTCTGTACAGTATGTTCTCAAATAAAATAAAATACAATAAAAAAAAATATCCTTCAAGATCTTGTATTTGTCATTGCAGAGACCTTTTACCTTCCTGTTTTGTCTGATTACTAGATAATGTTTTTGAGATTGTTTTGTATAAAATTATGTTTATTGTTGGTATACACAAAAGGTACTGATTTTGTATTCTTCAGCATTGTCAAAGTTGTGTGGGAACTTTGAGGTGGAATCTTTATGATCTGTTAAGTGTAAGATCATATAGGGATAATTTATCTTCTCTTCTTATTTGGATCCCTTTTATATTTTCCATTGCCTCTAACTTTGTTCTGGCTAAGAATTCCAGTACCATATTGAATAGAAATCAAAAGACAGAATATCCATGTTTCATGCCTGACTTTAGGGAAACCATTTCAGTTTTGCTCCGACTTCTTACAGTGTAGTTTCTAGGTTTTTCAGAAAAATGCTGATGTACTTCTATTATTGTTTCTTCAGAGTTTTTAATCATAAAGGTATTAAATTTTGAAAGAAGCTTTTCATATCAACTGAGATGATCGTGTGATCCTTGATCCTATTTATGTGTTGCATTACATTTATTCACTTACATATATTGAACCACACTTGCATTTATGGAATAAAACAATTTGATCATGTTATATGATCTTTTTAATGTGTTGTTGAATTTGTTTTTCAAGTATTTCATGAGAAATTTTGCATCTAAAGTTATCAGAAGGACTAGACTACTCTGTAATTCTGTAATTTGTGTGTGTGTGTGTGTGTGTGTGTGTGTGTGTGTGTGTGTGTATGTGTGAATGAATGTAAAATATACTTTATAGGTTTGGTGATGTTCCTTCTCTTTCTAGAAGTTTGAAGAATTTTTGATATTAGTTGTTCTTTAAATATCTGGCAGAATTTAGCATTGAATGTGTTGTGTTCTGGATTATTCTTTATGCCTTCTTATTACATCAATTTAATTTTCCTTGTTATAAAAGTGTTAGGTGGTTCAATTTTGGTAGAAAAATATAGGTAGAAATTTATTTGTTTCTATATTTTCCAGTTTGCTGGCAAACAGATTTTAACATTCTTATTTTTTTTTTTAAAAAATCCTACCATTTTTTTCGGGCTGGGAAGGTGGCTCAGTGGTAGAGCTCTTGCCTTGCATGCCTGAGGCCCTGGGTTCGATTCCTCAGCATCACATAAGCAAAAAGAAAAAAAGCCGGAAGTGGTGCTGTGGCTCAAGTGGTAGAGTGCTAGCCTTGAGCTGAAGAGCTGAGGGACAGCGCCCAGGCCCAGAGTTCAGGCCCCACGACCAGACCCCCCCCCCCCAAAAAAAAAAATCCCACCATTTTGTTACATTGATTCTATATATCTATGTATCTATCTACCAATAGTTCCTATTATATTATTTCTTTCCTAATTTTATTCTTTTTTCTTATTTAATTTTTTGCAATCAACGTTTAAAAGTTATGTTTAAGCCGGGCGCCGGTGGCTCACGCCTGCAATCCTAGCTACTCAGGAGGCTGAGACTCGAGAATCACGGTTCAAAGCCAGCCCAGACAGGAAAGTCCATGAGCCTCTTATCTCCAATAAACCACTAGAAAACCGGAAGTGGTGCTGTGGCTCAAGCGGTAGAGTGCTCTCCTTGAGCTGAAGAGCTGAGGGACAGTGCCCAGGCCCAGAGTTCAAGCCCCACAACCAACCAAAAAAAAAAAAAAAAGTTATCTTTAAGTAGTTGTATAAAGAGGTTTTATTCAATGAGCTAGTTTGTGAGTATAATGCATCTTGATCAATGTCACCTCTTTCATCATTCTCTTCCATTTCTCCCAACTCCACTCCTCCCAAAATTTACCTGGCTCTACTTTCACATCAGTACATTGAATATTAGGGCTACATTCACCCAGCCTTCATTTCTCTATTTGTCTGCCCAAATCGCCTTGACTTCACACCCTCACTCAGACAATACATATTCCAGATTCTTGGTTTTCATTGTGTTAAAATGTAAACTCCTGTCTCTCTTCTTTCTTTCCTTCTCTGTCTCCCTCTTTCACTCATCCCTCTCTCCTTCCCTTCTTTCCCCACTCTACCTCCTTATCAATCTCCTTCCCTTTCTTTCTCCCTTCCTTCCTTCTTTTTCTTTCATTCTCCTTCTCCCTCTTATCCTCCAACTTTCATTCCCTCCATTTCTTCCTCTCTCTTTCATTCTCAATCTCCTTCCTTCGTTCTCTTTTCTTTCCTTTTCTATTTCTTCTTTCTCTTTCTTCTCGTCCTTCTTTCTTCCCTCCCTTTTCTTCTTTTCCTTCCTTCCTTTTTTCTCTTTCTTTCTCCCTTTCTTTCCCTTTCCCTTTCTATTTCTTTCTCCTTCCTTCCTTCCTTCCTTCCTTCCTTCCTTCCTTCCTTTCTTCCTTTCTTTCTTCCTTTCTTTCTTCCTTCCTTCCTTCCTTTCTTCCTTCATTTCTTTTTCTTTCTTTCTTTCACTCTCTCTTTTCTTTCTCTTTCTTTTCTTTCTACTCAGGAACTTGTGGTCTCTTGGTTTTTCACAAAATCACCCCCCTTCCCCAACACTTCAGCTACATTTTTGTGTTGTTTTTTGCTGGTCCTTGGATCTAACAGTCTCTCTGATTGGTCTGCTCGTGCTGGCTTCTGATTTGAAACCTCAGTTCTCAGTCATCTGAATAACTAGGATTTCAGGCATGAGCCACTAGCACTGAGCTTATTTCTTTCTGAATTTGCTTTTGGTTTGTAATTGTGTTCTTCTAGAGATATGAGATACATTATTAGGCTATTTATTTTGTAACTCTGAATTGGATTTATTTTATTTTATTTTTTTGTCGTCATGGGGCTTGAACTCTGGGCCTGGGCGCTGTCCCTCAGCTTTTCAGCTCAAGGCTAGCACTCTACCTCTTGAGCTACAGCACTACTTCTATCTCTGAATTTTTAAAAGTAAGAACTCAGAATTGTTTTCTTTTAGCACAGCATTTTCTGTTTTCCAGTGTTACTGTTAAGTTGACCATTTGTATTCAATTCTGGAGATTTTTTTCAAAGCATAATCTCTGTCTCAATTTTTAAAAATAAAGATACTATCTTTAAGCAGTTGTACAAAGGAGTTGCCATTCAACAAAGCAGTTTATGAATACAATGCTTCTTGATCAGTGTCACCCCTTTTCATCATTCTCCCTCACCCCTTCCAACCCTACCACTTCTCTTAATTTTTTTGGTAGGATATGCGTTGAATTTTATGGCTTCCTGACCTTCCTTCTTCCTCTTTTCATTAGTCTACCTCCTTCTCCTGGGTACACCTTCCCACCTTTTGAGTGCCAGGGACTTTTCTTTATGAGAAAGAATGCAGGAATTTTGAAAAACTTTCTTAACCGTATCCTAGAATTCTGCGCAGAACTATCATTTTTCTTTTTGTAGCACCAGCCAATGAGTTTTCCAAATCCTTTTGCAATTGCAGTATAAGTTCTGCATGTAATGAAAATATTTTCGTCTTACCTTAGGTGGCCACAAAAGCCACATGACATCTTGAAAGATTTGCAGCTTAGGTATTTTAGGTATTTATCCTAAAGCTATCTTGAATTATCACTTAAATTTGTACCTTTTAGGTTTTAGGGCATGAACCCATTTGCAAGCTCACTGTAGAAGTGTGGATCACACGTGTGGGCTTTCCTTGAGTTTACAATAGCTAGGAAATTTCTCATTGCTATCTGGCAGAACCACCCATAGTTTCTATATTACTAAAATCATTTTGGCTATGATAATAATCACTTTTAGTATTTTCCTTGTCATCTTTGCTGAGCCCTCATGAGAATCAATCTTAATTCTCTTTATTGGTAGTTCCCACAAATTCCTCCAGCCTCCACTTAGTATCTAGCCCCCAAGATGTCCAATAACTAAGTAGTTTATTACAATGGCAAGTCCTAGTACAGTTTAAAAACCTTATTCTCTTTTCTTGGGTTAGAACAGAACTCCTATCTTCTACATCATTTATGGCAGCAAGAAATTACTCACAGTTTTAGAAGGAAGGAATTCCAAGACTGTGTTGATGCAGCCCCTTGAGAGACTATGGTGCTTCTCTTCATAATGACAGGTAGAAGTACAGCAGGTGCATAGGAGAACAGGACCTCTCTTTATAACCAGGGGACACCTATACCATCTGCCCATGTGGTTATAGTAGCCTTAGTCCATCTTAAAAGTCCTGCCTAAATAAACTTTTAGAGCCTTAACTCCCAATTGTTCTACAATGAAATAATTGGACATTCAATTTCGATATGATTTTTGAGGAGCCATTCAAACCAAAACTGTATGTAGAGAGAAATTGTGCTGATGGTAGGTCATTGTGCATTAAAACCACCATAAAATTTCCATGTGGTTCCACAAGAAATCCTCTGCTATTTCCTCTGTGTACAGACTAAAGAAATGATTGCCCATTCCCATTGTTTTTTTTTAGTTAGGTCAGAGGTTATTTTTCAGTATGTCTGGGACTAATTCTCTTTACTTTGAGAGTATTGCTTAAGATATGAGCCTGAAGACTTTCATTTGAGTGCATATTTTATTTACACAGGCCTAAAATATCATGGAAGTTAACCTCTATAATCTAAAAGTTTACTATGTAGCTCTCCAAGTTCTTATCAAATGCCAAATTTAAAAAAAATTTAAAAATTGTCCTCTTAGAGAAACCATGCTTTTACATGGGAGAAGCCTTGTTTTCTGTTCTGACAATATGGGTTATGAAGAGATGCCATTTAAAAAAACTTAGGCTTGGCAGCAGCATCCTACTAAGCCATCAAATTCAACAAATGTAACTTGATGGAAAATAATGAAAATTGAAGGACCAAAAACTTCTGTCTCATGATTTTAGGGTTAGATTTCATTCAGAGGGTTGGTATTTCTCTTCCTAATAGAGATCCTCTCCTCTCCCTGGGCCAGACCACATCTTCAATTCCCATGTATGTGGCAATACAAGAGGGGAAATACGAGAGATCACTCATCACCTCCTCTCAGAATTATTTTTGGTTCATATGCTCCTGCTTAAGCTTCTCTGTCTCTACATTACTGTTAAGTATTGTTGTAAGGTTTAGGTGTGTTTTGGGTTTTTGTTTCACTGAAAATAGAAGATGCATAAATTCCAATATATGAAAGAGGTTCGGGACCTTCAAATCCAGAGTTCTGAATATGTCACAATCTCCTAGGACCCCAAAATTCAGATCAGAAGGTATAGCTAATGGTTGTGTTATATCACTGGGGCTGGTGACAGTACTGATTCTCTTATGTGTGTGTGTGTGTGTGTGTGTGTGTGTGTGTGTGTGTGTGTGTGTGTGTGTGAATGTGCAAGCTGGAAGCCACTGCTACTAGCAGGTAGAGTGCTGCTATTGAAGGTACATTGCTATGAACTCTCCCTGTGGCCCAAATGTTCTTCTAGCACCTATAGGAGCAGAAACTACAATAAAGATGGATACAATGGAAATGGAATTTGAGAGTCCCTTCCTACTGTGACAAATTAGAGAGAAAATAGAATTGAAAGACATCACATGAAAGTCCACAAACTAAAAAGAGATTGAAAGAGGAGGGGAGAAACATGCATTGGCGAGACAGGTTTGCTTGTGAAACTAAAAGCAAGAATTTTAATAAAAACAAGCAATAAGATGCTTAAAATAATGAACAGGCAAAATATGTTAGGGCTCACTTTTTATTGACATTTCTGATGGTGCAAGTTGTGAGCTTTCTGGACCATTCTGTCAGTGGTTTCTGACACAGGCAGTACCATTTCTACTGCAAGAATACTAAAAGCCAATTCATAGGAAACTTCACTGAGGATTTTTTCAATTGTAAAATTTGGCTCACTGCCCTTCATGAAGATTGGACGATGGAGTTCTTCTTTTTAGGTAATGTTTGAACACAGAGCTCTTACATCTTGAAGGTTTTTTTAAAAAAAATTTCCCACAGGTGATCTTTGAAACCTTTTGTTCTTCTCTCATGAGTGAAATGTTATTCTCAGGTGGTATTTCAAAAATTTGCACTTCTGTCTAATGTTATATTATGTTCTCCCTCTTCAAATACACAATGGATAAAGCAATAAGCACAATGAAAAAAGTAAAGAGAAAAATTGGTATTAAGTAAAAGTTTCTCTTTTCAGTTCTCGGTTCTTCCACTTTCACAGGAGGTGGGCCACTATCAACACTACCTCCAAAGCCTTGCACCTCACAGAACGGCGGACTCCACCCATAGTTGCAATGGCAGTGATGTTTGTTGTTGCAGATACCTTGCAAATTGCAGTACCCTGGTGAACACTCACTCTCCCAAGTGGGTTTTGGTACACATTTCCTATTGAGGCACATATGTCCCTCACCACATTCTGTCCCATCTTTGATTTCACCAAGATCTGGTGCGGACATCCCCCAATGGAAGTCAGTACCCCAGCAGTCGAAGTCATTGATGCGATCCCAATGTATACTATAATGCTCTTCCAAAAGAGGGATCTTTGACACGTTGTCACATTGAACTCTTCCACAGAGGATATCTGAGATCCCGCAGCTTACGTACCTATTGCTATAGATACCACAGTTTCCAGAACGGTCACCTTTGGTGTTGACGTGTCGGTAGCAAGTCTCATTTGCATTTCTGGCCTCTTCACCAAAAATCTTCTGACATTGTTCGTCTCGGTCATTGCATCTATTTTCATAGCAATAGCCAGTGTCCAAGCAAGGGGAGCCATCTGTCATATACACGTCATCTGGGCAATCTGGCGATGTACCGTTACACCACTCTGGAAGATCACAATGGTTTTCCTGTTCTCTGCACAGTGTGCCTGAAGACAGGAAGTGACAGTCCTTGCAACAGAGCCCACTAGCACATTCGGACCCAGCTGTTAGAGTGCAGTTTGCCAGACAGCACGGGTCTGTTTCACACAATTTTTTAGACCCACAGTCACACTCCTCTCCATCATCAATTACACCATTCCCACATAGCTGAAATTTATATAGGCGTGATGAATCTGCTGGCAAGCGCAGACAGTGCCTTTGTCTGTAAGTCTGTACAAGTGAAGCATAGCTGCAGTTGCTAAATTTTACGGAAGGATTTTGTGCTGCAGCCATGAGGCAGTTTTTCTGTCCACAGGTACAATACCTTCCATCATGAGCCATGCCCAAACCGTGACTCATCTCATGTGCAATAGTGTTTGATGCGGAAACCAAATTCTCCCCAAGCAGCCGTTCGACTCCACAACTATAAGACATACATATACCTCCAACATACGCTTTACCAAGAAACATACCAAAATACTGGTGTATTAAGAGATGTGCCGCATCACTTCTTATACGACGGTCCAATCTACCTTCCTTCCAATCACAAAACTTATCTAAGAGATAACCTGTATTATTTCCTGCTACAAAATTTTGAGTAGTCCACACTTCAACTGCAATTAAATGAATCTCAAGATCAATTGCAGAGAAAATTTTATCTAGTTCATTAAGAATGAAAAACACATCTTGTAAGACATGTGAAAGATTGCTTTGCCGATAATTGTATCGTTGATTGTCAACAATAAGTATAAGTTCAAGAAAGGCTCTGTGGGTCCACCAGCCTTCATAACCGCTTTGCCTCATCATAAAGTTATCATTCTCTTGAAACTTCAATTGGTTTTCTATTTCTTCTTCTGTCAATGCACATCTCAAGGGGTGTGAATTTTCCTCCTCAATGTCTGTCTTATAAACCACATGTTCAAAGCTGTTAGAAGGGATCTTGGGCTTGATTTCATATTGTATATCATTGACTTGTATTGTTCCTTGAAAGCCCCCAAAGCAGGTGTTAATAGCCACCATGGACATTTCATTTCCTTCTACATAACCCTGATAATAGCAGTCATTCTGGATGTAGGGCCAGTCCTCAAGGAGATCCCCCTTGTCTGTGTATGTGAACACAGAGAAACGTCTGGAAATCAACAGCTTCTTGGCCTTCATGTGGACAATGTGTCTCTGACCCCCAAAGTACAGGCTATAAGACAGCCATCCTCGAGTTTTTGTGCCTCTGCCAGTGCCAGCTACCTTCAAGGGTATCACCACTTCTGGGGGGCTTTCATATTGAGCCTGCCCAGTCTGAGGCCATTCAGAAAGGCAGAGAGACAGCCCAAACCAGAGCTGCAGGACAGTGATCCACATATGCAGCATGTTCTTCAACTCTGCCATCATGGGATATGAGGAGATCAAAGAAGAGAGAGGGCAGTGGCAGGGGTGGCCTGTCTCTACCGTTTGTCTTGGTTGTGTGCAGTGTGCATTTATACAAGTTTCCCTTCTGTCAGAATCAATCCTTCAGAACAGCAGACTAAAATAAGAAAGAAACAGAATGTTCAGATAGTGGTGAGTCAATTGTAAGCAGAGCAGGGTGGAGGAGAGCGAACAAGCTATGGCTTAGAGTAGATTTTCCTTTAGTCCAAGCCATTCTCTTTATCAGACAGTGAGTATGCAGAGAATGACACTGGCCATGAATTGATACTTCCTGAGTTTAGATGAGGGATACATGGATTCAGTATTCTGCTCTTTAACTATGAACCTTTCTCTAAGAAATAGTTAAAGCAAAAGAGACTCAAGTTGGTAGCTGTCAACAGTATTCTAGCTATTTTAGAGATTGAGAATGGAAAGATCTCAGGTTTAGGTCAGCCCAGGCAAAAAAAATCACAAACTCTTTCATAATCCATTCCTGTGCAAAATGCTTCTCCATAAGTTACATGGAGCTGAGGTGGGGAAGATCCTGTTTCTAATCCAGAATGAGCTAAAGCTTTTGAGACTGTATCTCAATGGCAAGGAGATGGGAGTTTCCATCAATATCTGTTATCCTAGCTAACATGGAAAGCATTACAATAGATACTTGTAAAGATACTTGTACTTTCCTTTTTTCTTATTTTCAGGCAATGTAAACGTATCTCCAAAATATGTGTAAAACAAGGATAGTGGTACGATTCAGCAGAAGAGAGCTTGTATGCTTATGGCTCTTTTAATAAATGAATGAATGAATGAATAAATAAATGTTTAAGGCAAAACTCTTCTTGAAGAAGTGATCATAGGTCTTATTTTGATGAGGCAAGAATGATTTATAAATGTTTACTTCCTAGATATATTTCTCACAAACTTAAGTGATATATCACTGTCTCAAATTTGATTAGGAGTGATTTACAAGAATGACAAGACAATGTCCCACTCACATTGTTTATGTCCTCTTGGTATTTTTAAAAGTGCAATTCCTTGACAGAAAATCTCTCCACTCTGATCTTGTGAAGGTAGAAGTGTTGCTCTAGCAATAAAAGAAAGATACAGAATTTGGAAAGTTGAATATCTTCTGTTGAAAAATAGCAATTCTTCCATTGTTGATTATCTTCCTAAGGCAGATAACACTATAGTTTCTGACTTTGTAAAATAAAAAAGAAGTCCACTAACTGGAAAAGGAATGGGTGGAATTGGGAGAATACCAGAGTCAAGGCAAGTCCCTTTAGAAATGAAATCAATGAACTAACTCCATGAGGAGGGAAGAAAGCCCTGGCAAAGGCAACATTCATGGACTGAGGGAAAAGCAACAAAAAAATTGGCATTTATAATTGTAAAATGCAAAAAAGCACATACATATATGATAAATGAACAAATACACAATTGAAAGTATGTTGATTTTTTTAAAGTAAAAACAGAAGGCTTTTAATTCCATGGAAAAATTTCCTGGATAATTTTTGTAACCTTTTTTAAATAACCATAGAGAAAAATCTTATACTTACTTGTTTCTTACCAAAGGTAGAAGCAGTGGTAAGAATTTATAATGCATAGATACAAACAATCTCAGCTACTCTGCCATCAACACAAGACAAAAGAATAAAACACAAATTGTGAGTACAGAAATTAAAAACAGCATATTCTAAGATTTTTTTGTTTGTTGATTTATTTTTATTGTTTGTTTTATTGTTGGTGTACTTATCTCCCGGCAGAAAATAGCTGAAGACTAATTTCAAACATGACATGGAGATTAAGTACAAAAGCCAAAAGAAATAAAACTTTATTCTTATAATTAATATTTCCCATAATCAAAATGTACTAGCATATAGTTAGAAAAATGAGACACGAGGCAGGACAGTGGCAGGCTTCAAATAGAGATTGCTCTTTTTTAACCAGGTGAAACATTATCAAAAAGGAATATTATGTAGCTACTGTGACAGATGTTGGATAGACACAAATGAAGCAGAGGTTTGTGAAGTTAATAATATAGAACACTGATTCTTGTGGAATGATTAATGTAAAGGAATATATTAGCCAATCACTAATGGCTCATGCCTATAATCCTAGCTATTCAAGAAGCTGAGATCTGAGGATCATGATTTGAAGCCAGGCTGGGGAGGAAAGTAGAAATATCCATGAGTATCTTATTGCCATAGTCACCCAAAAAGCCAGAGTGGAGGTGTGACTCAAGAGATAGAGTTCTAGTCTTGAGCAAAAGAAGCTCAGGGAGCGTGCCAAGGCCTCTTCAGACTAGGGAGAAAAAAAGATATGCATTAAAAAATTTGTAGTTTTATATCCATCCCAATAGATGCATAAAAAACATTTGACAAGATCCAACACCCCTTTATGATGAAAGCTCTGGAAAAACTAGGAATCCATGGAACATTCCTCAATAAAATAAAGGCTATATGACAAACTTACAGCCAGCATTATACTTAATGGCAAAAAGCTAAAGCCGTTTCCTCTAAATTCAGGAATAAGACAAGGATGTCCCCTTTCTCCACTCCTCTTCAACTTACCTGGCCTAGCTTGAGCAATAAAGTAAGATGCAAACATAAAGGTGATCCAAATAGAGCAAGATGAGGTAAAACTCTCCTTCTTTACAGATGACATGATCCTGTATATTGAAAGAACCCCAGGGACTCAACTTCCAAGTTACTCAAGCTGATCAGAAACTTTGGCAAAATAGCAGGGTATAAAATTAACCCTCAAAAATCAGTGGCTTTTCTGTATGCCAACAATGAGAAGAATGTGTCTGAAATCAGGAAAGCAATTCTTTTTGTAATATCTCCCCCCCCCACACACAAATAAAATACCTAGGAATTAACTTAATTGAAGAAGTGAAGGATCTCTATGATGAAAACATTAAAAAACCTGAAAAAGGGAATTAAAGCAGAACTAAGGAAGTGGAAAAACCTCCCATGCTCCTGGATTTGGAGGATTAACATTGTGAAAGTGGCAATACTGCCAAAGGTTATCTAGAAATTCAATGCAATACCCATCAATATCCCAACCATATTCTTCAGTAAATAGAAAAAACAATCCAAAATTTCATATGGAACAATAAAAAACCTGAATAGCAAAAACAATCCTTAACAGAAAGAACAGTGCTGGAGGAATATCTAAACTAAACTTCAAACTCTACTTCAAATAATCGAAACATCTTGGTACTGGCACAAGAACAGACCTGAGGAACTGAAGACCCAGAAATGAACCTGTAGACCTATAACCATCTAATTTTCTATAAGGGAAAAATAGAATGGAGGAAGGACAGCCTCTTCAGTAAATGGTGCTGGCAAAATTGGTTAAACACCTGTAGAAAACTAAAGTTAGATCCTTATATATCACCATGCACCAGAATCAACTCCAAACGGATCAAAGACCTCAAAGTCAAAGCAGACACCCTGAAAACATTACAGTAAGGACTAGGAGAAACTCTAGGGCTCCTTGGCATAGGCTGAAACTTTCTTAATACAGATCCACAAACACAACAAATCAAAGAAAGGTTGGACAAATGGGATTGCATGAAAATGTGGAGCTTCTGCATGGTAAAGAACATAGCTAGCAAGATCAGTAGAAAGCCCAAGAATTAGGAGAAGATCTTCACTAGCTATATACTATATATACTTAGAACTCAAAAAATTAAATCCCTCCAAAACAAATCCTCAAAGAAATAACCACCCATTAATAAGTGGGCTAAAGAGTTAAAGAGAGACTTCTCTGAAATAAGAATGCCCAACAGACACATGAAGAAATCCTCAACTTCTCTAGCCATAAAAGATATGCAAATCAAAACAATATTGAGATTCCACCTCACCCCAGTTAGAATAGCTAGAATCAAGAAATCTAACACCACCAGATGCTGGAGGGACCAAAAGGGAGGCCTACTGTACTATTGGTGGGAGTGTAAACTTGTTCAACCACTCTGGAAAGCAGTACGGAGGTTCATCAAAAATTTACACATAAAGCTCCTTTTATGATCCAGTAATCCCACTTTTAGACATTTACCCAAATGATCACAAACAAGGCCATACTAAAGCTACCAGCATGACTATGTTTATCACAGCATTAGTCACCATAGCAAAGATATGAAACCAACCCAGATGTCCTTCAGTAGATGAATGATCAAGAAAATGTGATACACACACACACACACACACACACACACACACACACACACACACAATGGAATTCTACGCTTCCATCAGAAACAATGACACCATCCCATTTGTAAGGAAATGGAAAGACTTGGGAAAAAATCTTATTAAGTGAAGTAAGGCAAACCCAAAGAAACATAGGTCCCATGGTTTCCCTTATTTGCAATAACTAGTATATGTCTAGGATAAGCTTAGCAGATGAGGAGAATAGCTCAATAACTATGTACATATGACCATATAAGATGATGCTAAATGAAATGAACTCCAAGACATGCACACAAGAGGTTTTTCTTTGTTGTTTTGTTTTTAATGTACTCTGTGTTTTTTGTTTCTTTTTTATGTTCTTCCCCCTATGGTATATATATATACCATGTTGTCATAGTATTTGATTTTGGTGGTCTGGTATTGTATATACGTTTATTTCAATTAGGAAAGAGAGGGGGAACAACAGGATGGTGAGACAAAAGACAAGAGGGGAACCAATACAACAGTGGCAAACACAAGACAATATGTTGGATATGATCTGTAAACAATTTGGGGAGGTTGGGGGAGGGAAAGTAGGAGAAAAATGAGGGAAGGGGTAACAAGTTTGACAAGAAAGGTACTCATTACCTTACTTATATAACTGTAACCCCTCTACACATCACCTTGACAATAACAAATCTGTGGTCTTGTATTAAATATTAAATATAAAATACCTATTTTGAGTTGACCTATTAAATGTGCTCAACAATAGATCAATAAACTAACAAGATTGTTGATGAACTTAATGAGCTAAAGGACTAGTGGATTGTTTGGGAGGAAAAAAGCAACAGCTATGAAAACTGACTTCTGCTTTAAAACATCCAAAACACATTGAGTGATCAACATTTCTCAAAGAGGGAGGATAGAAATGACAGATGCTACCAACAGCATGTCTCTAAGATCTAAGTGCCTCTAAGATCCAGGACTCTTTTAATCATATTGCTTCTAACTTCTTTGTTGTCTTCACAAAATATAATTTATTGTAGCCAGTTGGCTGTCAGGAGACTTTTGCTCACCAGATAGAAATTGTGAGTAGGTGAGGCATACTTCCTGGGGTTTGGGAAGTCACTAGCAACAGAATGAGTTCTCTGCTTGCCTCGAGGAGATTGGTAATATCAACAAATTTGGTGTTTGCCAGTGGGTTTCCATTCCCCTCCTTATTGTGTGTTCAGATTTTCTCAGTTTCTCTCATTAGAACTTTTTATTTTTAACCCTAGGTTTTATCACAATGGTTTTTAAATGACCAAAATTGGCCTGGTGATTTCTTTCTTTTTTAACGAAACTAATTTTATTGTTACAATGTGTTCTACAGAGGGGTTATTTTTCTATCATTTCATAAGTCAGGTAATGAGTATACTTCCTGCTTAGAAAAATGTCTTCCTTTACTTTCATCCAGTTTCCCTCTCCTATCCCTGTCCACAAGTTACACAGGTCATTTTCACATAGTTTGTACTGAATAGTATGATTGCATTTGTTCACCCTTCTTCCCACTCTTGCTGCACTCCACCCCCTTTACTCCTTCAGAAGAGAAAAAAACCTAAAGCAAAACCAAACACCACCAGCAGTAACAGCAACAACTTTCCTACGTGGAAGCTAGATCTAAAATATAACGGGACAGGATAATCTCTACAGGACTCTAAGCATTCACACATCAAAGGTCAGACTACATGAAGATACCCGTAGGGGAGGAACACCAAAGTGTAACTTCTCCAAACATTTTAAATACTATATATTGAAACAAACTCTAGAAGAGGGAGACATGGGTTTTTTTCCTGTTGGTTTCTTTCCTTTAAAAATTTTTAATTTAACTTATTTCTTATTATCTTTAAGTAGTTGTACAAAGAGGTTTCATTTCAACAAACCAATGTATAAGTACCATGCATGTATGATCTGGTGATTTTGATGTCTGAATTCATTTGCTGGGGCCACTATTACCAGATAACCTCAAAATGAGTGTTGTCAGAAAATTCTGCAGCCCAGAAGACCAGTGCCACAGCCTCCTTCCTCTGTATATATGAAGGAACAAGTTATTCTACCCTTTTCTTCTAGCTTCTGGTAAGAGCTTGCTTTTGACAGTTGCTTTTTGATTAGCAACTCCTTCTCCACAAAATTTTCACTTTTAAGGAGACAATTACTTCTATAAACAAAGAAGTTTATTAAAATGATGATAAAACAGTCAACCCCTCAAAAATCTATGTAACAACTATAACCACCACAAATAGCACACCAAATAAACATGTAATATAAACTTTAAGAGGAGAGGAGAGAAGCCGAGTTAAACATAAACTAGTAGAAGCTTGTTACATTTTCTTTTCAGCCAGAGAAAAAGTTAAATTTTCCAGCTTTCAAGATTACTAGCAGAGTTTACCAACAATATGGAATAAGTGCACATAAGGGACATATGTAGACTATACTAGGTGTACCCAGTGGCCCAAGAACAGATTTTTCTATATAGGGTATACAAAAGAGATTTTAGGACTGCTGGCAAGGTTTGCAAAGAATGTGTCATAATTATATGTAGGAGATTGAACTTATATCAAGTATCTCATTTGGCCAATGTGGAGTGAAACTAGACATTAGTTAATGGAAAAAAGGCGAAGAAAGCATAACTGGAAGCTACCAGGTGAGATCATAAGAAAATTTCTAGAATATCATGAGTTAAATAAAAATGAAAACAGAACATTTTCAAACTCATGGGATGTAGCAAAAGATATCTGGAAGGGAATTGTATGATCCAAACTTTCAAGGAACAATAAAAAGAGGAACAAATTATGCCCAAGTTTTACACAGTGATTAACAGCAGATCACAATTTAAAAAATCAAGTGGAAAAAAAAAACATTAACATGAATAATACCAATGCTGGAATAGAATCAACAAACTTTGGTGAGTTAAGAAAAAAAGAGAGACATAAAGTCAGAAATGAAAGGTAAAACATCACAATGATGCTCAGAAAGAAAATATATCCTGAATATCTATTATGAAAAGCCAAATACTAACAAAAAATAACCTAGAATCATTGTATAGCTAGAAAAGGAGATACAACCTTTTGATCTTAAATCAAGGATAACTGCAAAGTCTGAATATGCCAAAAACAAACCTTATGTTTGAAAAAGAAATGAAAATCCTCACAGCAAAGACAAGGAAAACTCATTGGAATTACTATCAACCATGTAAAGAAAAAGATATGAATTCCAGTCAACACTTCACAAAGTAAAAAAAGAGAAGATAACTTCAAAATATCTTTTCTGTGGCTAGCATGACCTTGATACCAAAGTCTAGTAACCCCGATGAAAGACAAAGAATAAAATAATATCAATCCAAACTCAATAGCATATAAAAAGGGTCCTTCACCCTGACTGAGTTTGATTTATCCAAGGGATGTAGGATGTTTTATAGCACATTAATAGGACAAATTAAAAAAAAAAACAACACAAGATAACTCAAGTGCTAGAAATAAAGCATTTTAAAATGAGAAATGCCAAAGACACTTTCTAGAAGTTTATATACACTCCATAAAAGCCATGTATATAAATATCACAGCTGAAGTTACATAAATAGATCACAAATAGACTGCAAGATCAGAAATAGACAAGGATAAGTGGCAATGTTGAAAGGGTTATATCAAGATGTCTTGCACTTATGAACTGCTTTTTTGAATGGCAACCCTCATGTCCAACCACTTAAAGATAATAAAATATTTTTTAAAAAGAAAACAGGGCTGGGAATGTGGTTCAGTGGTAGAGTACTTGCATAGCATGCATGAAGCCTGGAGTTCGAATCCTCAGCACCACATAAACAGAAAAAGCCGAAGTGGAGTTGTAGCTCAAGGAATAGAGTGCTAGTCTTGAGCACAGAGAGGCTCAGGGACAATGCCCAAACCCTGAGTTCAAACCCCAGGATTGGCAAAAGAAAGAAAGAAAGAAAGAAAACAACAACAAAAACAAAAACAAAAACAGAACTAGACAAGGATATGTAATCGCTTGTCTTCTCTTCCATATACTTTTGGATATATAACTAATGAAATTGATAGGAATAAATTGCTGATGGTATAAATGTATATTTGGGAATCCCCTAAGATTATATAAAATAGGATTAACAGTGAATTCCTTATTAAATTAAGAGAATAAGACACAAATTATGATGAAAAACATGCTTAGAAAAGCCACTATAGACAGCACTAAGGAAAGCCAATAAACCAAAATGGAAATTCTCTGCACTAAAGAATAATCATCAAAATAATGTAATTCACAGGGAACATGAGGAGAAGATTTGAAGATGCTATCAAAAGTATCAGTAAACTTAAAGACAGACTGTTGGAGAGGTCTCAATTTAGGTGAAAAGAAGGAATAAAGCAAGAAAGATGAATGATTCTGAGAAATACACAATTCATTATGAAGCAGTGGGTTTTAAGGTGAGAAAACATTCCTGCATTGAAGAAAATTGTTGAAAGAAATGCCTTAGAACATTAATTTTAGTTACTCCTCCCGTTTTCACTGATATTCTAATACCTTAGATATTAGGACTTTAGAAGTATTTCACATACCTGTTACATAGTCCCAACTTTATGTTTTCATTCCCTCTATACTTCAGTGGGGAGACTTTTCCATGAGCAGAGCTTCTGTGACCTGATCTGTCCAATTAAATATTAAACCATAAAATCATTATACTTTAATATTTAAATTCTAAAATATGGCCAACATTACTAATTCAGAGTATATTCTATATTCTCTGTGTATATGTGTGTGTATGTGTGTGTGTGTGTATGTGTGTGTGTGTGTGTGTGTGTGTGTGCATGTGTGTGCCAGGTCTGGTGCTTGAACTCAGAGCCTCATGTTGTTCCTGAGCATTTCTGCTCAAGGCTAGTGCTCTACCACTTAAGTCGCAGCTCCACTTCTGGCTCTCTAGTGGTTAATTCAAGATGAGAGTCTGAATGACTTCCCTGTTGGACTGGGTGTAAACTGTGATCCTTAGATCTCAGCCTCCCAAATAGTTAGAATTATAGGCATGAGACACCAGTGCATGGCTTTTAAATCTGTGCATTGTCCACTATTTTAAATTGTTTTAAGCATGGCCAAGTCTTCATGTTATTCTACTCTTGAGTGATTTGACAGAGTCTACAGTGACTTCCATATCTGTTTCTGACTCTTCCTCTTCTCTTGCCCCCGCCCTGAACCCCTCCCTTTCTTTTTCTTTTTTCTTTTGGTGCTGGTCCTGGGGTTTGAACTCAGGACTTAGGCGCTGTCCCCGAGCTTCTTTTCCTCAAGGAAAGTGCTCTGCCTAACTCATCATCACTTTCAGCTTTTTCTGAGTAGATTATTAGAAATCAGAGTATCACAGACTTTCCTATCTGGACTGGGCTGGCTTTGAACTGCAATGTCCAAATCTCAGCCTCTTAGTAGCTAGATTACAGGCATGAGCCATCTGTCTCTCCTCACATTCTTCTTCCTTTTTCTACTCCTTCTCTTTCTTCTCCTCTTTCTCCTCCTCCTCTTCTTTCATCCACCCCTACCCACATTAGGGTTAGAACTCAAGCTCTCACAGTCACTAAGCTTGATTACTCAGCTGGCACTTTACCACTTAAACCAAGTTCATGACTCTTGGGCTCTGAAAGAAATGAGGATTTATTTGTACTTTCCAAAGATTCATAGAAGTGGAAAATCAAGCAAGTGTCTTAGTGGAAACACTCCACTATTTTCATCATGAAAGAAGCCCCCTTTCCCTCTTTATTCTGTTCAGACTATAATGGGGCTTCATGAAAATGTGATTTTTACAAGCTTCCAACTAGCTCAACATCATCATATTAAGCTTCCACACTCAGCAAATGGGATGGAGAAAAATAATGGGGAATTGAGGTGCCAAATGTCTAATCTATGAATCTATCCCTGTGTATTTTAAGAGACCTGGGGTTACTCTGCCTCACAGAGGAGCAATCAAACCTCTTTTCAGTTTCCAAGCAAGCCATGGACTGTTTCAGAAGAAAAATGGAGATCACTTCACTCTGTGTTCCTGTAACCACAATTCTCAGTTGCCTTTAAAATACAGTTTGTAAAGTTGAAGTGGGGGTGGGCGTGGGAGTGGGGTCTAGTCTGAGAGGAAGCCTGATTTGACAATACATATTATATCCAACATATCAATCTAAGTAATCTAAGTATCTTCTTTATCCCATTTTCTGATTAAAGTTGGAAGGAGTTGACTGGCAAGTGCTATTATATTGTTTGCTGCTTCTTACCAAAATAGAAACTTTAAAACTTTTCCTAGATATACTGATGGTATACCTAGACATACTGAGGGTACACCTTCAGGTATTTTGCTAATGGAGAGATGTAGCTGTTATCAATGGTAGCCAAGATCACAGGAAGAGGGTAGGAATAGCCAAACCCAGAGATTTTGAAATATGCCACATGGTTCTAGAACTCCAAACTCTGCAAAGAGCATACATCGAGGTTGGAGATGGAAGCTGTTGTTTGGTCCAGTGCTCATGACCTGGAACTGAGAATTCTTGTTCCCTGGTCATTGTTTTGAGGCTCTGGTAGATGTATCCAGAGATTTCTTGTCTCAGGCGAAGTTTGGGCATTGATGACTTCTATTTCTTAAGGAAAATGATGTATATTAGTATTCAGAGAGGCTAACCTGGGTTGAGAGAGAGTTCTTAACTCTCAGTAGTTCGTCTTTAATTACATTCCTAAGAACACTATATTTTTCAACATCTAGCTATGCCAAGTGAAAAGGAAATAAAACTAGGTGGGGAATGAAAACCTCAAAAGAAGAGAGGAAAATTTCCAAAAATCTTATGCTTAAATAGGGATACAGGTGGACCCATTGCAACAATGAAAAGTGCAAGACATTATGTTGAAAAACGAACTTTTCAACTTTGGGGTGGAGGGGTGGGAGTGGGGGGAGTGGGGGTGTGGGGAGAAGGGGGAAGCAGGGGGGTGGTTGAAGATGGGAAGGGATGGGAGGCTACAATGCTTGATAAGAAATGTACTCATTACCTTGCCCATGTAATTGTAACCCCTCTGTACGGTATTTTCACAATAAAAAAATATTATGTTGCATTCCGGTATGAGATTGAGGCATGAGGGCTGTTTTTTTGTTGCTTGTTTTTTTTTTTTTGCTGTTGTTTTGGTATACAAGGAGTCCTTTATTGTGACATTTCCAAGTGTGTATATAATATATTTCAGTTAATCTCGTCTCATCACTCTCTACCTCTTCCTCCTTCCCAGTACAATTTTAGTGTGCTACTTTGTTCTGTTTTGGTGTTGTAGACCAATTTGCTTGTCTCTTCATCTTTATCCGCTTTTAATCCACCTGCTAAGCAGTTAGCCTTCCTTCCCCACTCCACTTCTCTTTCCTTTACCAGAAAACTCCTGTAATCAGCAGCTCTCTGTAAAGTTCTTTATGCCCCTTTCCTACATAATTGCAGTGTTTCTCAATGTTATTCACCCTCTTTCTTCTAGATAGCTTGAATCTCAAGGTAATTGGCTCCTAATGTAATTATCAAGATTTATCTCATATTTAAAATGCTGATGTATATCTCACACGAAGGTTCAAACACTAAAGGTTTTGTCACAATAATACAAATATACTATCATTTTGTGAAAATGAGAAATCTACTAGCCTAATGCCTGCTTAACTTATTAGTTAACCTATTAATAAACTTTAACATATTAATTGATTTGTTTTTGATTAAAATACACACAAAACCACAATATGTAGAGATACTGGGAACATACCATGGGATGATACAGAGTGACAAAATTTAACTGTCTGGAATTTATGAATAATAGTACAAAGATATATTTTAAGAAGCTGTAAACATTCATTATTTTACATATAAAAGCCTACTTTTGTAAAATTATTGGAAATGATCCTATGTTTATGAGATCAGGAAAGTAACGAGAACATCAAGTTTTGAAATTTAGAACTGTTATAGAATTTGGGGAAAGAAAACAAGAAGAAAGTGAATTCTGCTTTGAGAGATCTAACATGTTAACCAAACATCAGTTCCCACAGCAGTGAATACAGAAACTTGTTTTGATAATGATAGGTTCCACAGCTTTACTAATCTGCAGCTAAAGTACCCAAATCCCTAGATCTTAGAATATAATTGTGTTTTTCAAACTATGAATAACAGCACATTGAAAAGAATTTAGTAGCTCAAAGCAAATAAGAAAACAAATGATAAAGAGGCTAGCCCTGTCCAAGATCTAGACATTTTGTACAATGTCCTGATGTGTGTGTGTGTGTGTGTGTGTGTGTGTGTGTGTGTATACCTGTACTATTCGATCTTCTTTAGAATAAAAGTCTTGAGTGACTTACCTGTCAGATAAAAATGATGATTTTCTTTCTTTCTAAGATAACCTGTTTTATGGCTCATTTGTGGCAGTTGTCGCATAACACTGAAGTTCTGTTGTTTTGTCTTTAACTACTTGAGCCTATATCTCACAGGAAATAATAAATTCCTTTCTCAGTTCTCTCTCATTGGATTAAGGTCTAGATTTAGTTCCCTACCAACAGCAGTCTCTCAGTCTACCAAACTTGGCAAGTAGCTAATAGTCCTCCCAATTGTGACTCCATCATCTCAACCAAACTTAGTCTCTACTTACTCCTCTATGATACAAAGAGATATTTTAAGAAGCTATAAACAGGGGCTGGGAAGGTGGCTCAGTGGTAGAGCGCTTGCCTTGCATGCTCGAGGCCCTGGGTTCGATTCCTCAGCACCACATAAGAAAAAAGCCGGAAGTGGCACTGTGGCTCAAGTGGTAGAGCGCTAGCCTTGAGCTGAAGAGCTGAGGGACAGTGCCCAGGCCCAGAGTTCAGGCCCCACGACCGGGCCCTCCCCCCAAAAAAAGAAGCTATAAACATGCATTGATCATGTTACATATAAAAAGCTTACTTTTGTCAAATTACTGGAAGTGATCCTATGTAAAGTGATCCTGTAAAGTAACGAGCAATGACAGTTCTAAAATTTAGAACTACTACAGAATTTGGGGAAAGAAAACAGGAGGAAAGTGAATCCTGAATCCCTTACCCTATCTACTACTGTGCAATATGAATAAATTTAGTTTGTTAGTACCACTCTGAAGAAGATATCAGGTAAAAGAATAATGGGAAATAGCAGCCAGGATTTCAGAATAAACAATATATTGAAGTATAGCTCTACTAAAAGCACATAAGGACTGTTTTTTGCCGTAGGCCTCAAATCTCTCCTTAGGAAGTGGGAGGGGGAGGGAGGAGTGGGGAGGTGGGGAAAAACAAATTAGTAGGGGAAAAACAAAGGAGGGGGTAACAATGCTCAATAGAAAATGGACTCATTACTTTACTCATGTAACTGTAACCCCTCTGTACAGTATCTTTACAATAAAAATATTTAAAAAAGAAAAGAAAACTGTTCTCCCTTTGATCTTGCCTGCTAGTTCTTTTTTTTTTTAACCATGCAAGGAAGTTTTAGAAGAGAGACTTACTCTGTACAAAGTGTATTTGGTTAAAAAAAATTATCTCTAGGAAGGATACTTGTTTTGCAATGACTGTGGGACAGAAATGACTGTTTTCTGGAGAGACATGCAAATATCATTGTCCCAGGTTTGAAGGAAAGTCCAGGCCACAGAGAGCAGAGAGTAGCATGCTGGCCAACCTTCTAGCCTCTGGGCCCATGTGATAAAACAATGTACCAGCAAGAGTGATTAATATATCAGGTGCCAAAACTAAGGGGTACACTTATTCTAAGAGCAATTTGAACCAAATCCAATCTTTTTATTTTACCTAAATTCCCTACATATCAAAATCCCTGGTGGGTTTCATGTGTAACACACACCTGTGTACCAGAGTGTGTGTCTCTTTCTTGGCTTGCTTAATAAAGTTCTGCCCAGTTTTCTTACCATAACATCTTGTCCTTAACTCTCATTGTGCATTTAAATGCAAGAATCTGAATGGATGGCTCCTGTTTCTATGGGGAATCTTCACAGTCCCTCACATGTCACACTGGCTCTTTCTGTTCCTCATGTCCAATATGGCCATTTCCCCCTGCATACTTTTGTTCATACTGCTGCTCTGGTTTCAGTGTACTTCCAATACTGAATTATATAGTGGAATACTCCAAGCTCTTCATCTTCCAATATAAATTTCAAGATCATTTAATTCTCTGAGGAATTCTCACATCACTACTTATCTACCTCTCAGGAAGTTAATTACTTAGAGATGGTTCATATAACTTTGCTTTATCTGTTTCTGAAAACTTGTTGCCTACAAAAACAGACAAATGTAGAAAGCACTGCGGAATGAATAATAAAAATAGGAAGTAATTTCCTAGATCACGTGCAGATAGTTTGAATACAGACAATTTTAGAACACCGTTGTGTAAACAAGTTGTATTGATCACATCAGAAAGGCTACATATATATTATCTTCTGGATATCACCTATATGGTAGAGAGAAGGTTACACATATCTGCATATGTGATATCTGCTAAAACCTCCTACTGTGTGTCTGCCTGAGTGTATCCTCTCTGCATTGTTTTCTCAGTTGACTCACCATGACTTTCCAGCTTTTCAGCACGAATTCTTAGTTGGCTCAATTTGATTTGATCATTTTATTTTCTATGTTACTGTGTGATATTTTCCTTCAAAAGGCCACATAAGTTCGTGTCTTCATATATTGAAGTGGGTTTTGTGAGTGTTTTGGAGACTAAACATTATCATTATTTCATCAGGAATGTACTTTTCCTGAAGTTGCTAAGACATTATTTCATGATTCTGTCCAGCTTTTGTAATTCCTTGGTTTGTGTTAGCAGGAATTTAAGCTTTGTTTTGCTTTATCTGTATTCAAATATCTTCTGCTTAGAGAGATCACATTTACATCAGGAGAAAAGATATTCATGGTATAAGAGTTCAAATAATCAGAAAAAATACAGTGATTGTACATACATATATATGTATATATATGTGTATATATATATATATATATATATATATATATATATATGGTCTTACTTCAATACATATATTACCATAGCGCCTAAATATGCAAAGAAACAGACAGAATAAGTAGATCCAATGATTTAGTATTGTGGAGCTTTAATATGGTCCTTTACATTGATGCTTTCAATTTTAAAAAATCAAAAAATTTTTTTAGTATCAATGCTTTGTGCAAGGGAGATTCTTTTTGCCATGTCATGTATGCATACAATATATGTTGATTAGACCCATGCTCTCTATCTCTATCCTTTATCTCCTTTCTCCCTTCCCAACAATCTCAACATTTCACTCTTCTACTTTCATACTCATCCATAAGGTATTTTGAATGTATTCATCCTACTTAGCTTTGCCATTCTCCTTCCCTCTTCCAATGGTATGGATAGTTTAGAGAGAACATGTTTACCTCTCCTGACACTTCTGTGTAAATACACTAAAGTGTATTTTATTTTTCAAATGGGTTACATTGTAGCTCTTCACACAGACATACATTGAGCTCTAATCAGATTGTTGCCCTCTGCTAATACTGGAGCTTCTTGTAAGTTTCATTTTACATCTTCATTCAGTATTATTCACCCCTCAAACATTTTTCTTAGCACTGCCTTTTCAGTTTCCCACCATTCCTGCCAGTTTTGTTCTCATTTTTGTAAGATTCTGGGTGTTTTGGATTTTCTTCCTATGAGACACAATATAGGGAGAAACGTCCATTTTCCTGAATTTGTTAATTCTTGTTTCATATCCTAAAAGTTCTCTTATTTTGGAGAAAATTTACATAGGTTGGTGAGAAGACAATGTTTTGTGTGCCTACACTCTACTAAAGCCATTTATAAAACCCCCACAGCTAATGTATACTCACTGATGGAAAACCAAAGCTTTGCCGGTAAGATCTGCAACAAGACAAGGGTATCTAATCGCCTTCATTCTACTTAACATACACCTGAAAGTCTTAGACTGCCCAATTGGACAATAAGAAGAAAGAAATAGAATCATCTGATTGGAAAGCAATAATTAGTCTGTAGGCAGGTAGCATTAGCAAATGTGGAGAAATCCTACAACTTCCACTAAATATAGTTGGAACGAATAAATGAATTTCTCCTTGGATTAAGAGGATTAAATACAACAAATTTCGAAATACAACCTATGCACACAGTCACTAATACAACCTATGCACATAACAATTATACTAAAGGGCCAGTGGAAATCCTTACACACCAAGAGCAGTCACCAAAATAAAGATATCATAGAGATAGCAGAATGTTAGAAGATGCAGAAGAGATTTTTTTCTGTGATAGTCTTCATGAATAGTAATTAGATTCTATCAAATCATTCTAATATTCTGCTGACTTTCTTGACCACACTTTACAGGACTATGGTTTTCCACTTTGTATTACTAGGCTGTAATCTGCCAAAATCTTCCTATTGCATTCTGAATTCTATGTTCAAAGAATATATTCTTTTTTTTTTTTTTTTTTTTTTTTGGGTCCGGTCATGGGGCCTGAACTCTGGGCCTGGGCGCTGTCCCTCAGCTCTTCAGCTCAAGGCTAGTGCTCTACCACTTGAGCCACAGCGCCACTTCCAGCTTTTTTCTTTTTGCTTATGTGGTGCTGAAGAATTGAACTCAGGGCCTCAGGCATGCAAGGCAAGTGCTTTACCACTGAGCCACCTTCCAAGCCCCGAATATATTCTCTTTTAACATTATAACTTTAAGTGACAGCAAAACAGTTCATATCTGGAAACCTTTGCTGCTTAACTATATTTTCTAAAGATATCTTAGAATGGCATTCAGAGTTTTAGTGTAGGGTTCTAGAACATTGGCCCATTTCAGCAAGCGCTTTAGAGATGTATCACAAGAGTGGCCTGTGCGGGCTGGGAAGGTGGCTGAGTGGTAGAGTGCTTGCCTGGCATGCATGAGGCCCTGAGTTAGATTCTTCAGCACCACATAAGCAGAAAAATCTGGAAGTGGCACTGTGGCTCACGTGGTAGAGCGCTAGCCTTGAGCTGAAGAGCTGAGGGACAGCACCCAGTCCCAGAGTTCAAGCCCCATGACCAACATAAAAACAAAAACAAACAAACAAAAGAATAGCCTGTGTTTGAGTTTCCAATACCATGTTCCTTATTATCCTCTGCGATCTCATCAGAATGACTCAGTGTCCAATCATTCTGGTTCTAATTGCTTAAGTTCTGTCAGCATTGTTCTAGTTATCTTTACTGAGCCCTCTTGAGAACTGTCCTGTAATTCTCTTTCTCAGTAGCTCCCACAGATTCCTCCACATTCCCCAAATGTCCCATAACTAAGAAAGGTTAAAGCAATGAGTCCTGGTGCCACATTTTTAAGAAGTTACTTTCTTTTCTGTGGTTACAATAGAACTTCATCTTCTGCATAACTTATGGAGGAAAGAAATCACTTGCTTTCAGTTCTGTCAGATTGAGGTGATTCAGACTGAGGTGGTGCTGCTCTGCCCAATAAGAGGCAAGAGAGAGAGGAAGAACTTCACTCTATAACAAGGGGACCCCTACTTATAGTGAGACACTCACTTGGAGTATAGCAGCCATAGTCTACCATAAAAATTCTGTATAAGTAAGTTTTCAGTGCCCCAATATTAAATTATTTTAAATTGATCATTCAATTTCAATCTGGTTTTTGAGGAGACATTCAAACATTAACCTCTTGTAGAGCTAGATTATATTGTCTGCAGGTCATCGTGAATTAAAGCTATCATAAAATCTTCCGGTAGCACCGTAAGAGATTCTTCCCTCTTTCCTCTGCTTCACATGTAGACTAAAAAAGTGATTGCCCACCTCCTTTGTGTTTTGAGCTACGTCGGAGGTGATTTTTAGTAAGTCTGGGACTAATTTTCTTTACTTTGAGGGTATTGCTCAGACATGAACCTAAAGAATTTCATGGTAATATATCTGATTATATATACTTAGGTTTGAAAGATTATGAAAATTATTCTCTATAAACCAAATGTTCACTCTTTAGCTCTCCAGGTTCTTGTTAAATACAAATGAAAAAATCAAATAATTGTCTTCTTAGAGAAACCATGTTTTTTACTGGGGAGAAACCTTGTATTCTGTTCTGACAATATTAATTCTGAAGATATGCCAATAACAATTTTCAGGCTTATGAGATGGTAGTGGCTCATGCTTGTAATCCTAGCAACTCAGGAGGCTGAGATAATGAGGATCACAGTTCAATGCCAGATTTGGGCAGTTAAGTCTGTGAGTCTCTTAATTGTAACTATTTACCTAAAAAGCTAGAAATGGAGATGTAGCTTAAGTGGTAGAGTGCTAGCCTTGAGCACAAAAGCTGAGACACAGTGCCCAGTAGCAGGACTGATACACAACACAACACAACACAAACACACACATTTCAGTGTGGCAGCAGAATCCTATTAAGCCATCAAATTCAACATGTGTAACCTGAGGGAAAACGATCAATTGAAGGACCAAAAACCTCTAGCTCATGATTGTAGGGTTGAATTTCTCTAAGAGGGTTGGTGTTTCTCTTCTCATAGAGATCCTTTCCTCTCTGTGGACCAAACCACATCTTCAATGCCCATGCAACTGGCAAGTATTTCAAGGTCACATAACCTCTTCTCAGAACTGTTTTCTATGCTTGAAATTTTAGTTCATGTGTTCCTTCTTGAGACTATTAGACAAAAATGCATAGAAATAATGTATAGAAACTGTGTTCCTCATATCTCAGCCTCCTGAGTTGTTAGGATTAAAAGCATGAGCCACTACCATCTCATAAGCCTGAAAAGGATGGGAAGTAGAAGAAAGAGGGTAAAAAGACCCCCCCCCCCAAAAAAAGTCAAGACTTAGATCTGAGTATTAGAATGTTTTCCGAGATTTTTCCTTTCTCTGGGAGAAACAATGTGCTCACTCTGGAAAGAAATATGCCCTGCCTCCAGGTGAGGGGTTTGGCGGGGGAGGGGGGGTGTCGGCTCTGGGGCTTGGCTGCCAGGAGAAACTTATCAATAAACCACAGGACATACAAAGCAACAAAGAAATAATCTTATAAATGCGTTAGAAACAAATGCATGAAAGAAAAAAAACATTTGAATACATATCTTAGGGTTCATTTCCCAAACATCACCTTATCTGACCTTTTCTGCTTGACTTATACATATACCAGGTATTGCAAATAAGGGAAACCATGGGACCTATGTTTCTTTGGGCCTGGCTTACTTCACTTAATATAATTTTTTCCAAACCTTTCCATTTCCTAACAAATGGGGAAATGTCATTCTTTCTGATGGAGGCATAGAATTCCATTGTGTATATATACCACATTTTCTTGATCCATTCATCTACTGAGGGGCATCTGGGTTGGTTCCATATCTTAGCTATAGTAAATAATGCTACAATAAACACAGTTGTGCTGGTAGCTTTAGTGTGGTCTTGATTGTAAACATTTGGGTAAATGCCCAAAAGTGGGATTGCTGGGTCATAGGAGATCTCTATGTGGAGTCTTTTGAGGAACCTCCATACTACTTTCCAAAGTGGTTGAACAAGTTTACACTCCCACCAACAATGAAGTAAGGTTCCCTTTTGTCCACATCAAATTTGTGGAGAGGAAGGGGAAAAACAAGTCGTTTAAATAAGGATACAGGTGGACCCGTTGCAACAATGAGATGTACAAGTTGTCATGTCGAAAACGAACTTTACAACTTTGGTGGGGGGGGGGAAGGATTGGGTGGGGGGAGGCTGGGAAGGGATGGGAAGTGGAAACAAAGGAGGAGGCTACAATGCTTGATAAGAAATGTACTCATTATCTTACCCAAGTAATTGTAACCCCTTTGTACAGTATTTTCACAATAAAAAAAAAATAAATAAACAACAGGAAACTGCCACATGCCACCTGTCAGACAATCCGTGATAGTAATGGAGAGGCTGGAAGATGGGCTTGCCCTGGGAACTCCTCTCCCTTCCCCCCACTCACCTAGGAAGGACGGGGGAAACAGAGAACAGATACCTTTCCCAGTGCCTCACCACATTGGGGGCTCAGGAGGACCCCAGTTGCTGGCATCCAAGGGGTGGGAGGTAAGCAAGGAGCATCCATGAAGTCCTCTTCTCTAGGACTGGCTTGCTTGGCTCCCTCAGGCTCTGCCTGGAGGGGTGGCATTAGGGGCTGCTGGAGAAGGGGCCATGGTTCTCATTGTGTTGCTTACATATTCTTAAAGACATACTAAGTTTTAGTTATCTTCTGTTGGAATTGAAACGGAGTTAGGGGTAAAAATAATTCAAGGTTTTCTGGTGCTTGTTTTCTTCATGGCACCAATGCTCTTATCACTCAGATGCCATCTGACTGTCCTTCTAGCACTTTGATGGAGAGAAATTACAATGAGGAGAGACACAGAGGAAATGGAAGTTGAGACTTCATAGAGAACTTTCTTCCATGGGACAAGTCAGAGTGAAAATAAGTGGATGGAGTAGAATTAAAGACATCAAATGATATCACATACAGAGAAAAAGAGACAGGGAGTAAGATACGGAAGAGAGAGAAAGAAAAGAGAAGAGAAAGAGAGGAAAGGAAAGAGAAGGAAAGGAAAGAGAAGCACAGAACCAGTGGGACAAAGGGTGAACTAATTCAGCAGACCCTATATTGGAAATAAACTATACAGCTTGGGGGAGGAAGGTTGGGAAGAACTGGGAGAAAATTAGCGAGGTGCTGACACTGTCCAGAAAGAAATGTTCTCAATACCTGACATGTAACTGAAACCTCTCTATACATCACATTTACAATAAAGATTTTTTTAAAGAGAATGAAAGAGAGAAATACATGGGTTGGAGAGATACTGCATGTAGACAGATATTGTAGAGAGAAGAGTCTTACTTAGGAAACTCAAAGATAAGAATTTCATTAAAAATAGCCAATAAATTACTTAAAATAATGAACACAGGGAATGAATATGTTAGCAGTCATACTTTTTTAATGGTGTTTTAAAAATGGTGTTTCTGATTCTGCAAGGTTAAAATTCGCTGGAATTTCCTTTTTTTTTTTTTTTTTTTTTTGGTTGGTCATGGGGCTTGAACTCTGGGCCTGGGTGCTGTCCCTCAGCTATTCAGCTCAAGGCAAGCGCTCTACCACTTGAGCTACAGCGCCACTTCTGGTTTTCTGGTGGTTTATTGGAGATAGGAGTCTCACAGTCTCTCCTGCCCGGGCTGGCTTTGAACCGCGATCCTCAGATCTCAGCCTCCTGAGTAGCTAGGATTACAGGCGTGAGCCACCAGCGCCCGGCTTCGCTGGAACTTTCTATCAGTGGTTGCTGACATAAGCAATAACATCTCTACTTCAAGAATATGACAGGTTAATACATGTGAAATGTCATTAGGGATATCTAAGATTATTTCTTGCAGGTTTCAACTTTGGGGTCTTCTTTCCCAGGGAATGTTTGAACATTGAGCTCTTTTTTCTTAGCTAAAACATTCAACTTGAGGCTTTTTTGTAAACTTTGTTCTATTGTTTAGGAGAGTACACTTTTAGCTTTGTTGTTTTTATCTGGAAGTGACAGACTGATTCTTGTTTAAGTGAAGTGTTCATGGTTGAGGCATTATAACTGGGATGAATTTGCATCCTTTTTGCTTTCTTCTACTTAGTTTGCTCATGTAGTACAAAACAAGACAAATTAAAATCCAAGTAAAAAAAGAACATACAAAATGCCACTAGGGTATTTGTCTTCTCTGCTGCTTTACTCTTCATGGTCCTTTTCTCAGGAGGTGGTTCACTATCAACACTACCTCCAAAGCCTTTTGCCAGGCAGATGAGGGGCTGCCACCCAGAGTTGCAATGGCAGCGGAGTTTATGGTTGCAGACCTCTTGCATCTTGCATTTCTTGGGTGAACAAACAGTTGATGAATGTGGCCTTGGGACACATGCCCCGTTGAGGAACACACGGCTTCTTCCACACTTTGTGCCGTCCTTTACACCACCAATATCAGGTATTAAAATCTCCCAGTGGGCACCCTGTATATCATTTATCTAATTTGGGGAGAGGAAGGGGAATGACAAAATGCTGAAACAAGGACACAGGATGACCCATTGCAACAATGATACTCACAAGACACTATGTTAGAAACGAACTTTACAACTTCTGGGGGGTGAATGGGGGAGGTGAGGAAGGAAGGGATAGTAGGAGAAAAACAAAGGAGGGGGCAACAATGTTCAACAAGAAATGTACTCATTACCTTACTCATGTAACTGTAACCACTCTGTATAGCATCTTTACAATGAGATAAATAAAATTAAAACATTGCAATTCTTCAAATAGATAAAAACAAAGAATGAACAACAACAAAAAATCTCCCAGTGGTACTCAGTACTCCAGCATGTGACCTTATTGAAGTGAGTCTGATAGGTTGGGTGGTGAAATCAAACAATTTTTTGTTCTTCATGTAAGTACCAAGGTGGCATAACTACAATTACTAAATTTTATTTGTGAAGTCTGTGCTGGAGACATTAAGCAGTGTCATCTTCCACAATTACAATCTGAACCCTCATGCCTCATGACCAAATTATGTCCAATCTCATGGGCCACAGTATTTCCAATGCTGAAATAGTTCTTAGTTATGACTTGATCCACTCCACAATTCTGTGGAAGACAGACGCTTCCAGCATATGCTTTGCCAAGAAATATTCCCATTTTCTGGTATATTAAAAGAGGCACAATATCATATTTATGAAGAGCACAGTTCTTAACCTTCCAATGGCAAAAGGATTTTAGGAGAGAAGCTGTAGTCTTTCCTACTATGGGTTTTTTTTTTCATTCCAGATCTCAAGTCCTAGTAAAATGACATCCATATCTAGTGCATTCAAAATGACACATGATGGGCAATGATAACCACTTCTCTTATCCCCTTTGATGTATTACTTTTATGATAGTTGAATAGTTGATTATCCACAACCAATGCAAGTTCAAGAAAACACCTGTGGGTCCACCAGTCTTCATAGCCACTTTGCCTCCACATAAAATCACCATGGTCTTGAAACATCAATTGTTCTATTTCTTCTTCTGTTATGCTGCACATCTCATGGGAGGAAAATGTGTCTCCTTGCTGTCCACCTTATAAACCAGATGTTCAAAGGTAGCAGAAGGGCTCTTGGGCTTGATTTCATAAAGCATATCATTTATTTGTAGTGTTCCCTGAAATCCCCAAAACAAATGTCAAAAGCTACCAGGGATTCTGGATCCCCTTCCACATAGCCCTGGTGGTAGCAATCATTCTGGACAAAAGGCCTGTCCTCAAGGAGAGCTCCCTGATCTGTGTAGGTGAATACAGAGAAATGTCTGGGTACTAGAAACATCTTGACCTTCAAGTGGACCATGTGTCTCTGGCCCCCAAAGTACAGGAGAGCCAGTGTGGAGTCTTCATTCCTCCACCAGGCCCACTTAACTTCAAGGGTATTATGACTTCTGGGAAGCTGTGATGTTGAGCCTGCCCAATCTAAGGCCAACCAGTAGGGAGGAGTAGCACTCCAAACCAGAGCTGTGGGTCAGCTATCCTCATCTGTACCAATCCCTCACCCAGAGCCATCATGCAGGGTATATGAGTTGAACAAAAGAGTAGCTCCGTGGAGGTTCCCTTTGTGTTGGTTGTTTGTAAACTGGACTTCTATTGGGTTCTTTTCTGTCAGCATCAATCCTTTAGAAGTGCAAACTAAAAGAAAAAAGGAAAGAGAAGAGCTAATATATGGGCAGATAAAGTATAACCAGAACAAAATGTAACAGAAAAAGTAGGATACGGATTAAAATGAATTGATATTTTGCCCAATCCATGAATCAAACTAGTGACTTGAATTTACTCTTACAGTTTTGTGTGGCAGACTCAAGATCGTGGGTGTGCAAAGAATGACCTTGACAATTCCTAGCCTAGATTAAGGACACGTATATTCGTTGTACTTTATTCTTTAATATTTATTCTACTGTTCTTTAAACATGAGTCATTTACAAACATTTCTATAAGAAATATTTAAAGTAACATGGGCTGGAGTTGTGGCTCATTCCTGTAATCCAGGCAAACTGGGAGGCTGAAGGATTTCTATTTGAGAGCAACCCACACAAAAACGTTCATATGAAACATTCTAAACCTATTGTTAAAATGAAGAAGCACACAATCTATTATTCTGAGTTACATACGTGACTGAGATTGGAGGGATTTTATTTCCTTGCCAGAAGGTCTATTTCATGGAAAGAGGCATGTAGGGTCACACTACGTATCATCCACACCCTACAGTCATACAAACAGAGAGGTTGTCATTCAGATACATTCCTGCATTGGAAGTCAGAACTTATGTAAGAAATAACCAGCACAAAGATATGGAACCAACCCAGATGCCCCTCAGTAGATGAATGGATCAAGAAAATGTGGTATATATACACAATGGAATTCTATGCCTCCATCAGAAAGAATGACATTGCCCCATTTGTTAGGAAATGGAAAGGTTTGGAAAAAATTATATTAAGTGAAGTAAGCCAGGCCCAAAGAAACATAGGTCTCATGGTTTCCCTTATTTGCAATATCTAGTATAGGTATGAGTCAAGCGGAAAAGGTCAGATAATGTGATGTTAGGAAAATGAACCCTTAAATATGTATTTTAATGTTTTTGTTTCTTTCATGCATGTGTTTCTAACGCATTTATAAGATTATTTCTTTGTTGCTTTGTATGTCCCTCCCTCACAGTGTAACCCCCGCTTTCACTATATTTGATGTCAGTATAACATGTGGAGGAGATGGGGACAAACAAGTCGTTTAAGGATTCAGGTGGACCTGTTGCAACAATGAGAATTACAAAATGTCATGTCAAAACCAGCTTTACAATGTCGGTGTGGGGGGGCGGAGGGGGGTATGATTGGGTGGGGGGAGGGGGGAGGCTGGGAAGGGAGGTGAAGGGTAAACAAAGGAGGAGGCTGCAATACTTGGTAAGAAATGTACGCATTATCCTGCCCATGTAATTGTAACCCCTCTGTACAGTATGTTCTCAAATAAAATAAAATAAAATTAAAAAAAAAGAGATAACCAGCACAAAAAGTGAATGGAGGTATACGTCAGCAACAATGTAACAATTGCCTTCTAGTTTGTTCAAAGCCTGATTTCAAAAGCCCAAAATGAATTATAAGCTAAATACATAAGGCAAAATCTCGCCAAAAGTGATTTTGTGTCTTGTTTTGCTAAGGCAATAATAATTTATACTGTTACTTCATACATGCACACACATATATAGTTAATGTGTTTAATTTCTTTTTTAATTAAGTTTTTTATTGTGAAAATACTGTACAAAGGAGCTACAGTTACATGAGCAAGGTAATGAGTACATTTCTTTTTTTTTAAATTTAATTTTATTTTATTTGAGAACATACTGTACAGAGGGGTTACAATTACATGGGCAGGATAATGCATACATTTCTTACCAGGCATTGCAGCCTCCTCCTTTGTTTACCCTTCACCTCCCTTCCCAGCCTCCCCCCTCCCCCCCACCCAATCATACATGAGTACATTTCTTATCCAGCATTGTTGCCCCCTCCTTTGTTTTTCCCCTACCATCCCTTCCCTCCCACCTCCTCAATGTGTTTAATTTCAAACAGATCACTGGGTGACATTAATTAGGAGAGATACATTAAAAAAAACTCTACTCACATTTATTTTGTTGGCTCATTATTCTTAATGTACACTTCTATGACAGAAATCCTTTTCATGTACTCCTCTAATCTTGTGAAATATCAAAAATTCAAGCATCAATTGTCTTTCAATAGTATTACAATCTACTATGGTAGATCTATTCATTTAATGAGAGACACAATACAGAAAAATGGTGAGTAGAATATCTTGGGTGACAGATGTTACTTAAATATGTTTATATTTAATTATACTAATAAGACAAACATCTTAAAAGTTTTTGCTTTATTACAAAATTAATTTCAGCCCTGTTCAAATTCATCAAAAGGTATAAGAAGAGGAAACACTTAAAAATTCTTTTTATGTCACCAGCCTGACTGATAGTAAAGCCAAATAAAGTTACCACATCCAAAAAAAGAGAAAAGTATAAGCCAAAAGGAAACTATAAGCCAGTAACTCTTTGAACCTAGATGAAATAATGCTGAATAAAATACTATACATCTGAATATAAATAGCATTTTAAAAGGATCACATACATTGATCAAATGTGATTTATCCAAGAGATTCGAGGATACTTGATCATATGCCCATACTTGACACTCACAGAATGAATAATAAAACTCAATAGCTACAACTCAAGAGCTAAAAATAAAGTCTTTGGTACAATTTAACACAATTTTATTTTTGGAAATGCTCATGATTCTCCATCTAGAAGGATTTGCCTACATCTCATAAAAGCCATGTATAAATGTCTAACAGCTAATCTTGTAGTCAAAACCTTTTCCTCTAAGATCAGGAAAAGAAGATCAAAGACTGACCAAGGAAATTAATTATACATAGTATCAAGATAACTCATGTAACTGTAACCCCTCTGCACAGTATCTTTACAATTAAAAATAAAAATCAAGAAATTCCTCACTAAATGAAAGGAATAAACATAATTTATGACTAAGTCTGTAAAAAACCACTATGGGTAATAATAAGGAAAAAAGTAATTAAAACAAAATGGAAATTTGAATGGAAATTTGATTCTGAAGGGAAAAAATCACTGAAATAAAATAATGCAAAGCTGTAGAAAGTATTGTAGAACTAAGGATAGACTGTTAGAGAGGGCTCCATTTGGAAAAAATTAAGGAATCAGATTAAGGAAAACAATGAATTAGAGAAATATTCAATTTGTTATAGAGCATTTGATTTTAAGTAGAGGAAGCTTTCTATATTTAAGAACATTGCTAGTGCAGGAACAATTCATGTGGAAGTGGGCCAGCATTGAGAAAAAGAAAAAAAATTTTCGGAGCTGGGAAGGTGGCTCAGTGGTAGAGCGCTTGCCTTGCATGCTTGAGGCCCTGGGTTCGATTCCTCAGCACTACATAAACAAACAAAAAAAAGAAAGAAAGAAAGAAAAAGAAAAAAGCTGGAAGGGGCTCTGTGGTTCAAGTGGTAGAGCACTAGCCTTGAGCTGAAGAGCTGAGGGACAGCGCCCAGGCTCAGAGTTCAGGCCCCACAACCGGACCCCCCCCCCAAAAAAAAAATAAAAAAAATTTTCATTGACAGCTCTTAGAAGATTACTTCTAGTTAGCTATCAAATTTCTCTCTGATAGTTTAATATTATAGAGGTTAGAAATTTAGAAGTATTTCACAGACCTGCTACTCCTGCTTTTCTTTTCCCTTTCTGCTATGTTGTAGAAATGTTTCTATTCCTGAGCTTCTCATTCAATAATTCTGTAAAGTAATCTGTCCAATCAAATGTTGAAACCACCTAATTATTTTAATATTTTATATTCTTTTTGCTAACTTATTGAGCATATATCATATTCTTTTTAATTCTGTATATTTTTCTATTTTAAAATATATTAATGATGACCAAGTTTTCACATGGCTTTGGCCTACTCTGAATTATCTTGACACTATGTATAATTAATTTCCTTGTCAGTCTTTTGTCTTATTCTTTCTCATGCTAAGACCTCACATTCACTCAGTTTGCTTCTCAGCACCCTATCACTTAAACTATGTCTTCAGCCCATAAACATATGGGAAATAATCTGTATCTTCCAAAGACACAGTGTAAGTCTTCAGCTCCTTGATGAATACAAGTGGAAATTCAAGCATGAGTCTTCATGGGGAAACAGAATGTTTCTTGAGACCTGCTTTCTTTCTCTCTTTATTCTGTTCAAACTATACCAAGACTTCATGGAAAGTGCCTTTAGAAATTTCAGACTCCCTCAACAGCTTCATATATCAAGCCCTCTCATTCAGTACATGAAATGGAGAAAAATGATGAATCAAGGTGTCAGATATTTGACTATGCAGTACTTAAGAGGATTAGGGTTGGTTCACTCTTAGCAGAGCAATCAAACCTCATTTTCAATTCACAGACTATTTCAATTCATAGACTATTTTAGGAGAAAAATGGAGGTCATTATTCAACTCATTTCAGAACAGAGTTTCATGTTTGACATTTTACTTTATGTTGTGATCCTGGCAAATACAATTCTCAGCTGCCTTTAAAATATGGTTTATAAAGTTTAAGTGAGGGTTGGGGGGTTAGTTTGAGAGGAAATTTGATTTTATAATACACAGTATGTGCAACATATAAATGTATCTTCTTTATTCCCTTATCTAATCAAAATTGCAAAGATGTTGAGTGGCAAGTGCAATTACCTAGTTTACTGAATCTTAAAGAAATAGTAATTTCAAGTCATTTCCTGAAGACGTTAAAGATAGTGAGGAATTTATATATATTTATTTCTGATGTCTGTTTCCTTTCTTTCTTTTTTCCTATTATGCCAAGGTGTAGTTCTCTATCTCTCAGATGGGAGAAACTTCACACCTAAGATAGAACTACATATGCTAACTGGAAGGGGTAGCTGTGGTCAATGGCAGCTAAGATCCTAGGGAAGATGTTGAGGATAGTCAACAGAGTTTTGGAATATGTCATCGGATCAAAGGGGAAATGTTATCACTTGGATCAGGGTTCATAACCTCAAACTGAGAACTCTGGGTGAATGCTTAGGAGTTTTACTGTGATTCTTCAGACGGATTCAGATTTCATGTCTTGTGAGGTTTGAACATTGACTTCTGCCTCAAGTGAAGTATATATATTTTTTATTAAAGTAGTCTGTATTAGAACTCAAAGGGGGCTAAGCTGAGTTGTAGATGGATGCTAGCCTGTGCCTTGTCACTGCACATAAATGACATAAACGACTCTGTTAAGGCTGACCTTTACCTGCATGTTTTTTCACACAGTGAAATATGAAATGCTTGCTAAGGGCTTCATGTAAAATAAAGACAAAGTTTACATTAAATAATTCAGAAAGCTTTCTCCCACTCCACAAAAAGACCAATATGTTTCAACAAGATGTTCTCGTCTTGTTGAAAGTGTGAATAATCTGACACTTGAATTCAATTCACAGTTTGTTCTGATATGTTTTTGTTCATTGTTATTTTGGAGTTTCTGCTTTTGGAATGTAAGAGGATTGTTTATTATTTAAGATGCAACACTGTTGAGAGTGAACTGCAAAATACAAATTTATCTTTAAAATCTCCTCTTATGAACTAGCCATAGGAGAAAATTTCAAATGTATAATTGAGACAGATTATCTTTACATGCATTACATTATTTTACACAGAGGCTACAAATCCTGCAAAAATGTTACATTTTCATTCATTGCATGTAGTTCTAAGACAGTACAGAGAAAATACAGTTGATAAAGTTATACATCTTCATCAATTATTTTTTTCTTTAAGACTTTCATTAAATTCACCAATCTCTGTAGCAAAAGTGCCATTATTCCTAGATCTCATTTGGTCTCAAATTCAGTGCTTTTCAATAACAACATATTTTAAAAACTTTAGTGTCTTTTGACCTAATGAAGGACAATAGGAAATTACTATAGGCATAGTTCTCTCCAAGATCTGGACATTATGTACAAAATGATGGTGTGTATATATGTGCATGTATATATTGATTAATGTATCTGTGGGTGTATGTGTCTATTTCTCTATGAATTATTTGTGCTTCTATCCTTTAGAGTAAAACTCTTGAGTGACTTGCCAAATGATAAAGTTATGATTCGTTTCATCCTTTCCGATGAAAAACTATTTCACGGCTTATTTGTGGCAAGTGTGTCATAAACACAGTTTGTTTTCATTTACTTGACCATCACATGGCAGGGAACTATAATCTCCCTTTTTCCATTGTCACTGGATTAAGGTCTAGGTTTAGGTACCTATCAATGGAAGCTTGTCAGTCTAAAGAATTTGGTAAGTAGCTAAGACCTTTTCCAATTTTGACTCCACCATCCCAACCAAACTGATTTTTTTTTCTAATTCCTCAATATGAATCTGTCTTTCCCTATCTACTCTGCTCCAGTAACTCCTCAATATGAATAAACTCATGTCCTACTCAAAGGCAGAGAAATGAGGCATGAGAAATAGCAAACAGCAGGGAACTCAGAGATGATAATGTAATACTGAATCACTTGATACAAATGATATGGGTTTTAAAAAAAATCTCAAACCTTATGTTCTTTCATAAGCTCTAACTTTTAGAATAAAGAAAACATAATAGAACAGGGTTTCCCCCTGACCCTAAACTTTTTTGTATGCCCAGCAGGTTAGTAGGCTCTAAGACTGAGCAAGAAAATCTTAGAAGAGAGACTAATGGTGAGAAAATGGCTACTTATGGCACAAAAAGTATTTGCTAAGAAACATATTTGTTTCAAAGATGGACCCTCATCTTGAAAGGACTGTGTGGCACAATCCATCTTTCACTGGAGAAAACTCCAGACTAAAGTTAAAGGGAACATTTAAATATCAATGACTCATGTTTGAGGAAAAAACTACTTAGACATCAATGTATGTCTAACTAGTAGTTTAGCAGGCAACCTTGAAGTATCTAAAGGGTGTGCCTCTGTTTTTCTTTTTGCTTGCCCAATAAAGTTCTGCCAAATGTTCTTATCATTATAATTTGTCCCAAAATTTTATTCTGAAATCAAAATCAAGAACACGGGACAAAACCCTGAATATATGGTTCCTATTTGAATTGGGAACAATCTTCACAAACCGTCACCTACCAACAGCAAAAATTCTATATGCTTACCATTTACAGTATGGACATTTTATCTTCTACATTTTTTATTCACACTGCTGCTCTGGTGTTGGTTTATTTCAGTGCTGGGGCTTGAACTCAAAAGCCTAGGTGCTATTTCTTCACTCAAGGCTAGGACTCTACCACTTGATCCACACTTCAAGTATGGCTCATGGACTTTGCTTCCTAAGCTGGCTTCAAATTGCTGTCATCAGATCTCAGCCATCTGAGTAGCTAGGATTATATGCATGAACCCCTGAAACCTAGGAGTTATTAAACAACAGTTCTAGGTATGTCTATGAGAGACAAATAGTTCATGAGGGCTCTGATATAAACCCTGATTCAATCTAGTGATAGATGAGTCTATATGAATAGACTCTTTGGAGATAGAAGAACTGTGGAAGGTAAGGTCTTATTAAAGTAGTGGTCACTGAGATTGTGTATGGACCAATATCTTGATCAAGGTCCTTTCCTGAATCTTTGCCTTGTCACCACCATGAGGTGAGCATCTTTTGTCACATGCTTCCACTGGCTACAATATATTCTCTGTCCTGATTCTGTGGTGATGAGACTTGAAACTGCTAGCAAAAAGAAATCCTAGCTCTTTTGAAATAGTTTTCCTAAGGTATTTTTCATAGAGTTAAAAAGGTAACCAATTTAGAAAATGTGTGCCGGAGAAATAGTCAGTGCTTGACCACCCAGCAATGATTCAGAAACCTTTGTCTGAGGACTTTGGAAATATTTTTGAGAGATGGTGACAGAAAACCTAGAATTCCATCAGCAGAGCAGAATAAGGGACATGGGTACGGGGAGTTCAGAAGGCCAGAATTTTGATGCAAATATCAAAAGGGATGTCTGTCCTTATGTGGTTTCTGGTAGAAACCAGATCACAATTCGGAATTGAAGGACAGACCAATGTGTTACAACATGGCAAGGAACCTGATTACTATAGAACAGAAATATTTGAGAAACTTAAGTAGTTAAAAAAAGAAGTCAGTTATTTTTAAAAAGTCAGTATAAAATTGATGATACACTAGCTATAGAAGAAAGACCTGGTGCTTGGGTCCACCCCATAATCCAGATGGTCCTGAGGAGAGAGAACAAATCTCAATGTGTACTACAATGGTGACAGTATCAGACAGATCCTCTCTGTCCTGATGAACCTATCTGCAACTCGCTCAATCCCTAAGAGAGCCTCAAGTAAAAACAGGGGACCACTCTGGGCAGAGTGATGCTCAAATTGCTGAAAAAATTAGGAATGGAAGGAACGTATCCAATTAAGATATATACCAGACCTTAATTGGAGTCTATTTGCTCCACTTTAATATTGTAATAATTAAGGTAATAAGAAAATCTAAGGACATAAAAAGGATCCAAATAGGGAAAGAAGTCAAACTAGCTTGCTGTGCATATGACATAATCCTATACTTTAAAAGACCCTAAGAATTCCATCCCTAAGCTCCTAGAGCTGATGTACCTCCAACAATAAACAGGATGAGAGGAAAATCAGCAAAAACAGCTCCATTCACAATGATGGCAGAAAACAATTTAACCAAGAAAGTTAAAGTCCTCAATAATGAGAGCCATAAACTTTTTTTTTTTTTTTGTCAGTCGTGGGGCTTGAACTCTGGGCCTGAGTGCTGTTCCTGAGCTCTTCAGCTCAAGGCTAGTGCTTTACCACTTCAGCCACTTCCAGTTTTCTGGTGGTTAATTGGAGATAAGAGTCTCATGGACTTTCCTGCCTGGGCTGGCTTTGAACTACAATGCTCAGATCTCAGCTTCCTTAGTAGCTAGGATTACAGGCATGAGCCACCAGTACCCGGCTTGAGGACTATAAACTCTTGAAGAGAGAAACTGAAGAAGATACAAGAGGATGGAAAGACCACCACAGTCTGTTCTGGGATTTGTAGACTCAGTATCAGAAAAATATCCACACTGCAGTGCTCACTAAAATCTCACTGTTGCTATCTATAGAGGTAGATGAAGCAATCTCTAATTTCATGTGGAAGCCCAAGGAGATTAAATAGCTAAAGTAATTCTAAGGAGGGGAAAAACAGTATTAGAGATATCACAATACTAGACTTCCAATTATACTACAAAGCCATTGCAAAAAATACAGCTTGGTACTAGCACAAAAATAGACCTGAAGGCCAAAGGAATGATGAGACCCATTTGAAAATGATCAGTTTAACAAAATGAATACCAGGAAGCTGAAATCTATCTTGAATGGGAGTGTGAGAACTAATAGGATGAGGGGAAAATAGAAAATAATTGTGGCTAAAAACAGATATACTGTAATGCTCATTGTACATACATGAAAATGGAAGTAGAGACTGAAGAGACTGATGGTGGAAGAGGTGAAAAATGATGGAAGGAGAGACTTTAAGATACTTGTACAAGCAGGGTACCAGTGGCTCATGCTTGTAATCCTAACTACACAGGAGGCTGAGGTCCGAGGATCACAGTTTGAAGTCAGTCTGGGCAGAAAAGTCCTTGAGATTTTTATCTTCAATAAACTCCTCAGAAAAAGCTAGATATGTGGTGCTGTGGCTCAAATGGTAAAATGCTAGCTTTGAGCACAAGCATAAAGAGGCTCAGTGACAGCACCCAAGCCCTGGGTTCAAGCCCCAGGAGGACCAGCAAAAAAAAAAAAAGATTCTTGTACACATAAATAAATGGACATGTAAAATTAAAACACCTTTGTACAACCATTAAAAATTTATAAAAATGGTAATAATGTAGTATAAGGAAAAGGGGGAAAGAGGAAGAATAAGGAAAAGTTCAAAAGTTCTTAGAATCCAATGGAAATGAAAACACAACCTACCAGAACTGAGATACAGAAAAGAAAGTTCTAAGTTTATAACAGTAAGCACTCACGTCGTTAAAACAGAAAGATTAGATATGAATAATCTCAATCTCCTAGAAAAACAAGTTCACAATCTAGCTGATAAAAATAATAAAAAATTGCCGGGCGCTGGTGGCTCACGCCTGTAATCCTAGCTACTCAGGAGGCTGAGATCTGAGGATCGCGGTTCAAAGCCAGCCCGGGCAGGAGCGACCGTGAGACTCCTATCTCCAATAAACCACTAGAAAACCGGAAGTGGCGCTGAGCTCAAGTGGTAGAGCGCTCGCCTTGAGCTGAAGAGCTGAGGGACAGCGCCCAGGCCCAGAGTTCAAGCCCCACGGCCGACAAAAAAAAATAAAATAAAATAAAAAAATAAAAAATTAGTGCAGAAATAAATTATATAGAGATCAGTAAAAATACATCCTAAACACCTATTCAAGATAATTTTTTTGTTTTGGTATTTTTCTGCTTATGTGGTGCTGAGGAATTGAACCCAGGGCCTCATGCATGCAAGGCAAGCACTCTACCACTGAGCCACCTTCCCAGCTCAAGATAATTTTTGAAGCAACAGCCAAAACATATGATCATATGTTTTATCTATGCAGGTAATTGTGTACAAAAACAGCCATAGACTCCCCCAAGGTATTCTTCTCTATCCTTTTAGAAAGATGGGCTAAGAGCAGAATGTCCATATCTACTGTTATTGGAGCAAGGAGAATTCAATGAGATTTAGTGAGTCTGAAACGAATTCTCTTTACTTACACTGTATTGTTCAGATATTGGCAAAAGACTTTTATTAGGTTGTATCTAACCGTTAAATACTATTGAAAGATTTAAGAGATCATCAACAGCTACTATCCAAAGGTCCAACATCTAGCTTTCCAGCTTCTTGACAAATACAAACTCAAAATTAAGGGTTATCTTCAAGAAACCAATGAATGTACTTAAGAAAAACCTCATTTTTGTCCTGACAATATGAAAATATGCTCTTTAGAGATTTCCATCTTGCTTAGTAGAATCCACTAAAATCTTTGGATTTAGCAAATATACTATTGAGGGATAATAGTGATAAATTGAAGGCCCTAAATTCTCTAACTCACAATTCTAGGACTGTCTACTTAATGGACCAAACTTTGTCCTCAGCTGCCATGCAAATTGGAAATGACTTGTGGACCACCAAGAGAAAGAGTGGAGATCACTCTTCAACTTCTTCGAGAATTGTTTTCTGTGCTTAAAATTTTAGTTCATGTGCTCCTTCTTGAAACTACAACTCACTTTGTCCCTGTTCAATGTGGTTTGCAAAGTTTAATAGGTTTGGGGAGAGGGGAGGTTAGTTTGAGAAGAAATGTGATTTAAGAATATATTACATTCAACAGACATGTAAGTATCTTCTTTATCCTATTTTATAAGCAAAGCTAAAAAGAAGTCAAATGATGATTGCTATTATCTTCCATTACAGATTCTTAAATACTAATAAAATTAAATAATTTCTAAAGAAAAATTTCAAAATTGTCATTTCTGATTTCTTGTGTTCTCTGTGGCACCAAGAAACATTCTCTTTCATGCAGAAGTCAGTGAATGAGAAACCACATCTGAAGTAACATCTGAAACCACATCTGAAATGACCATGATTTACTGTGAAGGGGAGAAGTGATCACAGGGAAGAGATTGAAACGACTCAAACTCAAAGTTGTGAATATCTCATGTGGTTATATGACCCGCCCCCCTCCATTCTGAGCTGAAGGCAGATTCAGCTTGGAGGTGAAACCTCTGGAATTTGGTGCAAGCATCATGACCTGGGGTTCAGAACTTAAGGCAAGTGCTTTGGTAGTTAGTTGTTCTGTGTTCTGTGGGTCTGAGAATGCTCTTGCTCTTGAAAACACTAAATATACTATACTAATTGTGCAGACTGCAACCACTGCTATCACCAAAGAGAGCTCAGCCACACAGCTGTCTGAGGTTCCAAATCTTCCTCCAGCACTCCGATGGACTGAAATTTGAGGGTTTCTTCTTTCCATGTGACAAAACAGAGTGAAAAGAGAGAGTTTGCAATTAGGATACCAAATGAAAACACCAGCTGGGTGCCAGTGGCTCATGCCTGTAATCCTAGCTACTCAGGAGGCTGAGATCTGAGGATTTAGGTTTATAGCCAGCTTGGGCAGGAAAGACTTATCTCCAATGAACTACCAGCAAACCGGAAGTGGTGCAGTGGCTCAAGTGGTAGAGCTAGCTCAAGCTAGCCTTGAGCTGAAGAGCTCAGGGTCACCCCTCAGGCCCAGAGTTCAAGCCCCACAACCAACAAAAAGAAAGAGAAAGAGAGAGAAGGAAAGAGAAGAAAGAAAGAAAGAAAGAAAGAAAGAAAGAAAGAAAGAAAGAAAGAAAGAAAGAAAGAAAGAGAGAGAGAAGGAAAGAGAAGAAAGAAAGAAAGAAAGAAAGAAAAAGAAAGAGGGAGGGAGGGAGGGAGGAAGGAAGAAAGACTGCTCTCTTCGGTAGCACATATACTAAAATTGGAACAACATAAAGAAGATTAGCATGGCCCCTGCACAAGGATGACACACAAATTCATGAAGTGTTCCATATTTTTTTAAAAAGAAAGAAAGAAAGGAAGAAAGAAAAAGAAAGAAAGAAAGAAGAAAAAGAAAGAAAGAAAGAAAGAAAGAAGGAAAAGAAAGAAAGAAAGAAAGAAAGAAAGAAAGAAAGAAAGAAAGAAAGAAAGAAAGAAAGAAAGAAAGAAAGAAAGATGAGGTAGGGAGTTAGGTCTTGCTTGTGACCCTCAAAGACAAGAATTGCACTAAAAATAACCATTAAGCCAAGTGTTGGTGGTTTACATCAGCAATTCTAGCTACTCAGGAGGCTAAGATATGAGAATCACAGTTCAAAGCATGTATAAGAAAGCCCATGGGACTCTTAATCTCCAATTAACTACCGCCAAAAGTGCCAGAAATGTAGCTGTGGCTTAAATGGTAGAGCATTAACCTTGAGCACAAAAGCTCAGGGACAATGCCCAGGCCCTGAGTTCATGCCCTAGAACCAATGCATGCACCTACCCACCCATCCACCATTAAGTTGCTTAAAATAATTAATGAACAGTAAAATGATATTAGGATTCATTTTTAATGATGTTTCTGGGATCCTGCATGGTTAAAGAAATCCTGGAACTTTCTAGCAGTAATTTCTGACAACAAGCAATAACATTTCTACTGCAAGTACATTGAAAATACATATGTAATGGTAAAGCTTGGCTGTTCTGTCTCACATGAAGTTTGAACATGGAGTTCTTTTCTCAGGGAATATTAGAACACTGTGCTCCTTTTATTTAGGTAAAGGGCTGTCTTTGAGATTTTTTTTATTCTCATGTGTTGTTTTAAAAGTTTGTTCTACTATTTTGGGTAAATTGTTACCTTTGCCTTTAGTGTATATTTGAAATTTTGGCTCTTCTTTCTGGGTAAATTGATAACCTTGGAAGTTTATTTTCAGATGACATTTGAAAAGTTTGCTCTGCATTCTTGGGTAAAGTGTTAACTGTGAGATTTTTATTCTCATGTGACATTTGACATGTTTACATGTCTGTGACAGCTTCATTCTCAGCTGGCTTTGGCGAATCAGGCTCTTCCTTTCTTGTGGCTTTCTTCTTTGTCTTCAAAAAGAGAATGAATAAAATGAAAAACAAATTGATAAAAGCAAGCAGACAAATTACTAAAATATAAGTCTTCTTATGAGACCTCCAACTTGGTTGATTCTTCCAAGGAGGTGGGCCGCTGTCAACACTACCACCAAAGCCCACGTTCCAGCAATTCGGTGGCTTCCATCCCTCATTGCAATGGCAATGCTGTTTATTGTTGCAGACACCTCGCATATTGCAGGTTCTCGGAGAACAATCATGTGCCCACACTGGCATGGGGACACACTTCCTGTGTAGGCATAGATGTTTTATACCACATTCTGAGCCATCTTTTATATCACCAATATCAGGTATCTCAATCCCCCAATGGTAGTCAGTACCCCAGCAGGTGACCTCATTAAAGTGTGTCCAATGTACAGTAGAATGACTTGCCAACATCGGGACTTCTGCCACATTCTCACACTGAATTCTGCCACAGTAGATATCTGAGATGTCACACTTCCTATATTCATTGCTAGTGAAACCGCAGTTTCCAAAACGGTCACCTCGGGTGTTCATTTCCCTGTAGCAAAGCTGATTTGCATTCCTGGCTTTTCTCCCAAAAATCTTCTGGCACTGTTCATCTCGGTTATTACATCTGTTTTCATAACAATAGCCACTACCAGGACATGGTGACCCGTCTGACAAATACACATCTTCTGGACAATGCTGCGAAGTCCCATCACACCATTCAGGAAGATCACATACATTTCCCTTTTCTCTGCACACTGTGCCTGAAGGCAGGAGCTGACAATCTTCACAACAGAGCCCGGAAGCACATTCGGCCTCAGATTGCAGAGTGCAGTTTGCCAGACAACATGGGTCTTCGTTACACAATTTTATGGATCCACAGTCACATTCTTCTCCAACATCAATCTCACGATTCCCACAGAACTCATGTTTATAGATGTGTAATGGATGAGGCGGCAAACGCATACAATCAGTCCGTCCAATAGTCTCCATAAATTTAGCATAACTGCAGTTGCTGAATTTTCTGGAAAAATTGTCTGCTGGAGCCATGATGCATACTTTCACTCCACAGGTACAGTGAGCTCTATCATGAAACATGCCCAAATTATGACCAATCTCATGTGCCACAATGTGTCCAACATGATACAAATTCTCCCCTAGTATACGATTAATTCCACAATTAAAAATTGAATTACATACAGTTTGAAGATATGCCTTGCCAAGATCTCTACCGAAATGTTGTTGCATTAAAAGATGTCCAATATCAGATCTTACACGAGGATTAAAGTTATATCTCTTCCACGTGCAAAAGTCTAGCAGGAGCTTGTCTAAGTTAGTTCCTTGTACATGATTTTTTTCAGTCCAGATCTCAAGTCCAACTAAAGATGCTTCAATATCCAGTGAAAAAAAAATGGAGTCTGCTTCACTGACAATGACAAATACTTCCTGTATCACCCTGGATACATTGCGTTTGCGATCAAGGAACCGCTTATGGTCTACAACAAATGCAACTTCAAGAAACCATCTGTGGGTCCACCAGCCTTCATAGCCACTTTGCCTCGGTATAAAATCATCACTCTCTTGAAACTTCAATTGTTGTGCAATTTCTTCTTCTGTTATGGCACATCTCATGGGGGGGAAAGTCTCCTCACTATCCATCTTATAAACCAGATGTTCAAAGGTGGCCGAAAGGTTCTTGGGCTTGATTTCATAAAGAATATTATTTATTTGTAGTGTTCCTCGCAAGCCACCAAGACAGGTGCTAAGAACTACCAGGGATTCTGGGTCCCCTTCCACATAGCCCTGGTAGTAGCAGTCATTCTGGACAAACGGTTGATCTTCAAGGAGCACTCCCTGTTCTGTGTAGGTGAACACAGAGAAATGTGGGGACACCAAATTTCTCTTAGCTTTCAGGTGGACAATATGTCTCTTATTCCCAAAGGGTAGGCTGTAGGAGATCCACTCTTTGGACCTAATGCCTCCACCATTGTCATTTATCTTCATGGGTATCAGCACTTCTCCGGGGCTGTGATGTTGAGCCTGCCCAATTCTAGGCCAACCAGAAAGACAGAATAACCCTGCTAGCCAGAGTTGCAGAACAGTGCTTCTCATATATACCAGACCCTCACCCTCAGCCATTATGGGCTATGAGAGGTACAAATGAGGTGAAGACTGGGGGCAGGAGTAGCCTGTCTCTTCTCTTTATCTTGGTTGTATGCAGCCATTAAAAAATGGTGTCTCTTCTGTCAGAGTCAATCCTTCAGAACAGCAAACTAGAAAAGAGAAAAAGAAAGGCCAAGAGAGAGGTAGGTAAATTGTGAACAGAGCAGGATGCAGAAGAGAGTATGGGTGAAAGCGGATTTGAGTTTGGCACAAGATATGAATTAACATAGTCTTTTGGATTTGCTCTTTCATTATGATGTAGCAGGACTGGACTGTGGGTATACAAAGAATGACACTGGACATAGTTTTATACTTCCTAAGCTGACATGAAGGACCCAGTAATTATACTGTTCTTTAAATTCCTAATGTGGACTAGGAATGTGGCTTAGTGGTAAAGTGCTTGCCTAACATACATGAGGCTCTGGGTTCGATTCTTTGGTATCACATAAACAAAAAAGTAATAAAATAAAAATAAAATAAAAATATAACTAAGATATAAACATTCCTTTTTTCATTTGTTATCATTTTTACTATTTTACTATTTTTGTTACAAAAGGAATTGTAATTTAACAAAGCAGTTTATGAATACAATATATCTTAAATATTTATATTTAAATATGAATACAAAATATCTTAAATATTTGCATGAGCATTTCAAAACACAAGAAACATTTGAAGCAATGGGGCTGAAGCTGGTGGCTCACTCCTGTAATCCTACCTAATTTGCAGGTTGGGAATGGGATGATGGTAACATGTGGCCAACCTAGGCAGCAAAGTTGGAAAGACCTGTTTTTAACCCACTGCTGGGAACAGAGGCCAATATCCTCTCATCCTAAATGATTGAATGAGCAAGATGAGGAGGCCCTTTATCCAGGCCAGTATGGGCAGTAAAGTCTGTTCGAGTCCCTAACAAACTAAGTTTGGTGTTGTCACACAAAAAGTATAACCCAGCCTAGGATGGAAAGCCTTAAAAAACAGATTGTGATTTTGTTTCATATCTTGACAGAAGACAAGAACTTATTTCAGATATAGTCTCCATTAAAAAGAATATGTAGGCATGGCTCAGTGGAAGAGAGCCTGCTGACACTCTTCATTCAAAAGCCTAAGTAATGCCAAATAATTTCATTATAATTTTTTTGGCTGATCCTGGGGCTTAAACTTAAGGCCTGGGTGCTGTCCCTGAGCTTCTTTTACTCAAGGCTAGCATTTTACCACTTGAACCACAGCTCCAGTTCTGGCTTTGGGGGGTAATTTATTGGACATAAGAGTTGCTTAGACTTTCCTGCCCAGGCTGGCTTCAAATCAAAATCCTCAGATCTCAGCCTCCTGAGGAGCTAAGATTACAGACATGAGCCACCAGTGCCTGATAATAAATATTTGAAGTAAGAATCATAATAGCAAGGTAACCATAGGTCCTTATTTTGATGAAGTAATATTGGTTTATACATGTTGACTTGGAAGAAATTTCAATAGTTCTTCCTTTCAATTGCAAATGGCAAATCAGAGTCACATTAGTCTGGAGAAATATGATGTAAAAATTCATAACCATTATGTTTTCTCATGGTATGTATGTATATATAATATGTATTACATATATATCATATATTCATGCCAGAAATCTCTACTTTTTCTATATTCCTCCAGTCCCGTGAAGTCCTAAAAGTGTTACATCACCAGTTTTCTTTCACTAGATATGAGATATATGCACCATGATGGATATCCCAATTCAATTTAAAAAAAGAATTGGAAATAGAGTACATTAGATTGATAGATGTTTCTTAAAGGCATTTATATTTGATTATACTCATAAGAAAAATAACATTTTTCAAAGGCTGTGACTATATACAGTGAAAAGTAAGTTAAGCCTGGCATCAGTGGCTCATACCTGTAATCTTAGCTACTCAGAAAACTGAGATTAGAGGATTATAGTTTGAAGCCAGCCTGGGCAGAAAAGTTCCCATGAGACTCTTTTTAAAATTGTTTTATTATTTTTTTATTGTGAAAATACTGTACAGAGGAGTTACAATTACATGGGCAAGATAATGAGTACATTTCTTATCAAGCATTGTTGCCTCCTCCTTTGTTTCCCCTTCCCATCCCTTCCCATCCTCCCCCTGTCCCCCCACTCAATCCTAGCCCCCCACCCCCCACCAAAGTTGTAAAGTTTGTTTTTGACATAACGACTTGTACATCTCATTGTATTCAAATGTTTTTTTTTCTTTCATGCGATTGTTTCTAACACATTTATAAGATGATTTCTTTGTTGCTTTGTATGGCCCTCCCCCACAGTATAACCCCTGCTTTCACTGTATTTGATGTCGGTATAATTTGTGGAGGGGAAGGGGAAACACAAATCGTTTAAATAGGGATACAGGTGAACCCATGAGACTCTTATCTCCAATTAAACACTCAAAAATTGTAAGTGGAGCTGTGGCTCAAAGTGGTAGAGGGCTGCTTTGAGAAAAAAGAGCTCAAGGACAGTGTCCAGGACTTGAGTTCAAACCTCATGGCTCACATAAGAAAAGAAAGAAAGAAAAGAAAGAAAGAAAAGAAAGAAAGAAAAGAAAGAAAGAAAGAAAGAAAGAAAAGAAAGAAAAGAAAGAAAGAAAGAAAGAAAGAAAGAAAGAAAGAAAGAAAGAAAGAAAGAAAGCAAACAAGCAAAGAAAGCAAACAAGCAAGCAAAGAAAGCAAGAAAGTTAAACTAGTAAAGTAACAGGTGGAGATGGGAGAATACTAGAGACAAAACAAAATCCCTCCAGGAATGAGAGGTGTCAATGAACTCTCCAAGAGGAGGGAAGAGGACTTTGGGAACTCAGCTTAGTTGGACTGGGGCAACAACCATGAAAATCATTGGCTTTTAAAATTATAACATATAAGCTCTTTGTTGTAATAAAGAATTGGTTTTATCTCAGGCAAAAAATACAAAAATATATCTCAATTTTTCAAATCTACAAATATTTCTCTCAGTAATAAAAATGAACTAGCATATTTTTTGACAGGTGCACTACAGTGTGATATGTTGCTTTACTCCTAAGTAAGATACTAACAAAATGGAATATTATATAGATTTTATGTGGCATTGGGAAAATGTAAATGTAAATGGTTGATGCAGACCTGTTATGTAAATGTCATGGACCATTGATTTATATAGAATTGCTGGTGTAAAGATATCTTTTCAGAAACTTTGTATTTGAATGAAAATGACTATATTTAAATTTATCTATTGAAGCTATGCACAAGGGTCGTGAGATCATGGATGTAACAAGATTGTGGCAATACAGAGATTAAGAACATCTAGTTATTTGGGAGAGCAAAAAACAAAAGTCATGGAAAATCACATATTCTCTGAAGACCCAAAGCACACAGATCAAACATAATTTCTTAGAGCAATAAAAGGTTGTAGAATCATCATATATTATCCATGAGGCCCAGGATTCATTTTACATTAATTTTTCTTTAATGTTGATTCTGTCCTCATTGTCACCTTCAAAAATCACATTTTTATTGCCACCAGTCAGAGGACATCTGTTCAATCCAGTTAGTATTTTGAGTAGATGAAGAATATCTCCTATAGCATTGGAAGTCAATGGTCTGTGAGTGCCAAATGCCTAAGAGCTATATTGGTAAAATGAAGGAGTTACTTCTCAAAGCTCTTAAAAGTGGGAGTTTAACAAGACCACACTAAAGCTACTAGCACAACTATGTTTATTGCAGCATTATTTACCATAGCTAAGATATGGAACCATCCCAGATGCCCCTCAGTAGATGAATGAATCAAGAAAATGTGGTGTATATACACAATGGAATTCTATGCCTCCATCAGAAAGAATGACATTGCCCCATTTGTTAGGAAATGGAAAAACTTGGAAAAAATTATATTAAGTGAAGTAAGCCAGGCCCAAAGAAACACAGGTCCCATGGTTTCTCTTATTTGCAATATCTAGTATATGTATGAGTCAAGCGGAAAAGGTCAGATAATGTGATGTTAGGAAAATGAACCCTTAGATATGTATTTTAATGTTTTTTTCTTTCATGCATGTGTTTCTATCGCATTTATAAGATTATTTCTTTGTTGCTTAGTATGTCCCTCCCCCACAGTATAACCCCCACTTTCACTATATTTGATGTCAGTAAAACATGTGGAGGAGATGGGGACAAACAAGTCGTTTAAGGATTCAGGTGGAGCTGTTGCAACAATGAGAAGTACAAGTTGTCATGTCAAAAATGAGCTTTACAACGTCGGTGGGGGGGGTGGGGGGGAGGGGGGGAAGGATTGGGTGGGGGGAGGGGGGAGGCTGGGAAGGGATGTGAAGGGTAAACAAAGGAGGAGGCTGCAATGCTTGGTAAGAAATGTATGCATTATCCTGCCCATGTAATTGTAACCCCTCTGTAAGGTATGTTCACAAATAAAATAAAAAAGAAAAAGAAAACTAAAAAAAAAAAAAAGTGGGAGTTTAAGTCTGGCTCATTCCTGTAATCCTAGCTACTCCAGAGTCTGAGATCTGAGGATCAAGGTTCAAAGCCAGCCCAGGTAGGAAAACCCATTTTTTAATATATATTTTTTTATTGTAAAGATACTGTACAGAGGGGTTACAGTTACATGAGTAAGGTAATGAATACATTTCTTATCAAGCATTGCTCTTCCCTCCTTCGATTTTCCTATACCATCCCTTCCCTTCCCACCTCTCCAGACCCTCCCTCTGTCTCCAACCTTGTAAAGTTCTTTTTCAATATAGTGTCTTGTACATGTTGTTGTTACAATGAGTCAACGTACATCCTTGTTTCAGCATTTTGTTATTTCCCTTCCTCTCCCCAAATTAGAAAAATGTATATACAAGATGCAGGACACCAGAATCAAATACAGTGAAAAGAGTAGTTATACCATAGGGGAAGAACATACAAAAGAAACAAAAAAGCACATAGTACATCATAAGTACATTAAAAAACAATAGCAAGAAAGATAAAACCTCTTGTGTTCTGATCTTAGGGTTCATTTTGCTTAGCATCATCTTATATGGTCATATGTACATAGCTTTTGACTTTTTCTGCTTGTCTGGTAAGATTATCCTAGACGTATACTCGTTATTGCAAACAAGCAAAACCAGCACATGAGATTTTTATCTCCAATTAACCACTAAAAAATGTTGGAAGTGGGGCTGGGAAGTGGCTCAGTTGTAGAGTGCTTGTCTTGCATGCATGAGGCCCTGAGTTTGATTCCTCAGCACCACATAAGCAAAAAGAAAAAAGCCGGAAGTGGTGCTGTGGCTCAAGTGGTAGAGCGCCAGCCTTGAGCTGAAGAGCTGAGGGACAGCGCCCAGACCCAAAGTTCAGGCCCCACAACCGGACTCCCCCTCCCCACCAAAAAAAGTTGGAAGTGGAGCTGTGGATCAAGTGGTAGAGCAAAAATGCTCTTAGACAGGTCTTTAGGGTTCAAGACCCAGCACACACACACACACACACACACACACACACACACACACACACACACACACACACACACACACACACACACACAAAACAAAACAAAACAACAAAACCCTAGGGTGACCCAGACTTTGGAATCAGAAAATCAGGGTTCTAGATATGCAAGCTGGAAGCTTACTGTTCTGTTCATTAGCTACCAGTGGCCTCAATACATAGACACTATTACCATCTTTTGCTTTTACAGGCAATAGAAAAAAAATAAAACAATATAGTCAGCAACAGGCAGTGCCTAAATATGTTATAGCTTTTATGGATTAGGTCTATTGGTTCCTACTGCATCTAATGGTAGATTTAATGCTAGGCCCAAGTCTTGGGCCTAGGATTTTAGGGCTCTTGGATATTCTCTAAGCCATAGATGTAGTACAATTATGCAGCTGCTAGAGAATCTGTAGAGCTACTGTATAGTGCCAAAAAGGGAAGCCTGCCCTGTTGCCAGTAAAACAGTTATATGGCCTAACTCTTCATGCCCAGAACAACAGCCTGCACCTTCTCCACAATCTCCTTTATGGCTTTTAAACATTCAGAGAAATGATTAGCCAATTTATAATAAAGTTTTAGTGCTCTACCACATGAGCTATGACCTTAGCCTGATCAACCCAAAGCCATTTCTTGTATCATATTATTAACATTTGCCATTCTAATTTTTATCTGCCAAATAATTAATCACAATTTCCATTCTCAATTAAAATATACTCAGTAAATTTAGGGACAATTTATATCCTTTTCTTCCCATCATCGTGTTTGCCATTGCTGTAGTGAAATGAAATTATAGACTCCCATAAGTTCAATAACTGTTGAACAAAATCCTTACCTGAATCCAGATTAATGCTCTTTACTGCTATTGTCATGTCTCAACATACTACTGTCACTGTTAGGAGAATAGATCATGGAATCTATTTATAAGATGCACGGGGTAGAAAACAAACAATCTGGATAAGACATCTTGATGCTACAACCTGATGCCCAGGATCATTGACAGATATTTACTTCACATACTCCTATGTTTTGAATCATTTGCAGCTGTGTTTCCATATTTTTTAACATTGTGACTTTCAAAACTTCCTCACCAAGACATAGATCTCTCAGCTGAAAACTGATATTGTGCTTGCTTTTACATGTCATTTTTATAAATAAAATGTAATCAGTGGAAGCTGTAAGCTCATAAATCTTTCATTTAAGGCTTGATTATACAGTACTGGGTGTTTTATCAGTCTTTACTTTGTAATTGTGCATATGAAATAGGAGATTTGTTGCAGGCTAAACATTATTTTCAGGTTTAAAATGAGTCCCTTGCATAAAGTAAGCAAAGATAATCAAGTAAAATAAAAACTGTGTTTCTATTTACTCCTCAATGTGAATAAACCTGAATTCCTTACACTCACTTATAGTGCCCCAATAACCATTCAATATGTTCTATATGTCCTTCATATACTGTGAAATCATTTTATCTTGTGTACATGTATTGCTAATTTTACTAAAATTAGCCCTGATCATATTTTATTTCTTCAACATTGAACCATGATATGGAATACTTGCCATACTTCATCTTCCAGAAATATGTATGAAATTCTATAAGGATCTAGACATCATGAACTTTCTTCCTAATGTCAATAATGGAAAAAATTATATTAAGTGAAGTAAGCCAGGCCCAAAGAAATATAGGTCCCATGGTTTCCCTTGTTTGCAATAACTAGTATATGTCTGAGACAAACAGAAACTGTCAGACAAGTTGATGTTAAGCGATACGAACCCCAAGGTAAGGATTCAAATGTTTTTTTTTTCTTTCTTGAGATTGTTGCCAACATATTTATAAGATGATTTCTTTGTTGCTTTGTATATACCTCCCCCAGGGTATAAGCCCTGCTTTCACTGTATTTGATGCTGATATAATTTGTGGAGGGGAAGGGAAAAAAACAAACTTTTTAAATAGGGTTACACGTGGACCCATTACAACAATGAGATGTACAAGATGTTATGTCGAAAAACGAACTTTACAACTTTAGCTGGGTAGGGGTGGGGGGATAAGGGTGGTGGTGGTAGGGGGGTGTGGGGGTGGAGAGTGGAGAGGAGAAGGGATGGGAAGGGGAAGCAAAGGAGGAGGCAACAATACTTGATAAGAAATGTACTCACTATTTTGCCCATGTAATTGTAACCCCTCTGTATGGTATTTTCATAATAAAAAATAAAAAAATAAGTGACTCAGACATTTCAGGTAGGTATATATAAATGCTTTATCTATTATGGATAAATGCTGTCTATAGGGAATTAGAAAAAAACAGAATTTAGAAGAAGAGAGATAATTTTTTTCTTTTCCTTTTTGGTACTGGGGATTGAACCCAGGACATCATACTTGCTAGGCAAGTTCTCTGCCATTGAGCTATATCCCAGTCCAAAAGAGATAACATTTTAAAATGGCACTGGAATAAAATTCATAAGGAACTGATAATCTGGCATTTAAAAAATTGCCAACCTGGGAATATGACTTTTAGATAATTTCCCTCTTTCAAGGAGAAAACTTATTTATATTACATAAAGAAGTTAATTGTATGATAATAAAACAGTCCATTTAACAGAAAGTTGTATAATTATTATATATCCAAGTATCAGACCACCAAAATATGTAATGGAAACTTTAATATGAGAAGAGAGAAGTAGGTTAATATAATCGTAGTAGGATATTGTAATATCACCAGTCATATCCAGAGAAAAAGTTAGTAATTTTACTGGCCTCTAAAGTTTACTATCAGAGTTTACAAAAATATAGAATAATTGAATTTAATGCATCCAACAGCCCAGAAAATAGCCCTTCTGTCTAGCATGTCAAAAAGAATTCCGTTTTCAAGACTGATGCACATGTTACTCATTATAGAGTATGGCATAGCTATATTCAGCAGATGGAATTATATTTACCATTATAGAGTAAAACTAGAAATCAGTGACTGGAGGAAAGCTGATGAAACTACAAATTTGTAGAAGGTATAGCAAATCCTCTGAAAAAGCAATGGGCTAGATGAAAGCAAAAAGAAATGACTACAACATTATGAGCTAAACAAAAAATGAAAGCAAAAAAATCAAAACTTATAGAAGGTTGCAAAAGTGATATGAAAGTTGAAAGTGCAGTGTACACCAGCAACTTTCAAGTGACCAAAAAAAAAATTAGGAATGATCTCTGTGCAAGGTTAGCATAAGGAGGGGCATCAAAAGTTGCAACAGAAGAGAAATTTTTGAAAAAGAGAAACAAAATCAATAAAACCAAGAATAAGTTTTCAAAATGATGTACTAGAATCAACAATTTGGTGAACTAAGAAAGAAGGGAGACTTTCAAATGAAGTCAGGAGCAAAAGTCATAAAAGCAAGAGTCATAAAAACAAAACCCAACAAAATAAATTCCAGGAAATACTCATAGGGGAGTGTGTGGAGCCAAGAAGTTTGGAGTAGATGAATTAAAAAGGGAAGGGGGCAAGCATGCAGTCGAGAATCCATTGTATATACTTCAATTTTAAGTGGAAAAAAGGGAAGGAGTGGGTTAAAGCGGGGAGGGAGTATGCATGTGAAAATGTTGAAAGGTGACACAGATCAAGATACACTATGTTCATAAACTGCTTTGCTACATGGCAAACATATTCAGTATGGATAAGACATATTCAGGATGGATAAGAATGTTGAAAGGGGTGACAGTGATCAAGATGTATTCATAAACTTATTTGTTGAGTGGCAACTTCTTTGTAAAATGACAACAATAATAAAAATATTTCAAAAAGATATCATACTAATAGAAAGCAAAGTATCCTGTCAGTTCTGAAAAGCTTTATCGGAACAAATAAGATAACTAGAATCATTGGGTAGCCTGAATAGAATATATAACATTTTGATCTTGAATCAAGAAACTGGAAATTCTGGGCATGTCAAAAGCAAACAAGGACTTTGAATAGGAAACAGGAACCTCAAAACAAGTTCAGGCCAAGAAGTACTTATTAGGACATGCTTCAAATATGTAAGGAGTTAACATCAATACTTTTCAACTTCTTTACAAAGTAGGAAGTGAGCAATCCAACACTATTTTCATGCATTACCCTGATACAAATGCCATATAAAATTATCACAATAAAAGAAATCTATAAACCAATAACTCTAGCAAAACAAAATGGGGAAAAATTGAAAAATTACTATGGATCTAGATTAAATAACATATAAAAAGGATTAAACACTGATCAAATGTGATTTGTCCAAGAGATCCAAGAATACTAAACATAGGCAAATTTAATGAAGGGACATACCACATTAATAGGATGAATAATAAAATCACAGGATCAACATAATAGCTGCAGATAAAGTCTGGGACACAATCCAACACCATTGTACTACTAAAAATACTAAAGATACATAACATAGAAGGAATTTACCCATAAAAGCCACACAAAAGCCCCATAGCTAATGTTATACTAATTGATAGAGAGTGACACTTTCTTGTAAGATTAGGAACAAAACAAGGGTGTGTGATCTCACATCTGTGCAGTCAGCATACTTTCGAAAGTTTTCCTAAGTCTGATGAGATAAAAACCAATCAAATTGGATAGGAATAATTAGGATTATTTTCCTTTTCTAAAAAGATCATTGCTGGTGCCAGTGGCTCACACGTAATCCTAGCTATTCAAGAGGCTGAAATCTGAGGATTGCGGTTCAAAGCCAGCCTGGACAGGAAAATCTATAAGACTCTTATCTTCAATTAACCACCAGAAGATCAGAAGTGGCTCAGTGGCTCACGTGGTAGGAATGCTTGCCTTGAGCTGAAGAGCACTGGGACAGTGTCCAGGCCCATATCCATATCCAGGCCCATATATATATATATATATATATATATATTTGGATATATATGTTATATATAAATATATATATAACATATATAATATATTACATATAAACATATATATAATTGTAAGGATGATGTACACAGGGGTTACAGTTATATAAGTAATGTAATGAGTACATTTCTTTTTGAGCAGTGTTACCCCCTCCTTCATTTTCTCCTACTTTCCCCCCACTCCCCTACCCCCAAGTTGTAAACTTCATTTCCAACACAGTGCTTGTGAGTATCAAAGTTGTGCTCTTTGTCCCACCATTTCTGTGATTCCCCTTTCCTTCCTTCTGCCAAGCAGATAAACAAGACAAAGGGTACTGAAATAAAAAAAAAATGATGTCTACAGAAAATAAACCAAAGGAAAAAAGCAAAGAAAAAAATAAATAACTGCAAACAGTACATTAAAAAATAAACAAACTCTTGTTTCTATATCTTGAAGTTTATTTTGGTTAGCCTTATTTTATATGATCATATTATTATAGCTATTGAGCTATTGTGATCCTCTGCTAGGACTATCCTAGACATATACTAATTATTACAAATGAGGGAAACCATGGAGCCTATGTTTCTTTGGGTTTGGCTTACTTCACCTAATATGATTTTTTCCAAGTCTTTCCATTTCCTTACGAATAGGAGATGTCATACTTTCTAATGGAAGCGTAGAATTCCTTTGTGTATATGAAACATATTTTCTTGATCCATTCATCTACTGAGAAAGCCTACAGATTGGGAGAAGATCTTTACTAGCCATACAAACAGACAAGGGACTGTTATCTAAAATATACTTAGAGCTCAAAAAAATAAACTCCCCCCAAACAAATCCTCAAAGAAATAACCAAGTAGGCTAAAGACTTAAAAAGAGATTTCTCTGAAGAGGAAGTAGGAATGGCCAATAGACACATGAAGAAATGTTCAACCTCTCTGGCCATAAAAGAAATGCAAATCAAAACAACATTGAGATTCCACCTTATCCCAGTTAGAATGGCCATTATTAAGAAAACAAAAAATAACAGATGGTGGTGGGAATGTGGGCAAAAGAGAACACTACTATATTTTTGGTGGGAATATAAGCTGAATCAACCACTCTGGAAAGTAATATGGAGGTTCCTCAAAAGACTAAATATAGAATTCCCCTATGTTCCAGCAATTTCACTCCTGGGCATTTACCTAAATGACCAAAACCAAGGCCACTCTAAAGCCACCAGCACAACTAGGATTACTTGTCCTTGCAGTATCATCACATATATTGAAAATCCATAAATCATCACAAAATAGAATAAAAAATAAATTTCTTACCAAATAAAAAAGTTTATGCTCAATGTATGACTAAGTGTAGTCTGTAAAAAAGAAAGCCACTGTGGATATCAATAAATAGAAATGTATTGTATCAAAGAACCAAAATTGAAATTCCCTGCATTAAAGTGCCATCACCAAAATAAAATAATTCATAGAAAATAATGAAGGTTTAACAAAGTCCTCAAAAGTATTGGCAAACTTAAAGATAGACTATTGCATACATCTTAAAGTAAGGATTAATAACAATAGAGAAATATTCATTATTATGAAGCACTATATATATATATATATATATATATATATATATAGTGTGTGTGTGTGTGTGTGTGTGTGTGTGTGTGTGTGAGTTGTGGGTCTTGAACTCTGGGCCTGGGCGCTGTCCCTCAGCTATTCAGCTCAAGGAAAGCACTCTACCATGTCCAATTTTCTGGTAGTTGATTGCAGATAAGAGTCTCATGGACTTTCCTGTTTGGGCTGGCTTTGAACCATGATCCTCAGATCTCAGCCTCCTGAGTAGCTAGGATTACAGGCATGAGCCACTGGTGCCTGGCTGAAGCACTATATATTTTTTTAATTTTTTTATTGTAAAGATACTATACAGAGGGTTACAGTTACATGAGTGAGGTAATGAGTACACTTCCTCTTGAACATTGTTACCCCCTCCATTGTTTTCCCCCTACCATCCCCTCCCTCCCTCCCTTCCCCGAGGTTCTTTTTTTTTTTTTTTTTGATTGTGATTAAGTGATTACATAATTTCCGGAAATTCACAGTATTGTGGAATAATGATGCTCATTTAAAGTCACAAGTTCATTCTAACTTTCCTGGAGCAAATTGTCTATCACAGTCTGTAACATATAACGGTGCTCACATGTTATATACCATATATGTGATCAGGAGCATGGGGATATTTGGTAGTGGTTCAACCAGATGAGTGGGAGTTCTTTGTTTATTAAGTCCTGTTAGTCTTGTCATATCACCTAACATTTTGGATTTAGCATCCACTTATCAGGGAGACCATGTACTATTTGTCTCTTCGTTCTTGGCTTACCTCGCTCAACATGATTCCTTCTAGCTCCATCCATTTCCCTGCAAATGCCATTATTTTGTCATTTCTAATGGTGAAGCACTATATTTTAAGAGGTGGAACCTTTCCTTCATTTAAGAAAATGGTTGAGAACCAGCTTATTACTTTAGTTAGCATTACTTCTAATTGATGCTCTCATTCTGCTGAGGTACCTCAGTTTTACAGAGATTAGAACTTTAGAAGTATTCACATACCTGTTACAACTTCTTGTCTTTATGTTTTCTTTTCCTCTGTGCTTTGATATGGAGATTTTCCAATTGGCTGGTCCTCTAGTTAAATGTTTCTATAACCAGATCTGTTGAAACCATGTAATTACATTTTGTAATTTTAGCTTCTAAAATATCAATTAGATTATTGTTAATTAACTGAAGACATTTTACATTTTAGTTTTGTACATATTTTTCTATTTTAAATTATTGAATGATGGCCACATTTTTCATGGGCTCATGGTCTACTCTAATTTTGACACTGCTTACAATTAATTTTCTTTCTGTCATTTTCTTTCTCTTTCATTCTCTCCCTCCCTCCTTTCCTCCCTCCCTCCCTCCCTCCCTCCCTTCCTCTCCTTATCTTTCTCCGCATCCTCCTTATCCTCAACCTCCTTCTCCCCCTTCTCCATCTTCTTCTGGAAACACTGAAAATCAAGACTTCACATTCAATCAGCTTGCTTGCTCAGCTGGCATTCTACCAATTAAGCCATGTTTCCAGCCAATGACTGTATCTTTGACTTTGAAAGATAGGAAGATAGATCTGTATCTTCCAAAGATGTACAGTATAGTTCTCAGCTTCTTGCCAAATACAAGTGGAAAATCAAGCAAGATTTTTAGTAGAGAAACAATGCTTCTTGAGACAAGCTCCCTTTTACTATTTATTTTCTTCAAACTATAACAAGACTTCATTTAAACATGCCTTGGACATTTCAGACACGTTCAACAGTATCACATTTACACTCTAACACTTAGCAAATGGGACAGAGAAAAATAGTGCTAACTTGAGGTGCCAAATGTCTAATGTACAAATCTAGCCCTGTGTAGAACTAAGAGGATTGTGATTGCTCTGTTCTGTCCTCAATTCACATACACAAAGAGGATTGTTCCAGAAGGAAAATGCAGGTCACCACTCATCATTTCAGAATGTATTTTCATGTTTGAAATTTTACTTCACCCTGTGATCCTGGAACCATAATTCTTAGCTGCCTTCAAAATACGATTTGTAGACAGCCTCTTCAGTAAATGGTGCTGGCAAAATTGGTTAACTACATGTAGAAAACTAAAGCTAGATCCTTATATATCACCCTGCACCAGAATCAACTCCAAATGGATCAAAGACCTTGAACTCAAAGCAGACACTATGAAAACATTACAGGATGGAATAGGAGAAACCCTAGGTCTCCTTGGCTCAGGCCAAAATTTTCTGAATAGAGACCCGGAAACACAACAAATCAAAGAAAGGTTGGACAAATGGGATTGCATAAAGTTGCAGAGCTTCTGCAGGGCAAATGACATAGCTAGCAAGATCAATAGAAAGCCCATGGATTGGGAGAAGATCTTTACTAGCCATACAACGGGACAAGGGTCTCATATCTAAAATATACTTGGAACTCAAAAAATTAAACCCCCCAACAACAAATCCTCAAAGAAACAACTGCCCAATAAATAAGTGGGCAAAAGACTTAAAGAGAAGCTTCTCTGAAGAAGAAAGAAGGATGGCCAATAGACACATGAAGAAATGTTCAACATCCCTAGCCATAAAAGAAATGCAAATCAAAACAACATTGAGATATCACCTCACTCCAGTTAGAACAGCAAAAATCAAGAACTCTAACAACAGATGCTGGAGGGGATGTGGACAGAAAGGAACCTTACTTTATTGTTGGTGGGAATGTAAACTTGTTCAACCACTTTGGAAAGCAGTATGGAGGTTCCTCAAAAGACTTCACATAGAACTCCCCTAGGACCCAGCAATCCCACTTTTGGGCATTTACCCTAATGTTTACAAAAAAGACCACACTAAAGCTACCAGCACAACTATGTTTATTGCAGCATTATTTACCATAGCTAAGATATGGAACCAACCCAGATGCCCCTCAGTAGATGAATGGATCAAGAAAATGTGGTATATATACACAATGGAATTCTATGCCTCCATCAGAAAGAATGACATTTCCCCATTTGTTAGGAAATGGAAAGGCTTGGAAAAAATTATATTAAGTGAAGTAAGCCAGGCCCAAAGAAACATAGGTCCCATGGTTTCCCTTATTTGCAATATCTAGTATTGGTATGAGTCAACAGAAAAGGTCAGATAATGTGATGTTAGGAAAACGAACCCTTAGATATATATTTTAATGTTTTCGTTTCTTTCATGCATGTGTTTCTAACGCATTTATAAGATTATTTCTTTGTTGCTTTGTATGTCCCTCCCCCACAGTGTAACCCCCGCTTTCACTATATTTGATGTCAGTATAACATGTGGAGGAGATGGGGACAAACAAGTCGTTTAAGGATTCAGGTGGATCTGTTGCAACAATGAGAAGTACAAAATGTCATGTCAAAACCAGCTTTACAATGTCGGTGTGTGTGGGGGGAGGGGGGTATGATGGGGGGGAGGGGAGAGGCTGGGAAGGGAGGTGAAGGGTAAACAAAGGAGGAGGCTGCAATGCTTGGTAAGAAATGTACGCATTATCCTGCCCATGTAATTGTAACCCCTCTGTACAGTATGTTCTCAAATAAAATAAAATAAAATAGAAAAAAAAGAAAAAAAATACGATTTGTAAAGTTTAGTCTGAGAGAAAACCTGATTTGACAGTACACGTTACATTGTACATATAAATATAAGTATCTTTTAGTCCCGTTTTCTAATCAAAATTTTAAAGCAATTCAGTAGCAATTACTAGTATTTTATCATTGATTATGTGTGTGGGGGAGGAGGGTATGGGGTGTGGGTGGCGTCCTGTGACTTGAACTCAGGGTTATGGACACCGTACCTGAGCTTTTTTTCTCTCTCTCAAGACTAACACTCTACCACTTGAGCCACTAATCTACTTTCTGCTTCGTTACAAATTTTTAAGGAACTCAGTCATACAATTTTCTGACGTTCTGTCTTCCTGTCTTAATATTATTGGGTAGGTAGGAAGAAGAGGGAGGGTTGGCAAAGAGTCAATGAAAACGATAGGTTTCTCTCTTTACATGATAAAGCAGAGTGAAAAATGTGAAGATAGTTTGAAATTCAGAGCTAGCAAATAAAAATATTCATTCACACACACACACACACACACACACACACACACATCCATACCAACACACACACAAATCCATGAGTTAGGCCATTTTTGGGGAAACACAGAGACTTACTCCATTAAAAAATAAGTTGATTAATATAGTTAAACCAAGGAATTCACCAGAACATATTTTTTTAGTGATGAATGTTTATAATCCTGCAACACTATCATTATTAGTATTTTGTGTGCTGGATGTTAGACTTAAAATCAGGTTCTTACACTCTTGTTTGGCTTTTTCACTCAAGGCTAGTGCTCTAGCTCTTGAACCACAACTCCATTTATGACTTTTTTTTGCTGAAAAATTGGAGATAAAAAACATAGACTTTTCTGTTAGGGTGGGCTTTGAGCATGATCCTCAGATCTCAGCCTCCTCCGATTATTATTGATCTCTGGAATGGAGCTCTGTCAGTAGATTCTAACATATGCAATTATATTTTTATCGCCAGGACTCTAAATTTTATTACATAGAAATTTCTACATAGATTGGGATTTTTTTTCTGGAATTGTAAAATGTTGCTTTTCTGTCTCTGGTGAATTTTGAACAATGAGATTGTTTTTTTTGTTTGTTTGTTTGGGTTTTTTGTATCAAGTATAGTTTGAGCATTGATGTTTTCTGCCTAATAATGGTATTTTTGTTAATAAAATAATGTGTATAAGAATGTAAGGAAATCTATCCTGTTTTGATAGATGGGCGTTACTCAAAAGTGTTTATATTTCTTTGTACTATAAGAAAACATTTATCAAAACTTTTGCTATGTAAAATGAAAAGGAAATCAAACAAACTAGGAAATTTTGAAAATAATAGTAGAGGCAAAAAAAGAGGTTATTCAGAAATGAATAGCCAATCTATCTATGAAACTCAAAAGAAGAGAGAAAAATTCCCAGAAATATCCTGTTGTACTAGGGCACTGATATTTCAGAATGTCACAAGATGACAGGTGATTTCATTGTGACATAGGAGGGATGATTTCTTTGTGACCTTTCCACACAGGTATACAACGTATTTCAAACTCCCCTGCTACTCTCCTTTATTCTTTCCCACCCAATACAATTTCAACAGATTCCCTTATTCTATTTTCCTACATGCTGACAAAAATTGTTCTCTTTCACTCTCCTTATTGAAACTTTTCTCCCTAGTAGTTCCTCACTACAAAGACTTTTTTCTTTCTCTTTTCCTTCAGTCTTCTATAATCTTTTACTGTTTTCATCCATAGTTTTATTGTATCTCAAAAATATTCATACTTGGGCTGGGAAGGTGGCTCAGTGGTAGAGCACTTGCTTTGCATGCATGAGGCCCTGGGTTCGATTCCTCAGCACCACATAAGCAAAAGAAAAAAGCCGGAAGTGGCGCTGTGGCTCAAGTGGTAGAGCGCTAGCCTTGAGCTGAAGAGCTGAGGGACAGTGCCCAGGCCCAGAATTCAGGCCCCACAACCAGAACAACAACAACAAAAATCATACTCTAGCTTTCCTTCTTCCACATTTTGGCATTTAAAGTAACCAATTCCCAATGTCTATTTTCAAGACTTATGTCACAAATCAAATACCTAGACAAAGCACACATCAAAATATAAACACTGAAAATATTTATCTCAATAATACAATATACTATCACTAATTGGTGAAAATGACATCAGTACTGGTGCAGTGCTTGGCTAAAAGAAGAGAATAGTTGCTTTTTGTTCAGTAAAATGTATATGTACACTAGCAGCACATAATTGAATGATACAGGACTATAAAACTTAATGGTGTGCCATTTAAAAAGAGTATTAAAATATATACTTGAAGAATCTGTCAACATTTTTTGGATATTTTCCATATAAAACCTAGATTAATATTTTTGCCATGCCAGCAAATACTGCTGGAAACACAAATGATAGATCCTATTTACAGGGATACGGCAGAGAGGGAAACACAAAATTAGGATCATATAACTTGAAAGCTGAGTCTAAGATGGAAGTCATAAAGATATATTTACTTTAAATATTCCTGTGTATTCAATAAATTGACACTTGTCACCATTGCTCCTTTTTCTAGTTTTCTTTTTCTTCAAGAGTTCTTAGCTGAGTACCCTCAGGTATAAAATTGAATTTGTCCTTGTGTTTCACAAGATGTTACAATGACTGAATTTCAGTCATGGTACTTTATATTTTGAAATTCATTAATTTAAAATTCATTAAATATTTGTTTACTACAGGACTGGATTTTTTTAGTCTTGACTTATAGAAGAGTCTTTTTAAAGGCTGAATATTATCCTCATGTTATACAATGAAAGTACCGTCTAAAATACTTTAAAAAATGAAAAAACATATTGAGAGTTTACACAAAATGTAACACCACAAAGAATGTAACACCACAAAGAATGTAACACCACAAAGAATGTAACACCAGTAAGAGAACAACTTCTTGAATGTTATAATGCAATTTGACATGGATTCCTTGCTCATTTGTCCTGATGTATTTTTGTTCATTGGTATTTTGGGGTGTTCATACTTTCATTTGTCCTGATATATATTTGTTCCTTGGTATTTTGGGATGTTCATACTTTCGTAGCAGAAAAGAAGATGCAATTCTTTTGAGAGTAAACTAAAACAACAATACTTATCCATCATAGTATATTCCTAAAGCCTCCCCTTACAAGCTAGTTATAGGAAAAACAAATTCAAATGAATATTTGAGCTGGATCATCTTTTATGCATGGCATTATTTTATGCTATGACTCTAGAGGCCAAAGTTCTTCAGACAATGTAACATTTTTATTTATAAAGTGATGTGGTATCGTGAAAGTTCAAAAACCACATAGCTGACTGATATATAAACAAATTTTCACCAATTTATTTCTGCTTCCAACAGTTTTATCAAATGTATCAATCTCTGTAGTTCAAGTACCAATATCTCTAGATCTTCATACTATGGACAACAACACCTTAAAAAGACTTAGTAGGGCTGGGAAGGTGGCTCAGTGGTAGAATGATTGCCTTGCATGCATGAGGCCCTGGGTTGGATTCCTCAGCACCACATAATCAGAAAAAGCTGGAAGTGGCGCTGTGGTTCAAGTGGTAGAGCACTAGCCTTGAGTTGAAAAGCTGAGGGACAGTGCCCAGGTCCAGAGTTCAGGCTCCACGACTGACCAAAAAAAAAAAAAAAAAAAAGACTTAGTAGCTTCTGGCAATTAAAGCAGAACAGTGAATGATAAAGGATATGGCCTCCTTGAAGATCTAGACATTGTGGACAATATCTTGATATGCATAGGTGTGTTTTCCTGCACTAATTTGTACATCTATGCTTTAGAATAAAATACTAGAGTGACTTACCAATAGATGAAGTAATGATTTCCATCATATTTTCTAATGATAACCTGTTTTATGGCTCCTTTGTGGTAACTGTCCCATGAACACTTAAGATGTTTTGCTTTTTGACCTACTTGAACCCTCACATGAAAGAGAAATATAAATTCTCTTCTTCCATTGTATCTTACTGGATTAAGTTCTACCAATAGCAGCTTCTAAGTGTACAGAACCTGGCAAGTTGCTATGATTCCTCCTCATTGTGACTCTACCACCTCAACCAAACTTAGTGTCTACTTACTCTTCCATGTGTAAATCTGAATCCCTTACCCTATCTACTCTGCTCCAGAAACTCTTCAATAGGAGTAAACTCATTTCTTTTTACTCATGGGAAACAGCAGGCAGGAATTTAACTTCATTAAAAGCACATGAGGACTATTTTTGTCTTAAGCCTTACACACTCCTACAGTACAACTTTAAGTACAAGAAAGTAGAACAGTGCTCTTCCTTTGACCTTGTTCCCATATCTAGAGGATCAGTACGCTCTAAGGTTGAGCAAGGAAATTTTAAGAGATTTATTCTGGATAAATCTCATCATAGACAGGTTTTTTAAAAAATTTATCTCAATTGATGGTTTATCTTGAATGTTTGGCAGAATCTGTCTTTTGTGTGGAGAGAAGTCCTGTTATAAAAATGTCAAGGTTGTGGAAAGACCAATCAGTGACAACAGTTTAGCAGGCCAACCTTGAAGTCTCTGGGTCCATATAAAACCTATGTGAAAGCAAAAATAGTTGGATGTACAAAGTGTACAAAGATGTACAAAATGTTCGAACAAAGGGTGACATTTATCAAGAATTTGAGCCAAATCTTAACTCTATCTTTTCCTTTCCCTCCCTCTCTCCCTCTCCCTCTCTCTCTCTCTCCCTTCTTTCCTTCTTTCCTTCTTTCTTTCTTTCTTTCTTTCTTTCTTTCTTTCTTTCTTTCTTTCTTTCTTTCTTTCTTTCTGTCTCTCTCTCTCTCTTTCTTTCTGTCTCTCTCTCTTTCTTTCTTTCTTTTCTTCTTTCCTGTTTTTTTTTTATTGTGAAAATACCATACAGAGGGGTTACAATTACATGGGCAAGGTAACGAGTACATTTCTTATCAAGCATTGTTGCCTGCCTCCTCCGTTGTTTCCCCTTCCCATCCCTTCCTATCTCCTCCCCTCGCACCCCCCCCACCCCGCCCAGCCCCCTGGCGCCAAAAGTTGTAAAGTTCGTTTTTCGACATAACGTCTTGTACATCTCATTGTTGCAATGGGTCCACATGTATCCCTATTTAAACAATTTGTTTTTTCCCTTCCCCTCCACAAATTATACCCACATCAAATACAGTGAAAACAGGGGTTATATTTTGAGGAAGGGACATACAAAGCAACAAAAAATACACCCTACAAATACGTTAGAAATCTTTCTCTTTCTTTCTTTCTTTCTTTCTTTCTTTCTTTCTTTCTTTCTTTCTTTCTTTCTTTCTTTCTTTCTCTCTCTCTCTCTCTCTCTCTCTCCCCTTCTCTTTCTTTCTCCCTTTTTCCCTCCCTTCCTCCCTCCCTCCCTCCTTCCTTCCTTCCTCTTTCTTTCTTTCCTTTCTTCCTTCTTTCTTTCCTTCCTTCTTTCTTTCTTCCTTCCTTCCTTCCTTCCTTCCTTCCTTCCTTCCTTCCTTCCTTCCTTCATTCCTTTCTTCCTTCCTTTCTTCCTTCCTTTTTCTTTTACCATAAATGTCCCTGATGTCAAAATAGCTTGTTTCTCATTCATGACACATTTTCTATATAGTAGAATGTACTTCTGATTTTCTTGTTGCTTCTTACTTAATGAATATAGTGCTTACAGATTTTCCTAACATTACTGTCCCAAAATATTCCACATTCAAATTTAAGAAACTGTGATAAAACCCTGAGTGAATGGTCCTGATTTCTAAGGGGAATCTTCACGATCCCTCACCTGCCACCAGTGACAGCTCTGTATTTTCTTCATTTGCAATAAGGTCCACTTCACCCCCTACTTTAGCTCATACTGCTGCCCTGTTGTCAATTTACTTCCCATATTGAACTGTATTGTGGACTACTTGAAGCACTTCATCCTCAAGCCTATCTAACCAATTCTCCAAGGAATTTAGACATCACTAATGATCTCTGTCTTTGAGATCAATACAAAAGAGACAGTTTGTATGTGCATAAATTTGCTTTATCTGTTTATGGAAATCTGTTTTCTAAGAGACCAGGCAAAACCAGAATGTAGAAGAAAACACAGATGAATGAAGTTATAGTAGGAATAAATTTCCTAAGTCAAGAGGTAACTGGCAGTTTCGACTGAAGACAATTTTAGAAGACTGTCTTTAGCAAGTTACGTGAGTCACACAATAGCTAATATGTTAGTTATCACCTATATCATAAAGATAAAATTACAAATATTGCAAGTGTGATATCTGCTACTAAAGTTTCTCCCACTACATGTCCACCTTAATAAATTTGTTTGCCTCTGCTTTCTCAATTAACACATGAATTGCCTAGCTGTTCAGCATAAATTTTCTCTCTCCCTCCCACCCTCTCTTCTTTATATTGTAAGTTGTGGAGGCTTGAACTTTGGGCTTGGGCACTGTCCCTGAGCTTTTGTGTTCAAGGCTAGCACTCTACCACTTGAGCCACAGCACTACTTCTGGTTTTCTGGTGGTTAATTGGAGGTAATCTCGTGGACTTTCCTTCCCCAGCTGGCTTTGAACCACTAGCCTCAGATCTTAGCCTCCTGTGTAGCCAGGATTGGAGGCATGAGCCACCAGTGCCTGGCTCAACACAAATTCTTAACTGACAAAACTTGACCTGATCATTGTGATCTCTATATTTGTTTGCTTCACAAGGCCACAAAATTAGTGTTTGAACAAACTTTAATGTATGACAGTTCTGGAGACCAGAAGTTATCTTTTTTATTTTTTAAGGACATACTTCCTCTGCAAGTGAATGATTGATTTGAGGATTATCTCTAGTCTTAGTAGTATTTCCCTGGTTTGTGTCATCACGAAGCTAAATCTTCACCTTATTTATCTGTATCCAACTGTCCACTTCAGAGACACCTATTTACATCAGATTATATATGTGTTAAGTAAGAAACTGTCACAGGAGAAAAAGAAATTTGGTGCACAAGACAAGATGTCAAATCACCAGGAAGATAGATAACACTATATATACCTATACATGATATAAATATAGACACCCCATAGCATAGCATCTATATATTAAAGCTGATCAAATAGAAGAACTAGAAGGAAATAATAGTAGTAAATTTTAATACCTTCCTCTATGTGTGTGTGTGTGTGTGTGTGTGTGTGTGTGTGTGTGTGTTTGCGCCTGCCAGTCCTAGTCTTTAAGGGCCTTGTGCTCTCTCACTTAGCTTCTTCTTATGACTAGCACTATGATACTGGAGTAAATAGTCCAGCATTTCACTGGTGAATTGGTTTTAAAGACTCATGGGCATTTCTCTAAGCTGACTTTGAAGCTTAAGCTTCAACTTCCAGTTTGCTGACTAGGTAAAGTTACAGAAATGAGTCACCATTGCCCAGCTCTTTCCTTTCTTTTTTGTTTGAAATTTTAAATCCATTAACACAGTGTTGCAAAGGGGTTTTATTGAGTTTCTTTGATCCATTTTTACACTCACATATAATGTGTTTTGATTACATTCATCTTTCACTACCCTTTCAGTTCACTCTTTCCTATTAGTGTCTCTATCCAAGAAAGGACATGTTGCTGGGTGCTCATGGCTCACACCTGTAATCCTATCTACTCAGGAGGATGAAATCTGAGGATCACGGTTCAAAGGCACCCCGGGGAAGGAAAGTCCTTGAGATTCTTATCTCTAATTATCCACCAGAAAACCAGAAGTGGCACTGTGGCTCAGGTGGTAGAAGTCTCACCTTGAGCTGAAGAGCTCAGGGTCAGTGTCCAGGCCCAGAGTTAAAGCCCTATGACTGACAAAAAATAAAAATAAAAAATAAAGGACATGCTTTATCTTTCTAACACTTACTTTGTTGTTGTTGTTGGTAGTGGTCATGGAGCTTGAAGTCTGGGTTCTGTCCCTAAGCTTTTGTGCTCAAGGTTAGTGCTCTATCACTTGAGCCACAACTCTATTTCTGGTTTTCTGGTGATTAATTGGAGATGAGTCACACATTTTCTTGCCTAGTCTGACTTTGAACCACATTCCTCTAATCTCAGCCTCCTGAGTAGCTACATTTACAGGCATGAGCCAACAGCACCTGGTTCATTTTCATTTAAATGCATGTTAGTTGCTAAAAGAAGCTTTACTGTGGTACTTCATACGTGTATAGCCTGTTAATTAGTCAGATTTTCCCTATCCACTAATAATTAGCAGCGTCTTGTATTTGTTTTATTCTTCATTCAAAGATGCAGTGTGCTTTAGATCCTCACCTCTCAGCCTTTCGGGTAGCTAAGCTTATTAAGTGTGAGCCACTAGAACTTGGCTTGCGAACAGATCATAAAATAAATTCTAACTTTAAATAATTTCCTAGGGATATTATTGGTTTTTCATAAAAAAAATCAGATTTTCTGACATTTGATTTTTTTTCTGTGTTATCTATGGTATCAAGTTTCATTCTCTACCACTCAGATGTCAAAGAATAAGAAAACACACTTCTGAGATAACCACAGTTTGCTAGCTAGGAGATATATGTTGCTATTGCTGCTAGGAAGAGAGATCAAGAAAGACATTGGAATATTCAAACTAGAGATTTTAATATCTCATGTGGTTATATGACTTTCAAATTCAGAGCCGAGGGTCCTGTCAGCTTGGAGTTAAAACCTCTTGAATTTGGTGCAGGGATCCTGACTTAGGACTTTGGTTTGGTAGTGTGCTATATCTCTGAGGCTGACAATGCTATTGCTCTGGAAGATACTAAATATGTATGTGGTAATGTGCAGGCTGAAAGCTACTCCTACCACCAAAGAGCTGTTACGATGCTGTCATGAACTCAAGTAGAGATCTCTCAGGTTCCCGGTCTCCCTCTGGAGCCTCTATGGACAGAAACTACAGAGAGAACTGGCAAAGAGGAAATGAAATGGGAGTTTCTTCTTTCCAAGTGGCAAAATAGTGAAAAGGGGAAGATGGTTTGGAAGTGAGAGACATCAAGCAGACGCGCGCGCACGCACACACACACACACACACGTTGAGGAGAGGAGAAAGAAAAAGGGAGGAAGGAAAGAAGAAATACAGGGAGAGGAAGAAAAAGAATGATATAGAGGTGGCACAAAGGAATTAGCTTTGCTTGGGAAACTCGAAGACAAGAATTCCATTAAAAATGACCACTAAGTGGCTTAAAATAATGAACAGTGGGATATGTTAGGACTCATATATTTTTTAATGGTGTTTATGATCCTTCAAGCTCAAACATCTTTGGAGCTTTCTGTCACTTATTTCTGATGCATACATTCATATTAGTACTGCAAGGATGCTGAAAATTAGTATATATATATATGGTATTTCATGAATGGGTAGTATCATTTCCTGCAGTTGTAAAATTTGACTCTGTTTCCTTTATGTTTGAACATTTGAGTTCTTCTCCAGGCAATGTTTGAACAGTGAGCTCTTATTTCTCAGGTAGTTTTACCCTTGGGGTCTTTATTCTTAGATGACCTTTGAGAACTTTCCTCAAAGAAACTTCTTCAAATAAACCATGAACAAACAGAAGAACAGGACAAAAAAGCAAATCATCAAAATTGGTATTAGGTGATTCTTTTTGTTTACTCTTTCATCTTCTACAAACGTAATGGGTTCCTTTGGAGGTGGCCCACTATCAATGCTCCCTCCAAAGCCTTTTATGAAGCAGTTGGGTGGGTCCCACCCATTGTTGCAATGGCAGTGATGTTTATTATTGCAGGTGCCTCTCATATTGCATTTTCTTGGTGAACAGTCCCTTGACCAAAATGGCCTCAGGACACACCTCTTGCTGAGGCACACATGTCTTATACCACACTCCGTTCCATCTTTTACATAACCAGTGTCCACTTTGGTCATCCCCCAATGGTAGTCAGTGCCCCAGCAGGTGACCTCATTGAAGCGAGTCCAATGAATATTAGAGTGTTCTTCCAAAGAGGGAAACTCTGAAATGTTCTCACACTGAACTCTCCCACAGAGGACATCGGAGATGGGGCACTTGATGTATTTATAGCTAGTTAAACCACAGTTTCCAAAACGGTCACCACGGGTGTTCATTTCCCTGTAGCATTTACTTTGTGCATTTCTGGCTTTTTCACCAAAAATCTTCTGACATTGTTTATCCCGATTATTACAGCTCTTTTTATAGCAGAAGCTAGTGCCGAGGCAAGGAGATCCATTCAGCAAATACACATCCTCTGGGCAATGCTGTGAAGTTCCATTACACCATTCTGGAAGATCACATTCATTTTCCTTTGCTCTGCACACTGTGCCTGAAGGCAGGAGGTGACAATTTTTGCAACAGAGCCCAGAAGCACATTCAGCCCCATATTGCAGAGTGCAGTTTGCTAGACAACATAGGTCATGTGCACATTCTTTGAGGGATCCACAGTCACACTGCTCTCCAGCATCAATCACCTGATTCCCGCAGAGCTCATATTTATATATGTGCAATGGGTTTGGTGGCATGCGCATACAATTTGTTTTCTTAATTGTTTTTATCAGAGCAGAATAACTGCAGTTGCTGAATTGTGTGGATTCATTTTCTGTTGGTGCCATTATGCATTCCTTCATTCCGCATACACATTCGTTATCATCGTGAAGCATACCCAAATTATGACCTATCTCATGTGCCACCGTGTGTCCATTGCTATGCAAATCCTCCCCCACAACACGATCGACTCCACAATTATAATTTTCATTGCATACACTTCCAACATATGCTAAACCAAGAGTTAAACCAAAATCCTGTTGTGTGAAAAGATGTCCCAGATCATTTTGTATCCGAGGATCAAGACTTTTTATCTTCCAAAGGCAAAAGCCTGACAGTGTATCAGCTATGGTCTTTTCTGACACAAAGTTTTTTTCATTCCAGATCTCGAGTCCAAGTAAAATAGCATCAACATCTAGTGAAAGTAATAGGGAATTGACTTCATTCATAATGCTGAATACTTCCTGTATCACATTTGAGGTATTACTTCCTTGATAAATGAATCGTTGTTTGTCCACAACCAATACAAGTTCAAGAAAACTTCTATGGGTCCACCAGCCCTTATAATCGCTTTGCCTTTCAATGGGTTTATCACTGTCTTGAAACTTCAGTTGTGCTATTTCTTCTGTTAATGCACATCTCATGATGGGGAAATGTGTCTCCTTACTTTCCATCTTATAAACCAGATGTTCAAAGGTGTCAGAAAGGTTCTTGGGCTTAATTTCATAACGCATATTATTTATTTTCAGTGTTCCACGAAAGCCCCCCAAACAGGTGTTAAGAACCACCAGAGAATCTGGATCTCCTTGCACATAACCATGGTAATAGCAATTATTTGGGACAAATGGTTCATCCTTAAGGATAGCTCCCTGGTCTGTGTAGCTAAACACAGAGAATTGTCCGGATATGAAAAACTTCTTGATCTTCATGTGGACAATGTATCTTTGGCCCCCAAAGTGTAGGCTGTAGGAGATCCAGAGTGGATGCCTACCACTTCTCTCATCGCCAGTTAGCTTCAAAGGTATCACCACTTCAGGGGGGTTGGAATGTTGTGCATATCCAGCCCTGGGCCAACCAGAATAAAAGAGTAATAACCACAGCCAAAGCTTCAGGAAAGTGCTACTCATATGCACCAGTCCCTCACTTTGAGCCATCATGAGCGATGAGAAGTCAAGTGAGGGAAGGCCTGGAGGCAATGCTGGTATGTCTCTTCTCTTTTTCTTGATTATATGTAGCATTGGTTTTTTTTTTAAAGGTTTCTCTTCTGCTTAAGTAGTCCTTCAGAACTAGAAAAAGAAGGGCCAAGGTAGAGTTAGGTAAATTGTGAGCAAAGCAGGTTGGAGAAAGAGCAGAGTATGGGTTAATGTGGATTTTTGTTTGGCCCAAGACTTGAACAGATATCGTGCCTTGGATTTGCTTTTTAATTATAGTGTGGCAGTCACACTGTGAGTGTGCAAAGAATCAGAAATAAAATTAATGCACTCTAAGTGGAGGTAGGAAAACATTGCAATTGTAATATATATGCAATGAGGCAAAAGCATCAGAATTACTGGCATTTTATTATTTTATTGTCACCAATAGTAACTGGCAAATATAAATATCTCATGTAAACACATATACCTCATAAAATTGCAACTTTACAAATAATGCTCTCAGTAGTCAAAATGCACTAGCATATATTTTGTGAAAATGAGAACACTGCTAATAGGACAGTGGCAGGCTTCCTACAGGGATATGTGTCCTTGTCCCTAAATAAAATATTAACAAAATATTATGCAGATAATATGGTAGACATTGAGAAAACACAAATGGATGGTCCAGGGGGTCTGAGAGTCCATTGTCTCAGTATTGGTCAGATGGGATTTGTAACAGTAAGAATCATTGACATCTGGCAGGTGGAACTTTCTGTCAGTGGATTTCAATGCATGCAACTATATATTTGTCATCAGGGGTCTATTCATTACTACATCAGCCTGGATTGTTGTTCAATGTTTATATGTGTATATGTATATATATATGTGTGTGTTTATATGTGTATATACTCATAAAAAAACAACACTTCTCAAAACTTCTAGCATTAAAAAATGAGAAGGAAATAAAAACTGACTTGGAAAATAATGTTTGAAATAAAAGAACACTACAAGCAAAAGAAAAGTATCTTCAGAAATGTAAAGCAAATTCATAATCCTCAAAAGCAGAGAGGTAAACCCACAGTATTCAATTCAAATTCCTGGCATTTAAGATTACTTTTTAACCTACAGAGGGGCTGATTTCATTGTGATCTCTCCAAATATGTAGACAATGCATTACAGTGCATTCAATCAATATCACCTCTTCTGCAATGTTCTCTTATGCACCACCTCCTATCTAATACAATTTCAGCTGTTTTCATTGTTCTATTTTTATGCTTATGGATAATCTGTTTTGATCCTGTCATCATCTTTATCCCTGCCTCTTTCACTAGACAGCCTCATCCCATCCAGTGCCTATTTCTCTACCCTGACAAATTCCTATTGATCACTGGGTTCATAGTGGTTTTTATGCTGTTTACTAATATATTTGCAGTATATCTCAAAATTATCCACACTCTACTCATGCTTTCCTACATTTTGAGGCATTAACATTTCAAATGTCAACCTTCAAGATTTATCAGAAAAAAATAAAAATATCTACACATATCTCATATGAAAATAGCAATACTAATTTTTTCTGAATAATACAAATGTTCTATCATTATTTTGTGAAAATGTGAAATGTGTTATTAGCATAGTGCCTGCCTAACAGTAGTTAAATGTTATAGATGTGTACTATCTGTAGCTGTACAAAAGTACAGCTGTACAGTACAAAGCTGTAGTTTATTAATACAATGTTTTTGACGATTGTCACCCTTTCATCATCCTCTTCCATCCCTTGGAAGTCCACCAGTTCCCTCAAATTTCTTAATTTTATAGGATACACATTGACAGTACTTATTAGTTGCTTTGTTTTTCAGCAAAATATGCATAAAACTGTAACATATGTAGGAACACTTTGGACATGTCATTGGTTGATTCAAGTTTAATGGTGTACAATTTCTGCACAGTGGTGGAAAGACATCAAGAATCTATAAACATGCATTGAATATTTTACATACAGAAAGAGTACTGGAAGGGAGATCAATAAAGTAATGAGCAATTTAACTACTGACATTAAGAACTGCTATTTGGTGGAAGAACAAAAGAACAGGAAATCTGTGCTGAGGGCTCTAATACCCAGATCAAATGCCAGTTCCCAATGCTAAGACCCACACCAGATGTAAGACCAATGGGAAATCTCTGAAGAAAATGTCCTGAAAAAATATATAAAAATTCTGATATTTTGATTAACTGTTCATGTTTGTCTTAATGGTTTTTTCAATTATGATAGTTTGGAATATGCATATTTGTGTAATGGAAAATAAGTGTTTATTTATGAGACACTCTTTTGAGAGTACACACTCAAACAAAAAATCCATCAGAATAGACTCTAAAAACCTTTTCCCACAAGCTGGTTATAAGAGAACAATCTCAAACGTGTAGTTGAGCCAGATTGTCTTTGCATGCATTCAATTATTTCATACAATGTCTCCAGAGGTCATAGCTCCTGAGAACATGTAAGATTTTCAAAAGTGCTATAGTGCTATGTAAGTTCAGAAACCATATAGTTGACATAGTTTTACACCATCTGTATCAATTATCTTCTTCTCCAAGTGGTATCAAATTTATTTATCTCCATAACTCAACTACCAAGAAACCCAGAACTCAGAGTCTAAGTCAGAGTTTTTCAAACTATAGGTAACAGCACATTAAAAAGAGTCGTGTCGGGCTGGGAAGGTGGCTCAGTGGTAGAGTGCTTGCCTTGCATGCATGAGGCCCTGGGTTCCATTCCTCAGCACCACATAAGAAAAAGAAAAAAGCCAGAAGTGGTGCTGTGGCTCAAGTGGTAGAGCGCTAGCCTTGAGCTGAAGAGCTGAGGTACAGTGCCCAGGCCCAGAGTTCAGGCCCCTTGACCGGACCCCCCCCCCCCCCCCGGCCAAAAAAAAAGAGTCGTGTCTTCTGAACAAATGAAAGATAATAGGAAATCATAAATAGAAAAGCTGAACCCTTCAGACTAGATAATTTATACAGAAACATTGTATGTGGTGGTGTGGAATAGGTGTGTAGAGGGGATGTGTGGGTGTGCCTGTGTGGATGGGTGTGGATATTTATTTGTGCTTGTATCAATTAGAGTAAAACTCTTGGGTGACTTACTGATAGATGAAATGGTGATCCCCAGTAGCTTTTCTAACGATAACCTGTTTCATGATTCATTTGTGGCCACTGTCTCACAAATACACATTTCGTTTTATCCACTTGAGATCTCATGTGATAGGCAATACAATTTCCTCCTTTTCATTTTTTTCTCATTGGATTAAGTTCTAGATTTATCTGCCTACCAACAGCAGCTTCTTAGTCCTCAGAACCTGACATGTAGCTAAGATTCCTCCCAATTGTGACTCCATCATCTCAACCAAACTTAGGCTCTACTTACTCTTCCTTAGGAGTAAATCTGAATGTCTTACTCTATTTACTATGCTCCTCTAATTAACCCCATAGGAATACTCATTTTCTTCCTTCTACACTGAGGTAAAGGAGATCAGGGAAAATGAGGCATGGAAAATAGTAGCCAAAGATTAATAAATAGATCACCACTATGAATGAACATCTTCAGTAAGAAGACATAAGAACTGCATTTGTCTTAACCCTTCCTTCTCTCATAAGCTGCAACTTTACGTAAAAGAAAAAAGAACAGGGCTCTCCCTTTGCCTTGATGGATGCTCGATGGGTCAGTGTGCTCTAATATTGAGCAAGGAAATCTCAAAAGAGAGATTTATTCTGGGAAAATGACTCATTAGGTTTAAAAAGTGTTAAGAAAAATATGTCTCAAGACAGACACCTGTGTTGTAGGAGGTGTTTAATAGAAACAATGACCCAAATTTGGAAGAAAGTTCAGAACTCAGAGATAAAAATTTAGCAGGCTACTGGGTCCATATGATAAAGCAGAGTGATAGCAAGAGTGATTAAACATAACAAATGTTAGAACCAAGGGGTACATTTATCCTAAGCAGAATTTGAGCTCAGTCCCAACTCTTCCTTTCTTAAAAAGTAAATATTACTGATATCAAAATAACTAAAAGTAACACCTGTAAAACACACACATCCTATTTTCTAAAGTCTGCCTCTGTTTTTCTACTTCTTTTTCTGTTATTAAAATTTTTTTTTTATTATAGCTAGGCACTGGTGGGTCACGCCTGTAATCCTAGCTACTCAGGAAGCTGAGATCTGGGGATGACGGTTCAAAGTCAGCCCAGGCAGGAGTCTGTGAAACTCTTATCTCCAATAAACCACCAGAAAACGAGAAGTGGCGCTGTAGCTCAAGTGGTAGAGCACTAGCCTTGAGCTGAAGAGCTGAGGGACAGAGCTCAGCCTGAGTTCAAGCCCCACGACCACCACCACCAACAACAAAAATGTTATAAAGGGGGGCTGGGAAGGTTGCTCAGTGGTAGAGCGCTTGCCTTGCATGCCTGAGGCCCTGGGTTCGATTCCTCAGCACCATATAAACAAACAAAAAAAAAAGCCGGAAGTGGTTCTGGCTCAAGAGGTAGAGCGCTAGCCTTGAGCTGAAGAGCTGAGGGACAGTGCCCAAGTCCAGAGTTCAGGCCCCACGACCGGACCCCCAAAAAAAATGTTATAAAGGGGATGTACAGAGGGGTTATACTTTCATAAGTTAGCTTATGTAAGTAGGGTTTTTTTTTTGCTTTTGACGGATTTTTTAATTTTCTTTATCTATTGTTATTGTAAGGTGATGTACAGAGCGGTTATGGTTACATAAGTCAGATAAAGAGTACATTTCCCTTCAATCCTTACCCACAAATTGTATAGCTTATTTTCAACATGGGGTCTAGTGTGTATCAGTCTGCCTTTGTTCACTACCATTTCTGTGTCCCACCTCTTAACCACCCAAAGACAGATAAATGAACAAACAAGACATAAGGAAATGAAAACAAAAATAGCAATGAAGAAAAAAACACATGTTTCTACTTCTTGGAGTTTGTTTCAATAAATATTATTCTATATTGTCAGATGTACATAGCTATTACACTCACGTGATCTACTCCTAAGAACATCCCGATTTGGTCTCACTCTGTGTGAATGTCTAAAGACCTGTAAAATTTGCCATGTCACAGTGTATTTTCTTTTTTATAATCCAGTGTGTTTACTTGTTGGTTTATAAGGCACATTCTAGTTCCCACAAATGAAGGAAACCATGCAACCTATGTTTCTTTGGGTCTGGCTTACTTCACTTAATATAATTCTTTCCATATCCTTTTTTTTTTTTTAATTTTTATTTTATTTTTTTTTTGGTCCAGTTGTGGGGCCTGAACTCTGGGCCTGGGTGCTGTCCCTCAGCTTTTCAGCTCAAGGCTAGCACTCTACCACTTGAGCCACAGCGCCACTTCTGGCTTTTTGCTTATGTGGTGCTGAGGAATCGAACCCAGGGCCTCAAGCATGCAAGGCAAGCGCTCTACCACTGAGCCATCTTCCCAGCCCTTCCATATCCTTTTGAATAGTAGAATCTCATTCTTTCTGATGGATGAGTAGAATTCCATTGTGTGTATATCTCACATTCATATTCTACCTCACCCCAGTTAGAATGGCCAATATCAAGAAAAATAACAGTAACAGGTGCTGGTGTGGATCTGGCCAAAAGGGAACTAACTATACAACCCTGGTTGGTGAGAATGTAAACTTGTTCAACCGCTACAGAAAGAGCATCGCAGTTCCTCAAAAGACTACACATAGACTGTCCATTCAAAACCAGCAATCCCACTCCTAGCCATTTATCTAATAGAACACAAACAAGGCCACACTAAAGATACCAGCAAAACCATGTTCATAGCAGCATTGTTTACCATAGCTAAGACATGGAATCAACCCAGAGGCCCCTCAGTGGATGAATAGATCCAGAGAATGTGGTGTATATATACACAGTGGAATTTGGTTTTTCTATTTCTTTCTTGCTCAATTAAGCCTTGCCCAAGTTCCTTACCATTTCAACTTGTCCTGAAATCTCATCCTCATTCAAATTCATGGATACTGTGGACTTCTGGAGGAATGAGACCTGGAACATGTCTGAAGTGGGGAGGGGGCAAGGGAATCTATATAGATCTCTATATAGTGTGAGGGGAGAGAGAGATTTCAGCCACCTGGCTGCAGGACCTCTCCTTGTATAACAACTCCATTTCACTAGTTTACTTTGCTGGTTGTTTTTCATTCTCTGTCTCTTTCCCTTTCAAATAAACCTTCTCTGTCTGTTTTAAACACTTCTCTGCCTTTAATTTTTTTAATCAGTGAAGAAAATGAACCCAAACCTTAGGGGGTATCAAATTGTCTAAATTCATTCTTTCAAAAGTCCCAAGTCCTGAAACTCATCTGAGTTACATGTGGGAGAGAGACTACAGGGAAAATTCAACTTGTGGACCACTCATTCTAGTAGAGCCTGTGGAATTAAACATAACAATCTGCTCTAAAATACAAATGTGAAGCAGCAACATTATAGATATCATGCACTGAAAGGCAATATTCAAGAGGAATGGAGTCACTGCTCCAACCAAGAGCAAAGCCAAACAAGAAAAATAATAGAATGACTGATAGCAAGAAGATACTCTCCACTGTCCCAGGTTCCATTTGCTGTGCACACGGGAGCCAGGTGAAGCTGTCTCCATGGTTTTCATGAGTTCAAATCAAACTTTGGTTCTTTCAAAGCCAGTGTAGGAAAAAGTTAGTGAAGCCCAATCTGAAGAAAGAGGCCAGGAACAGTGGCTCCTTTTATGTGGGAGATGTAGACAGGAGGCTCTCAGTCTAAGGACAGAACCAAGCAGAAAACTCAAAACACAAAAAAATGAAAACAAAAAAAGCGGAATAGCCTATCTAAAAAAACATAACTGAAAATCAAAAAAGATGGGAGTGGCTCAAATGGTAGATCACCTACCTATCAAATGCAAGGTATTGAATACAAAGCCCAGTTTAAACACACACACACACACACACACACACACACACACACACACACACACACACACACACACGTTAAATCATCTGCTACAATTGCCTAAATAATGAAAAGTACAATATATTAGGTATTACCTTTAGTTAGGACTGTCTGTGTTTTCTGATATATGTAATAGCACACTATTAGGATATAAACATTAGTTCATGGTTGATTTTAGTACAGATGGGGAATACATACTGAAGTTGAAAGTTTTTCTGTTGGCTCAGATATTGTACTTTGCTTCCTTTCATGAATTGTTTGCTTGATGCAAAGGAAAATGAAGAAAACAATTAACAAAATCATAATAAAAGAAAGCACAATCAGTAGATTCAACTAATTTCTTCTTGGAAGTAGACCGAGTTTAGGTGGGCCAAACTCTGTGTTGCAATAGATGTAATGTTGGTTGTTACAGACCCCTTGCATATTGCTCAGCCACACTTGTGGACACTTGTCCTGTTTATGCACACATATTGTGCACTACACTCTGTGTTATCTTTTACTTCACTAATATCAGATATGGTGATTCCCCAGTGGTAGTTGGTACCCCAGCAGGTGATATCACTGATAGCACAGTGCAATGATCTCTCACATTCTCACACACTCTCCCACAGAGGCTATTGGAGCTTTTACATTGTGTGTATGACACTGTGAGTGTTCCCACAGTTGCCCGAAGGGTCACCGGAGGTATTTGATTCCTTATAGAAACTCTGAGGTACACTCCTGGATTGCACACCAAATATTCACAGTCATTGCATCTCTTTTCATGGCAGTATCCCCTGTCCTTACAATGGATCCCTTTCTGTACATACATATCTCTAGGACACTCCCATGGAGTTCCATTGCACCATTCAGGACGATCACAATCTTTTATTCTACACACCATGCCTAAAGGCAAGAAGTGACAATCTTTGCAACAGAACCCAGAAGCACATTCGGCCCCCATTTTCAGAGTGCAGCCTATTAGACAACATGGATCATTTGCACATGAATGTAAAGACCCACAGTCATATTCCTCCCCAACTTGAATTACACCATCTCCACAGTGCTTCAATGGGAAGATGTCTAATGGGTTGGGTGAGTTGTGCATACAGCTCACTGTTGCAGATGTTTTCCATAAAGCAACATAACTGCAGTTGCTGAATTCAATGGAGAGATTTTCTGTTGGATCCATTACATGAAAGTCCTCCCCACAAGTGCATGAACCTTGGTCATTTTCCATACCTAAGTTATGACCTGTCTCATGTGCTGCAATATGTCCAATGCTAATGAAATCATCTTCTAGAGGACTATCAACTCTACAATTAAAAGTTAGATTACACACACTGTTCAGATAAGCTAAGCCAAAAAATTCACCAAAATTACATTTTGCAAAAAGATGCACACTATCACGGGGCATGCGATTATGAAGCTGTGTTCTCTTCCAAGTACAAAATTCTCACAGGACAGTGTATAGTTCTTCCAAAATCATGATGTTTCCTTTAGTCCAGATTTCAAGTCCAAGTAAAGATGCGTTGATATCCACTGAACTCAAAACAAAATTCATTCCATTGATAATGATGAATAATTCCTGGAGCACCTTTGTGGTATTTCTTTCCCAGTGAAGGAATCACTCATAGTCTATAACCAATGCTACTTCAATAAACCACCTGTGGGTCCACCAGCCTTCACAGCCGCTTTGCTTCAGCATGGAATTAGCACTATCTTGGAATTTCAGTTGCTGTGCTTTTTCTTCTTCTGTTAATGCACAGCTCATGGGAACAAAATGTATCTTCTCATAGTCTATCTTACAAACCAGATGTTCAGAGGAGTTAGATGGGCTCTTTGGCTTGATTTCATAAAGTATTTTATTTATTTGTAGTGTTTCTTGAAAACCTCCTAAACATGTGATAAGAGCTACCAGGGATTCTGGGTCCCCTTCCACATAACCTTGGTTGTAGTAGTCATTCTGGACAAATGGTTGATACTCAAGGAGAGCTCCGTGGTCTGTGTAAATACAGAGAGGTGTCTGGATACTGAAAACTTCTTGATCTTTATGTGGACAATATGTCTCTGGGCCCCCAAAATAAATGTAGGTTATTGGACAGCCAGCCTGGATGCCTAATCCTTCTACCATTGCAACTTACCTTTAATGGTATCACCATTTCTGGGGGGCTGTGGTATTGAGCATACTCAATATAGGACCAGCCTGAAAGAAAGAGTAACACCTCCAGCCACGGCTGCAGGACAGCAATCTTTGTATGTATCAGAGACTCACCTTCACCCATCATGGGCTATGAGAAAGGGAGTGATGGAACGAAAGGAGGAGTGCTGGCCTGTTTCTTCTCTTTCTCTTGGTTAGATGTAGCGCTGACCTTTACTTCAGATAGAGTCAATCCTTCACAACAACAGAATGAAAAGAAAAAAAAATGGAAAAGAACAGAGATAGCACAGCTAAATTATGACTATCTGGGGAGGGGGTCTTATGAGTTAATACAGATTAGCATTTGTCTCAAGACAAGAATTTATTGCATTAGTCATTAATTTAATTTTGGTGAGGGAAATTCAGACTGATGGTGTGAAAAGGACTAAATTGTTCATTCCAGAGCCTAGATGAAAGGTACATGGGATCACTGCACTATTTTCTAAGTGTGTGTGTGTGTGTGTGTGTGTGTGTGTGTGTGTGTGTGTGTGTGTGTTTGTAATCAAAGTATTTCCCCAAGTATTTGTAATCAAAGTATCTTAATGGAAAGATGAGCATGCACCCTGTTTTGATGAGGTAATCTTGATTTGTACATATTGACTTGAAACACATATCAATAGTTGTCACTTACAGTTTTATAAAAAAAAAACACTCAGTCCTATCAGTTAGAAGAAATACTAAACAAAATTCATGTTTTGTTGTTGTTGTTGTTGGTCGTGGGGCCTGAATTCTGGGTCTGGGTGCTGTCCCTCAGCTTTTCAGCTCAAGGCTAGTGCTTTACCATTTGAACCATAGCACTACTTCTGGCTTTTTTCTGCTTATGTGATGCTGAGGAATTGAACCCAGAGGCTTATGCATACCAGGCAAGCACTCTACCACTGAGCCACCTTCCCAGCCCCACATTGTTTTTTTCATTATCCTTAATAAGTATTTCTATGCAATGTTGTTTTATATTGTTTTATCTTCCTCCAGTCCCATAGAATTCCAAGTATCATAGCATCAATTTTCTCTCAAAAGTATTAGAATATACTATAATGAATATGTTTCTACGATAAAACAATAAACAGTATGGAACTGGAGTGGGTACCTGGGTTCACAGATGGATGTTAATCAAAGGTGTTTATATTTGGTTATACCTGAAAATAGGTTTTCATTGCCTCTAGCTATATATAAAATGAGAAGAAAATCAAACTAAAAACGTGGAGGTGCCTGAATACTAGAGGCAAACCAAAGTGCCTTCAGAAATGAAAAGGGAGGAGAAAGCTTTGGAGAAGGCAATGTATTTGTAAGGGGCAAATGTATCAAATTCTCGGCCTTTATGATTGCAACATAATCAGTACTAATCCCAACCTGCAAATACATTTATCTCAGATATAAATACTTTAGTTAGGTTGGCCATGTGTGTGTGTATATGTATATATGTGTATATATATATATATATATGTTCCCATGTGTGTTTTTATAAGAAGCTGTATTGTCTTCACATGTGGGGAAAAAAAAACACATCTTTGTCTTTCTTGGTTTGGCTTTTTTTCTCAGTATGTGTTTGGATAAAGCTATTGATAGAGAAGAAAGTAGTAAACATCAAATTCTTCAAGAATTGTGCAGAATAATTTGGGAGGTTAGTAGTAGAACAAAGAAAATATATAAATAAGCCGGGCGCCGGTGGCTCACGCCTGTAATCCTAGCTACTCAGGAGGCTGAGATCTGAGAATTGCGGTTCAAAGCCAGCCCGGGCAGGAATGACCGTGAGACTCCTATCTCCAATAAACCACTAGAAAACCGGAAGTGGCGTTGTAGGTCAAGTGGTAGAGCGCTCACCTTGAGCTGAAGAGCTGAGGGACAGCGCCCAGGCCCAGAGTTCAGGCCCCACGACCGACCAAAAAAAAAAAAAGAAAATATCTAAATAATGGTCTGGTAGGATGCCTGGTAGTTTAAATTGACTTGGAAGTAGCTTGACAACGTGCCAAACATCTGGTCTGTTCGTCAAATGGAGATTCTAAGACTGAAATGTGTCTTCTCTACTGAGGTCTAAATGATCGTTTATAAACTTTGTAAAAAATATGACTTCCCCTTGAAGAAATATAAACAGAAAAAAATGATGACTGCTTTCCACAATCTTCCATGATTGATAGTGACACAGATTAGAGGGACTCACGTCTCCCTGGGTCCTGAGGAGGAGTTCAGATTGTTAAATGCTATCAAGCACTGTTAAATGCAATTAGAATTATTGGATCCATGTTGAGTTTGGCTCTGATAAAGATGCACTGTACACAAAAATGGACCTGTTAACTAGTAACCTGTTTCTACAACCATTCGTAGATTTTCAAAACATTAAAAGAATATGTAAAAATATCATCTCCTGCAAAAATACTCCTATGCTTTTAACAATCAGTGCCTTGGTTCAAGATTATTTTTTACTTTCTGAATTTCCTCAAGTCATAGGATCCTCAGCTGAAAATACTCATATTGGTTTTACAGCTTATTTTTATTATTAAATTTTAATCATGGTGATTTAAAGTTGTAAAGCCAAGAAGTTATTTAATGCTGTGGATACAGTGTTGATAAGTTTAATTAGATATTACTTTGTCATTTCACACCTGTGTCAGAGGATTTTTTTAAAGCTGAACATTATCCTCATTGTTAATATAAAATGAGTGTGATAATGGTTTAGCTAAACTAATCAAGTAACAGAGCTTTAGTGCACAAAATGCCAAAAGCTCAGAAGAAAATCTGTGAAAGAAACTATTGATGAGAGTATTGCTAAATTGTGAGTAAAATTATAACTTGTTGATCAAGTCTGCTCTGATATGAGGTCACACTGTTGTGGGTAAAATAAAACTTACAAATTAATCAGAATTTATTTCTAAAAACTAATCATGTAAGGAAGGTCATAAAAAAACAAATTGAAACCATGTTTGAACATAGGCTGTCTCTGTAGTCATTACATTTATTTATTTATTTTTATGTATTGTGGTACTGAGGACAGAACTCAGGGCTTTGCACTTGCTAGGCAAGTGTTCTTCTGCTGAGCTGAATCCTTAACCCTGCATTGCATTATTTTATACAATGACTTCAGAGTGGAGAGAATGTAACATTTCATTCATTAACTGGACTAGGATCATGATAGTATGGAAACCTCAGAATGAATTGTTACACATCATCTTTCAACAATTCTGTCAATTGTCACAGCTTTATGAAATTTATCACTTTCATTAGCCTAATCAACAGCCATCCCTGGTTCTGATCTAAAATCCAATTCAGCTTTTTAAAACTATGTGTAACTATATTAGACATATAAATTATCTTAATGGTTGCTAACCAAATAAATACAGTATAGAAAGAAATGGTAAAGGACATACTCGTCCACGAAGTCTGCACAATTGTCAAAGAATCGTGGTGTGAGTATGTGTGTGTTCATGTGTGCATGTACACATGTGTGCTCATGTATTAATTATTGGTGCTTCTCTCCTTAAGACCTAAAGTCTAGAATAACCTACCAGGAGATGTAGTGATGATTCCCATGACAGCTTTATTTATAACCCTCTCCATGAGTCATTTGTAACATTCTTCTCATGAACAATGTTTCATTTGTGACCTCACATGACAAAGAGAAACATATTCTCTCTTTCAATTGTCTGTCATTGGATTACGTTCTATTTAGCTGCCTAGAAACAAAAGCCTCTTAATCTATAGAATCTAACAAGAGAACAGGATTTCTCCCCACTGTACCTCCCCCACCTCAATGAAGCTGTTACTACCTACTTATTTCTCCTTATGAGTAAATCTAAATTCTCTGCCCTCACCTACTATGTTCTATTAATTGTTCAATATGAATGATATAAATTCCATACATTCCTCATGCATTGTATATACTTACTATACCTTTTTTCATACTGATTTTCTGGTCTCAGCTCAACATTGAACCATATTATTGAATCCCTAAAGTATCTCCTTCCAAAAAATGTTCGAACCCATCTGAAAAAATCTATATGCAATACAGAAATCATCTCTTATCTGTATCTTTCTCCTTAAAGTCAATGACTGATTCAGAGACATTTCCTATCTGCACATATTTATGGACTGTAGAAAATTGCTACCTATTAGAAAGAATAAAATAATGCAGGGAAATGGATGGAAGCAGAACCCATCATGTTAAGTGAGGTTAGCCAAGCTCAGAGAGACAAATGGGACCTGTTCTCTCTAGAAAATTAGACCTAAAATACATTGGGATATGATAAATTATAGAGGATTCTATAGACTCACACATAATGAGACAAAAAGAAAATGCTTTTAGGAGAGAAACTCAAAGCTGCAATGCCTAAGTGCCTCTTCATATTTATATAAAATAATATACATACTGAAATGAACTCCAAGAAGTGGAAACCAAAGGACTTTATTTTCTCTTTCTTCTTTCTTTTTTAAGTTTTTAGTTTTTGATGATTCTGTCTTCTTGATGTAGCATGTATCCAATTGAACAACTTTGGAAGGATTGAGGGGAGGGTCTAGAATATGAGGGGAAAAGGGTGCAAAAGTGTAACATTGGAGCTCACTGGTCATTGATGAGAGTAAACTATACAACTCATAGGTAGAGATGGGAGGAAGGCACTCAGAGAGTGAAGTACAGTAGACACTGTATTAAAGAAAATGTACATGCAATTGTAATCTCTTTACTAACAATAAAGTAAATTAACAATAATAAACAGGAAATGCAAAAACAAAATTTAAACCAGAAGCGGGTAAAAAATAGCACGAACTCGTTACCTTACTCATGTAACTGTAACCCCTCTGTAGAGTATCTTTACAATAAAAATAGATAATAAATATAACAATAATAAAAATAGCACGAGAACACATTTTTACAATTAAAAACGACTATATGGCAGCTTTCAAATTATGGAAAAAAGCTATTCGCTTTTTCTATAGAGTTAAGAGGAATTTTGATGATAGCTGTAAGTTTGGTATTTTCCAGTGTCTTTCCATTGTAAATCTTAAACTTTCAGCTTTAAAACCTTCTCTTGTTGGCTTTTTTGTGAATTTATCCTACCTTTCATCACAACTAGTTGTTTTTGTTTTTTGTCAGTTGTGGGGCTTGTTTATGGTAAAGGCTAGTGCTCTCCCATTTGAGCCTCATCTCCACTTCTGATATTTTGGTGCTTAATTAGAAATAAGAGTCTCATGGACATTCTTGACGGGACTGGCTTTTAACTATAACCCCTAGATCTCAGCCACCTACGTAGTTAGTATTATAAGAGTGAGCCACTGATGCCCAGCTAAGGATTACTTTTTTAAAAAAGAAACTTCCATATTGTTTTACATAATGGCTGTGCTAATTTACATTTCCACCAATAATTTCAAAGGGTTAATTTTTTTTGCCACATCTTCACCATCTTTTGTTTTTATACCAGAGGGAGGAAGGAGGTGGAAATGAACATTCACCTTCCCCACCATTCAAAGACCCTTGCAGAAGGCACGTTTCTTTTCTCACCTTATGGGGAATAGTTGCAGGTGTCAGTAGAGCTGAAGCATAAACAAAAGATAGCGGTGGGGCTCACAGGGACCAGTGCATACATTTTGGTGGCTGCTTTGCATTCCTGCCATCAGAAGTGCACCGTGGGAGAGGCTAGCCAACAGCACCTGTCTTCAAGGACAGTCAACAGGTCCCTCAGGTGTGGCTATCTGGTTAGGTTTCCTATAACCTAACACATGTTCTTTTTGTATTTCCTTCGTCTGGCTCATATATTAAACAAAGCCCTGGCCCTGCATGGCCCTAGATGTCAAGCTTCTACTCAACCAACCTTCTGTGTACTCCTTAACTCTTCCCTAGGTAGCTAATTAAACATGGGGAGACAATCTAGTCCTATCCAGGCTCAGTGTTCACGTTGCTATAGTCCATCAATTCTCAGTGTTCTGTTTAAAACTATCTGAGTACAGAAGGTAAGCTTCACTCATTATGTGGCCCTTCTGAACTTGATCCCAAAACTACAACACTGGTCAGCCAGGGGAGGCAAACCACAACCCTTTCTGATAAGAGGCCATTGCAGTGCCCAGCCACAAGCTTTGCCTTATGTAGTATCTAACCGGTGATATTACTATACTGTGTAGTGAGGCAGGCAGAAGTTCCATCCAACTCAAAGACACTACGAACAGCTCAACTCAACTAGAGCTTGGTCTACTATGATTCATCCCTCTGAAGTTTGGTCTAATCAGAATTCCAACCCAACCTAAATACTAAAAAAGACCATCCTCAAAGAACACTAGCAGAAACTGAAAGGCTGGACACTTCCCCAAATGTTTAGGGATACAAAAATTAATTTTAGGGGACTATGAACCCACCAACATAAAATAATGTTCAATAACAGACCCCATAGAAGTGGAGATCTATTAAATGATTGACCCAAAAAAAATTACGAATAAGTTCTCACAAAATAACTCAGGGAACTACAAGAAAATACGAGTATTGAATTAAATGAAACTTGGGAAATAATTCATAAACAAAATAAGGAAAAACATAGAAACAATTTTAATAGTAAAATGGAAATCCTGGAGCTGAGAATACAACTGAACGAAAACATTTAATAGAAAAGCTGTAACAGTGGTTGATTAAGCAAAGAATCGGTGAACTTGTGTCTTCTGGCTTGATGCTCTCTAGTCAGAGGACAGAAATGAAAAAAAAATGAAGAGTCTACGAAAGTTATGATATACCATAAAGAGAATGAATGTACATACAAAAGGATTTCATGAGAAAAAAAGAGAGTAAAAGGATAAAAAAACCATCTCTCCCAAATTGGGAAATATGATACTATTCAGGTACAGGAAGCTCATAGACCTCCAATCAAATTCAATCCAAAGAGAAATCTGCAAACATATAACATATATCTAAAACATACCTTGAACTCAAAAAATTAAATCCCCCAACAACAAATCTTCAAAGAAACAACTGCCCAATAAATAAGTGGGCTAAGGACTTAAAGAGAAACTTCTCTGAAGAGGAAAGAAGGATGGCCAATAGACACATGAAGAAATGCTCAACCTCCCTAGTCATTAAGGAAATGCAAATCAAAACAACATTGAGATACCACCTTACTCCAGTTAGAATGGCTAAAATCAAGAACTCTAATAACAACAGATGCTGGAGGGGATGTGGACAGAAGGAAACCTTACTGCATTGGTGGGATTGTAAACTTATTCAACCACTTTGGAAAGCAATATGGAGGTTCCTCAAAAGACTCCACATAGAGCTCCTCTATGACCCAGTAATCCCACTTTTGGGTGTTTACCCAAATGATCACAAACAAGACCACACTAAAGCTACCAGCACGACTATGTTTATTGAAGCACTATTTCCTATAGCTAAGATATGGAACCAACCCAGATGCCCCTCAGTAAATGAATGGATCAAGAAAATGTGGTATATATACACAATGGAATTCTATGCCTCCATCAGAAAGAATGACATTGCTCCATTTGTTAGGAAATAGAAAGACTTTGAAAAAATTATATTAAGTGAAGTAAGCCAGGCCCAAAGAAACATAGGTCTTATGGTTTCCCTTATTTGCAATATCTAGTATATGTCTGAGTCAAGCAGAAAAGGTCAGATAAGGTGATGTTAGGGAAATGAACCCTAAGATATGTATTCAAATTTTTTTTCTTTTATGCGATTGTTTCTAACACATTTATAAGATTATTTCTTTGTTGCAATGTATGTCCATCCCCCACAGTATAACCCCTGCTTCACTCTATTTGATGTTGGTATAATTTGTGGAGGGGAAGGGGAAAAACAAATCGTTTAAATAGGGATACAGGTGGACTCATTGCAACAATGAGATGTACAAGTCGTTATGTGGAAAAATGAACTTTACAACTTTGGTGGGGGGGTGGGGGGTGGGGAGGATTGCGGGGAGGGGGGAGGATGGGAAGGGGAAACAAAGGAGGAGGCTACAATGCTTGATAAGAAATGTACTCATTATCTTGCCCATGTAATTGTAACCCTTCTGTACAGTATTTTCACAATTAAAATAGAAATAAAATAAAAAAAGAAAATAGCCAAAAATCAAATACAAAAATTAAACATTGAAAACAGCAAGAAACACACACACTCGGGGGTCTTCCCTGCACAAATCTGTGCTCTCCTAATAAAGGCACCTGACATCCTGAGAGCAAAGGTTGAAGTAGGTGCAGGACAGTAATACCTGACTCATACATGTTTCCCACTGGACAAATACAGGATTTCAATGTTTAGTACAACATGTCCTTAACTTTGTGCTTTCAGAGATGTCAGTGAAAAATGTTGGTGGAAAGACAGCATACAACGAGTAGACAGTCATTTGTCAAAATCCATCTGTTGACAAGATGAAATATGTCACAGCTTGAAAAAAAGATGAAGGTAAGGTATATGGGACAGGTTATTTATAAAACTTTTCTTTCTAGCATTGCTTTTTGTATCTTTGGTATGCTGCTTTGTTTTCCTCTTAAAGGATTGGAAATGGCATCACTAAGGATTTGAGGTTAAAATTTGTTATACAAAGGGAGCAAAGATTTGAACAGAACTTAGGAAAATAAAATATGGTGAAATGATTGGACTGTCTGTCTACCTGGCAACCCTGTGATTAGTGATAGCAGGGGGTGTGTGGAGGGGTGTGACTGGCAAACTGCAATCATTGCCTTTGATCTGGTGTTGACGTAGGCGTCAAAAACCAGTGGACAAGTTTGAAATGTTGGGCAATTCTTCTGATGACTCAGTTCTTAGGCAACCATCTATGCGGAAAAACAGACTGTAAATATCTACTAGGTACAATAGTTGGGAACTGATGGAATTTTTGCTCCATATACTATGCGCAACTTCCTGTGAGCTCAGAATGATGTTGTACAGGATGATCGTGTACTTTCTCATTCCGAGACCCGTCAGTGATAAATTCTCTGTTTCAAACAGTTCACCAGAGTTTGTGAAGATTCTGAAAATTAGTGTTGGACTAGTAATCTTGTCTTTGAGAAAATTTCTGAAGGCAATGTCAGATGACCAGATGAACAAGGAAAAAGAAATAGTTTAAAAGAAATATTTGGTTCATACTTTCAAGTTCTCAGTATACTATCAACTGTAGTGCTTTGGATCTGTGGCAAGCAGAATATGATGGTAGTGGGAACTTGTGGCAGAAATTTCTTACTTCATGGCAATGCGGAAGCAGAGAGGAATTACAGCCAGAGACTAGGATGCAGAGATATATACCCTTCACAGGCTGGTCCCCAGAGTCCTACTTTCTCTACTTTCACCATTTTACCACTTCTCTGTAGTGTAGTCTATCCAAATTTTGAGCTCATCAAAGGACTATCACTGCATGATGGAAGGGGAGTTGTCTCAGTCTTCAATTTCTGCACAAAACACAGCTTTTTGAGACCCACTCATGCAACGCACCTCAGGGCATCTCTCAACATGGGAGTCTCACACAAGCAAGCATTAGAAGGAATTTATTTTGGTAGAACAGGATAATTAATAGGCAGAAGCAGAAAAAGAGACCAACACTTCCTGTTTGCCATGCAGCTAATAGGATTTGAAGACTCAAAGTAGCAATTCCTCTCTGTAGCCTTTGTACTTTCTGAGTTCGGATAGAACACATGTTGTTGTTCAGCGATCCCTGATCCTTAAAAGAATGATTCCAAGTGGGTGAGCTGGGTGTTGTTTACTATTCTAAAATATAGAGTTATGTCTGGTCACATTTTAAATGTAGGGAAAACAGGTAAGCTGTAGGGCTTCCTTTTTGCAGATATGCTTATTTTTCTATTTACTCATTCAAAAGCATTTGTAGTCTTTTGCCACTTCAAAGGAAAAGGCACATTTAGATATTCTATCTATGTTCTTCAATTCTTCTAACATCACAAAAGAGGTATGGTAGGAAGGGAAATTGTTTCTTTTATTTGCCTCCTATTTCTAATTTCTGAATCTTCCCCTTTTTAATATTTGTTAAAAATAATGTAGTTCTCTCATTAATCTTTCCTGGCTCAGGATTAAAACCACTGATTAGGCCAGAGTTCTCATGATGGAATCATCTCTGGAAACGCCACACACACAGACACACAGACACACAGACAACACAGACACACACACACACACATATACACACACACACACACACACACACACACACACAGGTATGCGTTACTAATCTCCTGAGTTTCTCTCAGTTTAATCAACTTGAAAAACAATACTAGCCATCACAAAAACAACGTTCCCTAAACCTAGAGGTAGCCTCTCAGATGTTTTTTCTATCTGTGCTGGCTTTAGTCCCCTGGATCTCAGCTTCCCAAGTCGTTAGGGCTTACAAGTATGAGCCACTGATGCCTGGTTGCTTTTGAATAAGCACACTTGGGAATAATAGAGACAGGATCCAATAAATCTGATATTGAGCTTTCAGATGATTTAAAATATTTCAACTACTGAAGTCACTCTATCCTCAAAACTTCTTTAGATAATCTTTCAAAGCTGCTGTATTGAATTTCTACAGATTAACCAAATGTAAAACCCATTAGACATGCTTACTGCAGCATCAGCCATAACTCACTGGCACAAGAGAACAGTTTCTCCTTCAAAGACAATGCTTCAAGGACCAGAACCTCCCATGTTATTTTTTTTATCTACTTAGTGGTAACTAAAGGTTAGCCCCACAATGCTGATAGCCACAATGCTGTTCTCTGATCTGTGGACTTTTTATGTAATGACTTTATAAAAATCTATCTCTATCCATTTGGTTTCTTTATTCCTTTTGTTTATTTCACAGGCAGCTGTGCAATTATTTTCTACTACCTTTGAAAGAAGCTTTTGTCATCAATTTCCTTCCTCTTACTACCAATTAACTAGACTGTAAACATAAGAGAAGAAACACCAGGTATTTAAAGTTAGAATGGTCACAGTTCCAAAACAAACTGTGTAGCTTTAGGTAAATAGCTCATCCTCTTTGAGCATCCACTTGCTTATTTCAAGAGGAGCTAAAATCGCTAGCTTGATGATTTACAACATGAATAAAATGAGGAGAGACACAGTATGGAGTACAAAGTTAGACCTCACAAATATCCTTTCTTTCACCTTCACTCCTAAGCAGAAAAGTATTATGTCTTTCAGTGCATATTTACCTGATACCAACTCTGAGCTCAATGGTCTGCTGAACATGTCCCCGTGGAACATCACAAACGAGAGAGGGAAATAAGTAAACAATTGCACAAATAAGTATATACTCATGCATTACTATATAAATGTGAAGGAAAAGTGGAATGCTGTGAATAATTCTTGCCAAACACCTATTTCCTGCTCAGTTGGCTCTTTTCTAGGAAAATAATAGGATGACTAACATCCAAAACATTCCCATGGCACCAGCTGCAGTGTGTATGTTATGCTTAAATTCATGTTTGCTTTTTATGAGTGCAAAGGGAGCAATAATTGTGTTTCTCAGACTGTTAAGATACATACAAAAATATGTGTCTTAATCCATGTTAAAGCATCAATGAAAAACTTAACATCATCACCGCTCATTTGTTAAGAAAACATCAAATAGAGGGGAGGCTCATGTGGTAGACAGCCATAGCTCTGAATGGAAAAGCCAAGTGCCTGGCTTCAAGCCCCAGTACTGACAAGACACTGAGACAAATTCATCATAGAGAACTGCATGATGCTTCTGCACAGAGACGCTCTATTCCCAAGATAACTATTACGGAAGGAGGATGGATAGTAGTCACCTTATTTACTTCCTGAAAGAGAAGAAACTTGCTTACTTCATAGGAAAAGGCTGCAGACCAGCACTCTCCTATGCGGCTCTCCATCTTGCCTTCTGTCCTTCTTCCCCCAAGACCCCGTAGTGTGCATGTTATGAAGTTGTGCACCTGAATCTGCTCAAAGTCCTAAAAATGTGAGAGGAGACTCGGTTATTCTTTTCACCTATTAAAAAAAATTACACGTACATACCATCCCTGTATAACCTTCATTTTATTTTATTTATCTTTCCCTGGTACCTGGACTTAAATGAAAGGCCTTGTGTCACTTGGCTTTCTTGCTCAAGCCTAGAACTATAATACTGAACCATGTCTCCTGCTCAGCTTTTTGATAGATAATTGGAGATGCAATCTGCCTGGGCTGGCTTCAAATTTCAATCCTCAAATCTCAGCCTCCCGACTAGCTAGGATCATAAACATGAGCCACCAGCACCCTATTTTTCTTACAGAGGTAACACATACTCTTTGGTATCAGGATTGTTATGAGCTCATACCCATTTTTCCTTTTGCTACTTTATATTTCTTTTTCATTACATTTAGTGGTTTCCCTATGGTTCATTTTCCTTCCTCCCTCCCTTCCCCTCTGCTTCATTATTATCTTTAAGTAGCTGTGCAGAGGAGTTGCTATTTAACAAAGCAGTTTATGAATACATAATGTATCTTGATCAATGTCACCCCTTTCAGCCTTCTTAGTTATCTTCCAAACTCTCCCCTTCTCTCACTATTTTTAATTTTATAAGATACACATTGAATTGTTGACTGCATTTTTCACCCTCCTTCTTCTCTTCATTTGTTTACACTTTTTCCCTTGACCCCTCCCCAACCCTTTCAAGTACCTGTTTCCTGGTGTTTCTTATGTTGAACTTTGACTTTACCTTTCTAAGGAATTAGATTATTAGGGGTCTTCTTTGAATCTACCATGTTTCCATCAATACATTTTTATACACTTGCATACCACCCAACATATTTACTTACGTGTTTATAAACTAATTCTAGCTTCCGCATATGAGAAAAAAGCATGCAGCCTTTAACTCTTTATTTCATTTAATGTAATTTTTTCCAGGTCCATTTGTTTGCAAATGATACAATATCGTTCTTTCTAATGGAAGAGAGGCATCTGGGCTCATTCCATATCTTGGTTATAGTGACTACTGCTGCAATGAATGTGATTGTGCTTTACTGCATCCTAGTTTGTAATCTTTTGGATAAATGGCCAAAAGTGGGATTTCTGGATCATAAGACAGCTCTATTTAGTGTTTTGAGAGCCTCCATACTGCTGTATTAGAGTTCCCTTTTGCTCACATCATTGACAGCATCTGTTATTGTTTGTATTCTTGATGATGCTCATTCTAACTGGGGTGAAGTGGAATCTCAATGTTGTTTTGAATTGTATTTCATTCATAGTTAATGATGTTGAGTGTTTATTTCTTCATGTATCTTACTTTTCCTGAGAAGTCTCCTTTTAACTCATTAGCCCATTTATTAATTGGGTTGTGGGTTCTTTGAAGGTCTAGTTTTTTTCAAGTTCTCTATATATTCTGGATGTTAGGCCATTTTCTGATACACAGCTGGCAAAACTTCTTTTTTCCTTTCCTTTTTCTTCCTTCCTTTCTTTTCTTCTTTTCTTCTCTCTGCTTTCTTCCTTTCTTTTTTTTTGGAGGGTCCGGTCGTGGGGCCTGAACTCTGGGCTTGTTAGGCCATTTTCTGATACATAGCTGGCAAAACTTTTTTTTTTCCTTTCCTTTTCCTTCCTTCCTTTCTTTGTTTCTTTTCTTCTTTCTTTCTTTCTTTCTTTCTTTTTTTGGGTCCGGTTGTGGGGCCTGAACTCTGGGCTTGGGCGCTGTCCCTCAGCTCTTCAGCTCAAGGCTAGCGCTCTACCACTTGAGCCACAGCACCACTTCCGGCTTTTTTCTTTTTGCTTATGTGGTGCTGAGGAATCGAACCCAGGGCCTCATGCATGCAAGGCTAGTGCTCTACCACTGAGCCACCTTCCAAGCCCCTCTGCTTTCTTTTACTACCATGAATATTCAATTTTCTCGATACCACTTAGTAAAAAGGATATCTCTCCCCACCCATTAAATTGCTATTTGGTGTTTCATCAAAATGAATTGGATCCATATTTATGTCTATATTTGGTTCTATATTACTGGGTCTCTATTTAATTTCATGATTTGTGTCTATCCTCCCTCCAAAACCGCAATCATGGTTATTTTACTTCTGTGGTTGCAAAGTCTACACTACTTATTCTTTCTCAAAATTAATTTACGTATTCAGTGACTTTTCTCTTTCTATATAAGTGTTAGAAGAAGCTTGTCTGAGTCTAACAAAAAGTCTTTGCTTAATAAGAATTATGTTCAATGTGTATCTTGATTTAGAGAAAACTGTCATCTTTACTATGCCAAGTATTCCTGTCCATAAACAAACACTGTCTCTTCAAAGTACTAGTGTCTTCTTTCATGTCTTTAATGAGCATTTTATAATTTATATTGAGTATATATAGTTTTGTTAAGTTTATACATTCATATTTAACTTCCCTTGAGGCAGTTGGAAATGGTGTGTGTACATTTTTGTTTTGGTTTCCACTGTTCATCACATGCTCACTCACCTGTGAGTCACCACTGGATCCCAGCTGTACAATTGCTATGTGAATACTCAGGATTCTCTTCAGATCATATAAATCTTTTGCCTTTTACAATTGCTATGTGAACTCAGTCATTCTCTCATTTTCCTCTTCATTTCCCCATTTTGCTGGATACCTTTCCTTGTTTTCTAGTTGTACTGAAACTGATCTCAAAGTTTGTCTGTATTCTGTGTAGATTTTGAAAGGCCTCTGAACTGAACCTCCTCTAACATTTCATCTACATATGCTACACTGCTGCTGCTTTCCAATGACTGGTTCTCTGCAATTTTTCTTCCCTACCAACTTGACTTTCCACTACCTAAGAGGACACTGCCTACCCACAGTGCTCAAACTCACCCAAAATCTGTGCCAGACATCCTCTGGGACAGAACAAACAACCTTCTCTAGACATCCACCACTAAAGAAATGTTTTTTAAGTTCCACAGGTTCAGAAATCTGGGAATAGGTTTCTTTGGATTATGATTTATTTTATGCATGTATTTGGTTCTTTGACTATTGTACTCACATTTCATGAGGTAGTCTCTAAAATCCTCATAAAAAGAGATGCAGGAGATGCAGGGAAAATTGAGAATCAACACAAACTTAACCAAACTTGGGACTTGACTATAAACTTTCCCATTGTGATTTAGATTGGAATCCAGTATCTGTCTCATTTCTCCCCTGATCTCTGCTTCCTTGAGCAGTGAGTGGTAGATGCACTTGGAAGTCTACCCACTTTGAGAAGAAGTGAATAGAATTTTCCTTATTTTTGTAGATCACTTCTTCATAGATTACTTATAGCTGATGCCTCTGCTAGTGGTAATGGGATCCACCCACACCTCAGTGGAGGTGATTGTATTGGCTGTATCTGTAATTGGAGGACTGACTTCAATATATTTTTGCTTGATCTTTTAGAGTTAGAGTGACAAGGAACATACTGAAGAATCAAAAATAATTTTTGTGTGTGTGGTGGTTCCTGGACTTGAAGTTAGGGCTTGGATACTGTCCCTGAATATTTTTTTTTGCTAAAGGCTAGTGCTGTATCACTTGAGCCACAGCTCCACTTCTAGTTTTTTGATGGTTTAACTGGAGATAAGAGTCTCACAGTCTTTTCTGCACAGGCTGGCTTTGAACTATGATCCTGAGGTCTCATACCCCAGAATAGCTAAGATTAAAGGCCTGAGCCATCTGAGCCACCAGTGCCCAGAATGGTAATTTCTTTAAAATGCAATTTGATTAGTTTCTTCCTTCTCTCTCTCTCTCTCTCTCTCTCTCTCTCTCTCTCTCTCTCTCTCTCTCTCTCTCTCTCTCTCTCGTTTTCTCTCTCTTTATATGTATATATAATATTTAAACAAATATATTTATATTTATACATTATATTTATATGTAGATACATATTTTAAATATATTTGAGTATTTATACTTATACATATAGATATTTCATCTCAATGGTAGAACATATGTAGGATATACAGGTGTTGGGTTTGATCTCCAGCACCAAAACCAATAAACACAAAAAATACCAACTCCTAGAAACCAAAACAAAAAAATCTTACACATAGTTAGAAAAAATAAGAACAAGGGAAAAATAGTTTCCCAGAAATTCATATATACAAATGCTATGATCTTTTTACGTTTCAGAAAAAAAGTAAATTGTAGTACTTTAAACGAAGAGACATGGCTTGCTTCTCATGAAACTCTATAGGAAATAATAGGAAAAAAAGATTTTTTTCTACATCTCTAAAAGCTGAATATGGCCTCTAGGTTAATGGAGGAAAATAGATAATAATATTTTAAGTTTCTGTATTTTTCTCTAGGGAGCTACTACTTAGTACAATAAAGAATTGCAAATATTAACTTTCTCAGTTTATAGGGCAAGCTTAATACTTAGAACAGAAGTTTCAAAGACTAACTTCTGAGAGTTGCCAATTGTCTTTGCCAGTTTACTACATTTATTTTTTGGTTCTGGGAGTGCTTATAGTTTGCTTACCAAGTTTTATGTAGGTTTTGATTTTATGTAGGCTTCGATATAGTAAGTCTTAAAGTAACCTTCAAGTTTGAAAGCTCCTACATGCCTTGAATTAACAGTACATGATGGCTAACAATTTATTCAAAAAAAAATTAAGCCACATGCCCCAGTGAGTCATGTCTGTAATCCTTGTTACTCAGGAGGCTGAGATCTGAGGGTAATGGTTCAAAGAAAATCTGTGAGACTCTTATCTCCAGTTAACATTCAGAAGAAACCAGAAGTGGAGCTGTGACTCAAGTGGCAGAGTGCTAGCCTTGAGGAAAAAAGCACACAGGGACAGCACCCTGGCCCTGAGTTCAAGGCCCAGAAATGGCAGGAGCACACATGCACACACACACACACACACACACACACACACACACACACATGAGTTGTGACCCTTTGGTTCTGTGAGTGGGCTTGTAACAGATTAAACAGATTATCATAAAGCACCTTAATCCATGCCATTTTAGAGTTATCCACCAAGTACTCCAGGAGAGCATGGGGTTAGAAAACACTAGTGCCTCAGAAAACTGGAAAAGCCTTCACAGACAGATGAGGAGGACCCTAGGCTGGGTCTTTAATTGTTTTTTAGCTCCCCCCAGAGCTGAGGGCCTTGCACTTGCTAGCAGGTACTCTTCCCCTGAGCTAAATCCCCAACCCCAAGGGGTTTGTAGGATGAACAGATATGTTTTCCAAGCAGGAGTTGGTCATTCCAAGAAAGGGGACCTGTGTGTGCCATGACACATAGTCCTGACAACACCAGGACTTTTACAAAAGCTGAATGTTCTGGGTTATGGATTGCTCGGAGGTGAGTACAGGGTAGGGGACAGTACATGCTAGAAATATTCTCCCACTGTTTTCTTGCATTGTCCTCTATTCTTCATTTCGTTTATACAGTGAAAATAAATGACCTCTAAGATTCAAATTCTATGGTTCTGTGATATTCAAGGGGAATCTATTTTTAGCTGGAAGAAAAGACCTTTTCGGGGTGAAAAAGGGTGTGGGATTGTTTCCATGAAAATGAAGATTTGCAGCTGCTGCAAACAGCTACATTAAACAGAACAACAACAACAAAAAAGAACTAAGGACTTCCTTTTCCTATTCTTACTTAGCAAGGTTCCTTGACTCGTGTCTCCAATGATATTTGGAAGGGAGATGACATTTGTACTCGAATCATAGATACATTTCTTTTCATTTTCTTTTATTAGATTCCCTCAGCAAATGGAAAGTTTTTGTACTGATCTCATTCATTGACAGAAAACTATGTGTTTGAAAACTGAGCAATCTACTTATAAGAATAAGAAAAATATCCTGTTTGTTGTTTAACAATTTACATGCGATGGAATGGGTAGGGATGGGCTGGGATGGATTGAGTGGATCAGGGTGGTTTGGGGTGAGGTGAGGTGAGATCAAGTAAGATGAACACACTTGCAGGAAACTTAAGTTCACATCCTGTGTGTAACTGCCTGATAACAAGGCCTTTTTTTTTTTTTTAAAAAAAAACAAAACCAGAAACTAATGTGCACTCTAAGTTGTTAAAATGAGAGGATGATTTATACAACTGCTATGTTGCTAATAACAAAGAAAGAAACAGAAAATAATTATTCTCTTACAGCCCATAACTGAATTAAAAACCCAGGACAGAGAAACATTGGGGAGGGGTCTTTTTTGTATTATTGGAAATTATTGTAAGTACTCATATTCTTGAAGGATAAGTCAATTTACTTTAAATTTTTACTCTGGAAAGACATAGTTACTTCCAAATGATATTTCTTTAGAGTGCAGTTTTATGAAGTAGTTAATCAGTAGAAGGCAATAAACTAGAATGTTTTCTTTTATTCTCCAAATTCTTTAGGAGTACTTAGGATGTTTTATTTTTGTTTTGTTTGTCAAGCTTGGTATTGAGCCTAGAGAACTGTACATGCTAGGCAAATGCTCTACCACTAAGCCACATCCCCAGTCCAGTTTTAAAGACTGCTGATTATTCTGATGTCAGCAAGTTCATTTCTAAATCCCCTGCATGCCATCTTTATTGGGAAAATGGCTCCTCAATTGGGCAATGTTTGTATTTCCCTGTCCTTGGGTCTTGGTAACAGACCCCACTCCTATACATTCATCCATCCAAGTCACCTAACACTTTATTATTTGCTGCTCAAAGAGCAGTTTTCGGCACCAAAAGTCTTCATTCTTTATTACTTATCACTTAATTGACAATTAATCCAATGTTAACTCTTTTATTATTCTCCTGAATTCTCATATTGTTGACTATGAGTCTGTTTGGTTGTTTATGTTCAATGTCTTCAACAAGGTTATTGATCCTGAGGACAAGACCTTTTCATTTTGGTGTCCCAACAGTGTTCCATCCAGCAAATATTTGTTGATTTGAATAATTGGTTAATTCAACAAACATTTACCAGGCAGCCACCATATGAAATGAACTAACATAAACCCTGAATCTTTTCCAAATTAGTCATCAAGGCTGCCAGCAGACTTGGAGTTATTTGGACTTCAAAAACATGAAAGTTGATCGATGATTTGCTTGTTTGTATGTGCTAACAATTCAAAAGTTTTGATTCAACGAAAGGGGAAAGGATGAAGAAGAGAAAGAGAAGAAGAAAAAATTGAAATATTTGTAGGATTTTTATAGTCTAAATGCTCAAATTATTTATTTAATATCACTACTATTTTTGTCATCGTTTTATGACTAAAGTCATCCTGCTGACCAAAGGGATATGGGTGTCACATTGAATCTAAGACTCAGTGAGTTCCCACGGCTCTCTTGAACTCAATATGAACCTTTATCTAAAAAAAAAAATCCAAGCATCTATATGATACCATTACACCAGTGCCAGCAGTAACATGATGATTTCATCAGTTACCAAGAGAGGAGAAAAAAAGCAGAAGGAACTTGAATAAAATAAGCTGAAGCGAGCTTAATAAAATAAAAGAACCTAGATATATCACGTAAAGTATTAATCTTTCCTTTCCAAATATAATGTATGACCCGGTTCCACCTTTCTCTCTCAGCTCCACATGGGCCCTTCCTGCTGGAGCCATACTCCCTTCCCAGCCATTTGGTACCATGGTCAGTCTTTCTCCCTTCAATCTTTACAAAATTCTAATATGCTTTATTGGTTTTGATTACATGAAAACAAAGCTCCTACATTAAGCTCTTCCATGTTTGTGTGATAAGCCAGGGGTGAGAGGGATGAATGGGTTTTTGAAGGGAATTGATAGTTATATAGAACAAATATTATTCTGATGCCAGTAAAAATGTGAGTGAATGTTGAGTAGCAAAATGATATATCTCCTGTAACTCCTTTTGTTCTCCATATGGAACTTGATAGAGAAGAATCTTTCACTTAACAAAATTAGAAGGCTTATCTTAATAATAGAAAAAAATGTCAAGTATGGTGTTAAATGCCTATAATCTAAGCTGTGAAGGAAATAGATCTCTTATCCTCTTGGAGCTCTTTCTGAAAAGTAAAGGGAAAGTGTTGATGGTATGATTCAAGTGGTAGAGCAATTGCCTAGCAAGTACAAGGACTTGAGTACAAATTCCACAGGAAAGGAAAGAAGGAGAGGGGAGGGAAGGAGAGGGGAGGGAAGGAGAGAGGATCAGAGGGGAGTAGAGGGAAAGGAAGGGATGGGAAGGGAAGGGAAGGGAAAGGTAGGGAAGGGAAGGGAAGAAATCCTATGCTGTTTTTGTTTTTAAAAAATTCTCTCATTTTTCTAGAAAAACCAAACAGAAATGAAAAAAATGAATACAGAACCCCAAAATATTGATGTTTTTTCTTTTTATAGTATTTAATTAGCTTGTTAAATTTCACTCCTACAGATCCACATTACAACCAAGTAAAATGTAGACTGTTTCAGGACGAGTTAAAACTGTTGACAATCATAGTTCCTACCTGTACATCACAATTCAAACACAAATTGAAATGAAATAAAATTAAAAATCAGTAACTTGGTTGTATTATACAGTTTTCCCATATCCAAGAGTCATATGTGATCATTTCTCTTATGTATAAAATCAGATACAAATTGTGAGTAGATTATGAAGAAAGATTTTTGCCTCTTTAACTTTCCTACATATCTAAATGACTTTCACTTTCATGACATTGGCTGGTCACTTTTTTTTTTTGGTCAGTTGTAGGGTTTGAACTCAGGGCCTGGGCACAGTCCCTAAGCCTCTTTGCGCTCAAGGCTAGCACTCTACCACTTTGAGCCACAGTACCACTTCTAGTTTTCGAGTGGTTAATTAGAGATAAGAGTCTCATTGGGACTTCATTGCCTGAGCTAGCTTCGAACCAAGATCCTCAGATATCAGCCTCCTGAGTACCTAGGACTACAGGTGTGAGCCACCGGCACCCAGCTGTCTGGACACTAGTCTATTTAGTGTCCAGAGGAAGGCATAAGTAAATGAGACAAAACACTGGGGACAGCCTTCCTTAGAAGAGCCCACTCTTCCCGTGGCAAAGCCCACTGTGCAAGAGCAAGAACTCACTCCCAGTGCGTGGCATTCTTGCATTTAGGAGAGCTCTGGCTTCAGACCCAAACACACATCCTACTACACATGTCCTCCCCAGCACTGCTGCACTGAGGAATTGAGGTTCCAGCATGCCATCTCATTACTCACCTGGCTTCACTTGCTGCAGGCAGAGCCTGCTGTGTATGCTGGTGGGAGTCAAAGTTCTTTGTTTCTAGTCACAGCTACTGAGACCACAGGGGTCTTTACCTTGCCACCACTGTCAGTGTAGCTATGATATTAAGTCTTCCCTTGAAATTGACATAAATCTCTTCTAGTATATTACACTTCGATTATTTTGGTTGCCTTTGCTTTTCTCTATGCACCAGGGTTTGTGTTACAGTACAGTTGTGTCAGATCTTGGTGGCTCCCTTCTTGTAAATTAGAAATGTGAGCTACACAGGCACACTTGTGCTAAGACAGTGCCTCTGTGTGTTAAGGTGGGTTATAGATGTAGTCAAGTCAGGAAGGCTTGAAGCAAATACTGCCCAGATACTTTTCCATTGTCAGCCCTCTGCCTACACTTTCTGCATTTCAATAATATAAGCTACTGATCAACAAGCCCTTCTATTTGACCTTTGCAATGCACAAGCCTCTCTGCAATGTACTTATTTCCAAGCCCTAGTTTGTAAAACCCATGCACAATTAACCTATGGACTCTATAGAACACCAGGTTATAACAAAGGGTATCAGCTAGATTTGAGTTTAATATAGTTTATTGCATATTCAGTTCTTATAGCACAGATTAGTAGCTCATAAAGGATTATTTTAAATCTATGATAGCTTTCAATAAATGCCAAGAATTGCTTAACTCTGTGTGTGTGTGTATGTGTGTGTGTGTGTGTATGCATGTGCACACTAGTTCTGCCCAGCGTGGTGGAGAGGCATGGCTGAAAGGGGAGACCCACCCCCAGGCAAGGACTTAAATAGGCCAGGGACAGGAAGAGGTGTGGCCAGGTGGGGGAAGGTGTGGCCACACCTGATCTGGATGTGACCTCAGGGCCTGGAACCCACCATATGGTCAGATGGAAGGCTAGGCGCAGCCCAGCTGTAACCCAGCAGGAGGGGGAGGTGACTGCTTCCAGGTGTGCCAGTTACCTAGGTAACAGATACTGGGTGGAAACTTAGCCAAGAGCTGGGGCAGACCTTACAGAGGAGAGTAGAGAGTAGCACGGGAGGGAAAGCAGGAGAAAATGGGGGGGGGGGGGAGCTAACACTACTCAAAAAGAAATGTACCCATTACCTTACTTATGTAACTGTAACCTGTCTGTACATCACTGTTGCAATAAAATTAAAAATAAAAGAATCTCAGAGACTCTGAATCTTGATCTTCAGATTCCTCAGTGGCTAGGATTACAAGTGTGAGCCACCAGCAACCCAGTAAGCCACGAAGCTTCACTTCACTTTTTTAAAGAAACCATCAAAATGCATACAAATAATTAGAATTTGTTTTCCACAGTGGGGTGCCATGTGTTTTCTTCAGCCATTTTAGAAATGAGAAAACATCAGAAGTAGAAGTGTTTAGGCATATCCAAATTGTAATAGGAAGACCCCTACTCAGGCAGGAAGCCCACCTAGTCATCCGGAGTGACAGAGCCCACTGCAACAAAAGTTGTTAACAAAGAAGCAACTTTATTGAGAAGGTTCCTACGCTGACCGGCCAGGGTCACAGCACAGTCTCGGTAGCTGATACTGCGACCCCAGCAGCCCCCATTCTTTGGTTTTTAAAGACAAAAGTCCATGAGGTCGAGCCTGGTCACCAATGGGATCGTAACACACACAAAGGATTGTACAGTCATACCAGACCACACACACAGGTGGCCAATGAGGTTACAGTTTGTCTGTAATGGCTGTTTAAACCAGCCTATCACCTTGGTTTAAAATGGCATGCAAACTTAGTGGGTAAGGCGAGGTCTACCTTTTGGTGGGCAAAAGGTGGAATTTACCATAAGCATGTGAAAAAGGTAGGGTTTGCCATAAGCAAATGGTAAGCAGTTGGAGCCAGATTGCAACCTGTCAGTCTTTAACTCAGCAATAAGGGTGGGTTAGGTTGTTAAGGGGAGGGGAACCAGATACATTTAGGGGAACTAGGCCCTTCCAGTCTAAAATCCCTAAAACAAAGACAAAGCTCAAAATGGAATCATACTAGCTTGGGCCCCATCTCAGGGTCCACTTCACAAATAAGTAATTTATTTAGTTGAGGGCAAAAATATTTTTCGTGGTCCTCTCAGTTTACCCAGCTCTTTTCTCCCTACACTTTTGTGAGAACATTGGCTGGGAACTAGCCTAAATCAACTCCCTTTTAGATGCATTTCCTCAAAGGAGGTTGCAGAATGGCTGGTTTGAGTGACCTTGGTAGTACTCCGGGGAGTGGATACAAGAGGATTAGATCATAATATCACCCATCAGCTACAGCTCCCCGGGAGAGGAACAGGAAATGTTTATGATCGAATTTCAGTTGAAACTCAGGGCAAGAAACAACTCTTGTCACAAAAGGGGAATTACTAGATTCTCTCAGACCTCAGAAAACAGAGAACAACTGATTATACTACAGGGGAAAAAGTTTCTAAAGTCAGAAGGCAGATAATTAGCTCTTAAGGTGGAGAGACAGCTAATCAGCCACCCAGGTTTTTATTAAGCAGTAAATTAAGTCAAGTACACTGGAAGAAATTCAAGTCTCTGAGGTGGGAATGAAATGTATAACATGTAATGATTCAAATTATTAAGTGATGGGTAAGCAAATATATAAATGTTTACAATACAGTGACATAGTATAGGATTTGGAAGTAGGAAAGATTAGAATTGAGTTATTACTTGCATAATTTCTTACCTCTGTCTCTTTCAATGTTTCAGATTTCTTATTTGTGTTCTTATAAGAGGACATAAATTAAACAACTAGCATATTACTGGTACCTAAGTATAAAAGGAAAAAAATGCCATTCAGAGCCCTCATGGATTCTGAGAAAGAATTCTGTTCAGTGACAGTGTGCCCCATATTACTGAAGACATAACAGGTTTGCATGGTGCCTGAGGAACAGCAGAAGAGCTGAATTGCTCAGTATATTACACAGGCAGAATCTGGGCTTCTAAAATAAAAGTGATGGGAAAGGAGCAAGAAAGAGAATGTTAACAAAGAAAACCAGTAGGAAGACAAAAAGGCTGAATGAGGCCAGTGGAAAACATCTGAGAGTGTATGCAAAAAGCACCTTCAACACCAGGCCTGATGGATGCACAGAACTTGTATAGAACTTTCCCACATTTTACACAGGTGTGGCACATGGAAACTTTCCCGTTTCTCTGTCACTCAACTAGATTTTGAGCTCCTCTTTTCACTTGGTAGTGACAAAAGGCATGTTCTGGTTCATCCAGACTCTAAGGGCTTATAGTTTAGTAGATAATGGCTATCTTCTTAATCATGTCTGTATTCCTCCTTAGCTCTTGCCTCCCTTCTGCCCAGTAGGTGATACAATTCCACAGTGAAGGGAAATTAAGTATCATCTAGTTCAAGGGAAGAAGGCACTGATTACTTGATTCTCCTTTGTTAATCCCTGGCAGTTGCTAAACTTCAATTTATCCTACCAGGCCTCTAGGTTTATGGCCTACTGTGTATGCTGAAATGACCACTGGACTCTGAAGGACTCTGATTCTTCATTAATGCACACTAATGTGTCCTCGCTAGAGTATGTATGTCCAGATGATTCTGCACTCATTAAAGGGTTATAGTCTACAGTACTTTATGCTACTATCTTTGTTTTCACACTGGGGGTCCATGAGGCTACCTTTGGGCCGGCTGTGTGAGTGCCTGTCTCAGAACTTGCTGGCCAGAATGGGATTCCACAAGAGCTTTTCTGTGCTCCCAGTTTTTATATGTTGACAAGGAAGAGTAAATTCTTCTTTGCCTTGCATTTCCTCAACCCATCTTGGATTTCTAGGTGCCTTTTGCACCTGAAGCTGGCCAAGGGAGGAGTATGGGATACACACACACACACACACACACACACACACACACACACACACACACACACACACACACACACACACACACACACACACACACACACACACACACACACACACACTCAGTCTTTGGCTCAACACTCCTTTTTCATGTTCTTTTCTCCAGCCAAGAAAAGTCTTTCATCTTCTTGTGTGGCTGGAATGGGCTTTTTATCTTTTTTCTTCCCATATGTTGTTTGTGGATAAACTTTATATCTTCTTTTTTCAAGCTTTGGCTCTTTTAATTAAAGTAATTGCAAAGGTTTAGGCAAGAAAAGGACCATGCAGAAAGGAATAAAAAAAGATTTACAGGAAAGTTTATTGGGGTACACTCCTGAGCAAACGCCTTGGTTGGGATCAGAGAGGTCGCACTGAGTTTGGTTGTAGCAGAGCTTTCATAGTGGGGTAAAAACAGAACTTGTAGTGAGCGGGGACTTGTAGCATGTAACTTGTTTTGCCTGTTTGAACAGTTTTAAGCCAATGCACTCAAAGAATGGTTGACTCAGATGATGTTTTTGATAGGGACATTTTTGATAGGCAACAGTCTGTTTTCCCCCAGTGGCCTGATATTTTCCCCCCAGCTACTTACTTCTTCCAGCAGCCTGACAGTAATGTTGGTAGATTTCAGAAGACATGTTTCTTTTTAAGTGTTGTAACTTACAGTTCTGTTCTTCTGCTGTTCCAAGACCTTTGGGCTTTAGGTTCTAAATGATATCCTTTCTGTGTAGATGAAAAAAAAAATCACAGCTTCTGGAGTAGAAGGAAGAAAGATAATGATCAAAAGGAAATATAAGTAAAGGGAAAGAAACATCAATTAGTAATTCAGATATTATTCACTACACAGAGGTGTTTTTAGATTGGTAGGTTTTAGTTTGGTAGTTTTAGATGGGTAGTTTTAGATTGAATAAAGAAGCCTTCCACAGAAGTTCATCTATATTAGTTATATTAGTTAGTATAATCTATATCTTCACAAAGTTTTGGCTTGAGGTAGGATTGACTATGCAATGGTTAATCTTGACTGTCAACTTGATAGATTGAAAAATACTTAAGGTATTAGTAAAGCACACTTCTGGTTGTGCCTGTGAGGATGTTTTCAGAGATAGAAGACCCACCTAGAATGTGTATGACACCATCTGGTAGGCTGGGATCCCACAGAAGGGAACAGAAGGGAAGAAGGAGCAAGCCAGATAGAACAGGAGTGCTCTCTTTCTGTCTCGTTTCCCAGGAGCTGAGCTGCTGTACCACATCCTCCCCCACGATATATTCCTCACGCCCATGATGTCTTCCTCACACACAGGCTCAGAAAATCAGATCACAGCTGTAAAATCTTTGAAACCGAGAGCTGAAATAAATCCATCCATCGTTAAGGGTTTTTTTTGTTGTTGTTCCTCTCAAGTATTCATTCATAGTGATGAAAAAGCTAACACAGGAAGAGACAAACAAGAGAAACCTTGAACCTATGTGACCTTGAGAATATAAGCTTCTCCCACCCCCCCAATCTCCCCCCCCAATCTCCCCACCCCTGCCCATCCAAAAAGTCTGCAGAAATTCAGACTTCTCATGTGTGGATTCAAGCTAAGTTTATCTCAAGAGATTAAAACTATTCAAACTGACATCTGGGTTAAATAGGAAATGGCAAAAAAAAAAAAAATTAACTGATAGTAGTCACAGTAGAAGTAGAAATTGTGGTGGTTAGGAACATTCTGGAAGAAATCCATATTCTAGTGCTATATATAAAACAAGTGCTAGCATATAAAACAAGATGAGGCTAGGGGGCATGCCAACAGCAATACTGGTGGATATCCTAGCCTACCTAATACCTCCTGCAACTCATCCCATCTAACAGAATGCAGTGTTCCGAAGGAGGTCCAAATGGTGGTCTATCCGTGCTTGGTTTGTTCTACCTTGTAAGTAGGGGAAATTACTGAGCATGTGTTTAGATGTGTTACTATGATAGAGTACATGCAGGTTTTCTGAAAGTAGGTGGGATAGATAGAAATAGGGTTTTCCAGAAAATAGATCTGATAGATTATGTATGAGAGAAAGACAGGTTTATTTTAAGTAATTGGCTCATATGATCCTAGAAACTGGCCTCCTGCTGGAATGCTGGCAAGAGTTAACATTGCATTCTTGTGTTCAAAGGCAATCTGGAGGCAAAAATTCCTCCACCCTAGGAGTCCTTAATCTTTTCTCTTAAGGTCACCAGCTGACTGAAAGGGGCCCACCCCACTACAGGGTAGTCTGTTTTATCTGAAATCTACTAATATAATTTTTAATCACACAGAATAATGTACCTTTTAATCAAATGTAAAATAGGCAACAGTATACATGTTGATGTTTGACTCAACAACTTGGTATCACTCTGTGTAGCTAAGTTGATATGTTAGCCACTGTGGTATGGATTTTTGTTTTAGCTTTAGAGTAGGGGAGCTCAGCAGAATAAAATAATAGATAGCACAGCACATTGTTTATTTGCTGATTATTTGCCCAGATAGTCTTCAGTGGCCATAGAAGTATGCATAAGTCCCAAACTAAAGCAGTACTATGAGAAATTCTGTGGACCTTAAGCTTAAACAGTGAGTTTGATGCTGAGGGAGAAAACTGTTAGCCAAGTTGAGAAGTATCCTCCCTTCTTGTTTAGGAGCCCTAGCATGGCTCTGGCCCTTCTAGATGGTTAGCTTAAAAGTAAAGGAAAATGACTTTCTCAGCACGGACATTAACCTCATTGAAAGCTCCAGCAACGATTTCCCCCAATAAGGGTTTCCAAATGACAGAGTTTAGAGTAGAGTTGAAGGAGAGTGGATATTCCTGGACATAATGGAGACAGTATCTAAGAATATCCAGAAATATTGGAGCAAAACTTTTTTGGAAAGGAATTTTCTGAATAAGCAAATGGAGATAATAAGAAGCTATATTCATTGGTTGGAACGACCTAAGGACTTTTGGGTTATGCTCCCATGACTTTATAGGTTGTGAAATCACTTAGTCATCATGCCATTCATTGCGTAAGTCCCTGTGAACAAAATACCCAGTATTAACAACTTTGACTTACCTTTTGAGAGGCTCACTTCATGATTACATGGCTTCATGTACTTAGGTAGAACATCATAGCTGGGGCATATACAGTAGAAAGACAGTTTATCTCATAGAAGACTGGGAGTAGAGGAAAAGGGGACTATAGGAAGAAGACAAGGCAAGATACAGCCTCCAGACACCAAACACCAGTGACAGACTGCCTCCAGTTAGGCTCTACCTCCTATTTTTCACCACCTTCTAACATCATCAGAGTCCTCATGATCTCATTGTCCCTGGAAATGCCATCACAGATCGAACCAGAGGTGCATTTTACTAATCTTCTAGGTATTTCTTAATCCAACCAAATTGACAAAATTACCCACCACAGTTTTTGAATATGCAGTGAGAAATCTTACAGACATTATTATCTTCATCTATCTACAAACTATTTGAACTCCACCTTATTAGAGAATTCAAAGCTAGTTTGATAAGTAAGTCTATGAATTGTGTTACAGCAACCACAGATTCAAATTCATATTCCATATTTCCTTTTTAGTAGGGTAGGAGAAGTAAAGATTGAACTCACAGTCTCAAGCTTGCTAGGTAAATGCTCTTCCACATGATTTGTTCCCTCAGAACTTTTGCTTTCTGAGTTTGTTTTTTCAGGTAGAGTCCATGATCCCTACCTCTGCCTCCTGGATAGCTAGATTACAGTCATGTACTACCACACCTGGCTCTCCTGTAACATCTTGGTCATTAATGACTTGGATTCAACATTTAGTTTTGCCTTAATTTCTTTCTCTCCTCATGGGTGGATGAAAAACATTGACCTATAGAAAGATCTCAGAAGTAATTATTAATATTATTGTTGCTTACTTTATCCATTAACATTTCCATTTTCCCCTTAAATTTTAGTAGACATCAACGAAAGTGAGGGTCAGATGCTTATCATGAATTGGAACTTGGGTAGACATCTCTAGCCTGAAGACATTTAAAGATATTGTTGCAGAGCAGGGTATAGTTGCTTCTCACAGTGACTGAGGAGTTCCACTAGCATTTTATCCTAGAGATCAATAAGAACAGCTTGAAACTTGGGGGTTATTCTCATATTATAGATAAATATACTTCTTTTAAAGGAAGGGTTTCTTTTATTGAAGTTCAATTCCACAGCAACCCAAGGAAAGCTCTTTCATTATACCCATTTTATAAATGAAACAGAGCCCAAGAGGTCAGGTGGCTTGCCCAACTCATGCTGTTATCAAGTGGCAGAATGGAAGTGAAGTCAGATTTCCCAATTCCAAGCCAGTGACCGTCATGCTGCAATAGTATCATACAGAAATCCTCCCAGTCTCGTGGAGACTACAGAGGTCATCCAGCCGAATACTGTCACATGACTAAACTAGACCTGGTGAAAGAATCTTTGCTGTCATAGGAGTGAAGCAGAATTGGCAAGTGACTGTAGATTATAGACACACAGATTGCTGAATGTGAACAAATTTGATTTTTCTAGGTACATATTTAGTGTCAATAAATACACTACTTAATGAGAATTGTTACGTTGTAATATTTGTGCTGAAGAAAGATGAAATATAGAACCTTATACACTACAGGCACTGTTGTGCAATTCCTTTGCAACCATTACTTCCTGATTCTACAACAATCCAATTTTTATAATGGAGGAAATATTGAATATTAACATTAAGTATTTAATATTAATATTGATTGTGATATTCATATTAATGATTATATATTAAAATATTACATTATGACATCTTTTGATCAGATAAAATAAACAAAAAACTAAGCAAAAACAACTAGCAACTCCAAACACTTACTATGAGTGTAATTAGTTTTAGAATTTCCAATACTAAGTGAGAATTCTTTCTTTTAAGTCCAAAAAGATAAAAATAAAGTGTTTTTTCTGGGTCATGCCTCCCATCTCATAGCAAGGGAGGAGAATCCTTTTTCTGCCAATGGCCATTTGCATATTTATAACATCATGTGAGGGTCATACAAAGATATCAATATGGGCAGATGGCCATGTACTGGTGTTCCATATGGCTTTTGGTACACCATGTACCAAATGATTTCACAGGTTAAATGATTTCACAGGTCTTATATACAGCCCTCTGGCCAGATGTTCCCTATCACTGATAATGAACTGGTGCAAGGCTTGGATTCAGAGTTTTACACTTTCATTCAGCTTTTTTGCTTGCAGGTGGTGCTCTACCACTAGAGGCATGCCTCCAGTCTAGAATTGTCCTGGTTAATTAGAGATGGGGTCTTCTAGACTTTTTAGCCTTGATCTTCCAGGTCACAGCCTCCTGAGTAGCTAAAATTACAGGTCTGAGATGCCAGGACCCTGCTCTGGAGAATGCATTTTGAGGGAAGTGTTAGCAATCTCAGTGACACCACAAGCCTATTTAATTTTACAATTAGGTTTGCAGGAGGTGTCTTCTCACAGTGTGATGGGCACATGACTATGGTGGATACATTCAAACCATAGCATCAAGCATTTCTGCAAAATGGCATAATGGTAAAGAACAAAACGTTGAAAATAAAACTTAGTCTGTCATAAAATCCTATTTTATACCATGTTCAAGTCTTTCAAGAATATATATATTTGCAGTGGCGAGACAGAGTCAATTGTTAATGACAAATTCAAATAAAAACATAGAAAGCTCTTAGCAAGTTAGATCCAGATTAAATCCCTATGGTATTTCACCATTATGAATAAATATCCTTCACTGCTATGTTCTCTCTGCCAAGGAAGAAAAGGAAAAATTTTCTTTCAGAGCCAGCATTCAAAATTACTCATTATCTCCCCCAAGACGTCCTGATATAACCCAAGAACAGTATTTATCTCTGTTTATTGTAAAACATATCAAATTGTGTTGGTGACAAAAATCCATATTCATATACATTTTGCCAGTATTTTTAGGATCTGTAACCAAATTTTTAACAAGTAGGATTAATGTAAGGCTCTATCAATTATGTGAAGTCAGTTTTCTCATTCTATTACCCAAATGCCATAGATATATTTCAGACTTTTTATTGAAAGATATTGAAGATGAAATTAATCACTTTTGATACAATGTTGGCTTTAAAGCAGTACAGAGCATTCCTTCAAACTGGATTGAACTTTGTAGAAATTTTTCCTTTCTTTTCTTGTTAGTTGTAAAATGGTATTGCCAAATTTTGTGAAAATTCAGCTGGGAGCGTCCTTGTCTTTTCTTTTTCCAACTAGTGTTATATATTTGAGATATTTGCTTTTATTGTTTCCTTATGGACAATATGCCTGATATTATCTTTGAAAAACGATGACCTCTAAGGAAGATTATCACTGAATCAAAAATTTAGCTCTCAACTGAGTCAGTATTTGCTTTATGTTTTGCTTACATTCTCTTTTACTCCTCACAGAAATGTTTGCTTTGACTTATGATGCATGACATGATGGTTGAATATGACTTTATTTGAAATGACATGCATTCATTATAACTATTAAAAAAGTGATGAAAATATTCATTAGATATCATTTAAAGTTTACATTCAAAATCATTCAGCCCAATGGCCTATTTGCTATGTTTACATATATCTTTTGAATTATCTTTACATATTCATGTATACTTGCATATACTCATTCACTTGGATATTTGAAACACAACTCAGATTGGACTGTATATAAAGTTTTTGCATCTAGGTTTTTGTTGTCTTTTTTGGCTTAAAATTTTTGGTCATATTTGTGTGTGTGTGTGTGTGTGTGTGTGTGTGTGTGTGTGTGTGTGTGTGTGTGTGTGTGTGTACATGTGTGCACACACGCATGCAGAGCAGTCCTGGAGCTTGAACTCAAGCCGGGGTGTTATCCCTGAGCTTTTGTGCTCAAGGCTGGTGTTATACCACTTGAGCCATGCCTCTACTTTCAGGTTTTTGGTGGTTAATTGGAGATAAAAGTCTCATAAACTTTCTGGCCTGAGCTAGCTTTGACACCTGCTATCCTCAGATTTCAGCCTCCTGAGTAACCAGGATTTCAGGCCTAAATCACTGATCCAGCTGCCATACTTGTGTAAGTCATCAAATGTTTTTTTTTGGGAAAAAACCTTTAATAAAGATTTTTGCATTCTTTTATATTGTAGACATTCTGCCCTTTAATAACTTCTGTCGCTTCTACTGTTTCACTATTGGAAATGTGAGAGGAAATGCTGACTTCTTGGAGCTGGACTTCGGTGCTTCGTGACTGGCAGATGAGGTCATTGTCTCTCCCAAGGAGTCAGCTAAAACACATTTTCTTTGGTTTGTTTCTGTTTTACCCCCACTGAATCAGAAGAGCTCCTTAAATTTACAAGACCTTGTAGACTGAACAGATAATTACTAATGTCTAAAGAGTCAAGGTGCCTGCAGTGCAGACTGGATACCATCCTGCCCCACCAATATCCCAAATCCCATCCCCAGAATGATAGAAACACACAGAGCTGAAAATGGAAATGAACATAAAAAGTGAATGCTTGCATCAAAGTTTGATGTCAAAGGGAGGATGGTGGCTCTGGATGCAATGTGCTCATTGACCTTAGCAGTCATTCCTCTCATGCTCCTTGGGGCCATGTGTATAAACTCTGACCCTTTGGTGGCTCACAAATTCTACTGAGGCACAATCCGTAATTAAGCCTAATAATAATGCCTTCACTTTCATTTCATAACAATACCGATAGTAGGCAGATCTTGAGTTGTGAGGTGTGGTAACATCTTTGCCAGTTTGACATACATTGAAGAGAGAGCATGGTCTCAGCACAGGTAGTGACAATAACCACCGGGAAAGTGACAGTGTTGGCAATGGCAAAGACTAACTGATGGAGATAAGACTCAGTTTAGGATTACCATAAATGAAGCTGTTGTGGGCTCACTGTCACACCCTGACTGGAAGAGACAAAATGAAAAGTTTATACTCCAGGAGGCTGAAATCAATGGACTACAACACCCTCCAAACTGGGTGTAACTTTGGTTTTTGAATCAGAAGCAGGAGGTAGCATTCCAACTTCTAGGTCATCATGTGCTCCATATGCCCCACAACCACAGTATCAGGTTAAAAAAGTAATAAGTAATTGTATTAGTCATCTTGGGCTGCCATAACAGAATACCACAGATTGAGAGGTTTAAACAATAGAAATCTATTTCTGACAGTGCAGTTCTGGAGGCTGGAAGGGTAAGGTTCAATGTCTTGTTCATTCCTTCTGGCTTCCATGTCTTCCTTCTTACTAGTCAGAGAGAGACAGAGACAGAGAGACAGAGAGAGAGACAGAGAGAGAGAGAGACAGAGAGAGAGAGAGAGACAGAGACAGAGACAGAGACAGAAACAGAAAGAGAGACACAGAGAGAGAGCAGGAGACAGAGACACAAAGATACAGAGACAGAATGAATGAACTCTGTGGGCCATTGTCTAAGGGCACTAACCCTGTTGGCTTAGGTCCCCACCTGATGGACCCTACTTAACTCATTACTTCCTAGCATGCTCTGCCTACAAATACAGTTATAATTGCTCTTATTCCTTCCTTCCTTCCTTCCTTCCTTTCTTCCTTCCTTCCTTCCTTCCTTCCTTCCTTCTGCTCTCTCTCTCTCTTTCTTTCTTTCTTTCTTTCTTTCTTTCTTTCTTTCTTTCTTTCTTTCTTTCTTTCTTTCTTTCGCTTTCTCTCTTTCTCTTTGGTTTATTCCCTGTTGTCACCGTTTTTGATTTCTGTACACTTTGTCTTGTATATAAGTTTATCTGATTTGGGGAAAGGAAGGGGAATCACAGAAACAGTGGAACAAAGGGTGAATTAATGCAATAGTGATACTCACTAGACATTATGTTGGAAATGAACTTTACAACTTGTGAAGGAGGAGAGTGGGTGGGTACAGGAGAAAATGAGGGAGGGTGACACTGTTCAAAAGGAAATTTACTCCTTACCTGACTTATATAACTGTAACCCCTCTGGACATCACCTTTATAATAAAATTTAAAAAGAATTTAAAAAAATGAATACAGTTATATTGGGGAAAATGCCTTCAACATATATGTTTTACAGGGACACAAGTATTCACTTCATACTAGTATTTTAGACAAACAAAATTGAATGAGATTAAGTGTTTGAAGGAATCAGGGGAGAAAAAAGAGCAGAATAAGAAAGGAGGAAATGATGAGACAAGAAGAGGAGAAAGGAGAGAAGCAAACTTAAGAGTAATATGTGCCATAATATATCATCCTGTCCACATACTTATTAAAAATGCCACTGTGTCACTAAATAGATATCTTCTAATTAGTATTTACATGGGACACAAGTAGTTGCATACTGAAGGATCATTTTGAGAGATTAGTGTATAAATATTTTCATTAGTTTTTTACCACTGACCTCCAATTTTGTTCCTTCCAAGACCCTGACATTTTCAGAAAGTGCTGGTCACACGCCCTAAATTGGCACTGATCTGTACATCTGGCCATCTGTCAAAGCATGTGAAATTTCCAGAAAATTTCCAGAGTTCTGCCCACTGGGAGTTACCTCCACCCCCCTTCATTTGATTGCACAATATTGTGAATGTACTAAATAACAGTGAACAGAACTCTTCAAAAGGGTTAAGATAGCTGGGAACCAGTGGCTCATGACTGTAATCCTAGCTACTTAGGAGGCTGAGTTCTGGGGATTGTGGTTCAAAGCCAACCCAGACAGGAAAGTCCATGAGAATCTTGTCTCCAATCAACTATTCAGAAAAGGCTGGAAGTAGTGCTGTGGCTCAAATGGTAGAGTGCTGGTCTTGAGCAGAAGAAGCTGAGGGACAATGCCCAGGCCCTGAGTTCAAGCCCCAGGATCAGAAAAAAACAGTTGAGATAGTAAATTTTATGTTATGTATATTTTCCCATAATTAATATTTTATATTTTTCCATACTTAATATTTTATATTTATATTTTAAAGAGATTACATTAGCACAAATATACTATAGGTCACATCAAGTCATGGTAGGAACCTCATGGGAAGCAACTTGCCTCTCATGCTGGGAAGGAAACTTCAACATGTGTCAGACTCTATTGAAGATTCTCAAGAAAACTTACAGAGATGTCAGAAACCAAGATATTCCTGGAATGTATCCACCACCCTCAGATGGATTCCTTGATATCAGCTACTTTCTGTTCACCAGATATAATAAGTTGTTAATGTGGTAGACCAGTTTGATATCCTTGACATGGTGTACTCTCTGTGGAGAAGTTGTGACAAAGAGGCAGAAAATTACACTTTCAGATGAAAATAAACTGGACGTGATGATCTTTGCTTACTGGAATGACTAAACATGTGTTATTTGGGAGGAATTCCATCTGGTGAGAATGTTGAAGTGAATTTTTAAATGAATTGCAAAGAATTTGATAGAGGAGAATAATATTAGCCAACACATAAGCAAACTCAGGATATAGAAAGTGATTAGTTGATTAATTGACATACACAAAAATATTTAATGAACATCTAATGCCAGTGACTGATTTCTATATTTTCTATAAAATATAGAAAAAAGCATGTGGCTGGGCTTTAAGAGACAGAATGAGGACGTAATTCAGAACGCAACTGCAAACCACTTGAAGGTTTCAAACTGCAGACTAATATGATTAGAATTGGGTTTTTATAAAGACAAAGACTAATCTGCAATTAGAAGCTAATAGCCAAGCCAGGAAAGAGCTTTAAGAATCTGAACTGGAGCATTGACAGGAACAAAGAAAAAGGCTGTGATGAAGAAATGCTGCTATATCCATTCTGATATGGGACCCAAGTCAGAAATATAAGCCCCAAACAACTCAAGCCTATGTGTTTCAACAATTAAAATCAACACAAGAAATAATGAGTCAAGGGGAGGATTTAGTCTGAGGTGGATAAATTAGCTAGTACTGTGACAAACTGGCTGACACAAACGACTTACACAGAGAAATGATTTATTTCACTCATGATTTCAGACGGTTTGGCCCATGGTTCCATGGTTCTTTGGCCCCATGCCCTTGGGTAGAACATTATGGTGGTGGGACGGTGTGGAGGCAGACTTAAGCAGAGAGAAGATCGTTCAGGTCCAAACTTCAAAAGTGTGCACCCAGTCACCTTCTTGCTCCATTAGGCCCTACTCCCTAAAGTTTCCACCCACAATAGTACCACCAGCTGGAGATCAAGCATTTAATTTAAGCCTGTGGGAGATAGTTCAGATTCAAACAATGACAGAAGTTAATAAGTGCTGATATTATTAGACTAAAGCAGCTTTTGCTCAGGAAATGTCACTGCTCCCATCCACATATTTAGCTGTAGTGCTTGACATAAGATGAGCATTAGTATTTGTAGGTTATTGGCTTGATCTCATTGAATCAACATGTCCACTCTAAGGAGGTATAGTTACTTCCTATTTTTGCCATTTTGAGCTACTGAACGCATGTATAAGAAGAAACGATATTATAAATAATTTACATATATACTCACTGTTCATTTTGAGAAAGAAATCATTCCATTATTATCTATCTTTGATTATTTGGGTTTCAGTAGTTGGCTGTTATAGGAGGAATGATTTATGAACACCAGAAATTGATTTCTCATCACTCTGGAGACCAGGAAGTTTAAGGTCAAGGCATTGTTAGTTTGGTTCTGGTAAAAATTGACTTCATGGTTCACAGATGACTACCTTTCAATCTGGGGTCTCCTGATAGATCCTAATACTATTCAGGAACCCTGATTAGTGAATCCTAAAGATCTCTCATTTTTCTTTTTTCTTTATCTGTTGGTCATGGGGCTTGAACTTTGGGCCTGGGTGCTGTCATTGAGCTCTTCAGCTAAAGGCAAATGTTCTACCACTTGAGCCACAGTGCCACTTCCGGTTTTCTGGTAGTTTATTGGAGATAAGAGTCTCATGGACTTTCCTGCTCTGGCTAGCTTTGAACTGAGATCCTCAGATTTCAGCCTCCTGAGTAGCTAGGATTACAGGTGTGAGCCACTGGCACCCAGCCTAAAGATCTTTCTTTCTTTCTTTTTTTTTTTTGTTTGTTTGTTTTGTTTTTGTCAGTCATGGGGCCTGAACTCTGGGCCTGGGTGCTGTCCCTCAGCTCTTCAGCTCAAGGCTAGCGCTCTACCACGTGAGCCAGAGCACCACTTCTGGCTTTTTTCTTTTTGCTTATGTGGGGCTGAGGAATTGAACCCAGGGCCTTGAGCATGCAAGGCAAGTGCTCTACCACTGAGCCACCTTCCCAGCCCCCCATTTAAGCTATTTTAAAACATAGCATTATCCTTACTTTATGCATAAGAAGACTGCAATGGAGAGTGGTTGAATAACCTGGTCAAGGTCTGCGCCACAGTTGTGGTTTGTGTCTAGGCCTGTGTGACTTCAGAGACCATGCTCTTCACAATACATAGCTGATGACAAGAACATGTAGGGACTAACACTTCAGCAGATAGTGTTATAGCTCTACCAGTATATAACATAAAATGGAGACCATTCCAGACTGGAACTATCTATTTTGGAACTTTGTATATCAAAGTAGTTCTGTCAGGGATAAGAGTGGTAAGGAAACAAGGAAAACTAAGTGGGCTGAGGACAGAGAATTGGGCTTGAGCCGTCAGCCTTCCTGGAGGGAGAACAAAATGAAGGAGACTATTTAAAACCCTGCCTTGTCACAGAGTAAGTGCTCTTTTTGGCTGCCCTGAAGTTTCTTTTTTGGTTTCTGGAAAAAGGGCAAAGCTGTCTGCAATCGACTGAGTGGTTTTTCTTTATAGCCTTGGCACAGAGCAAGTCCAAGAAGACATTGATGGTTTGTATCATTGGGTTCATAAAAATCCTGAAGGTGAGGATGCTATTAAAACAAAACAAAAAAAGAAATCCTAAATACACCTCTGACCTGGGCCTATTGGATCGAATACAGTTCTAGTTAAGACTAAAACAATCTGAGACTTGTGCTTTCCTCTACACGTATCCTGGACCACTATGGTTTCATAGTGCTTACCAGATTTTATTGAGCTTGTAAGCATTACCAGTACTGGCCCCCAAGGAGCCACTTCTTGGCTTCACTGCCCGATCAGAAGTTTGAATTGCCTCTGGAGACATGTGAGTATTCCGGAAAAAAAGAGAAAAAAAAAGGCTTCCAACTGTTTGATAGCTTTCCAAATCTCTTTAGGCCACGAAAGATCACAGGATTTTTGAGAAAGTTTCCAGTTAATATCTATTTTTTATTTAAAAATTCCTCTTGCAATATTATTTGCAACCGGAATATTTATATGATGTAAGTTGTTCTCTAGAAGATGTCTGGCAATGTATACGGAAGTAGTCTAGAGTTCTTTAGAGAAATTAATTCCTTTTAAAAAAAATCAGAGAAACAAAAGATAGAGACAATGTCATATTTTGACGCTCAAATTCCTCCTCTCTAGGTAAAGTATAGGCTAAGGTAGAAAAACGGAATGTCTTTGAAGTTTCAGTAGCTTTATCAACAACAATGGAAAGGATTTTTTACTCACAAAACAGCTCATTGTGGCTTCCATGATAATGACTCATGGCTACAGTGTGTTTCTCTCATTTTGATCTAATGTTAAGTAGTTTGAGCCACAGTGACTTTCTTCACTGATACTAAATTTACTGCCACTATTTTCTCTTTAATATCTATATGTGCCTCCCAGATCTTCAAAACAAGAGAAAAGCACACAGGGGCTATAACTCTTCTGGTCAGTTCTCATAGTTCCTGTTATCACTAGTCACATGGCCGCATCCAACAGTCAAGAGGTGTTGAGAAGTATACTCTATTGTGGACTTACGAAGAATGAGGAATTGAATTCCAACTGCACAGTAATAGCTAATATTTGACAAAAAAAGAAAATCACATGTAACACTGAAGAAGAAATGAGGACAACTAAGGCATGCCTTGGCAAAGGAAATAGTTTAATGTATATGCCAGTGATTAGGACAGTTTCTTTGATGATGGAAAGAGTTTTGTTGGAATATGCTTATTGTCCATTCAGGCTTCAAAAATACTAGAGAAATATATCCATTTCCTAGCCCATTAGCCTAGGCTGACTTAGTGTGAATCTGGTTGTGGTTCTATCTGCAACTTATGTGGAGTTGGAACACTAAAGTTTTATTTTTCCCTTCCTTACTTCCTGGTCTGGGGCCAGATGGAGAGATTTCTGCTGTGTAAAAACTCAAGAGATGGGATATCCATTTAAAAGGGAAAATGGCCTCTGGTTCGTTCGAGGCACACCATATACCTAACTTCAAAAACTAAGCATTTGATTAATCCTCAAAAAGCAATGGCTTTTCTGTATGCCAACAATGAGAAAAATGTGGCTGAAATCAGGAAAGCAACTCCATTCATAATAGTCCCACAAAAAATAAAATATCTAGGAATTAACCAAAGAAGTGAAGGACCTCTATGATGAAAACTTTAAAAACCTGGAAAAGGAAATCAAAACAGAACTTAGAAAGTGAAAAAACCTCCCATGCACCTGGATTGGAAGGATCAACATCGTGAAAATGGCAATACTTCCCAAGGTTATCTACAAATTCATTGCGATACCTATCAATATTCCAACCTCATTCTTCAAAGAAATAGAAGAGGCAATCCAAAAATTCATATGGAATAATAAAAGACCCTGAAAGCAAAAACAATTCTTAACAGAAAGAACAGTGCTGGAGGAATATCAATACCAAATTTCAAACTCTACAACAAAGCCATAGTAATCAAAACAGCTTGGTACTGGCACAATAACGGACCTCAGGACCAATGGAATAGAATTGAAAACCCAGAAATGAACCCACAGACTTATAGCCATCTAATCTTTGATAAGGAAGTTAAAAAAATAGAATGGAATAAAGACAGCCTCTTCAGTAAATGGTGCTGGCAAAATTGGTTAATCACTTGTAGAAAACTAAAGCTAGATCCTTATCCATCACCATGCACCAGAATCAACTCCAAATGGATCAAAGACCTTGGAGTCAAAGCAGACACTCTGAAAACATTACAGCATGGAATAGGAGAAACTCTCGGTCTCCTTGGCACAGGCTGAAATTTTCTTAATAGAGACCCAGAAACACAACAAATTAAATAAAGGTTGGACAAATGGGATTGCATGAAATTGCAGAGCTTCTGCATGGCAAAGGACATAGCTAGCAAGATCAAAAGAAAGCCCACAGATTGGGAGATGATCTTCACTAGTCATACAATGGACAAGGGTCTCATATCTAAAACATACTTGCAACTCAAAAAATTAAATCCCTCAACAACAAATCCTCAAAGAAACAACTGCCCAATAAATAAGTGGGCGAAAGACTTAGAGAAACTTCTCTGAAGAGGAAAGAAGGATGGCCAATAGACACATGAAGAAATGCTCAACCTCTCTAGTCATAAAAGAAATGCAAATCAAAACAACATTGAAATACCACCTCACCCCAGTTAGAAGGGCTAAAATCAAGAACTCTAATAACAACAGATGCTGGAGGGGATGTGGACAGAAGGGAACCTTACTGCATTGTTGGTGGGAGTGTAAACTTGTTCAACCACTTTGGAAAGCAGTATGGAGGTTCCTCAAAAGACTCCACATAGAGCTCCCCTATGACCCAGCAATCCCACTTTTGGGCATTTACCTGAATGATCATAAACAAGACCATACTAAAGCTATCAGCACAACTATGTTTATTGCAGCATTATTTACCATAGCTAAGATATGGAACCAACCCAGATGCCCCTCAGTAGATGAATGGATCAAGAAAATGTGATATATCTACACAATGGAATTCTATGCCTCCATCAGAAAGAATGACATTGCCCCATTTGTTAGGAAATGGAAAGACTTGGAAAACTTATATTAAGTGAAGAAAGCCAGACCCAAAGAAACATAGGTCCCATGATTTACCTTATTTGCAATAACTAGTATATGTCTGAGCCAAGCAGAAATGGTCAGATAAGTTGATGTTAGGTGAAATGAACCCCAAGATAAGGACTCAAATGGTTTTTCTTTCTTGCGATTGTTTCTAACATATTTATAAGATTATTTCTTTGTTGCTTTGTATGTCCCTCCCCAACAGTATAACCCCTGCTTCACTCTATTTGATGTTGGTATAATTTGTGGAGGGGAAGGGAAAAAACAAATTGTTTAAATAGGGATACAGGTGGACCCATTGCAACTATGAGATGTACAAGTTGTTATGTCGAAAAACGAACTTTACAACTTTGGTGCAAGGGGAGCAGGGGTGGGTGGGGGAGGAGAAGATGTGAAGGGATGGGAAGGGGAAACAAAGGAAGAGGCAACAGTGCTTGATAAGAAATGTACTCATTACCTTGCTCATGTAATTATAACCCCTTGGTATGGTGTTTCCACAATTAAAAAAATAAAAATAAAAACAAAACCCAAAACAAAAACTAAGCATCTGATCCCAAGTTTACCCACTTTGTTTTCTTTTCCCTAATAAGGAAAGGTAAAAAGCAGGTCCTTTTTCTTGAGGCCTCCTTTTCCTTTTCCATCTGTGTTGTCACCATCTCATGTGGCCTTTCCTTGGCTGGGTGTTAGCATATCACTGGTATACACTTTACTATCTTTCTCATATGAGCTTCTCTTCAGTCTCTCAGCAGCCACCGTGGTACCCCCGTGATGACCAATACTTAAATAATTGTAATATTTCTGAGTGCTTATTTTACTCTTCCTGATGCTTAGATGAATACAGTTTGCCATTTCAATAATACAATCACAGTTCCCTCACCTTTTTGTCCTTATTTGCTGTTTATTTATTCTTTCTGAAATCTTTTCAGCCCTGCTGAGTGGTGGGTAGGGGAAGCTTGGGGGGATATATGGAGAATTGAATGTGGCTATTGAGGATCAGTTTATAATTTAATAATATAACTTGTGTAATGATGGGGGCTGGAGGACAAGTTGAGTAAGACTCCTCAGAATTTTATTAGAATAAATAAAAATATATCTTCATAGAAACTTCTTTCCCTATTGGTATTCTTCTATAACAATTTATCTTAATGGCTATAGTCGTTAATTTGTTTTAACCTAATGCTGATTTTATAGTTCTTATTAATATAGAATGTATTTTTTGGTGGCATTTTGGTGGTGTTTTTTCCTGGGGCTTGAACTAAGGCACGCAGGCACTGTCCCCAAGCGAGCTTCTTTCGCTCAAGGCTAGCACTCTACCATTTGAGCCACAACTCTACTTCTGGCTTTTTAAAAGGGGTTAATTGAAGATAAGAGTTTAATGGACTTTGCCCTGACTGGCTTTGAACCCCAATCCTCAGCCTCTCGAGTAGCTAGGAATACAGATGTGAGCCACTGGTGCCTAGCTCATAAAATGTATTTTAAAATTAGTGATTTTTTTTCAGTATTAGGCTACTTAAATTATTCACTTACATCTCTGAACCTACAAATTAATGTTTTTCTTAATCTATATTAATAATCCTGTATTACAAATTCTAGGTTAGGAGGGAAAAACTGGGAGAAAATGAGGGAAAAGGGGACACTGTTCAAAAAGAAAAGTACCTTTACCTGACTTCTGTAACTGTAACCCCTCTGTACATCATGTATACAACAAAAAATTTAAAGGCAAAAACAATGCTAGACAACTGTGAATGAGAGAAGAAGAAGAAGAAGAAGAAGAAGAAGAAGAAGAAGAAGAAGAAGAAGAAGAAGAGGAGGAGGAGGAGGAGGAGGAGGAGGAGGAGGAGGAGGAGGAGGAGGAGGAGGAGGAGGAGGAGGAGGAGGAGGAGGAGGAGGAGGAGGAGGAGGAAATAATAATGGAGGACGAAGAGAAGGAACTACTTTGTTGAATGGCAACTCCTTTGTACAATTATTAAAGACAAAAAATATCCAAAATGTATGCAGTATTGGTATATTATTAAGTGAAGAAAGTGAAAATGCATAAACTTTTTTTTTTTAAAAAAGAGGAGAATCTCTGCTTCCATAGTGCTGAGGTTACAGACATGTACCATCACACCTTGCTATTACCCTATTTAGAAAAGATATTTTTCCCTCCTCAAAACAGGTGCAAACATTCATTCTTATATTACGTGGAATTTGGAAATGGAAACTAGTCTTGAGATCATCGGAGCAGGCATCATTCTCATTGTATAAATAAGGGGAAAGGCCAGTATGATTGACAATCCTGAAGGAAATGGGAGCTAGGAAAAATGATTAAATAGATATTTTCCCAATAACTACATACAGTTCAATGAAATTGTAGTTATGGCCGACAGTTGAGAGCTTCAGGAATAAAAGCGAAGGAATTTCTTCTCTTTGACTTTTACTAGCCAATTAAAGGATAGCTCAGAATGACTGCTTTGTAGCTGCAGATTCCACTTTCGTTCAAGGTAGGGAAAGACAGCAAATGTGTACCCAACACAGTGCCAAGGGAACAATGTCTACTACAAGAGTTCCAACAGTGAAGTGGCAGGCTGGTGTGAGATGCTCGAGTTAGTAGCACACCCACTTGGACGCCCAATCTAGCCGGAGCCCACTAGACCATCTACATGGGTTGCATGTGGCATCTTTTTCATGCCTCACCCTGAAATTCCACCTATCCTGGGATGGTCTGGAAGGAGGCCAGAGAGGGTGTGGAGCAGTGTGCATTCATTCCTCCTCTCTTCTTCTCTTCTCCAGGAGGCCACACCCCACACAAGGCCCTCATTGTGTCTTGGGCAACAGTAGTTTCATAGTTTTATGCCGGCTGCACCCTCTTTTATACTTCTTCTTTTTAAAACAGCCTCTCCTAAGTTGCCCAGGCTGTTTCTAAGCTCTTGAGTTAAGAGGATCTGCTTGTGCCAGCCTTCCCAGCCTTCTGGGCCCGGCTTTCAGGAACCGCTCCTAAGAAGCTAGCGGTTCTGTCTCCAAACACCTCACCCCAGGCCAGGTGGGGGCCAGGACAGGTGCGAGGAGGGCCAGGACAGGTGCGAGGAGGCCCAGAGCGCTGAGCCGAACGCTCTAGGACCGCGCAGGCGCCGGGGGGGGGGGGGTCCTTCTCACGCAGGGCGGCGCACCTGGAGGCGGAGCCAAGCCGGAGCCACGCCCACCCTCGGGGTGCGAAGCCCCCTCCCCGCACCCCTCCCAGCACGCCGCACAGGCGCGCAGGTGCGTGAGGCGGCTCCCGCCCGGCACCCTGCAGACGAGGGCCCGCCATGGAGCATATCCGCACGCCCAAGGTTGGTGGCGGGAGAGGAGGAGGAGGGATGCTGAGCGCACCGGAGGCCGCCTTCCCGGCGGGGAGCTGGCGCTGCTGGACCGCGGGCGGGCGAGGGAGGAGCGGGCGGCGCCTGAGCATCTCCGCGTCGCTAGGAGGCCGGCCTTCCCCCTCGGGTCGCGCAGGCCTAGCGTTAGCTGCTGGGGCGCTTGTCCTTGGGGGTGCACAGTGTGCGTGTGTGCGTGTGTGTGCGTGCGCGTGTGTTTGTGTGTGTGTGTGTGTGTGTGTGTGTATGTGTTGGACCGGGGACCCCGACTGCTGACTAACCAGCTGTTAAACGTCCTCATCTGGCCTAGTCCTAGGCTTTAAAATTTGTATTTATCTTTTCAAGGTCTGGTCAGTTAGAAGGGAAATCGGCCTTTGAATGACAGGTGCCAGGAAAGCCAGGAGGGCACATGGATTGAGTGCTCTGGGGAGCTTCTTGTCTGTAGGGCCTCAGGTTCACCCAGCACCTCTTGGCCCTTGCCCATCTCCAGGCCAGGAGTGGTGAAGCACCTTTTAACACAGCAGAGGCCCAGTGGTCGCTGTAGATGGCATGATGGTGGGTTTTTGTTTTTGTTTTGTGTTTTGCCTCTTCCTGTTTGTTTAATTCCCTGGGGAGGGCATGCAGCATGTAGATTCTTCCCTTCGTATACCTCTCCTATGGATATACACATGTATATATTTGTGAAAATATATAAATTCCAAATATTATTAAACTCAACACATTACTGTTGTTGTTAAATTCAGTGCATCCAGTTAATCAGATCGGTCCTTTTTAAACAACACCAGCTCTTGCCACTCAACAAAAGTAACTGGACCCTGATCACCCAGTTAAATAACGCAGGAAGCATCTGCCACTGTACCAAAACATTCCTACGCATAGTTGTAATATAATTTAAAATGAAAACAATCATTATCATTCCTAGCAGATTAAAAAAAAAAACCTCTAGGGTAATGAAAGAATACATTTAAAAATCCTATTGGCTATCTCTTTGTTACTACCTTCACAGCCCCTTAAGTTTCCATGGTGACATGGTATTCAAAATTTAGGCCCCTGACAGAGTTTGTCAGAGTTGTATCTGGATAGAGATCAGGTGACCCCAGGGATGCTACTGATTCCGTGATAAGGCAATTGCTTTGCTTTATATCCAGCAAAATAATGTTTGCCTATATTCTGGAATAATACCACCTTGTTAATGCTCCTTTAAAGTTAACCTATGTCAGTGGAAGAATTCATTTTTTTAGTTTTCTGGAGACAGTTCCAAAAGTAAATTTAAATTTAATTGACTTTGGACCATGGAATTAAATCGTTGCTTCACAGTCAGGAAGTTGTAAACTTAGAAGACAGTACCATAAACCACAAGAAGGGTGGCTTAAAGCTTTTAGGGTTTAAGTGGTACTAAATAATTTATTCCAGGATGACAAATATAACTCATGGAGTTCCTCCGCCCTTGTCAAAGGCATAATGAGGAGGACCATTTGTAAACATGTCATCAAATGTGCATATCAGCAGCAAGACTGATAGGAGACACATCATGAATGTCTTTTTTTTCTTTCCTTTTTCTTTCCTTTTTTTTGGGGGGGGGGGGGTCCGGTTGTGGGGCCTGAACTCTGGGCCTGGGCGCTGTCCCTCAGCTCTTCAGCTCAGGGCTAGCGCTCTACCACTTGAGCCACAGCGCCACTTCCGGCTTTTTTCTTTTTGCTTATGTGGTGCTGAGGAATCAAACCCAGGGCCTTATGCATACAAGGCAAGTACTCTACCACTGAGCCACCTTCCCAGCCCCAGTCATTTTTCTTATAGAACATGAATTTTGGAGTAGTAAAAGGCTTTTCTAGTCCATATTCCAGTTCATCCTAGAACCAGCCTTAGTAGCAAGCAGTATTACTTATTCTTAAAATTGTTTTTCATGGATACCTTCAAATCAGTATTGCACCTAAGAAATTGGTGTGTGTGGAGAAATGTCTGACATGTCATTAAATTGCAGGGTTGTTAACATTTAGGAGGGTGCGATTGGATGAATGAGATTTGTTTGTTTATTCCTTTTGCCCCAAAATCATTTGACAATCATATGTCAGGCTCAGTGTGAAATGCTGGGAACACCAAGCATATAGGAATTCACAGCCTAAAAGGATGCCAGCCATAAATAAGTCATTGTATGATAGAGATATGTACAAAGTACAGCAGGTAGAGAAGCCAGAGTGGAAAGAAGATCAACTCTACCATGAAGAGCAAAGGCAGAGCTGAGTGGTAACTTGGAGACCAGAGGACTAGGAGACCTCTGCCATGTCATTGTATAAATCTATAATAAATGGTCACAACCTCAAAGAAGCTGATGATATGAACAGTGCTTAAAGTTAATGATTCCTTGGGGATAGTCAACATCCTGTTTTTGTTTTGCATTTTAAGTCAGCAATTAATTTTCACTATCAATAAAAAGAGAGTAAGACTACTTTCCAAGTATGTGTTGTAAAACACGCAGTTGCTAGGGGTCATAATTCATCCTTTTATTTGCTCCTATATACTCTGGGGGAACAGAGTAGAACATTCTCTTTTGATCTCCTGGTCTCATGTCTTGGGTTGGTAGGAGGGTACACAGTTTGTTTATCTGACACACTGAGTTTCAAGTGGTATTTACCATGGAAACAGCAGAATTTTATTTTAAGAGGCAAAGAAATGTATGTGTATGTAATACACAGTTGCTCTCTCTTTACAACAAGGCAAGTCATTCATTGACTCTTTGAAAATTGTGCAGTAGCCATCACAGCCTCTGTTCTGTGCCAGTCTCTGGAGTGCAGTTTAAGGAAACACATGGTCATGAATAATTTGGAATGCTGTGTACACATTTCTTTCCTTGTGTATGTCTTTGTGTTTAACGGAAGCTTTTAATAGAGCAGATACCCAGCAGTCAGCAGAGTATTTCTCTCCCAGGATAGTTTTCCAATGACAGGCTATTGGGAAGAATTAAGGACATGACACAAAGTATTACCTGAATTCAGCACAGTGAGGTTTTCCTCTGCTCCTTCACCACCAGGCCTCTTCTACCACTCTGAACTCATGACAGTAAGAAATTGTTTTGCTGGAGGCTTCAAATGATTTGAGTTCAAATACTACTTACTTAAATGAAAAGACTTCAGAGATCCTAGGTGTAGTTGAAGTGTTTGTAGGATTTAGTTTGGTACTGGACTGATGCTAATGTGTCTGGGATCCTCACTATGTAAGCTTTTCTTTTTCTGGAACCAAGAAAATGTAAGAATTTGAGTTAGTAAATAGAATAAGTGGTCATCTATAATATAGACCTTGAAAATGTCTTCTCGATTTTATTCCTCTAGTCTGCACCAACATTCTCTGAGCCTCTTAACTGGTCTCCTCATTTACTCTTTAGTTCTTAAATCCCTTTCCACAGAAAGGCCTGGGTGGTACTTCTATGACACAAAATGATCAGGTTATTTCTCTGCTGAAATTCTTGGCTTCTCTAGCAACGCTAGATATGAAGTGAGAATTTCCAAGGAGGAGTATGGGGCCATGTGTGGACTGATCCCATCCTCCCTCAATAGCATCTTTGTTTTTGGGGGTTTTTTTTGGAGGGTCCAGTCTTGGGGCCTGAACTCTAGGCCTGGGCACTGTCCCTCAGCTCTTCAGCTCAAGGCTAGCGCTCTACCACTTGAGCCACAGTGCCACTTCCAGCTTTTTTTCTTTTTGCTTATGTGGTGCTGAGGAATCGAACTCAGGACCTCATGCATGCAAGGCAAGCACTCTGCCACTGAGCCACCTTCCCAGGCCTCAATAACATCTTTTTATGACCATGTTTACTTAACTAACCATTTGATGGAGTCTTGATAGTTTTCTTAAATGCAACAGGGTCTTCCCTGTCTCAGGACTTTTGCATTGCTGTTCTACCTGGGGAAACACTAATCCTCCCTCCTCACCTACAAAGTTGTTCATGTTCATAGTTTCAGATTAAATATAATTTCATTAAAGAGGCTGTTTCCTTCTTGTCTAAATCAGACCTATTTGTTGTAGTTTATCATGGAACCTTATGTTTTTCTTTTATGTTCTTCACTAACAATTGTTTTATTTATTTGACCAATTATTTGTTTGATGCCAAGCTCCTTCCTTAACTGGGAGCCCTGTGAGGGCTAACTTATAGCTTCTAATACAGACTGGCACCAAGGAAGCATGCCGCCAATAATAATTGAAGGGATGATCAGTTCTTAATTTAGTACTTCATTTTCTAGAATTGTTTTTTAGCAATTCAAAGTATATTTTGCCTACTTGGCAGTATTATGGATCCTCTAACAGGACCTAACAAGTATTAGATATCTATGGCTGTCATATCTTTTGGGTGCCTGTGCATGTATGTGTGTGTATTTGTGAATGTAAGTTTGAACTTAGGGCTTGGGTACTGTTCCTTAGCTTTTTTGCTCAAAGCTAGTGCTCTGCCACTTGAGCCACTTCTTGCTTTTTGCTGACTAGTTCAAAGTAAGAGGCTGACAATCTTTCCTGGTCATGATGGCTTCGAACTGTGATCCTGACAGATCTCAGCTTTCTAAGTAGTTAGGATTGTAGACAGTTAAAATAGAAGTCACCTGGGCACACGAGGATCACGCCTATAATCCTAGCTTAGATCTGAGGATCTGAGGCTTAGATCTGAGGATCACCGTTCAAAGCCAGCCTGGGCAGGAAAGTCCATGAGGTGCTTATCTCCAGTTAACTCCCAGAAAACTGGAAGTGGCACTGTGTTCAAGTGGTAGAGTGCTAGTCTTGAGCTGAAGAGCTCAGGGACAGTGCTCAGGCCCAGAGTTCAAACCTCATGTCTGACAAAAAAAAAAAAGTTAATAAAAATAAAATGTAAGTCAATATATCTCATATAATGTATAATATTGCATATTACAATTTTATTAGTTAAAGTTCAAGTAATAAAATTCATTTTAAAAGTGAAAAATTTAGTGTTCTTAGTACCTTTAAAATGGTATACAAACATTATTATTATCCAGTTATAGAATACTTTCTTCACCTCAAAGCAAATCCAGTATTCTACCCAGGAGACAGTGATCAGGAGAGTCATGTTTCAAGACCAGCATGAGCACAACCATGAGTTCAGCCAGTAACCTGAACTTGGTGATACATGCTTGTCATTCCAGCTGTGCAGGAGGGATGCATAGGAAGATTGAGGTCCTGACTACATCAAGCCAAAACGCAAGCCTCTACTTGAAAAACTAACTCAAAAGCTAAATTGTCTGCGTGCCAAGGCCCTGAGTTCAAATCCTAGTACTGCCAAAAAAAAAAGAAGCAAAAAAGCCCAGTATTCATTAATGGTTAGGTTTTATAAAACTTTACACTTATCTATGTTGAATTTTTTTCCTCGGATTTAGAACTGTGTCTTAATCTTGTAATAGTTTTTGGCTACTGATATCACCTCTCCTCTTAGTTTAGTTACGTGCATTGTTTAGTGTACTTGTTTAGTGTGCTTTCCATTACTTTATTCTTTATATCATCAAAGAATGGAAGGATATGAAGTCTTAGTGATTTAAACTTCTTGCCCTTCCCTCAGGATCATGGCAGATTTATTAGTTCTCTTAGTTTGGTGTCTTCTGGCATTTGATTAAGTCTGTCTTCTACCACCTCCCCAAATAGTTAATTGAGAAAGGAGAAACAGTCATGTGAAATGAGGAGTGAGAAAACCCATGATGTTCTTGCTGATAAATGGGTTCCTTTTTGGGGTTTGTATAAAGTTTCACTAAAGAAACTTTTAGTCTTGTCTAGAATTGATATCAAACTCATCAACTTACTATCTTTCATTTGAAAATAGTGATTGCCTTTCAAGTTCTCTGAGAAGATTTGCTCTCTCTGATTATTCTCCACCATTATACACACTGTCACCAAGGGTTTTTTCTTCCTTTGACTTCATCTGTGAATTATTTTTAGGTTATAAAAGTAATATGGAATGCTTATATAATAACTGAGTGCTGTTAATACCTAAGGAAATTTTCTTTTGGCAATTTTTTCCTTTACACCAAACATTTTGTGTGCTTTCAAGTTTAGAGTTCACCAGTTTAGTTTTGCAGTTTTTCTTTGAGTCTTCAAAAATACGTTCTTTGAAAAGCATGTGTTCTTTTTCAGTTTTTTTTGGCATTATTGCCACTTAACCATTTCTCCATTTTAAGGCTACTATGTTACAACACTTCTCATTTATTAATTATTGTGAGCATTCATCATTACCCACATAGGATAGACCCCTAGATGTAATTATTCATTGTGTCAAAGACACAGGCAGGAACCTGATCCAAGTTTGTTTTTGAGATAGTATCTCACTAACGCTTTGTCCTTTACTAGTCTTGAGCCATGATCATTCTGTCTCTGCCTCCCAAGAATCTAGGAAAACAGGTATGCACTACTGTGCCTGGCATCTTTTTACTTTCTTATTGTTGATCTGTGAAGCACAAAATTTTTTAATTTTCTTGGACTATAGTTTTTCTGGTTTTTAACTTTTGTTACTATACTTCTTTATGTATCACATAAAAAAGTCTAAGGTCACAAAAATTTGCAGTTTAGGTTTCTGATCCACTTGGAATTAATTTTTGTTTATGGTATAGGGTCAAGATCCAAATTTAATTATTGCTTGCAGGATTGCAGTTGTTCTAGTTTATTGAAAATACTTTTTTTTTTTAACCCATCTAGTTGTCTTGGCATACATGGTGAAAATCAGTTTACCATAATTGCCTGGGTTTCTTTCTGGACTCTTAGTTCTTATTTCTTTGATCTCTATCTATCCTTAGCCAGTGTCACACAGTCTTTTTCTTGAATAAGTGATAGGACATGTCTTTACACCTTGGTTCCCTAACCTATAACTTGTAAGATGTAAATGTATAGGATACAGTTAAGCATTAAGTAATGTGGCAGGTAGAACTGAGGTATATTTCTTTTTTCTTTTTCTTTTTCTTTTTTTTTGTCGGTCGTGGGGCTTGAACTCTGGGTCTGAGCGCTGTCCCTCAGCTCTTCAGCTCAAGGCTAGCGCTCTACCACTTGAGCTACAGCGCCACTTCTGGTTTTCTGATGGTTATTGGAGATAAGAGTTTCAAGGATTTCCTGCCCGGGCTGGCTTTGAACCATAATAATCCTCAGATCTCAGCCTTCTGAGTAGCTAGGATTACAGGCATGGCCACCGGCACCCGGCTTGAGGTATATTTCTTGTCCTTGTACAAAGGAGGTGACCACAGGTTTGTATACTACAGGAACCTCTATGGACTTCAAGAATAAGAAGAATTTTGCTAAACCAAACATTTCATTTGACCTACTTACTCATTTCCCCACTGCCCAGTGGGTTTAATTATTTTGGCCCCCTTCAGGAGACAAGCAACAAAGGGTGGCTTTGTGTAACCCAACTCTGGTTCACACCCATGCTTCAGAGCATACTTTTCTTCAATAAAAACATTCATCTCTGCAAGACATATTTTTTCAGAAGGGAATCCAGTTTTGCTCAGAAAGTCTCTGCAGTAGCCTATTAAGCAAAGCCGGGGAGACAGGATTTAGATTCCTGTGGGAGGGTCATTTTAGAGTAGATATGTAGAGAAGCTGGAAGACCTATCTTGTCTTTTAAGAGGTGGAAAGTACCTTGGTGAATTTGTGCCACCAGAAAAGCATTATTAATGTTTTAAGGATGCTTTTAAGGATGCAGTGAAGATTTTATACCACGTGAAACACCGCAGTATTGATGAGGTATGATGAAGATAAGAAACTAACCCTTTATGGATATGCCTGCTGCCAGCCACTATTTTTTGATTAGTAAATTTCACCATTTCTCCAGTGAATTTACATGACTGACTGTTGAGGATTGGCTCTAACTTCTAGCCTCTCACTGCAGGCAAAACTATACCCAGAATGCTGCTTTTCACAGAACAAATGAGCATATATATTTTCATCTTTATTTAAAGCTTATTTTGATTTTTAACTGTATTTTATTTTTCCATTCTGAGTAGGACAAGCCATGAAGTATGTATGACATTAAACCTCTTGACTAGAAACCCATGATTCAGGATCTGTCGTGTGAAGGTTCAGTTTTGTATGCTAATAGTGGACTCACAAGTTCAAGCAGCTCATTTGTACCATATTTCTTAGTCCAGGAACAGTCGAAACTATTTTTTCTAGTGACCTTTACCCTGGAGGACAGCTAGCTGAAGCCTTTGGGAGTCAAAGTACTTCCCAGGACATAAGCCCAACCCTTCCTCCCACAGCTATTTAAACTGGTTTAAAAATAACTTACACTTAAAGTTTTGTGGCAGGCTATGACAGTTTTATAAAAATTGTATATTTACTTTTCTCCTCTTTTTCACATATTAAAACACTGCTTATCACAGATTCCCAGAGAAATAAATTTACTGACAAGCTGTGAAAGAAAGTTTTATTCCTTTGGACATGTAGAAAAGCACAAGTTATATAGAATTTTCAAGGTGCAGTTAAGCCAGTTTGAGTAGTGGTGGTTTAAGAAAGTGATGCTGACCTGAGATAAGCACATAGTCAGATTGTTCATGCATTTATTCACATTGATCAGATAGTCCTTGATGCTTTCACTTTGCTAGAGAATATTTTACATCTCAAGATTCAAGGTAGGTGGAGGCCTACATTATTCTCACATTGCTGTGAACGATTTCTTACGTTATTCTACAGAGTTAAAAATAAAATTGCAGATTTTTTAAACATATGTCTATATAACCACTGTTTACCCAGACCTATGACAATCTTCCATTTCTGGTAGGTTTATTTCCTAAACCCTTCAGTTCACCTCCTATTCCCACTGGAAGTCAAAGCCAAATTTGTTTCATTGTCCCTGAAGGCCCTCCAAGATTCACACTCCCTCTGCATGTGTCACCACATGACCTACTCTATACCTCTTGTGGCTCATGAACTCTGATCAGACATCCTCACCTATTTGTAGAGCCTGAATACATCCTAGTTGCTCCTGCTCAGGGTTTTTGCAATTTGTTTCCTCTACCTGAAATACTCTCTCCCCAGACTTCCTTGTGGCTGGCTTTCTCACTTTGCTTCTCTAATGAAATATAAAATTGTAGTTAGAGAAGACTTCCCTAGACAGCCTGCTTCCCTACTCACCCAACTGCTTATTGCTTTAATTTCCTCCTTTGAATCTTTGGTACTGCCTTTGGAAGGGTGTGTGCATGCATAAACACACACACACACACACACACACACACACACACTGCCTTTGGAAAGGTGTGTGCATGCATAAACACACACACACACACACATACACACAGACACACACACACACACATACGCTTTTTTTTCTTGCCTATTTATGTATTTTGGTTATTTCCTGCTTACTTATCCCCAGACAGAATGCAAGGTCTTAGAGCAGCAACTTCTCTCTTGTTTACTCATTTATACCCAGCATCCAGGACCCTGCTTAGTGTAGGACAGAGGGGCCCACTAAATCTTTGTTGAATTTATGAATAACAGAAACGGCTCACTGTGATTTTGTGTCCAAGCTTCAGTGTTTTCTAATAGCCTGTTTCTTACTCTTCTTATATACAGTCTCAATTTAAGTTATATGACCTGTTTTTTTTTTTTTTTGCAGACAAAATTCATCTTTCTTTTCTTTTCTTCTTTGTTTCTTTACTTACAACATGTTCTAGAAAAGTAAGTTGAGTGCCAGGCCCTGTTCATGACATTGCAGGAAAGGTGAGACATAAAATAAACAGAATATATGTGCGTAGAGTAGTACAGTAAGAATAGCTGTAATAAAGCACTGTAAGGTAAGGGTAAATGACCAGAGGTGTCACAGCAGTTAGACAATGGTAACAATGAGGAGTAGTTGAGGTAAGGTGTTACTATGGAGATGAACCTTCAGCATTAGACTTGAGTGAAGCATACTGTGTTGGGTATGGGATCTTGGTAACCTTAGTCCATTGTAACAGGACAATAGTATACTTTTCTTTGGGGCCTCAGAAGAGACCTCACATCTTATGACTGAAAGGCATTTGCTTTGCACTTATTCCCCAGAAAGAGACTGATGGACTTGGGAGAGAGCTGTGCTGTAAGAGGAGAAAGAGAAAGTGAACAATTATGTAATCTATCCGTTAGAACTTCAGAGTCTAGGAGTAAGGCATGGGAATGTACAGACAGGTTGGAACTAGGCCTTGCCCTGTATGGACAAATGTAACCCTTTGCCTTCTGGCTTGCCTGGAATTGATGGGAGGGGACATAAGACTTGCTTCTCTCTCTGCCATGTCTATCTTTTCTCTTTGGATTAGCAGTAAGTTCCATTTGGCACAGCATGGCTTTGGAAAAATGTTTTCCCATGGTTCTCATAGAGTTGTGCAAGTAGACAGTTTGAGTGCTTTACTAGTGCTTTTGTCAAACAATTTTTTAAAGTTTTCAAAATATTTTAGAGGAAAATCATCATCATCACAAAATAAGCTTTGAACTTTCTATATTGCTTCAACACAAGGTCTTTTTCTCCCAAGAGTACTTTTTAACTGAGTTTATTGATTTTAACCCAGCTATCTTTAATAGGTCACACCATATACTTATTCTTTGAGCTACATTGGGTCTAACATCTGTTCATAATTTACTTTTCCTTTTAATATCTTTCTTCCTCTTTTTCTCTTATTTGTGCTTGTTGAAAATGATATTTTTGGTTGAGGTTATTTTAAGATGGTGTTGAAATATATCCTAGGATTCTTCTTTTGTTCAGCAGCACATGTTCTTTTAAACCTACATATCCAGGTCACTCTACCAAAATAAATTACATGGGCCTTGTGCAAAACTCTCTAGTGCCTGGCATCTTATTTATGAGTCAGCTCTGGCATGTTTGTAGTTTTCCCTGAGCCAAAATGAGCTTCATCTCTTCTTTTCCTTTTCCTAAAATTCCCAGCACTCTTCATTTCTTAACCAGTTGGAGTCCTGTGTCACTATTTTAGCTTTGTTATCCTTCCTCAGAACATTTAAAATAGTTTAGCTAAATGTCAGTAAAATCTTAACCAGTATAGGTGGCTAGGACAACAGCCTGTTCATTTGTAGACACTTGTCTATCCAAAATTATCCAGATATTTTCTTTATCTTGACCTCATTTAGGAAGAAGAATTTTTATGTGTAAAGTTTTATCTTTTTCTTTCAAAATCTAATTTCTCAAAAATCTATATTTTTTTGCTGAGTCTTACTTAATAACACAGAAATGAACTGGAATTTATAAGTGACTCAAAAAGACTTTTGAAATATAAGTATCCAATATTGTAATTCTAGAAAATGAGGACAGATGGAGATTATTTACATTGGGAAGTTAGTATATTATAACTCTCTTATGTGCATAAAGTTCCCAATAGTTTAATTAATTTTATTGTCACTTTATATAGCCAGCATAATAATAGACTCAATATACTGAGTTGTCCTTTCTCTCTTGGTTTTTAATATATATATATATATATATATATATATATATATATATATATATATATATACTGTGGATCTATCTAAAACCCTTTGAATTGTGGATCTTTGGAAAATCTAAACTCTCCTACTTTAGTTAACCTGGCTGAGTCTGGCTCCAGCCAGAGCAAAGTGGGTACTTGAAAAGGTAAGGTTGAAGATATGGCCAAATAGCTGTTGATAGAGAAAGAAAGAGAATGAAGGATTAAAGCATAGATTTTGATATCACTATGTCTTTGGAGAATACTTAGGGATAGTTACCATATGATACTGATGATTGTCTTGGGTATGAAAGGAGTGACCTGCTCGTCTGACGGGACCAGGTTGTGGAAGGCCATTGATCGGCAATAGGGAGTAGCCGTTGTGATTTTGAATAGAGAGAGACAGGATCAAGATGTGTCACAGGATACTATGAGTAATAATTTGGGGAACAGAGTATGTGCTAGACTAAGCATGTCCTAAGCATGTGCTAGTCCTTGGTTGCCCATCTTCTATTCTTCCTTATTCCATCTGAAGAGGTTTGCTCAGTCTATATTTTTTGGGTATTGTTATATACTGCCAGTCTGTCTACCCAGATCATATCATTATATAATCATACAGAGTAGTTTCAGGATTAGTGTGTGACCCTGTAAAATGCATGATACTTTGCTTGGGCTGATGTTTTAACTCTTGGTCACAGATGAGGTAAGTGATAACTAGTGATTGCCAGGGCCGTTCAGAGCAGAAAAAGAAGTCCCAGTAGATAGAAGGTGGAGGATGAGGAGGTGGGTATTCATTGCTCTTGACTAGTCTGAACCAGTCCTACCACTATCCTTGATAGATATATGAGCAATAAATTCCTTTTGGCTTAAACCATATGAGATTGAAATTTCTGTTTATTTTTCCTAGCTGGGTCTTAAGAAAGATGGAGTCTACTAATCTGTGAGTATGTTTACTAGTTAGGATTTTTTGATAAATAATCTGAGTCCCTGGCACAGAGTTAGGCACTTAACAAATTAACATGACTAATTAATAAGCTAATTAAATTGGAGGGACTTAAACTGATGAATATCAACTGTCTAATTTTTATAAGACTTTTTTTCCACAAGTTGTTTTGTGTTATAGGTGATTCCATTAACCATGTTTTTGAATAAAATTCATTTCATAACAGGATTTATTTTTTAAAGAGTTAATTATTCTTAGTATCTTGAAAATAATGGTTCTTTTCATACATCTTTAGTATCCTGCTAACATAGTTTTCTATGTTATACTGAAAGTCTTTGTGGATTGTGTGAAGGACAGAATCCCTGTTTCTTTTGGATGTATGTCATATATTTTCTTGGACTGTGTTCTATGATTTTTATCCTTCCCTTTAGTTCCTCTCAGATCAATGGTCCTGGGAATAAAATGGTCCTGGGAAATGACTTTTATTGGTTTTACAATTTTAAACAGATTAAACCAGCCTTTTGAGTAATGATGGATTTTCCTGATTTATCCACCAAGAGTCTGGATTAGAAAACTCCAAGAGCCTCAGGGCTATCCATCTTTATTTGTTTAAGCAACTTTATGTAAGAAGGGATAAAATGTGCTTCCTTTTAAAATTGGAAACATTAAAAACTTTTATCTGTAATAATATGAGATTATAGCAGTTTTGAATGGTCTAGAGAGTTTGTTTTTGCTCTAGTTTTTCATATTGCATATCAAATTACTTTTCCAACTACAATTGAATCTTCCATCTTCCTGGCAAACTCTGTAATTGCTATTACTTTAACATGGAATTGAAATCACAAACATAAAGTAAGTAACAGATATAAGAAATTGAATCATAGCAAAATATATTGCAACTATGTATGAAAGTGATATAAGAAATCTCAGTATTTCAGTGGCAGTAATCTCAGTGAAAGCTGTTGACCAATAGGTGATGAAGAGATGGGGATAGTAAAAGCAATAGACTTATTTAGATTAAAATATAATATATACGTATTTGAAATGGCACAATGGAACTCCTTGATACAATTAATGCACACTAAAAGAAAAGAATGGCAGGAAAGTAAAATACTCAGTTGGGGCACAGTTGCCAGCTGGAACAGGGAGAGATCACAGAAAGGATGAGTAAGGATGTAGAAGTACTTTATTTGCATATATGAAAATAGAACAATGAAACTTGCTGAAAACATTTTTAAGTGGGGGAGAGAGAGAAGGAGAGTGATATAGGGGTGACTTTGGGTATGCAAATGTCATCAATGAAAGCCCCCCTGTACAAAACTAATGCCTGCCAATAAAAAATTTAAACAAGGTAAAACTCTGAATTTACTTAGTAATAGTTACTAGTTAAGAACTAATGATATGTGCACTTGTCTCTCTCACACATAGGCTGTTACTCAAGAGAGATATTTATTGTTCTGGAGATTTAGCCATCTTAGTGACTGTTACAGATGGAAAGTGTTACGAATGGACCATTGTTTATAGACAGTGACATAATTTTGGAATTTCTGATTAGGTCATTTGTATAATTAATGTAAGACTAGTTAGAAGATTCCTGGAAGGGTGCCCTATAGAGGTCTTCACACTTTGTAATTGAAACTATATAGCTGATCATGGAACCACCAGGTTTACCCCTTCAGGCAAGACAAATGTGAGCAGGTGTGTGCATGTGTGTGTGTATATGTGTGTGTGTGTGAAGTGGCCAGCCAAGCTGCCTAACACAAAATGAGTAAAAAAATTCTTTAGCATTCTCTAGAACTTTATTTTTCTTGTTAAGGGATAGATTTTATCAATAAAATATTACACATCTTTTAATACTAGCATTCTCTAGAAATTTTTACTTGTCAACATTTACTTGCAAATGTGAATGCACATAATTGAAATCGAAGGGAAAACAGAGGATAAAATTTTGAGCCATGATACTTTTTCTTAATTTACATTACCAGGCCTGTAATGAGAGGGAAAGAATGGAAGAAGTCTAGGAACAGGAACACTGCTGACTTGTAGTTGGGCTCAGTCACTTGCTAGCTATGAGGCCTAGCAATTGATTTGCTATTCATGGGCTTCTCTTTATCATCCATGAAGTGGGGTCACCCTGTCTGTCTCTGAACTGAGTGGAAGTAGCATATGGACAACACCTGGTACAGGGTAATATAAACAGCATTTGTTCACTAGACAGTAAAGTATGGCTGTGTTGTTACTCGCCCTCCTCTGGCCCTTTTTGCTGCAGGGTGAAGTTAAATGGAATCCACCACAGTTCTGTTGCTGCTTGTCACATCAGCTTTTCTGTAAGGAATTTACCCTAGATTGCTCTAATTTGGTACCAGCAGTCAGCAGAGGGGAGTAGGCTCTGCTTGGAGCTGAAGTAGTAGGCATAGTGCTAATTACTATGTAAAAGAGTTAAAACTGAAGTACTGATTTGTATTGTAAGCTGTAGCATTAACGTACTTTTTCTGTGTTTTACACATTCACATTGTATGGCTCAGCTGATACTAAATACAAACTCTGCCTATACTTTTAGGCCCTCATTTCTGTAATGATTTCAACACTGGCTTATGTTGCAGTTGTCCTTGTCACTCATGTGCCTTCTGGCCAATGGGCATTGGATGAATAGACCCTACCAAGCTAGACTGGTTGGTGGACCATGCAGCCTGAATAATAGCATTAAAAGTTACACAAAACAATAAGAAAAAGTAGGTGGATACATGGCTAAATAGATACCTAAAAATTTTTGTTTTCAGAAATCAAGTTGGCATTCTGATATACATATATATTTTCAGAAAGGTTTTAGGAAATATTTTCTCTTAAAAATTTTATGGCATAAGATTGAATATGGTACAAAAAGGACATTGAGTCTGATGTCATTTCTTTTAAGGAAGTCAAGAAGAAGGCTATAAGTCATGTCATTAATTCAGATGTACAACCAAATGATACATAATTATGGGATGGAAAGATAGCTCAATAAATCTTACAAATGCTATAGGATACCTAAGAAGCAAAAAGCAAAAGAAGACCAAGAAGGGGGAGCAGAGATACTGAAAAGGGTTGCGTCCCAGTAGCTTCTCTACCAGGTTGGTGGGTTAGTATACTTGGGCTTGGGGTATTTATTCTTCTTCTTTGGTCTAGAACTTCAGATATCAATGTAGCCTCTAAAACAAATTCATTTTGTTATTGAGGATGGGGTTTCCTTTCTTTAGTAAATCTCAAGAGTTCTGTTGGCTAATCACATTTCTAAAGATTTCTGGAGCTTTCATAATGAATTGCTATTGTATATATTATCACACTTGTTGTTATTGTGTCTTTCTAGGTAATCTCAAAGTACCATGGAATTAGCTACAGTCTGCTAATGTGGAGGAAAAATTAGACCCCTTAGAGGGTCTAGGTGCCTTTTACAAATCAAAATTCAGAGATTCAAATGCCTATGTATGCCTAATGGTTAAGTTTCAAGACTAGAACTAGAACCAGAATCTAGGCCTTTTTACTTACAAATACTTTTCTTTTCATGTTAGCAGAGTCAGAAAATGTCATGATACTGAATTTAGCATGACAAACTATTTATCTAGCTGCTTTTCTTAGATTAGAACATAAACTTGTCTTAGGTTTTGGCTGCTGCAGACATTTGGATTTGTCCCTGTCCAACAATCTCTGAATCTCTTCCCCAAAATGATTGAAAGTAACCTTTAGCCTAATTTATATGGCACCAGAGAGACTTGGTCTTTGGCCCACGAACAGCTTGTGGCCAGTGTCATTGGTTTCTCCTTCTTTTCTTTTCAATAAATGGTAAATCCACCCTGCTCTGAATACTTCTCAGATGATTCTAGAACCCTAAATGTTCATCAGTTTGTTATTTGACCTGCAGAGTAGAAAAGCAAAGGCTTATGTTCTATTGTGATTGAAATTAGAAGGTGGCTTGATGAGAATAGCTTAAGAGAGGCTCCTGTCTCTCAGTTATTTAAAAAGTCCTCTTGTCTCCTAGGCAGCCAAGGAAGGATGAAGAAGGGCTGTGTTCTGCAGCCAGCGTGTCCTATTTCAAAACCTGGCAGTGCTGTGATGGAGACCTATGTTTTGTCTGAAGCTTTTCAGCCATGGCCTAGAAAACTGTTGAAACCCTTTCCTCCTTCAGTGTAAGCCCAGTGGAGGAGGGAAGAGATGTTAAACCGGGGCAGTCTTTCCATTGAAACTGTAAGGTTCTTGAGGGTACAATGACTCTTAATCTATTCATTCTTTTGTTTTCTTCTGAGAACCTAACACTGTGCTATACACAGACAGTTTGTTGAATAGAATCAGATATTTAGTGTTCTCTCTTTTATTAATGTTGAGAATCCTGAAAGTCTGTTTGTACCAACATTTGGACTCCTGTAGCCTATTCTCAAGCTTCTATCCTTGAGTTTATCTCAATAATAATATTTTGAGAGTGGCTTGTCAATACAGTTTTATCATATAATTTTGCCTTAAAGATTCTATATCCAGAATTTGAATTTCGTGAATAAAATTTCCAAAGTAATAGGTTAACTTACTGTAAACATACTAAACTTCAATAGCAATACTATGACCTCAAAAGTATTCACTAGTACCTATAGCCATGATGAGCAAGGAGATTGGGCTTTGGAGGGGGAATACCTAGTTGGGACTGACAAAACCTGAGGTCATTTTGATCAAGTCTCTAAAGAAAACTTTGATTATGTAAGAACCCATGAGTTTATTGTGGTAATGTACTGACTCAGGTATGCAAAGTGATAACACAATACATGGCATAAGTGTTAAGCATATACCTTAAAAATATTGGTTGTTCTTTTTTACTCTTGGTTGTTATTTTGGTGATTTTTTTCTAAAGCAAGTGACAGCAGGGGCCTGGCCCGTGATATGTTGGTACTCCCATTGTCTTCTCTTCAAAAGTTCAAAGCTTTCCAGAGAATATCTGCCAAATCCATGGGGATTTTCATACTTACCTCTGGTATAATCTGCTGAGTTTTGCATAGGGAGGATAAACAAATCCTTGTCAAATCATCCAAATCTTCTTTCTAATCATTTAGAGCATATTCCTCAAGCATCCTTCTTAGTGGAGTTTTTTCTCACTATATTTATCATTAAATGTAGATTTCCTTTTCTTAAATTGCTTCTTTCTATGAAAGCTTTTGATCCTCTGGTTGCTTCTGAAAATTTTTTTTTACCATGTTTCGGTAAAATGAGTGGTCAAGTTCTCAAGCTTTTGCCAAGTTATAGCCTCCATTCTGCTTAGACTGGAATCTTTCCTTTCTCAGTGCCTGCCTACGGCTGTTGTATTACAGCTTCTGAGCTCTGTTTGGAGGCTCACTGGCTAAGTCACTAGTAGAGTCTTTGTGACTTGCTACAGTAGGCAATTTGCAGTTCTCTTCGCCCTCTGTCTGGCGACAGTATTTGACATAAATATCTCCTCTGTCTTAAAAGAGTTACTCTGCTTTTTCACTGCAGACTAAATCTCTGGTCATAATATCTGGCCATTCCTGAGCTTGTTTTTCAAATTCTTCCTCTTCCTGAGATCTGTGAACATTAGTTCTTCATACTTTTCTTCCCCACTCTCCAGGGTCTTCCTAGGTTATCTTTTTTTTTCATGCCAAAGACTACACTTCACTCTGCAAATGTAAGAAATCACTGGTGTCAGAGGCACCAGGATTTTTATATCCCACAAAGGAAGAACGGCTCTAATTAAATGACACGAGGATATGTAATCATAGTAATTATGATGGATAGAATTTATTTTCAGAGCCGTCATTCTCAGAACTCTCAGGATGTGAAAAATGTACAACCAAGAATTCAGAATGGGGTGCATAGAATAAATGTCATTTCCACTGCATGAACTCATGTAGTACCTTCAGTAATGTATGTAGATGAATTGTAAGAACTTTGCTCCAAGAAATGAGTAGTTTCCTGAATCTTATCTCTGCAAGTGTGATAGAAGCTTTATTGCGGTGTAGCTTTTTATATGAATTAGAATCAAGTTAGCTGAACAATGAAGCATAGTTTGTTGCGCCAGCAGGTCTTCAGTATGGTATTAGAAGCCTGAGATTTATTTCATTTTAGGTAATCTGGCTATCTTAGTATAGAAAACTGGTATTTTCAGGCAGTTCCAAGAAGATTGCAATTGAGGAAAGACTGAAGGTTTCCAGAATGCATAGAGTTCACTGTTACATTTCAGATACTGGTTCACTCTTTCTGAAGTACTACCCACCCAATTTGTGCTAAAGACCTGCATCTTTTAAAAACAAAAACAAAAACAAAATCCTCAAACTTCCACTTTATCATTCCAGTTAACTCCTTTCATTTTCACTCTGTTTTTGGTACTATTTGCTTTTGGGGATGCATATTTTTCCAAAATTAAGGGTAAATAGCACAAAGATTTAAACAAAAATGCACTTGAAACTACTGAAGGGTTCTTTGCATCTATTGAGCTGCAGAGAGTATACATACAGGAATTAATTTTTTTGAAATTTTACTTATACATATGTATATGTACATAAAACATGCTTGGTCAAAACCATGTGTGATAAATCTGGGAATTAGTCAACATTATTGTTTATACCATCAAATGGCCCCTGAATATTTCTGAGATGACAAAATTTAAATTTTTGTATTTCTTTTTGTTGTTGCATATCACTGGAAAATCACAGTGTTTCCCTCAAGTTCTTTCCTCACTCTTCGAAACTTCAAAATTGCTTTTGACAGCTCTGGGACCTGTAAGAACTATTGCTATATTTTGAAATTTAATTTTCCTACACTATCATCCAACGTTAACAAAAGGACATGGAAAAATCCTATTAAATATTCCATTCTGCCAACATTTATGTACCTTATTCTATTCCCCTAGGGTTTTCTAAAAATAATTTAAGTGGTATACTTAAATTACCCTCTTTCGCTTTTGTAGGGAAAATAATCTGTTCTCAACCTTTCGTCTCAGAAAACATTATTTATGATCAATATTATCTATGGTCAATATACTATTCAATAAAGTTTTGTTCCCCAAGGAGCAGAAAAGTTATTTGTATTCCATTATTATATATTGTTATCTGGTATAGTGCCCCTGGATTTGTGCTTTGCTTAGATATATTTTAGCATGCAAATTACATTTTTCCCCTCAAATAAGTGGTTTACAATGACATTTGCTTTAATTTTCTCCTTCTGCTACTCTTATAATATCATTCTTATAGATAGTTCAAAATAGAATTTTTAGTAACAAAATTTTAAATAAAATGATGTGGGAATTGAAAAGTACACTCCTTCAAAATTCTTGGCTCAAAGAAGTAAAAGCTGGAATTAGAGGCTTTTTAGAAAGTAGGAAAAATAGGAATACCAGTACCACAAACAAAATTTGTAGGTTGTAGCCCAAAATTTACTTAGAGGAAAATGACTGAATTTAAAAAACTGTATTATTAACCAAAAATAATGAAAATCAATGTGCTATTAAATCTTAGAGTTTAGGGGGAAAAACACAAACCACATGATATACTCAAGGAAAGCAAGTTATGATATTATGCAAAGGTAGATATTAAAATATTAAGAAATAAATATAGAATTGATAAATTCAGGACTTTTTATTCTGAAGAAAAATCTTTACGTATATAGTCACAAAATGTTTAAAACATAATTCACAATATTAGGAATGAGAGGAGAGAAAAATGAGTTCTAGCCATCATGATTATTGTGGTAAATCCTGTAAAGGGTTGAAAAGACTATAAGAATTTGAAAATCTCCAAAAAGAAGATAGTTTATAAGGAAAGTAGGTTTTAACTGAATTGATAAATCTATAACTGCATAAGAAATAAAAATCATTATTAAAAAATTCATATCCATAATTAATTCAGTGGATAGAATTAGCTCTGTTTTTATAGAAGTCACTGTGTTCAGCTCTACACATGATCTACAGAGATTGTGTTATTCCCATTGCATTTTTTGTTAGTATGATCTCAGTGTGCCTATTCATAAAACAGATGAATGCATGATCAAAGGTGTTTCTAGACAGCTCTTTCAACAGCCTGGGTTTTAGTTCAGTGAGAATTCCATTCACTACAAAAATTTTATTATGTAAATGAATGTAAAGATCTCAAAGTAGTAGGGTTATTTGAATATATTTGTGTTCTGATATTTTTTCCTCCCATATGAGCATTTATTTCATACTATATTGCTTAATATTCACATTTTAGTATTTAACCCATATTATATTTATTTCATAATACTTTATTCAAAATTAGACAATCACAAAAGCTTTAGAAACATAGAAAATATTGTTTCCTTTTTTAGGATATATTTTGCACATAGTCATTGGGTAAACTCAGAATTTTAATTTACTATTTGCTTTAAGTTGGAAATTGTATATAATTGCAATGAAATAAAAAAAACACTTGACCCCTTAAAACTCAAAGAAATACATAATATCTATTAAGAATCTTGTGGTTCATTTAAAATCATGTTTTAGTAACTGGTGAATCTTTATTTTTTGATATAAATTATGTTCTTTTTTTTGCAGTGCTTGTTAGGCAGGTACACTACCATTTGAACCATACCAACAACCCTATTTTGGTGTTTATTTGAGTAGTTCTCAAAATTATATTTTAGACCAGGCATGAAATACCTACTATTTTGTGACTAACTCTCTTACGTTCCTAAAACTTTTTCCATCAATCTGATTTTTCTAGGTTGAAAATGTACGCTTGGTAGATCGAGTATCTTCTAAAAAGGCAACACTGGGTACTTTGTATTTGACAGCCACCCATGTTATATTCGTGGAAAATGCACCTGACACAAGAAAAGAAACATGGGTATGCTTTCCTTATTTTTGGCTTTACATGTTTCCCATTATTGAGTAGTTTTGACCCTCTTAATTTTTCCATTTCTACTCAGAAATGAGGTGACTGAAATGTTGGTGTTCTAGTGTTCAGGGGATGGTTTCTGGAATGTGCTTTGCCTTTTTCTAAGAATATACTGAGTCATAAATACTTTATTTGTTTATTCTGAACACTAATTATTTGTATATCATCAAAGATAGACGTAGCCTGAAGATTCGAGTGCTTCATGCCATAGCTATCAAGAAGACGTTAAATAACATAAGTGTATGGGAGAAGGCATTTCCATAGTAATTGATTTGCTATATGGTATTTCCCTATGCTATAATTTAGCCATTCGGTCATTTTCCTATGTGTCTCTACTTTTCTAGGAATTTTAAAAGAAAAGAAATATAGAGAGGAATAAGGTGTTTCTGCTCCTTAATAATGAAACCGTTAAGCATTTCCTACTTTCTACAGCATCCCAACCATGAAATTATGACCAGATCTAAAAAGCTTAACTGTAGCTTTTCTCCTTCCTATATGAATTGTGTTACGCATTAGAGGTTGGCAAGCACTACCGTGGAAATGAACTTAATGCAATGCTGCCATTGAGGACCAGCCATAAATTTCTCTGAAACACCAGAGATGGACTTTATTATGGTTTGTTTTCAAATAAATATCTTCCTTATGGAGTAGAATGATGATCATCTGATCTTGGCAGCTAAGCAGGGTTGGGTCTGGTTATTACATGGATAGAAGAGTATTATGGTAGATATTGAGTATTAGAGGTGGGAGTGAGAAGGAAGAGAATGGAGTATTGCTGACCAAAAACCCTTCAGATAGACAGGAGGAATAGGGTTTGATATATTTGGCATAGCAGTGCATTATAGTCAATACTAATATATTTCAAAATAACCATGAAAGTAAATTATGGATGTTTCACTATGAAAAACTATGATAAACAAGGTGATGGATCTATTACCTTGATTTAAATGTTCCATAATATATATATATGTAAGTATATATAATTATAATTTATCAATTGAATATTGTATTAATAAAAAAACTAAGAAAATAATTCTTTTTCGGGCTGCCTGGTCACCACCAGCTTAGAAAACAAGTATCTCAAGTTGCTGTTGACTTTCAGCATTCCATGTGGAATTAAGGAGCAAGGTGGTACCTCCCCACGGAGCCATCTCCAGCTTTTCTTGATTGCAAAAGTTTATTTTACTAACTTCCCATGACCTTATTTAATTTTAGCTAATACATGCATTTGGCATTTGACCACTAAAATAGTCCCTTACTTGAAGTTGTTCAAATTTACATGCTGAATGATTTGCATCAGAATAATTATTCTGGATGTCAGAAAGCTAGGTATCGAAAACTAATTATATATTTAGACAATTAATTCTTACTTGGAACTTCTCAGTTTTTGTTACTTGAGTTCAGTGGTTGAGCTAATAAAAAATTGGGGAATCTTATCTGTTTGTGTGACTCAAACCCTGTTAGTTCTTGTTATGCGTTATTCATGCTTGGTGATCCAAATTAAACTTTTGGTTCTAAGATTCTTCATAGTCAGATTTCCACCATTGAGAAGCAAGCTACAACTGCTACCGGCTGTCCTCTGCTTATTCGCTGTAAGAATTTTCAGATCATACAACTCGTCATACCACAGGAAAGAGACTGCCATGACGTGTACATCTCTTTGATCCGCCTTGCACGGCCAGGTAGGCAATAGAACTCACATTAATCATGGACCACTCCCTGAAAGTCACAAATTGTATTCAAGACTTTGTGCAGTGCTTAGGAATGACAGTGTTTTGGGGATACTATGTCATCTCATCCTCAAATCAGGCTAAGTTTGAATGATCACACAATGATCCTTATTTTGGGAGTCCATCCTCCCTGAGTTACTTACCATCTGGGGCTGTTCATATATCCTTGGTAGAGGTCTAATATGTTTCCCTCTGAAGTGAAATCATAAAATTATGCCCTGTGGATCCTCTGATAATTGAGCTACCTTCAAAGACACCTAAGGCAGAACTAACTGTTCTGTGTGGAGTACATTGTTCTCTAACATTTCCAGTGTATTCTTGACCCTTTAAAGGTTTAGTCTTCATTAGTTTTTGATAGTTATATGTGTTTTCCAGCAAGGTGCAACTAACTAGACTTTTGTCAGCACCAGTGACAATTTAAAGTATGTATATATTAATTCTCTTAAACATGGCCTTCTTACAGGTAATTTGAAGAAAGCTTGGATTTGAAAAAAATTAGCTCTCTTGCTTACTGTCTTATTCTAGCCCTCATGTGAGAGTCTTCAGAGAGATATACACTTCTACAAAGCGTTTTCTGTCTCTGTGTGACTTATGGAAGATGTGGTACTCTTTTGCTTAAAAGAAATACACTTCTAAGTTTGTTTTTATTTTGTGTGTGTGTGTGTGGTGTTGCATAGAAGTCATCAACAAGGGAAATAAGATGCGTATTTATAATGACTCTGTCATATCTGTTTTGATTCAGGACTGGGAGTTTATTTGTGAACTTTTCACAACGTTTCATTGGGACTTGAGTTCCTTGTGATATGTCCTAATCATTTGGAGGTAGCTAAGAGTCAAAATGAGTCTGTGGAAATGATCTCTGGGTGCCGTAAGATTCTGATCATTTTGACTTTACCGTGTTCCTTTTTAAAGGCAGTTAGTTGAGACTGTGTTTTCCTCCTCTCTTAAGTGTGTTGAAAAGAACTGCAAAGTAAGCCAGAAAAGCAGTTGAACTTTTTGAAGGGTGTACTATAATTGGAACAGAGTTCTGGGAAGATGTACATTAGGTTGCATGCAGCAGAGAATGAGAGGAGAGTTGTATGCCAGCAATTTCTGTGTCACTGATTAATGGGTGTGCTGGTAATAAATGTGCTCTGACTGGATTAATGGGATTTAGGAATAGCCCCAAGAACTGGGAAAGGGCTGAGCAGCTGGGAGAACAGATCACAGGGGTGATTGAGGCCCAGAGGCAGCAAGTGCTGGGGCTCTCATGTGAGGATCTGAAACCACTGTGTTTTTCTAATTTTAAAAATGTATGGTTTTTCTTAAAAGGTAATGTTTTAGGAGTTAGGTAGATATAGCCAGAGACCTTGTCTTTTTTTTTTTGGCAAAAGGAAACCGTAATAGTTGAATCAGAACCATCATCTGAGAGGATTAAAAAGAATAGCTAGCATTTTGACATACTGGCCTTATAAATGCCAGTTTATGTAACCCATTACTTAAATGTGGGAAGATGAAATGGAAGCCAAGCAGGCCCAAGTTTAACGTTAAGGGCAATGGTAAAGTTGGGACAAGTAACAAGCAAGGCTCTGAGTCTAGGCTCTGGTGGGGAAAGAGAGGCTGTGAGCTATGAAAGTAGTTTTCAGTTGGATGAAGGAGGTGGTTCTTGAAAACTGTCTGTGGATAGTTTGCAGAACATGCCTTCCTCCTCTAGAGGGGTGTGTGTGTGTGTGTGTTTATGTGTAGGTTTTCTGGGCTAGAGTAAATAAAATACATAAAAACTTGGAGATATTTTTATTGGTTTGCCATTTGTATGAATGAATAAAGATGGGAAGCATTTGGTCATGGACTACAAAAGATCCCAGTACAAAGTAATGTGACCAAATTCAGCATCTTCTTAAATTCTCAATAAAGAAATAACATGTTAAAACACAGTTTGCCTAAATGAGAAAGTAAGTTAACCCAATAGATAAATGTACTTTAATAAGTATATAAATTTTTCTGATTAAAAGACCCCTATCTCTGAGAGAGCTTCTACTTTTCCCATGGCCTCTCTGTACTCCTCCCTCTAATTTGCCTCCTGCTGTTTATTTTGGTATCAGCTAGATTTGTGGGCTCTTCAACATCTAAATAATTTCTTTATTTATTTTATTTTCCCATTTTTGCTAAATTACAGTTTTTTTAAGTTCCTCTCATTTCCCATTTTTCTGTAACTTTTTAAATTTACAGTAGTGGGCCTTGGTTTTTGTAAAACATATATTATACTACTAAGGTGCCTGTTTCTTCTTATTTTTTTAAATCTCACAATGAGGTAGTCTCTTTTGCTTAATCTTTGACGTTTTTGTTCTAAGTCACCGATTTTTAGCAGTTTTTACAGTGGTGGTAATTCCTCTTTTATTGAAGATAGTTAACTGAGTCTAATAATGATCCTTTTCCCAAGGTGTTAACTTCAATAGTCCTGATATTTAATCCAAACTTTGTTTAAAATAATAAAGGTGAGACACCATAGTTAGGAGATGTGATAGATACAAATTCCAATACTAGCTGAGTTATCTGCCCACCCCTTTCTAAATGGCCTTTCATCTACATTCATTTTTAAGTTGCCTGAACTCAACAGAACAGAAAATTGGCTTTCAGTCATTACTGCACATTTTTTTGTTTTTCTGTTGGTGGTTGGTAATTTGCCTTCTTCTCACCCATACTTCACATTCTGCTGATGCTAATTCATGTTTGTTTTTCTTTCAATTTTATACCACTTTTGATTTTAAAATCAAATACCTGGGAAACAAGATAGGTTATTTTCCTTCTTTCCTTAAAGTTTTGTTTTACCCACATTTCTCTTTCCTTTGGCAGGAGAAGGAAAGGAACAAAAATTGGGTACTGATACAGGTCCATTTCAGGCTTGATGGTTCCAAATTGGGTATTTATATTTGATTATTTTCTCTGGGAAGCAGCAAGTAAGATTATTTGAGAGTGATGGAGTTGGTGAGAACTGCGGAGATTGAATTGCATTATGGTGATGCACATACTTCCTTAAATTAAGGAGACAGCCATGAATAGTGTTCTAAAAGCATGAATTTCTATGTGTATCAAAGCATGCATTTCTATGTTGTACTTGAACCCATACTTTTGACTGAGCTATGGATTAGGCTTGTTTGAAAATAAATTTGTATTTTTAATTTCATGTGTATCATGAATTAGTATATCATGAGGTATTTTCGCCTATGACCCAGCAATCCCACTTCTGGGCATTTACCCAAATGATCACAAACAAGGCCATACTAAAGCTACCAGCACAACTATGTTTTTTGCAGCACTATTCGCCATAGCTAAGATATGGAACCAACGATGCCCCTCAGTAGATGAGTGGATCAAGAAAATGTGGTATATATATCTAGATATCTATATCTAGATACTAAGATATCTAGATATAGATATCTAGATATATAGTGGAATTCTATGCTTCCATCAACAACACCGAACAACAACAAGAACAACATCAACAACAAGAACACTTTCCTATTTGTTAGGAAATGGAAAGACTTGGAAAAAATTATATTAAGTGATATAACCCAGTCCCAAAGAAATTTAGGTCCCATGGTTTCCCTTATTCGCAATAATTAGTATACATACAGGATAATCTTATCAGATGAGCTCAAAAGCTCAAAAGCCATGTACATATGACCATGTAAGATGATGCTAAGTGAATTGAACCCCAAGATATGGATACAAGAGATCTTTGTTGTTATTCTTTTAAATGTACCATGTGATTTTATTTTATTTTTGTTGTTTCCTTTGTATGTTCTTTCCCCTATGACATATCCCCTGTTGTCACTGTACTTGATTTTGGTATCCTGAATCAAGGACACAGGATGACCCATTGCAACAAGGATACCCACAGGACAGTATATTGGAAACAAACTTTATAACCTTGGGTGGTGGGTGGGTGAGGAATGGGGTAGGGTGGGGAGGAGTGGGGATCCCCCTTCCGGAAGGGATAGTGGGACAACAAGGAAGGGAGGGGTAACAATGATCGACAAGTAACGTACTCATTTCCTTACTCATGTAACTATAACCCCTCTGTATAGCATCTTTACAATAAGAAAGTTGTCATTTTGTTTTCTTAATTGATAGAAAAACAGTCAAGTATGCCTTTGTTAAGCTAATTATATAACTTAAATAGGATACATATGATGAAGTAAATCCTAAGATGATTTCCATGTAACTTTTTCTGAAATTGTTTGGACTTTTAGAAAATTATCAATATATTTTCTGTTTATTCTCAGAATTCACAGGCATGTTGGATATTTGCTTTATATAGGAAGAGGTCCCATGCCCTCTTTGGTAAGAGCCCGACAGTGTATGTCCTATTAAACCTGATGATCATCAGCACAAAAAAATGTTTTATTGGATGTGACAGCTCAGACTCTATGATGTGAGAAGCCAATGGGGTATTTAGCATGTCTGTCTGCTGAAGGATATGACCTTTCTAAAGCAGACATATTTTTTTTCTAAACTCAGATTCTGTAAAGATGAAAGATTTCTCTAAAATGAAAAGCTTCTCCACAGCAAAAGAAAAAGTTAACAGACTGAAAGACAACATATGTATTGGGAGAAAACATTTGGAAGACATATATTATATGAGGGATTAACTGTGAGACATGCATAATAAAGAATGCAATTCTATAAGGGGAAAACATGTGGTCCAGTTAAGAACTGAGCAAAGGTCCTAGCTAGATATTTCTCAAAAAGAGACATATGAATGGCTAACAGAGACATGAAAAATGCTTCATATCACTATTCATTAAGGAGTTGCATAAAGCACATTAAGATATCTCCTCATACATGCTAGATTGGCTGATAATGGAAAATGAATTATTTTTCACTCTAGAAGTAAGTTGAGAAAAGAGAACCTTGTATATTGTAGGTAGGAATATAAATTAATATAGGCATTATGGAAACAGTAGTTCCTCAAAAAATAAAAATGGAACTATTTTTTAAAAATAATTACCACAAGATTTGAAATCAGTATGTTGAATCCTATTTTATAGGAATTAGGAGTGAGATTGTACTGTTCACTATAGTCTAGTTATCAACCTGTGTGTCCATCAGCTGATGAATAGAGAAATAAAATGTGCTATGTGTATGTATATATATTATATATATACATACATGTGTATATATATGTGTATATATGTACATACGTGTGTATGTATATATATATTATATATATACATACACAATTATGTATATATATACCATATAATGGAATATTACTCCACCTTTCAAAAGGCATAAGTTCTTCATTTATAACAATATGTATAGAATTGAGGCTATTATGCTAAGTAAAATAAACCAGACAGAGAAAGACGAATACTACATGTTCCCATTCATATTTGGCATACAAACCAATTAAGTAAAATAAACCAGACAGAGAAAGACGAATACTACATGTTCCCATTCATATTTGGCATACAAACCAATTGAATTCATAGAAGTAGAGGAAAGTATGGTATTATCAGAGTGTGTGGGGGGGAATAGGGAGCTGATCACCAAAAGGGTACAAAGCCTCATATAGTAAGTAAAAGCTTGATTAATTCTTATTTTTAAATCTACTGTATAGCCTGGTAAAGAAAGCTAATAATTGAGGACTGTACATTTTAATATTTCTAAGAGTAAATTTCAATGTTGTAATCACAAAAGTGTTAATTATTTGAGGTGATACAAATATTAATTGATTTAATCATTCTACACTTTAAAATGTTAGCATCTTGTGTCTAATGAATATTCACAATTATAAATTATATTATTATATAAATTATAACTTTTAAATTTCCAATAAGTAAATTTCTTTAAGATTCTACAAACAACAATGAAAAAAACCCACAAGGATTTCTTTAGCCCTAGATTTTCTTTTTATCTACTCTGCTGACTGCTGTAACTTCTGCTATGTATTGTAATAGAAATTGGAAGTGAGAAAAACAGAAAATTATGAATTGAGAAATATTCAGTGAGATTTACATCTGTGCTAAGGATACTTGAATTTCTCACAGTACATAGTGTTCTGGCTTCTTTTAGGCTGACCTTGGGTTAACACAACTGAGATTTAGTTAACAAGAGTGGAAACCTTCCTGCCCCGATGAAGAATTGTACTTAAATTGGATTTGAGGATCAGCTAGTCAACCTTATCCTAAAAGAATACATATGTGAAATAAAAACAAATAGGATAATTTCAATGTCAACCTGTTCTAATATCTCTCAGCCTGAGTGATCTTCATGTCTTCTTTGAATTTTTCTTGTTGTAGTTTATGTACAGTTTCACTGTCACTTCCCAATAGAAGCAAGCATCAGCTCCTACATGGAGAACTGCCAATAGTCATGGAATGTTTTTCTTCTTCCACCTTTAAACCTGTTTGTAAATATTTAATAAAGAAAAGTTAACTTCCATTATTATTCCATATTTGTAAGCTCTTCTTTCACTGAGGGAACAGAAGCTTTCTCAAGAGATTCTTCTGGCATCTTAAACAAATTGCATTTGCGGTTAACATTATGGTAGCAGAAGCCTGAGTCATGAAAATGGTACTCAGAGATGGAAAAGATGTGTCAGTGTTGAACTAGCTGTTCCCAGAACATGATCTCATATTTGTGTGTGTGTGTGTGTGTGTGTGTGTGTGTGTGTGTTGTCCTTCAATTAGCTAAGATGACAGCAAATTGTCATCTTGCTGAAAGTGTTAACTTTGTTATTTATATGTCCTTGCACCTGTATGCAGCATTTTGTTATTTGATCAAGTAATGCTCTCAGTTTTAAAGTTCAGAAAGGTAATAGCAAGAGAGACTAATATAGATTACAATTCAGTTATGTCAAATGAAAAAAAATTGGTACTTAAAATGATTTTATCTTTCTTTAAAACATTTCCCTTATCTTTCTTCTTTTATGTGGATGACTCCACTCTAGAGCAATAAAACAAGTTTGAAACTGAGTTTTGATCTTAAGCTGAGATCCTTCAGGGGGCCTCCAAACATACCTCAAGAAACACTAAATTTTTGTTGCTGGGTGAAATCACCAGTTGAGTAAATGAGAGAACCTAGGAAAACTATGAGGAGATAGTGGTGGGAAAGGAAGAGGAACATTAGAGGGATGGAATGAGGAAAGTAAAGGAGGAAGGAAGGAGCTGCCGTGGTTATGGGTGTGGCATACAGTTAGGACGATACAGTACCTTGGTAGCTATGGCCACAGTAGGCTCTTTAGCACTTAAAATGTGACCACATCTGAAAAGGTATCAGTGTAAAATACACAATCCAAAACAAGCAGTACAAGTGAAAAACCAAGATGTGAAGAATATTATTGCATTTCATACTATGTACATGTTGAAATGATAATAGTTTGGACATATTGGATTAAATGAAAAGCATTTCTTATTTTCCCTCTTCCATTTTATTTTTCCATGTAACTACAAGGATATTTTAACTGGTATACATAGCTTGCATTATATTGTTGGGTTTGGACATATTGTATTGTTGGTTTAGACACTCCCCTTGTATGACAATATCAAAGCATTAATAAAAACCAAATTTTATATTTTATTGGGAAAAGGGAAGTGTTGAGGATGTTGGCCTCACCAAGCATAGATGATGCATAAAGACAGAAACACTGAAAAAACTGAAAGATTTTCCCCATGCATTCTTCAACTTGTAATCTATGTGGAGGCTGCTGTGCATTATGAATTAATGTTTCTTATGAATACTAAACAAGTCTTATGATCAGCACAATTATAATGTATATGAAGTTGTTAAAGTTCAAATGTTTTTAATGCAAACACACCACATAATCACTAGCTTTTGGAACTGTTTTAGTGAAAATGTGGAAGTAACCTGGGGCTCTTATCTACTTTTGAAAAGCCACTTCACTCTAAACCGGAACTTGATATGTACACATAAAAAAAGAATTCCTGATGTCTACTGAATATTCCATATTCATCTTAAGGTAATTTTTTTAAAAAGGAACTATTTGTTAAAAGGAAGAAGTTGTTGCATAGTAAAGTCCAAATACTGAAGGCCTTCTTTCTCATCAAGGCTGGGTGACCTTGTCCACAGAGGCAGGGCGCTCCTGGGACTGTGCCAGGGGTGGGAGGTTAACTCCAGCTGGGACAGAATGTTTTGGGGGATATTTGGTTCTGGCTTTGACTTAGCTTGATTTGGCTTTCTTCTTTACTTGCAGTGAAATATGAGGAGTTGTACTGCTTTTCATTCAACCCCAAGCTGGATAAAGAAGAAAGAGAACAAGGTTGGATGCTAATCGATCTTAGTGAAGAATACAAGCGAATGGGCCTCCCCAATAATTATTGGCAGCTCAGTGATGTGAACAGAGACTACAGAGTGAGTGGAAACATTTAGTCAAATCCAAATACTTAATCCATGTGAAATCCTGATTTCAGATAGCTTTGCATGGCTTTAATGTCCTTGAGATTTTGTAGTCCTTTGGAGATAGTGTGAGTTTCTTGGTCTCCTACGGTTATTGCTGGCTTGTTCCCTACCTGTACCTAGAGTCAGAATGTCTGAGCAAGAGGAACCTCTTCCCCATCCCCCATGAATACTCCTCCTAAAAGGGTTGAGATTCAGTGCAGATCTTGTGGACAGGCAGTTGGCTGGGAGTTGACTGGGACCTGAGTCTCCCATCATGTCTTTTTATAGCACAGGAGTGATTAGAAGGGAAGTCAGAGAGACTGATGGCAGTTTGGCACCAGGTCCTTGATGTGCTCACTGGACTCTTGATTAGTACACAAGGTCAGCAATAAGTTCCCTAGAGAGATGTGGAGATATGTGTATGCACTTGCAGAAAGCACTATGCATTGCAAAGGAGCGAACAGGAGTGGCAAACAAACTCCATGTTTTTCCTAGTGGTAGTTGAATATCAGAGGTGGTTTCCCTACTGATTCTCAAATATTTTAAGTAATAAAAGTAGTATAAGAACCTTGTAGAGAATTTGTAAGAGAGAAGGAAAGAAACAGGAATATCCACCATCCCATTGCCTTAACACTCTTCCTCCCCTGCCATTTATTGTTGTTTAAGGTTTTAGCAAGGACGTATTTTAGTGTATAGAAAGATAAAGAGATGAAAAAGTGGGGCTGGGAATGTGGTGTACTGGTAGAGTGCTTGCCTAGCATGCATGAAGCCCTCAGTACCACATAGACAGAAAAAGACAAACGTGGTAGAGTGCTAGCCTTGAGCAAAAGAAGCTCAGGGACAGTGCCTAGGCCCTGAGTTCAAGCCCTAGAACTGGCAAAAAAAAAAAGAGAAAAAAGGGAAAAACATTTCTGTTCCCCATGAAGGAAATGGGAGTAAAAACTCAAAAATGGCCGTTTTTATTTGTGGCTTTTGTGTACTGTATGAACTAAAAGAATAGATGGTGATGATGTTCTCATTCTTTCTTCTACTCCTTTTCTTCCTCTTCCTCTTCTCTCTCCTCCCTTCTTTTTATCCTCTTCCCCCTCCTTCTTTCATCTTCATCTTTTTTCTTTTTCTTTTTTTTTTTTTTTGTGGTTCTGGGAATGGAACTCAGGGCCTTGTGCATTCTTAGGCATGCCCAGACTACTATTTCATTAAAAAATGTTCTTTATTTGGTTTCAGTTGTGTATTTTGAATATAGTTTTCTGTCCTAGGTAGTGTTTTTCTTTACCATTCATAGTGGCTCTTGTTTGAATAGCCTATTTCCATTCTTGGTCTTTTTTCTAAATTTTATTTGTCTTTTCCCTCTTGTACATTAGTAGAACTTCTTTATGTAGTCTATCATCTTGTACAGCTGTTGAAATGTCTGAATTGTCAACACTTTTTTTTTTTATCCATTGTGGGGCTTGAACTCTGGGCCTGGGCACTGTTCCTTGGCTCTTGGGCTCAAGGCAAGTGCTCTACCATTTGAGCTACAGTGCCACTTCCGGTTTTTTGGTGATTTATTGGAGATAATAGTATAATAGTCTCACGGAGTTTCCTTGCCTGGGCTGGCTTTGAACCTTGATTCTCACATCTCAGTCTCCTGTGTAGCTATGATTACAGGTGTGAGCCACCAGCACCCAGCATTGTCGATGCTTTTTTAAAGTGTATTGTGAAAAAGGAAATTATTGTTTGCTAACCTTTGTTAAAATTCAACACTGTATAAATTCTGTAATTTCACTTTTATTAATTTGTTATTATAGTTTTGTCATATATCTTAATACCCTGTAAGTCAAGTCTTTCCATACCATTCTTCAGTATATCATAAATTTACAAACTACTTGGGGTAAATGATGCTCATGATACTGATTCTTCTTTGTAATTACACTTCACTCCAAGCACCATAGCCTTATTTAATCCTTGTAAAGTATGAGGCTAGTTGAATGGCAATTCCTTTGTAGAACTATATAACATATATATATATATATATATATATATATATATATATATATAAAACAATATAATTTTAAAGAAGATTATATATATATAATTCTATACTAAATATATCACTCTATAGCTAAAGTATAGTTTTGGGCCAATAGATATTATAAATATTAAAGAATGAATAATAAAATGAAAAAGTACCTAACTAATATAATCAGACTAAAGCCAACCTTTGCACTGAATTTTTAGCCTTGAAACAAAAGGCAAAGAAATCAGGGTTTAGTAAGGAAAAGTGTCAGTCTTTTTTTTTTTTTTTTTTTTTTTTTTTTTTTTTTAATTTTTTTTATTGTAGAGATACTATACAGAGGGTTACAGCTACATGAGTGAGGTAATGAGTACACTTCCACTTCCTCTTGAACATTGTTACCCCCTCCATTGTTTTCCCCCTACCATCCCCTCCCTCCCTCCCTTCCCCAAGGTTCTTTTTTTTTTTTTTTTGATCGTGATTAAGTGATTACTTAATTTCCGGAAATTCACAGTATTGTGGAATAATGATGCTCATTTAAAGTCACAAGTTCATTCTAACTTTCCTGGAGCAAATTGTCTATCACAGTCTGTAATATATAACGGTGCTCATATGTTATATACCATATATGTGATCAGCAGCATGGGGATATTTAGTAGTGGTTCAACCAGATGAGTGGGAGTTCTTTGTTTCTTAAGTCCTGTTAGTTTTGTCATATCACCTAACATTTTGGATTCATCATCCACTTATCAGGGAGACCATGTACTGTTTGTCTCTTCGTTCTTGGCTTACCTCGCTCAACATGATTCCTTCTAGCTCCATCCATTTCCCTGCAAATGCCATTATTTTGTCATTTCTAATGGCTGCATAATATTCCATTGTGTATAGATACCACAATTTTTGGATCCATTCATCTGTGGTGGGGCATCTAGGTTGTTTCCATATCCTAGCTATTGCGAACAGTGCTGCAATAAACATGGAGGTGCACGTGTCCTTGTATATTGGTTCCTGTTGTTCAGGGTAGATGCCTAGAAGTGGTATGACTGGGTCGTAAGGGAGGTCAATCTTTAGCTTTCTAAGGACCCTCCAGACTGCTTTCCAAAGTGGTTGTATGAGTGTACATTCCCACCAGCAGTGTAATAGCGTTCCTCGTTCTCCACATCCCCTCCAGCATTTGTCGTTGGCTGATTTGTGGATGTGGGACATTCTGACTGGGGTAAGGTGGTATCTCAGGGTTGTCTTTATTTGCATTTCCTTCACCACCAGGGATGATGAACATTTCCTCATGTGTTTCTTTGCCATTTTTATTTCTTCATTTGAGAAGTCCCTCTTTAGTTCCCTTGCCCATTTAGTAATTGGTGTGTTGGGTTTGGGAGGGATTAGTTTCTTGAGTTCCCTGTATATACAGGATGTTAACCCCTTGTCTGATATATTGCTGGTAAATATTTTTTCCCAATTAGTTGGTTGTCTTTCTAGCTTGGTTGCGATAGCTTTATCTGTGCAGAAGCTTTTTATTTTAAGGTAGTCCCATTTGTCGAGTCTCTCTCCAATTTGTTGTGACCCTGGGACTCTGTTCAGGAAGTTCCTTCCTGTGCCTATTAGTTCAAGTGTCTCTCCTACTCTGTCCTGCAGTAGTTTCAGAGATTCAGGTTTAATGTTAAGGTCTTTAATCCATTTTGAGTTGATGTTGGTGCATGGTGATAGGCTGGGGTCCACTTTTAGTTTTCTGCATGTGGCTGCCCAGTTTTCCCAGCACCAACGGTTGAAGAGGCTGTGTTTCTTCCATTGTATGTCTTTGGCTCCTTTGTCGAATATCAGCTGGCTGTAGGCCTGTGGATTTATTTCTGGATCTTCTATTCTGTTCCATTGGTCTTCGGGTCTGTTTTTGTGCCAGTACCATGCTGTCTTTGTTATTATAGCTCTGTAGTAGAGTTTGAAGTTCGGCATGGATAGCCCTCCCATATTGTCTTTATCCCCTAGAATTGTTTTGGCTATTCTAGGTCTTTTGTTGTTCCATATGAATTTTTGGACTGTTTTCTGTATTTCAGTGATGTACGTCATTGGGATTTTAATAGGAATTGCGTTGAATTTGTATATTAGTTTTGGAAGTATTACCATCTTTACTATATTAAGTCGGCCTATCCAGGAGCATGGGAGGTCTTTCCATTTCCTAGTGTCTTCTGCAATTTCTTTCTTTAACTTTTTATAGTTCTCATTAAATAGTTCTTTTACATCTTTGGTTAGGTTAATTCCTAAATATTTTATTTTTCGGGAGGTTATTGTGAATGGGGTTGCTCCCTTTATTTCCCTCTCTTCCTGTACATTATCAGTGTATAGGAAGGCAACTGATTTTTGTGGGTTTATTTTGTATCCTGCTATTTTGCCGAAGTGATTTATGATTTCTAAGAGTTTGGGGATGGAGTTTTTGGGATCGTGGAGGTATAGTATCATGTCGTCTGCAAAAAGGGATAGTTTAACTTCTTCTTTTCCTATGAGGATCCCTTTAATGTCTTTTTCTTGCCTTATTGCCCTGGCTAAGGGTTCTAGGACTATATTGAAGAGGAGTGGAGACAGTGGGCATCCTTGCCTTGTTCCTGATTTTAGGAGAATTGGTTGTAGCTTTTCCCCATTAAGTATAATATTGGCTATTGGTCTGTCATAAATGGCTTTTATTGTTTTTAGAAATGTTCCTTCTATTCCTATTTTCTCCAGAGCTTTTAGCATGAATGAATGTTGAATTTTGTCAAAGGCCTTTTCTGCATCTGTAGCGATAATCATGTGATTCTTGACCTTGGCTCTGTTGATATGTTGGATTACATTTATTGACTTACGTATGTTAAACCATCCCTGTGTCTCTGGGATGAAGCCTACCTGGTCATAGTGAATTATTTTTTTTATGTGTTTCTGGATTCTGTTAGCTAGAATCTTGTTAAGGATCTTTGCATCTGTGTTCATCAAGGAGATTGGCCTGTAATTCTCCTTTTTGGTTGGGTCTTTGCCTGGTTTGGGGATGAGTGTGATATTGGCTTCGTAGAATGAGTTTGGGATAGCTCCTTCCTTCTCTGTTTCTCTGAAGAGCTTGAGGAGTATGGGTATTAGTTCTTGTTTAAAGGTCTTATAGAATTCTGCTGTGAATCCATCTGGTCCTGGGCTTTTTTTTGTTGGAAGACTTTTGATAGCTTCCTGTATCTCATTATAGGATATTGGCTTATTTAATTGGTTAACTTCTTCTTTGCTCAGTTTGGGCAACTTGTATTTCTCTAAAAATGCATCCATTTCTGCCCGATTTTCTTCCTTTAGAGAGTATAGCTTTTGAAAGTAGTCTGTTAGAATTGTTTGGATATCTTGGGTACGTGTGGTGATGTTTCCCGTGGCATCCCTAATCCTATTAATATGGGTTTCCTCTCTTCTTTTTTTAATTAATCTAGCCAATGGGCCATCAATTTTGTTTATTTTTTCAAAGAACCAGCTTTTTGTTTGGTTTATTTTGGTTATGGTTTTCTGATTTTCTAATTGGTTAATCTCTGCTTTTAATTTGGTTATCTGGCTTCTTCTAGTAGCTTTAGGTTCCATTTTTTCCTGTTTTTCTAGCTGTTTTAATTGCAACATGAGATTATTTACTTGGTCTGTCTCCATTCTCTTGATGTGGGCACTGAGGGCAATAAATTTGCCCCTCAGGACTGCTTTTGCTGTGTCCCACAAGTTTCTTTGTGAGGTGTTTTCATTTTCATTGAGTTGTAGGAAATGCTTTATTTCTTCTCTGATCTCTTCTGTTATCCAGGCATTGTTAAGGAGTGTGCTGTTCAATTTCCATGTATTGGAGAAATTTCTGCTGTATGCTTTGTTATTGAGAGCTAGCTTGATTCCACTGTGGTCAGATAGGATACAGGGGATTATGTCGATCCCTTTGTATTTGCTTAAGTTCCTTGCATGAACTATGATATGGTCTATTTTGGAGAAAGTTCCATGAGCTGCTGAGAAGAATGTGTACTGTGTTGTTTTAGGGTGAAATACTCGGTAGATGTCAGTTAATTCCGCTTGCAGTATGGCCTCTCTTAATTCGGTAGCTTCTTTGCCAATCCTCTGGTTGGTAGACCTGTCCTTTGGTGAGAGTGGTGTGTTAAAGTCTCCTAGTATTATCGTATTGGGATCTATTTTATTCTGTAAGTTTGAGAGCATTTGTTTGACATATCTAGGTGCACCAATATTTGGGGCATATAAGTTGATGATGGTTATATCCTCCTCTTGGATTGTTCCCTTTATTAATATGTAGTGTCCGTCCTTGTCTTTCTGTACTGATTTTAATGAAAAGTTTATTTTGTCAGATATCAGGATAGCTACACCTGCTTTCTTACTGGGGGCGTTTGATTGGTAGATCCTTTTCCACCCCTTCACTCTGAGTTTGTTTGTATGTTTGGCTGAGAGGTGGGTCTCCTGAAGGCAACAGATGGATGGGTCTTGTTTTCTTATCCAGTCCTCAGTTCGTTTTCTTTTAATTGGCGAATTCAGCCCATTTATATTAAGAGAAAGTATAGAGAGATGCATTGTTGTCCCTGCCATTCCGTTTTCCTAAGTTTTTCTTTTTTCCTTTCCTCCTGTGCTTGCTCAGTTAGACTTTGAGTAATGCCTGTTTGGGGCAGGCCCCAGTTCCTGGCTGCTTTCTTCAGGTTGTGTCCCCCCTCTTAGAATTCTTTGTAATGCTGGCTTAATGTTTATGAATTCATTTAGTTTTTCTTTGCTATTAAAAGTTTTCAGTTCTCCATCAAATGTGAATGCTAGCTTTGCCGGGTAGATCAGTCTGGGTTGGCAGTTATTGGCTCTCAGGGCTCGTATGGTGCTTTCCCAGGCTTTTCTTGCATTCATTGTTTGTGTGGAGAGATCTGCAGTAATTCTTATTTTTTTCCCATTGTAGTATAGCTCCTTCTTCATTTTTGCTGCATGCAGGATTGTTTCCTTATTATTCAGATCTATCATTTTTACTATAATGTGTCTAGAAGTGTTTCTCCTGGGGTCTTGCTTGTTGGGTGTTCGATAAGCTTTTGTGATGTAGTTAAGATGGTCGTTTTTGAGGTGGGGAAAATTTTCATTGATTATCTTGTTAAATAGGTGTTGCATTCCCTTGCTCTGGAATTCCTCACCTTCGTCCACTCCAATTATGCGAAGGTTAAATTTTTTAGCATTATCTGCTTGCTCTTGAATATCCCTTTGGTTTAATTTGAGTAATTTTTCCATATCTGTCACTTTTTGGTCCAGTTGGTGTATTCTGTCTTCTGTATCTGACACTCGACCTTCCATTTCATTCACTCTGTTGACAGTGGCTTCTATTGTGGTTTGCATGGAGGAAATGGATCCCTTTATGGATTCAATGTTGGTTCTCAGAGTACTGATCTCACCTCTCAATGAGGTATGCATTACCTCTAATTTGGCGTTTATCTCACTTCTTATTGAGGTTTGTGCAGCTTCTATTTTTGCATGCATCTCTTGTTTGATACCCTGTATCTCTTTGGATAGTTCATCCTTGTGCTCTTTCAATTTCTGATAAATTTCTCGCTTTATTTCTTGAGTCATTGCCTCCAGCAACCCTTGGAAGTAGCCTTTGTCTTCCATTCCTGCTTTGCTCCCACTGGGGCTCTCCCCTGTGTGGCTGCTGGCTTTTGGGGTGAGCTTGCTGTCCTGGGTGGTAGTAAACCTTGTGATTTTTCTCTGTGATTTTCGCATGGAGGTTCAGGAGACTGCTCTTCAATTTTGTTTTGGTGTGTCTGTCTTTGCTTGGTTGCTGATTCTGTATTGGTAGAGAGAGTCTGTGCCTGATCTGGGTTCTGTTGGGAGCCTATTTCCAGCTGCTATTCTGACTTACTTAGGATTCTCAGCTCTCTGCTGTAGATTGCTGACAGTTCCTGCCTTTGGAAGGGTTGAGCAGCCTAGACTGCTTGTGTTTGCTCCTACGGGTGCTCTTGTGAAGAACAGATGCTCTGGATGCACTCTCCCAAATGCTGGAGTCTGCTATGGGCTCCTGATGTGTTTTTGTTTATTTGTTTTGGGCTGGTTGTGGGCTTGAACTCTAGGTTTGGGTGCTGTCCCTCAGCTTTTTCAGCTCAAGGCTGGCACCCTACCGTTTGAGCCACAGCACCACTTCTGACCCTTTTTGCTTTTGTGATGCTGAGGAATCAGATGCAGGGCCTCATACATCCAAGACTATCACTCTATTGCTGAGCCGCCTTAACAGTCTGAGCTCCTGCTTACTATCAGGTGCTGGCAGCCTGTGTTGCCCAATTCCCAGTCTAGGGTATATGGGTGGAGTTTTGGTGGGGTTTGGGCTTCTCTTGTCCTGGGCCTCCAGGTCTTTTGTTGTCACAGGCGTGCTTCCCGGGGGAGTGTTGTTTCCTGGTTTTCTCCCCTCTGTTGAGGCGTATGCTCAGCTTTTTACTTCAATTGGGAGGAGTTGGTTGTGTTGTTCAGGCGCCGGATCCCCGGGCTTGGTTCCGGCCCCAGCCTGGAGCGCGCTTGTTAGGCCTGTGCTGATGTGTATACCCCCTAGGTTATACAGCCTGGGGGACACAGTTCAAATTTCTTCTACTGTTGGTAGTCTTGACCCAGGGGCGCTGTTCCTGGCTTGGGCATTTAAGCTCCCTTCCAGGGGTGCTCTTGCTCTAGCCTGGCCAGCTGAGTGTGCTCCACGGGCTGGTGGAGCTCTCAAACAGTTCCCAGTTTTAGTGGGTCCTGTGGTCCGGGTGCTGGGGTAGGGAGTCTAGGTCAGGGTCTGGGGATTCCCTCCAGCTCTGGTCTCCCTTGAGGGATACACTTCCCCTGTGGGGTACTCACCCTGGAGCTGGTTGTTTCTGTGTGGTGTAGGTCGTCAGTTGTTGTTGCAATCCGGGCTGGGTTGGGCGGTGGTGGCTCTGTGTGATTCTTTTCTGTCTCTGCCTCTGTCGAAGCTGTTGGGTCAAGAGTGTCCACGCTCAGGCAGCTTCTTCTCGGTACCTCTGGGGCCCAAGTGACCCCGCCAGGTTGTTGCGATCGTGATCGGGCGGGCGGGTGGTCTGCAGACAGGACCCTTTGTCGCGCAGAGCCGCTTTGGCGGGATGGAACCTCTCTGCTCGGGTGGAGAGTGCTGGATCGTTGCGATCGCGATCAGGCGGGCCGGGTGGTCTGCCGCAGGTCCTTTTGTCACTCTGCTGATGCCGAGCGGATTTGGCGGGATGGAGCCTCTCTGCTCGGGTGGAGAGTGAGGGGTGGGGGTGGGATCCTCGTGGAGACTCCCGGCTGGTAGGTTTCTCTGTTCCTGGCGATCTGCTGTTCTGCAAACCAGTACCTGATGTTCTGAAAGTGGCCCCCTGTGTCTCTGCTGTTTCTCTGGGGCTCCCACAGCCCCTGCCGGGCCGGCTGGCCGGCGGCTTGGCGCGCTGCCGCGCGGCCAGTAAAGGTTGGGGGAGGGGTCTTCGCTTTTCTCTGTTTTGAAATTCTTTTCCTCTTTCTTTTTTGTTATTCTCCGCCTCTGGTTTTTCTCTGAGTGTTCGTCTTTTTGTTGTTGTCGGTCTCTTGGGGAGATTAAGCGTTGGAACTCGAACTCTCTTTTTGGTTGGAGAGCGCTGTGGCGTTTCCCTACTGCCCCGTCGCCATCTTGGTCCCCCTTTCCAAGTGTCAGTCTTTTAAGGAAAAATATAACACATACTTGGGCAAGGAAGAAAATGAAGCTGAGCTACGTGTAGTAGAATAATATGTTTTTGGAAGTATAGGTTCTTTTCATTTTTACAACATTTTCCTCTACAATTGGCACTACAAACATGACTCATGTACAGTCACCAATGTCCCTAAGTTGTAGACTGAAAGAATGTGTGTTACTCAGTATTTCTTTTCAAAAGTGACACATAGCAAAACAAAGCTGTTTAACAAGCTGTTGGGGGGAAAAAAGGGTAAAAACCTAGGGGATTTTATAATTTTGTAAATGTTGTTGAAATAGGGGGAAAGATGATATATACTTATTCCTTAACAGTTTAGAAATAGAATAGAGACTGTGTTCTTTCAGAAAATTTCCTAACTAGTAGTTCATTGAAAGAGTTTCATCCTAATCCATTTCTTGTGTTTTTAATTTCATGGTTAAGAAAATGTGTACTTTCCCCTCCTTTGCTTTAAAAGTTATTTTGTGCTTTTTGTAAATCCTTTGAGTTAGGTGGGGCAAATGACATCATGTATTGGAGAAGAAATAATTTCCTGTGCTAGCAATTACATCAGATATTGTGTATGAAAGTTTAATCTCAAAACCAGCCCTACTTAAGAAATGTATGCATTATCCTGCCCATGTAATTGTAGCCCCTCTGTACAGTATGTTCTCAAATAAAATAAAATAATATTAAAAAAAAAACCAGCCCTACTATTTTCTCTTTGGTGGTCTTGGTTAGGCTTATTATTATTATTATTATTATTATTATTATTATTATTATTATTATTGTCATCTCTATTATCATTACAACCTTCTTTATGATACTTGCTTTTTTTATCATTCATTCTTTTTTTATTGTGAAAATACTGTACAGAGGGGTTACAATTACATGGGCAAGATGATGAGTACATTTCTTTTTTTTTTTGTGAACATACTATACTGAGGCGTTACAATTACATGGGTAAGATAATGAGTACATTTCCTATCAAGCATTGTAGCCTCCTCCTTTGTTTACCTTCCACATACCTTCCCAGCCTCCCCCCGCCCCCCCCAATCCTCCCCCCCACCACCAAAGCTGTAAAATTCGTTTTCGACATGACTACTTGTACTTCTCATTGCTGCAACGGGTCCACCTGTATCCTTATTTAAATGACTTGTTTTTCCCCTTCCCCTCCACAAATTATACCGACATCAAATACAGTGAAAGCAGGGGTTATACTGTGGGGGAGGGACATACAAAGCAACAAAGAAATAATCTTATAAATGCGTTAGAAACAAATGCATGAAAGAAAAAAACATTTAAATACATATCTTAAGGTTCATTTTCCTAACATCACCTTATCTGACCTTTTCTGCTTGACTCATACATATACTAGATATTGCAAATAAGGGAAACCATGAGACCTATGTTTCTTTGGGCCTGGCTTACTTCACTTAATATAATTTTTTCCAAGTCTTTCCATTTCCTAGCAAATGGGGCAATCTCATTCTTTCTGATGGAGGCATAGAATTCCATTGTGTATATATACCACATTTTCTTGATCCATTCATCTACTGAGGGGCATCTGGGTTGGTTCCATATCTTAGCTATGAAGAAATGCTCAACCTCCCTAGCCATAAAAGAAATGAAAATCAAAACAACATTGAGATACCACCTCACCCCAGTTAGAATGGCAAAAATCAAGAACTCTAATAACAACAGATGCTGGAGGGGATGTGGACAGAATGGAACCTTATTTAATTGTTGGTGGGAGTGTAAACTTGTTCAACCACTTTGGAAAGTAGTATGAAGGTTCCTCAAAAGACTCCACATAGAGCTCCCCTATGACCCAGCAATCCCACTTTTGGGCATTTACCCAAATGTTTAGAAACAAGACCACACTAAAGCTACCAGCACAGCTATGTTTATTGCAGCATTATTTACCATAGCTAAGATATGGAAATAATCTTTATTTAAAAGAAAACAGTTTATATATTTTGCTAAGTTTTTTAATTGAACTCTCATGGAGTAAATCTTAACCCATACTAGTCATTTTATAAAAGCTTATTTACTTCAGTTCTTTATGGCACACAATGTATGTGTTATATGTAACATTTTTATTATATATTTTGTATTAATATATTACTAATATGTGTATATCATTTTATTTACAAATAATTTATGAATTATTTATCAATAAATTATGAGGTTCACATCATTTTATTCCTCATTCATCATAAATTTTTAATATAAATTTTAGGTCCAAAATGTTTAAGAAGAAAATTTTGATGTAGATATATCTTAGTTCCTGAAGACAAACTCTTACTCCACAGTGTATGACTTAGTGTTCTTCAATAAGTAAAGGTCTTACCAATATCTCTTGTATGAATAATACTCTACAATGATAAATACATTTTCTGGCAGTTTATAGCTACCTCAACAAAGACTCATTCTTCTGGGATTGTGAAAAAAAAAAAACAGAACAGTAAATACTAAGATCGTTTTTTTACCCCAGTGAATATAAAATTTGTCATCTTCATTTTAAGTGTATAGTTTAATAATACCATCGTCAATTTTTTTGCTCAATTTTTACACAGTTTTTTTTAATTGTGTAGCTGTATTCATTAAAAAGAAAACAACATGCTAGGCGCAGGTAGCTCATGCCTATAATCCTAACTACTTAGGAGGCTGAGATCTGAGGATTGCAGTTCAAAGCCAACCTGGGCAGAAAAGTCCATGAGACTCTTACTGCCAATAAACCACCAGAAAACCAGAAGTGGAACTGTGGCTCAAGTGGTAGAGAGCCTGCTTTGAGCTGAAGAGCTGAGGCACAGCACCCAGGCCCAGAGTTCAAGCTGACAAAAAAAGAAAAAAAGAAAAGGAGAGAGAGAGAGAGAGAGAGAGAGAGAGAGAGAGAGAGAGAGAGAGAGAGAGAGAGAGAGAGAAAAGAAAGAAAGAAAGAAAAAGAAAGAAAGAAAGAAAGAGGGAGGGAAGGAAGGAAGGAAGGAAGGAAGGAAGGAAGGAAGGAAGGAAGGAAGAAAAGAAACAGAATACACAACTCCCTTTGAGCCAGGCACTGGTGGCTCACACCTATAGCCTAACTTCTCAGGAAGCTGAGATCTGAGAATCTCAGTTCAAAGCCAGCCTGGGCAAGGAAGTCTATGAGACTCTTATCACCAATTAACCACCAGAAAACTAGAAGTAGAGCTGTGGCTCAAAGTGGTAGAGCTCTAGCCTACTTGAACAAAAGAGTTCAGCGACAGGGTCCAGGCTCTGAGTTCAAGCTCTACAACCACCACAACCAACAACAAAACAAAACAAAACGAAACAAAACTTCCTTATTTCCTACTCACTTACATCACTTTTTGTTTAACTTCTTAGTTAATGGACAATCTGGTTGTTTTTCTCTCTTGGCTTTTATGAACACAATTATAGAAATACCTCTTTGAGACTCTGATTTCAATTTTGGCTATTTACCCAGAGGCAGGATACTAGAGTAAAATTTTATTTTTTTGTTGTTGTTGGTCATGGGGCCTGAACTCTGGGCCTAGGCACTGTCCCTCAGCTCTTCAGCTCAAGGCTAGTGTTCTACCACTTGAGCCACACAGCATCACTTCTGGCTTTTTCTCTTATGTGGCGCTGAGGCATTGAACCCAGGGCCTCATGCATATAGGGCAAGCACTCTACCACTGGAGCTACTTTCCCAGCCCAGTATTCCATTTTTAAATGTTTGAGGAGACATTTTCTGTAATCATTACACTGTTTTACAGCCCCCACCAACAGTGCCCAGGACTTGTACTTCCTATGCATTTTTGTCAGTACTTACTGTAAGATAATCTTTTGTAATTTTTATTTTAATTTCACTAATGACTAGTGCTATCGCACATTTTCCTCTGCATGTTGGCTGTTTATCTATTTGAAGACTTGTCAGTTTAAATTCTTTTCCCATTTTTAATGTGATTTTGTTATTGAGTTGTAAGAATTCTTTACATATTCTGAATAATAACACCATAGAAAATACATGATTTGCAAAGATTTTCTCTCATTGTATAGGATGTCTTTACATTCTTTTGATTGTGTCCTTTGACACATGAAAGTTTAAGTTTGATGCTGTATAGATGGTCTTGTTTTTCTTTTATCACTTATGCTTTTGATATCATGAAAAAAACAATGCCAAATCAGCTGTTGTAAAGCATTTTCCCTTACATATGTTTACAGAATGTGCATCATTTGGGATCTTATATTTAGTTCTTTAATCCATTTTAAGTAATTTTGTTATATGATATATAAGGGTCAACCTTCATTTTTATTTTTTGCATGCATATAGATATCCAGTTTTTCTAGCACCATTTGTTACTAGGTGATGAAGGAAGAGATAATCCTTTCTGAGAATAGTCTTGGCATGCTTATTGAGGATCATTTGACCATATCCAGGATAGTTAATTTCTAGGTTCTCTATTCCATTGGTCTATGTCTCTGTCTTTATCCTAATACCACACTCTTTGATTACAGTAATGTATATGTGTCTTTGTGATACATTTTGAAATCATGAAGTATGAATCCTTATAAAATTTGTTTTGACTATGTAAAGACCTTGAGAATATGTATGAATTGTAGGATGAAGTTTTTCTATTTTTGCAAAAATTGGCTTTGAGATTTTTATAGGAATTTCTGTGAGTCTGTAGGTTGCTTTGAGTAGAATGGGCATCTTAACAGCATTGAATTTTCGAATCCATTAACCCCAAGTGTCCTTTCACTTATTCATGTTGCCTTCAATTTCTTTCTATTTTGTAGTTTACAGCATAGGAGTGTAATTTTTTTTTATTATTTTTCCTGTTGCAGGACTTGAACTCAGGGCCTGGTGCTGTCCCTGAGCTCTCTCACCAAGGCTAGCACATATTGGGCCTGTGAACAACTCCTTTATGGTACTTTATCTCCTGTTCCATGTTTCCCACAGTCCATTGACTAGAATGTGAAGGCAGGCAAGGGAGGGTGTTGTGACAAAGCAATTGATAAGAGCTTCGGAGTCTGAGATTGATAGAAGGAATAAATCAGAAAATATCCATGACAAAACACTTTGTAACCCATCATAGCCAAAAGAAATGACAGCAGTGGTAACACCTTTACTTGTTGATGTTGCTCGCAATGTATTTTGCCTCCACATCAGTCAGTCCGTCTTTCTGCGGTCTACTAGTGGCAGTGTCCTGTGCTTCAATGAGCAATGATTTATTTCCTGGAAGTCAGGCACTTGTCTAGGCACATCAAGAGAGTTCCTAGGTGTGTATAGCAATAGAGGAAATGCTTTACCTGAATGTCTTCTGTCCATCAGCTCTACCTGCATATGGCACTCTGCAAGACAGGATTGAAGGAAAAGAAAAACCTTCTACAAGAGAGATCTGGAAGCAGGGGTGATATTTGAGAAGACAGGGGCAGGAGTATCTAGGGAGGGCAGAGGAATGCACACAGAGTATGCCAGGGACACAGAGGAACCTGATGACTTCACTTCTGGCCTTACATTTTAGGAACACCTGTTATTTAGGAACATCCCCACCGTCAGGCTATCTTTGAATGTCAGGATGCAAAATGTGCAATTCTGATGAAAGGAAGGCTCAGATGTACCCGCCTGGCCTGGCATGAGGAACTGTGAAGAGAGGGGACAGTGCACAGGGTGTGATGCTCATGGGTTTCTTTCTTTCCCTCAGAACCATTTCATAGAATCAGCAATCCTTCATTTCTCTGAAGCCATTTCTGGATTCCTCAAAATAGATACCTCTGTAACTTGGTGAAGAAAACTTAATATGCAGCTACTACATATGTGAGCATGGAATTTCTGGTGACAAGTTTGCAAAACATGCCTTGAGTGCCTAAAAATATCTTTTCATTTTCTGGTAATAGGTTTGTGACTCCTATCCCACTGAAGTGTATGTTCCCAAATCAGCCACAGCACACATCATTGTGGGAAGTTCCAAATTCCGGAGTAGACGGCGATTTCCCGCCCTTTCTTACTACTATAAAGATAACCATGTAAGTCTCCAGACATGCCTTTGTTTTATGCTTTTCTTTACTTGTTTTTATCATACATGGCCATTTTTAGTTGCCTTGTGACCTGGTGCGTGTATGCTTGAATAATCATTATTCTTTCCGGACAGAATCTCATATAGCTTAAATTGGCCTAAACTTAAGTCTGACATCAAACTTGAGATTCTCCTGACTCAGCCTCCATAATGCTGGGATTACAGGTATTTGAATTCTCTTAAAGGTTTTTGGATGTCCCTAGGTATGCTATGACAGCTTTGCCTCTTGTAGAAGTTGGCTTCCATAGTTATTTGACAATAAAGTAATGGTGTAGGCTCAGACAATAACTGAAGTTAATCAACCATGTAATACTGTCATCTTCCACCCTTTCAGGAGGGCACTCTGCCTATTCCCGGAGGACCTTTTGTATGCCTGTTTCAGAAAGGCTCTGAAGCCCATAAAACATTCTTTTTCCTCTTTCTCTTTTCTCTTCCCACCTTGCTCCTTCCCCTTCCTCTTCTTCTTAGTCTTCCTTTTCTTCTCTCTCCCCTCTCCCGTCTCTTTCTTCTCTCTCCTCTCTTTCTCTCTCTCCCTCATCTGCTTTGTTTATTTGCAATACTAGGGTTTGAGCTTGGCCTTGCACTTGGGGGCCGGTGCTATACTGCTTGAATCACAGTCTCAGCCCTTTTTGCTTTTGCTATTTTTTTTTGGATAAAGTCCAAAAACAATATTTTTGGAAGGAGTTCTCACTTGACTTTTTGTCTTTGCTGTCTTGTAATTGTGATCCACCCAAGTAGCTGAGATTATAGATGGGATCTGAGTAGCTGGTATCACAAGCCATACCTGTTCTTCACTAGGCTGAACTGCACAGCAACCAATTATAGTATAGAATAAATTATTTTCTGCATAAACGATTTTAGGTCTTTAAAGGTGTAAAAGAGAGATGTCTTCCTAAGCACTGCTACCTGGTCTAGTTACCCAGGGAAATACATAATATGCATGAGCACTCACCCACTCTAAAATCTATTTTGTAGTGGAATAAGGATCAAATTTGTGTCTTGTTATAATGTTATATTTTAATACCTAGTTTGATTCTTACAAATGCGTCTAATTAGACAAGGACTTCTCATAAAGGGAAGCATTATCACTGAGAGTGTTTTTCTGTACTTACATGGAATACCAAAGTAGTTTTCCATGTGTTCATTGCTCATCAGAACCCATCCTTAGCACAAGCTATCTTCCATAAAAGCAAACAGGTACAAATTCCATAAATGTGCTGACTTTTTTTCTTTCCTTTGGTGATTTGAGATATTTTAGGGGTAAGTGTATTTTTTTTCTACCCCAGTAGAAATTAGGCTCATGAATAAGAATATAGATCACATCTTAAAGTTAAACTTGTAGCTCCAATGTATCAACCAAAGAACACAGTATATTTTGATATCATATCATTTTATGATATCTGAGGTCTTACTGAGCATTATTTGCTATATAAATGCCTCTGCTGAGGGTACATAAGTTCATTTGGATCATCTGTCACTGTGCATGGGGTTAGAATCATGTCCTGTTCATCTGTTGGTGCGTTAGATGGCTGCCAGCACAGACACCTGACCCTGTTTATTACTCACATACACTCACTGCTCAGGAGAGGAGGACGTCATGTGCCACAAAGAGTCTTATAGGGTTGTAGTGGAGAAACAGGGTGACCAAGCCAGAGGCTGGGACAGGCAGGAACTGAAACCCCATACTCAGGAGAGCAGGAGATGCCCTGTGTGTTAGATAAGGGACATTGTTTAATGAGGAAACCTCACTAGAAGAAGATTGTGGAGAGTAACATATATTGTGGCCTCAGTTTTAAGAGATGTCAGAGAAACCATAATATTAATTTGAGGCCTACACCAAACATGAATTGTTTGGAGCCAGTTGGAATCTAACAACTACACACCACAGAGATGTGTAGATATCCCTTGAGTACAGAATTCTGGGTATGTTTGTAATAGAGACCACTTAGAGATGTTTTACCCTTTGTTCTTAATTATTGTGATACAGTTTTTGTTTTTTTGTTTTTTTTGGGTCCGGTTGTGGAGCCTGAGCTCTGGGCCTAGGCGCTGTCCCTCAGCTCTTCAGCTCAAGGCTAGCGCTCTACCACTTGAGCCACAGCGCCACTTCTGGCTTTTTTCGTTTTGCTTATGTGGTGCTAAGGAATTGAACCCAGGGCTTCAGGCATGCAAGGCAAGCACTCTACCACTGAGCCACCTTCCCAGCCCTGTGATACAATTTTAAAAGAAGTTATTTTACTTTAGATTGCCACAATGTGGTCTCCACAATTCACAGCACAAACTTCTTGAAGATTTCCCATGAGGCAGTTTTTCCTAAGAAGAATACAAACCTGTTCATGGTCATCACATATTGAAACTTCCTATGTGTTAGACACAGTTCTAGGAGTGTTACAGTGTTATATAACTTGTCACACCCTGTGATTTTAATATTACCTATTTTGTACATTAAATAAAAAGATCCAGAGAAAACATGTAAATTACCCAAGATTATATTGAATGAGAGTTAAACTACCAGCAATTCAAGCCAGATGATCTTGAATGCTGATTTTAGTGCTGTATCTGGCTATCTGACTTATTTCCTCCTGGGATGCTATATTATTTTAGTTAAGAATTCAAGATCAAGAACTACATTGTCTGGATTCTCAGTTAGTCTCAGTCTCCCCAGCTGTAAAGTAGTGTCTGCCACATAGCACTCAAGATGTGCTGGATATTATTTTGTGAATGTGCCAGTCTTGGGGCTTAAACTCAGGGCCTGGTCTCAGACCTTGAACTTTTTTGCTCAAAGCTAGTGCTCTACTACTTGAGCCACAGCTTCACTTCTGGTGTTTTTGGTGGTTAAATTGGAGATAAGTGTCTCATGGACTTTCTTGCTAGGAGCTGGATTTGAACACAGTTCTCAAATCTCAGCCACCTGAGTAGGTAGGTTTACAGGAGTGAGTCACTGATGTCCAACAAGAATATTTTAATTATCAATAGAATTGTGAATCAGAGACTCCTCTGGAAATGGGTTAGAATGTTAGGAACACTTTTAGGTACTGATGGTTCACTTCTGTAATCCTAGCTACTTAAGAGTCTCAGGTCTGGAGCATGGCAGTTCTAGGCCAGACTGGGAAGAAAAGTCTGCTAGATTCCATTTCAAAATAACTAGCTAAAAGCAAGGGTGGTAGAGTGGTAGAGTGTTAGTGTGTTAGTCAAGAAAACAAGCTTAGCAAGCTCAAGGCCTTAAGTTTAAATCTCAGTACCAAAAAACAACAAACAAAACAGAAATGTTACTAGATGACGGCTATACTCACTCAATAACCAAACTTTTACAGATACATATAGGGTTCACAAAAGTACTCAGAAACTACCTTACAGTCTCTTCAAAGCTGAGGTATATAAACGATCACTGAGTTGACAAAGAATTCCGTCAGAACACATCACAGGTATTAAGAAAATTGCAAAAATACCAAAATTTAGTCTGGTATATCCATTTTGCTGGGGTTTTTTTTTTGTGTGTGTGTAAATCTGTTCTGTCCTAACTCTTCATTTAAAGGTAGTTGCTGGGCTGGGCATGGTGGAAAACACCTGTAGTCTTCAGTATTTGGGAGGTAGAGCTAGGAGAATCATGGTCCAAGGGTAGCCTAGGCAAAAGAGCTGCAAAATAAATGAAAAGAACTAGGGATATGGCTCAAGTAGGCACTGAAATGAATCACCAATATCACTCACATAGACACACACACACACACACACACACACACAATTTATCTGCTTTCCTCTAGAAGGCAGTTAGTAACAGTTGTAGTCACTAATTCTCTTCATTTCATAATCAGAATCTCACTGGTTTAAAGAGTTTAGGTGAAAAGAATTTTCAAATTCTTTGCCTTTAAAGCTTCCACCCTCCTCTCTTCTGGTGGAATCTAGGAGATTGCCTGGTGGTATTTTGCTAACCCAGATAAAGTTCCCTAAAAAACCAACTCAGAACTATTTTTCTTTCCAGTCAGAATTCTCTCACAGCAGGGTGACAGATCCTGATTCCTTAAGGATCCAAAGAGTGTGACTCCAATGCAGGCTGGCTGTGGTAGTTTCCTGCTGTCCATTGGACACACCAACCTCTCACCAATCCCTGGTGACATGTCATCTTACTAATGGATCTTGCCCTGGCTCTGTGCCCTCTGCCATGTTCTGACTCTAGTCCCTTTTTCCCCTCCTCACTGTTCAAGACTTAGACAGCATCCCTTTACTTTGCCTCTCCTTTCCCATACACTGCCCTCCTGATTCCGAAGCAAGTCCAGTATCCTTGAACCATATCAGCCGTTGCCTATGTGAGGACAGAATAATACTAGAAGCGGTGTGGTCACTGTTCTAATGATTCTTACTTTTGAGCTAATGAGAAGTAAGCCCTTTTTCTCTAGTGAAGAGCACTGAAGCTTGTGTTTTCCTGGAGAAACCCAACCCTTTGCTGTGTTGTCATGGGCTGGGCTTTTAGGACAGGAGAGTTAGGGTTGATCTCAGAGGGAGTGGGCGATGATGAGAGATGACTGTTTGCACTGTTTTGTTCCTTAGCCTGCCCCGAGGCTGACCATTGCTATCTGCATCTTCTTACAGTAGAATAAGCCATCTCAGTTGTAGATTCTGAGTTAGTCATGTGTTTCATTCAGATTCATATTTACTTTTTAAGATACACTACCCCACGATATATAAGACTAAGCAGTCTCAGTATAAATTTCATTGAGTCATTCATATATTCCATTCATAGATTTATATTATTTTATAAACAGCCAAGTCCACAAAAAATACCATGAGTACATTCATTTTATAGTTTCAAGATTATCTGCAGTTGGTTACTAATCATTCAGGAAAAGCTGTATCAGCTAATGAGGCCATCTGTAGTCACCCCTTGGGGTCTGTGGAAGACTGGCTCTAGCATTCCCACCATGTACTGAATCCTGAGGATACTTAAGTCACTTACATATAAATGGCATAGCATTTCCATCTGCAACCTGCATACATCTTCCTGAGTACTTTCAATGGTCTCTACATTACTTCTGTATTATTTAAGAAATAATGATGAAAGGATCTAGGTTTTACTCTATAAATATTTGGCCACAGATGGTTGAATCCACCATTGGTTGAATCTGGAGAAGTAGGGCTTGCGAGTGCAAAAGGATGATTCCCCTGTGTTAGAATTATAGGATAGGGAAATCCCGAGATTGAATGCAATTGAGTCTGAAGAAATTCCTTGTTTCTCAACATGCCTAGTGCAGGTATATGTCTGATGTTTTCAGGCACCAAAGCTAGTAACCTGGACCTTGTGAAATTTTAACATGGAGAATTAGGATTGATGTTTTTAAATAGACTAGTTTTTAAATGATGATTAAAATATTTTTAATAATCTTGTTGTTAATAGCAACCTATAAGTTTGAGTAGTCATTTATTTTGTAGTTACACTTCTAGCAGGAAAATGAAAGAATATCAGGGAAAAGGAAAGTAGGTTATTTAAATGGCTACAGTTTCAAGAGGTGGATCTTATCTAAACATCTTCACACATTCCTAGTATTGTACAGAGTGTTTTGGTACTGCTTGCCCATGTAGTGGTTTCTTTGACCTGATTTGAAAATAAACAAACCTTGATTTCCACAGTTTTATCATATTTTCACAAGCTGGCATGGGGTGAACTAAAGTGCTCTGAGACCCCGAGGGTCTCTGCGGGGTGCAGTTGCCTAATGGTGCCATGTTGTTGTGCCCTTTCCCCACAGGCCTCCATCTGCCGTAGTAGCCAGCCCCTCTCTGGCTTCAGTGCCCGGTGCTTAGAAGACGAGCAGATGCTTCAGGCCATCAGGAAGGCCAATCCGGGAAGTGACTTCATTTATGTGGTGGACACGAGGCCTAAAGTAAGTGTCACCATTCGGAGGCATGTGAGGAAGCTGAAGTTAAGTCAGATCCTTTAGGTCCCCATCACTTGTTCTGATTGCTTCATCAGCAAAAGAACAGTTCCTTTTACTCCGTCAACACGTGGACTTCCTGCCTGAGTTCCTGAATGCCTGACTGTGTTGAGTCCCGTTCTGTTTCCTCTGCTCCTGGTTTACACTGGACACATGATGAATAAGTGCAGGTTAATATCAGAGACAACTCCCCTAATATATGCAGTTATCATCTAATTTGTTTTTAAAACATGTCTTTCTGCTCTGACAGCATGAGATTGACTCTGGAGCTTGAACTCTTCAATTGTTGTGACATATGCAGCTATACTTTTTCCAATTTTACTTGTAGTGATCCTATACTTATAATTGAAAAGATCTACAAAACATCATGTTAAGTTAAAAATGAAGCAAGCTACAAACTAAGATGCATACTATGTTTATGGGTTTTTTTTGGAAAAAAACTACAGGCATATAAAAATATATAGAAAAAAGGTCTGGAAGGATAAGCCCTAAGCCATTAAAGTACCATGGAGAAGAGAAAAGGATTAGAGGAGGTTTAGAACTTTCTACTTGTCTATTTTTTGGCAACATATCATAATTACCTATGTATTAATTTTCTAATTTATGAAAGCATCTAGTTGGAAATAATAGTAGTCACCAAGAGGTAAGCAATGTACCTCAAATTCAGCCTTAGTTTTGTTTAAGCAGACTCAGTGTTGGGTGCAATACAATTGCCAATTTTGTTCCTTAGACTCAATTTTTTTTTGAAAGCAATAAGCAAATGGAGCTCTCGGAGTGGAGTGCTAGTGAAAACTTGGAATCAAGTGGTAAAGCACCAGCTATGAAAAACCTAAGAGAGAGCATTCTGGCCCTGAGTTCAAGCCCTAGAACCAATATAAAAACAAAAACAAAGCAAACATAAAAAACAAAAAAAACCCAAACCCCAAAAAACCCTGAAAAAAAATAACTGAAAAGAGAGATGAAGGAAGGGAGAGCCAAAGAGAGGGAGAAGACAGAATGAAATGTCCTTCTTCAACATATCTGGCATTGTAATCTCTAGCCAGTCATGAAAATATAACTGGGTATATGAATGATGCCATGTAAAAACGTGTATGAATAACTTCATTATTAATAATAACAAAACAGAATAACTGAGTGTTCAGCTTAGAATAGAGTATTGTGGTCTATCCATTCAGTGGAACATTATTCAAGTATAAAAAGAAACGAGGTACTGATACAAAGTATAATATGGCTGATGATTGAAAATGTTATGCTAGGGTTGGGAAGGTGGCTCAGTGGTAGAGCGCTTGCCTTGCATGCTTGAGGCCCTGGGTTCGATTCCTCAGCAGCACATAAGCAGAAAAAGCCAGAAGTGGCACTGTGGCCCAAGTAGTAGAGCGCTAGCCTTGAGCTGAAGAGCTGAGGGACAGCGCCCAGGCCCAGAGTTCAAACCCCATGACTGACAAAAAAAGAAAGAAAGAAAGAAAGAAAATGTTATGCTAAGTGAAAGAAGGCAGTCACAGAAGACTCTCATTGCAAGATTCCTTTTATCTGAAATGTCAGGAATAGGCAAATTAATAAGGAAAGACACTGTTGCCTAGGGCTGATGGCTGTTAATGAATAGGAGATTTCTCTTTAGAATAATGCAGATGTTCTAAATGTTGAAAATGAACTTTACAACTTTGGGGGGGGGAGTTGGGGAGGTGGGGAGGAAAGGGATAGTAAGGGAAAAATAAAGGAGGGTGTAACCATGCTCGATAGGAAATGGACTCATTACCTTGCTCATGTAACTGTAACCCCTCTGTACAATATCTTTACAATAAAAAATATATATTAAGAAAAAAACAAGAAAACATTATGGTGAGAGTTGTAAAATTACATGAATATTCGAAATTCTGCATCATTGAATTGTATCTTTTAAATGAGTGAGGTGGACAATATGTGAATTATGTCAGTGTAACAATTATTCATGTTTTTTTGTAATTTTTGTAATGTCTGTCAATGTATTCATGTTATTTTCCAATAACATGAATAAATAAGAAGAATTAGAAAGTGAAATAATAGGATCAAATATTGGAGTTACTTAGATTATATACCACAGTTATTTATAGACATGGTCTACTTTGGTAGGTGGAATGAGAAATAATGAGACTGGGTGCTATCTTCGTGTAGCTCCTTAGAACCTGATAATGTACTGTTTCTCTGAGCCTCATTTCACCAAATTCTGTGATTAGTACATTAGACCACTTAATCTGCTGTTTTTGCAGTGTAGTATCAGTGTCCTATTGACACGGAATTGACCTCAGAATAGTCCTGTCTGTTCTGACCACAGCATGTTGTGGGGAAAGTGGCCTGAGTAGTTAGGATTGAGTTCACTCTTAGATGTCACTCAGTGAATCAGCCATGAAGAATGACAGTGACATATGATGGGTAGGTCACATTTGCATTCTAACAGATTATATAGCATGGGTCCCTTTCTTTTAAATAAAATTTCAAAGCACAGTACACAGATACAAGCTTCAAATCAGAAACAAAAGCAGCTTCTCTGCTTGACTGTATTCACTTGCAAGAAATCTACTGTCCCTGTTCTCTTTCAACTTGACCTTTGCTTTTGGCTTGCATTTTAACCTCTTCCTTAGAACTGCCTTTGCTCGTCTTCCTGTGTCTTTTGTATAATTAAAATTGAGCTGCTTTGAATTTCCTAGTAGTTGCAGATAATGGACTGAATGCCTGCTTCTTAGATACACTAGAGATGAGAGATGAAAAGAAAAGACAGAGCCTTTATCAAGTAGAGACTAGAAAGTCTTTTTTTTTTTTTTCCTATCCTGCTTTTCCAGCTTTAAATGCAGGCACACAGTCTGGTGCTAATTTAAGAGCTAGTAATGCAAGTTTGTACTATGTTATATAAGCCTTCCCTAGAATGTAACAGCTGTAAGGCCAGGCATATTCCAGATTTAAAACAAATTAATCAAAGGATTTGATCTGCAGTGTATATTTAGCACTCCGTGTGTTTACTTTCAGCAATAAGTAGTTTGACGCTGGTGCATTAAAGAAAATTGACGACTCTAATGCTTATCCATGCACATGCACTTCACGTGATTTTTAAACTGTTTGCCTCCAGCTTTCATTCTATTGTATCTATTGTATCTATTGATTTATGTCCCAGAGTGTGTTAGACTTCTTCGGTAGCCAGGACACTGAGCTGATGTTTGCTGCAGAACTGTAGACCATAGCACATGGTCACTTTCCAGGTTTGTTCACAGGTTTAATTAAAAGAGAAGGCTTGGGAGGGAGACCTTGTCATTCAAGCAAGGCTCAAACATTTGTTTGATGAAAGCTTAGTAAATTTTCCTGACACTGCAGTAATAGCAGACAAAAAATGGTGTGGTTCTCACACATGTACAGTATTGAATATGTGTTCAAAAACGATGTCCTTGAGGTCACATATTACTGCTAGAGTTTGGTGCTTTAAGAAAACACATTTAAAAAAAGTATAACTTTTGTTGAATTGTAGGTTGAGGAGTAGCTCATTTTTATCTCAACCTTGTTCATGAATTTATCACATGTTCTGGAAACTTGCTGAGCTTTCAAAAATGCCAGGTGCTTTCTCTTTTAAATCTTACAAGAATCCTGCAGATTAGGCTTTCTTCCTTTCTTAAGATTAAAGAGATTACATAATACACCCAACACCACACAGTTCAGGGCAGATACCAGATTCAGAGATAGGTCTATCTGACTCCAGAGCCAATGTTCTTTGTGTTTGACCATGGTGGTTTTTCTGTTTGCAAAGACAATCTCCAGTGAAACCTTATCCACACTTGAAGGATCATGAGGGTTACCATGGCTGAGTTGAGTGCAGTCCCAGTGAAGTTAGAGGTGCAAAATCTCAAGGACCAACCGTGAGTTCATCTAGAATCAAGCCAGGGCCAGAGGAGCTGTGAAGAAGTGTTGAACCATGAAAAGAAGGAACAAGGTTAAAACAGACACCTGGTCTGTGTTGATGTTCAGCCTTTTGTTCTTGTTCCCTTGCCAAAGATTTGCTTCATAGCTGTGGTCTCTGATTTCATCATGTCAGTGATTTTTTTTTCATTATGTAATAGGATGTCACATGAGGTGTTTTCCTCTTTCTCTGGAACTGATGATGAGGTAGTATCTACTCATTGAATCCTGGAAAGGTATCTCTAAGAAATACAGGTGTGAAGATTATGGGCGACTGCAAGAACAGAGGCTAGGATCCAATTTTCGAGTTCAGTGTAAGAAGTTAATTGGTGCCTGCCGTTGTGGTAATGTGCAGACGAAAGCTGATAGGAAGGTAGCAGCCTGTATAGTGGCAGTAGAGAAATCTGCATGCCTGCTCAAGTATGGGGGAAATTTCTCTGGGTCAGACTGGACCTAAACCAACTTGCTAGACCCTTTTTAAAAATATGTTTTTTATTATAAAAATACTGTACAGAGGGATTACAGTTCATGAGTAAGGTAATGAGTACTTTTCCTATGGAGCATTATTACCTCCTCCTTTGTTTTTCCCCTACCATCCCTTCCCTCCCTGCCCCCACCCCCACCCCCACTCCCACCAACATTGTAAAGTTCGTTATCAACATAGTGTCTTGTACATCTCATTGTTACAGTGGGTCATCCTGCATCCTTATTTCAGCATCTTGTTATTTCCTTTCCCCTCCTCAAATTAGAAAAAATGTATATACAAGATGCAGGGTACCAGAATCAAATACAGTGAAGACAGGAGTGCTACCTTGGGGGAAGAACATGCAAAAGAAACAAAAAAATCACATAGTACATTATAAATACATTAAAAAAACAATTTGCTAGACCTTTTCTAAGAGGGCTTGTACAATGGGAATGTACTGTATGAACCATGTATACTGGAAGTGTACTGTGACTGTAGAGTGTATACTATAATGCCAGGGAAGCCCAGAAGATTGGAATAGGCTCATGCCAAGGTGGCTGTTCCATGTCAGTGAAATGTGTTCTTGCTACCTCCAAGAACCCTTATATAGAGGCTTTAGGAGATTCAGCGATTGGACACTTATGTCCCAAAGGCAAAGATACTCATTACTATTAACTAGAAAGCAGTGAACACTAATAGAGAGTGTCACATTAGAGCTTCAAGGTTGTACTTTGTCTAGTTTTGCAAAGAACTATTTACCTTCCCTTCTTTCTCTTCTGTCCCTCCTCACTCTATACACAGATGAGCCTTGGAGAAAGAGAGAATGGAAGAAGTCCCTGAACAAATCACTCACGGTCTTAAACAGGCTGTAATGGGCAAGAGATCATTTTTCATCATATATAGGTTGAAATTTTAAATTAAACGGAATGGAGATTTCCCATCTGAACAGGATCCTAAAGTTCCTAAATCTGCCCAATGGAAAGGATAGGAAAGGAAGATTCTGATCAGCTCACTTATAGACAGTCTTTGCTAGGGATGAAGTCATCTTTTTTTTTTTTTGGTCAGTCGTGGGGCTTGAATTCTGGGCTTGAGCGCTGTCTCTGCGCTCTTCAGCTCAAGGCTAGCGCGCTACTGCTTGAGCCACAGTGCCACTTCTGGTTTTCTAGTGGTTTATTGGAGACAAGAGTCTCACTGACTTTCCTGCCCAGGCTTGCTTTGAACGGTGATCCTCAGATTTCAGCCTCCTGAGTAGCTAGGATTACCGGTGTGAGTCATCTTATATTTTCACAAATTAAGGCTCTTTGTTTAACAAATAAATGGGGAGAGAAAAGGACTGTTTGACAACCTGTATTAGGGTGTGGCTGGCCAAGACCTCCTTCTGCACAAAGGTCAACTTCTACCTTCTATCTTTCTCTTATCAAGTCAGGCTCTCACAGTTCAAGTATAAAATTTAACCAGTGAAATATTTTAAAAATTATCTGTGTATTATTTTTAAGTAGTTGTACAAAGGGGTTACCAGTCAACATGTCAGTTTACTAGTATAATGTACCTTGATGAATATCACCCCTTTTTAAAAATCACTTTCCCCTATTTCTCCCAACCTCATCCCATTCCACAATTTTCCTAATTTCATAGTATATGCATTGAATATTAGGATTACATTCACACATCCTCTTCCTTCCTTTTATTCATCTTACCCATTAACCTTGACCTAACAGGTGAAATCTTAAACTCCAAATCTATGACAGGGAGCAGGTTGAATTGTTAGATTTAATTGACTCAAGGTTAGGGGAATTTGTTTTCTTTGCAGCTTTAGCCTGCTCAATGCTCACTTCTGTTATTTATCCAATTGGTCAGCTGTCAATAAATCTCTCTTGAGAGCCTTTTCTGGGCAAGTAGGGGCTTGGCCAAAAATGAGGTGTTGGACTATGGCCATAACTTTTTAAATATCTACCTGTCTATCGTTTTGATGGATTTTCAATATTATCGACTCCAGAGCAGGCTCAAATTTTCCAATTGAATATTCTCTGTCTAGTAGCTCTCAGCTACCACAGATCAAGTCTACATTTCTTAGCTGCCTGTAGAAGATGCTTACTGCTTTCCAGTTGCTTTCTTACATACAGCTCTTACTGCTCTGCCGTATGAACCTGCTTTATTTGACTCACTGATACTGACCTGTCTTTTCATCTTGTCCTTCCATCTCTTCTTACTGCTTCATCTAGCAGGCCCTCCAGTTCGTTCTTCATTCTCCCTGATGCTTAAAGTCTAGCCCAGGTATTCATTTTTATCATGAACCATCACCCCAGTCTCTTAGGTCAGAGTTGCTGTAGATTCCAGCTATTGCCACTGCTACTGTTCTTTCATATCACATCCAGTCCTGGTAGGAATTGTCTGCTATTAATTGACACCATATGCCTCCCTTCCATATTCTACTATGAACTTAGGACAATAGAAACAACTCCTCATGTATCATTTTATTCCATCCAGTGCCTGGTACATAGTCCCTGTTCACTGAGAAATGACAGTTCTTTTTGTTTCTTTCATGAGTTTCTGTCTAGCCAAAGAGGCTGATATTAAATAGCAAAGTGATCTTTTTTTTTTTTTTTTTATCAAAGTGATCTTGTATTAGACAATAGGATATTTTTGGAGCTCCTACTTAAAAAAATATAAATGGAAACTGGAATGTACTTACCTCTACTTGAGGATTTTTAGGCTGAAATGAATAACTTTTTCTTTGGTTGTAAAATGGAATTCTTTGTCTAAGGGACCAGATTAGACTTGCTAGTAGTGATTTGTTTGTGGAAAGGATACTCTATCTTTATTTATGTATAATAAGTCTAGGAAAACAACTCTTTGAATGTTAATTATAGAACTATGCTTCCTGCTTTGAAAGTTCAGCTTTTGCCACATAATCATGAGAGAGACTGTAAAATAGGTGTAGGTGGCACTCCTGAAAACTTGCACTTTGGATGATAGATGAAATATTGCCACCTTCTGCTCATTATGTGAAGTACACATTGCCTCTCAAGGAATACTGTTGATCCGTTAGTTCTCTGATGGTAGGTAATCAACTATTTTAAAATGTGGAGAAAAATCTTTATTATATATTAACATAATAATAATTAAAATAGTAATATTTTGTTCTTTAATTTGTTAGCCATTTTTGAGGGGTGTGAAGATATGTGATGAGTACACTTAAATTATTCAAGCTTAATAAATGTGAGCTTCTTAAAAATACTTGAATAGCTGAGCACTGGTGGTGCATGCCTATAATCCTACCTACTCAGAAGGCTGAGCTCTGAGGATCATGATTCAAAGCCAATCCCTGGCAGGATTATGAGACTCTAATCTCCAATTAACCACCAGAAAACTGGAAGTGACACTGTGGCTTTGGCTCAAAGTGATAGAACGCTAACCTTGAGGGAAAAAAGCTTGAAGACAGTGCCCAGGTCATGAGTTCAAGCCCCAGGACCAACAAAGACAAACAAACAACTTGAACATATATTGTTAATTTGTTTTATTTTATGACCTTTGTTGGAAGGATTAACCAACAGCTTGGAAAAACAATTATGAAAAGCAATGATATTTTATAATACATAATTCCAAATGAATAATGTCTACTGGTAATTTTTTACTGATGCTAGAGCTTGAACTCTGGGCCTGGGTACCGTCCTTGAGCTCCTTTTGCTCGAGCATTCTACCCCTTCAGCCACAGCGCCCTTCCAGCTTTTTCTGAGTACTTCATTGGAGATAAGAGTCTCAGACTTTTCTTGCCCGAGCTAGCTTCAAACTATAATCCTCAAATCTAGGTTTACAGGAGTGAGCCACCAGTGCCTGGCTATCTGTAATTTTTGAAACAAAGTTTCCCTCCAAAATAGTTAAATTCATAAAAGAAAGAACATAAGTTATTTCTAGGATAGTTTTTTTTCTCTTGATTCAGGCTACAGATTTTGTTCTTGTGGCCTGCTTAGAAGGAGGCGACCTTCCTTCTTAGATGAGGAAGAATGTCCCGAGGGGCTGCTGTTGCCCAGCCAAAGTCACTTGGGCTAAACTATGGAACAAGGCCCTGTGTGGCACGGGCTTTCCTTCTGCTGTTTTATTTGTCACTTCTGATACATTTTATTTCTGTTACTTCAATTACTGTTTCCAAATTGATATAGTTGTCTACAGTCTTACTGTGCTTAATAAACATCCATTTTTTAAAATGCTATGGCATACATATAACATTCATTTTTGAATAAACCTATATTTTATCATGTTCATTAAGCACAGAAACACAATCCCCCCCCCCACACACACACACGTAGACATGTGATCAATGTTCTTCTTGGTGCCTGATCCAGGGCTTGAATTTGCCTTAATTCATCCAGCCTTGCCTTATTGAGATAGTCATGAGTTTTCAATACTTTATTATAAAAATATCACAGTAAATGTTAGATACTTGGACATCTGTGTTTATGTGCTGATCATTTTAATTTTGTTAGATTCTTACCATTAGGTAAGTTTGACTTAAAGATGTACATGTTTTTGTCTTAATTTAGCTTTTTTTCACTTAGCATCTTGAAAAGTACTGCTTAACATTTTGCCCTTAACGTGGGTTATTTTTCAATCATAGTACTTTAATGTATATAAGTGAAAATGAGACCTGGTAATTTCAGAGGATGGCTGGGGTTGCAATAGATGAGAAGGGAAGTGATGGAAGGGCTGACGCCCGTCAAGACACATCGTACTCATATCAGTTGACGTGTTGAATAGAAATCACTTTGTATACCTACTTAAAGATGATCATTAAAACTATTGGTCATTTTTTTTTCTGATAGTGAGATCCTGGCATAGGTTCCTTGGCTAGGATCCTTTGTGGCTTCCTTTTTGTGGCTTGGGGGTAAGCATAAGCAGTGAAACTGTTCATAGGTGTGTTAACATGCTAAGTCAAGCATGAGTGGAGTGTTGCCAGGCATACATCTTTGTATGTCTCCGCTGTTTCTATACAGCTGTTGCTATACAGAGTTAGGACAGAATTCAAGCTTAATAAATTTCTCCATAATCCATTATCATTGAACTCAATTTTCACCAAGAAACTTGCAGTATCTCATGCAAAATGATGGTAATGAAAGTGATTTTCTAAAAAGCCTTATTTAGTGTCTAGATTTAAATAACATGGCTAGAGGATAATGTCCCTAGGGATTGAATATATGCCTTCTTTTTCTTGATTGTATTCAGTGATTTGTGCTCAGGGTTTAATTGTGTATCTGAGGGATCCTTACAGGCAAATTAGAATGATATAAATGAACATGTTTGGCAACATGTTCATTGGTAATATCATACTACTAGATATCCAAATTGATTATATTGATGCTCTCCTGCCATCCTGTAGGTTGTCATGTGTGGTATTAAGGTGGAACAAGTTGGCTCTGTCAAAGAATTCCACATTGAATTCCACAAGAACACAGGTATCTCCCGTAGAGTCTGTTCTATGGAATGCTTCTTAGCTCAAAAAACGTTAACCCTTGCTAACAATTTCATGCTGTGGAATCTAAGCTCAGCTTAAGTGCACGAAAATACACAACTCAGTATAGTGCCCCAATGATTTAAATCACATTCTGTTTCTACATATCATTTTGTATGTATTTATGAATATCCGTGAAATGCTGTGATTGCTTCATGTCCTGAGTTTAATTGGTGACTATTTTGTTTTGCTGACCACTGTAGCTTAATGCAATGGCAAACCGTGCTGCAGGGAAAGGCTATGAGAATGAAGACAATTATTCCAATATCAAGTTTCAGTTTATCGGGATAGAGAACATTCATGTCATGAGGAGCAGTCTGCAGAAAATGCTGGAAGGTAAACCATTTCCTTAATGCAGAACATTAAAAAAAACACAGTTAAATTGTGATGCCAACACAAAAGCAGATAATCTTCTGATTTCAGAATGTTTTGTTTCATTTTTTTCTGGCATTACATAGATGTGAAAAGTTGGTGAAAATATGTCACAGTGATTCTTTAAACATTTAAGAGCCTTTCTCTTCTTTCAATATTATCATCAAGTAGTTTTGCCATTTGGTTGCTCACAGTCACATACTGTCTAGTGGTGCTTACCATCTAAGATAAAAGTGCATAGGGATCATAATGTTAGTGTAGCCCATACTCAGTTCTACATTGAAAGCACTAACACCATGTTCTTGTGTCAGGTTCATAAACTGTAGCTGCAAGTTGGGGAGTGACCTTTATAAAGGAGGGTATTGAAGGTCTTGATCCTCGTTTCAAAACAATAGTAACTACTGCAACTACTGCATGCTTCAGCCCCAGCTCTACCACACAGAGCAGCGGACACTGTAAGACATATTCTCATAGGCAGGTGCTCATTCAGATAGGAAATTTTAAAAGATGGCACATGAAATAGAAGAGTTGTTTGAATCACCACAAGCAGATACTTTGCATCTTAAGCTTAGGGTCCTCTTGAGGAATCTATTGCTACAGTCTACAATTTCTGTCTCCAATAGCAACTGAGAAGAGAAAGAGGAGGATACAGAATCCCGTAGTTTGTGCTGTGCCTGTAAATGCTGTGTGTGTACTTTTGGGGAAAATACGGAGAGATGAGTGCTAGTGGAGTGGGCTGGCCTGGTGGGAAATGTGGAGTCTGGCTTGAAGAGGGACAGCGAAAGAGCTGACTTCTTTTTCTTGGGATACACATTTGCTTGCAGTACTTACTCCGTTCTCTGTTCAGTCAGAGGAACAGGGTATGTTGAGAATCTAATGAGGCTGGAAAAACTCAAGTGTCACAGAAAAGCCTAAATTTCATTCTCTACTGGACTTCTTGGTTTATCTCAGTTATGAAAATTTGAACACATCAGTTAATTTCTTTGCTACTCTCTTACCTGATGTAAAATGAGAGAATTAGATTAATAATTTATGTGAGCCTTTGTAGCTATGATATTTGATATCCTGGCTTCAAGCACTTTAAAACCGAACCTTCAAGGCCTGGGGTTGTAGCTTATTAGTAAAGCACTCGACTCACATACAAAAGACACTGAATTGGATTGCTAGCACTGGGGAAAAAAGGAGGATTTAAATGTTACAAGAAATCTATTCCTGCATCTGAAAAAAAATAAATCACATCCCCAGTTATCTCCATTGTACTTGGATGAATAGTTTTCTATCTCTTATTCACAGTGACAATACTATGGGCATGACTATTAGAGCTTCCTGAGCTTCTAGAGATTTTCATGACCTGTCTGTCTTTCTTATGAACTGTGCTTCTTGCATGTGGAAAAATTGAGCTAGCTTGGTACTGTTATTGAAAAGGTAGTCTAGCTTTAGTATGAGAAGTGTTTACGGTTATAAACATTAGAAAACCTTTATATTGATAAACTTCATTTTGCAATTTCATAAGATGACTTCTGAGAACATGAATTTTCTTTTATGCAGAAAGTTGCTCCTGGGAATGTTTCTAACATACATTTGACTTTAGTTGTTAAACTGGCATTTACTTAACCTCTCAACCTTTATCAATATGATCTGATTCACCACGTTTTCTAAGGGACAAGAAAGCTGAACATGTTTTGGAGGGCAGCTCTCTGTTTGACAAGGGATCGTGGTACCTCGGCATAACTTTTCCAGCTGCAAGCAAGGACAGCTTTCTGGATGCCTTTCAGGAGACTTGACCAATGTTTGACTGTCTGTTTTTTCTGAGTAAATTATAAACCACTTGTGGAGGCTCAGCTAATGAGGTGATGCAATCGGTGTCTTCGCACTGCTGTCCTTGGCATTGAGATTAGAAGGTCTGTGCTGCTGGCTGGACACCTGGTAGGCCAGAACAGCATGTTTTGCTCATTACTCCTAATTTCTCCAGTTCTGCTAACCCACCTGTTACAGACATTATCCGAATAGGTTCTGAATACTAGAAGTAAAGTTATTTGCATCCTGCCTTCAAACAGCTCTTATCTGTGGAGCAGGTTCCTATCCTATAAAGATCCTTTCATATAGCTCATTTAGTTTACACTTAGATTTGTAAGTATTAAACCAAACTTTTTTTTTTCCTGTCAGCTTTGGACCTTGAACTCTGGCCCTGGGTACTGTCCTTGAGCTTTTCTTTGTGTACAAGGCTTGTGGTGCTGTATCACTTGAATCATAGCTCTACTTCTGGCTTTTTGTGGTTAGTTGGAGATGAGAGTCTCACAGATTCTGTCTGGGATGGCTTCGAACTGTGATCCTCACATTTCAACCTCCCGAGAAGCTAGATTATAGGCATGAGCCACCACTGCCTGTCTGAAACCAAACTATTTTTGGGGCAAATATAACAACTAAGGAGATAAAGGGATGCCTTTCAATTATGTAGCAATATCGTAATGAATTAAGTGTTATAGTAGTTTTCTTTTAGACTATATAGATAGTGCTTTTCCCCTTAACTAATTAAAGAACACCCTGTAATTTTCTTTGCTACTAAGCTGGTTGATTGAAGAGCTTGGATAGGCATTTTTCAAGACTGAGGACATTGTTATAATCAGAAGTGAAGCTATCTCCTTTTACCCATCCTTGTTGTTGGGAGAGAATCAGTGGGAGGAAGGTAGAGTTGGGTACATGAGCTATGTCCATATCTCAACTTGATGAGGTCGTGCTGCATGAAGATGCTTCTTTGGGTGGCCCTGCTTGGAACGGTGTGGCAAGACTTCTTTTTCAATCAGCATGCCATCTTTCTCTCCACTTCCAGTTTTGTGTCTTTATTCCACAGGAATCTTAGATGAATACTGCTTGCTGTTTTATTGTGTAGTTGTGTACAGCTGTTATCATTGACTTATTCATTTAACTAAAACCAAGCAACTGCTGTCCAATAGGCTTCTTGTTTCCACTTCGTTGAATGTATTTAATGTTCATAGTGACATCCATACTTATATATGAAGAAAATTCCAGAGAGTATACTGTATGTATGTATGTATGTATGTATGTATGTATGTATGTATATATATATATATATATATATATATATATATAATTTAAAGGGAAGCAGTAACTTGAAACAATAATCATGTAAGGTATGTTTAGACTTGCCATGTGTTGAAGTTTACTTTCTGATGGTGCTGGAGAGGATGGAACTCGGAGCTTTAATCAAGTACCCTACCATGGGGCTCCATCTCCAGCCCCTTACACTTGCTCTAGTAACTCCATAAATGCAAGTGAAAAATTTCACATTCACCCTTTAAAACTAAAAACAATATAGTATTTCTGGAATCATTCAATGTTCTTTTTTAAAAAAAAATTACTACCTTTAAGTGGTTATACAAGGGAATTTCAATTCAGTGTAACAATTTCTGAGTACAATTCATCTTGTTCTCGATACCAGTTAAGCCTAGAGAGCACATGTTACCACTGCATATTGTGAATTTGTCTTTAGATACAAAGCTAATTGGGAATTCTTCATGGAAACCTGCTCTTTGATTTTCTTTAGGATAATTTTTAGTGTTCAAGAATGTGTGGATGTTGACATTTGCTTATACACATACTCATTTATCAGAAGCTAGTTATACAGACATGAACATACTGATGTACGTATACTGGCTGCTGTGTAAACGCAAGCACTACAACACAGGTGTAACAATTGAGGCTTGATTATATCTCACCATTTTGTATTATATTCTTTCAATAGAAAACATAGGTAAATAGAAATGACTTTCATGATATTAATTATATAGAGAATTCACAAAATATCATTGTGACCAGTGTTAGGAATGTTTTGACAAATCTGTGTGTGTGTGTGTGTGTGTGTGTGTGTGGTACTGGGATTTGAACTCAGAACCTCATGTATGCTAGGCAAATACTCTACCACTTGAGCTCTAGCCACAGCTTTAGGTAGGTGTGTGTGTGTGTGTGTGTGTGTGTGTGTACGTGTGTGTGCGTGCGTGTGTGTGTGTGTGTGTGTGTGTGTGTGTGTGTGTGTGTGTGTGTGTGTGTGTGCGTGCTGTTGGGGCTTTAACTCAGGGCCTGGGTGCTATCCCTGAGCTTTTTCATTAAAGGCTACCACTCTACCACTTTGAGCCACAGTGCAACTTCCAGTTTTTTGGTGGTTAATTGGAGATTAACCACCAGAGATCAACCACCAATTAACCACCAGCTAGAGCTGGCTTCAAACTGAGATCCTCTGAGCCTCTGAGCAGCTAGGATTAGAGACATGAGCCACCAGTGCTCAGTCCTACTTAGTTTTCGGATAAGAATCTCACTAACTTTTTGCCTTGGCTCGACTGAACTCACAATTTCTTCTATACCTGAGATTAAAGGCATAAGCAACTGTGCACAGCCAAGGTCTTCTAGTCTTTTGGTGTGGGGAACTTCACATACAAGTAGGGTAGTAAGGAGAGCATCACTGATATGAATAGGAGAATACAGTTCCCTGCAGGACACAGAGATTAATTTGTGTCACCAGGTAGACTTTAAGAGAAAGAGGGAGACTACTATCAGACTTCACTAAACATTTCCATTCTGCAGTCTCCTCTGAATGGCTTCATTTGCTAGGATGTACAATGAGGTGAAGTGTTTATAATTTTGCTAGTTCTTTAGGAATTATCTCATTGATCTTGGCTTCTTGTCTCATTTGGAAAAAATAACTCAAACATTAAAGTCAGGCAGGTCATGTATACTTCATCTTTAGGGCTTAGGGTGCATTTGAACTCTTATGGAGTTCATTTGAACTTTGCTTTGTGCCCTGTCTGACCTCATGTTAGCAGCATAGGGAAAAAAAATGAGACTGATGTAGGAAAAAGCCAAAGGAGGACTAGATGAGCTTCTTCTATTGTCACTTTCATGTTTCTCATGTTCCAAAATTATGTAGCTTCTTAAAAAAATTGTTTTTGAGGATGGTTTCTATATGTGTAGGGACTATAGCTACACTGTTATATAAAACAAATGTCATTAGACCCAGCACTGAACGCCTGGCTAGTAAGTGCAGTTCTCTGTAGTTTGCGGCATATGCCTGTGAGGTCATCAGAAATGAACTTTGCTCAGCAAAAATGGTTTGTAAATATTGGTTTGGGTTTGGCAACAAGAATGAGCAAATCAGTATTCCTGCCTTATCCTGAGTTTATCCAAACAAACCCAACAGTTTTATATTTAAAAGCCTGGACACTAATTGTTTCAGTCTCCAGTGTAACCCCGTCTGCCAGATGCGTTAATCATCTGTGGAGCCGTTTGCCTTGAACATAGACACTGACCATTAGCCACCCTCCCAGTTGTCACCTTGCCTGAAAACCCAGTGAGGTTAGTTTACCAAGCACACTGGGCAGTTGTAGTGTTCCTGCACACAGAAAGGTTATACAAGCAGCTGTTCTTCATGTAGGAAGAAAGGAGTTGATGTGGTAAGAGCCAGGCAGCAAGGGAGCTTTGGGGCATTCTCTCTCCAGCACATTTTAGAGCCTGGTCCAGAACCATCCATAGCTCTCTTTCCCTTGGCACAATTTTATTTTTTTGCCAGTCCTGGGGCTTGAACTGGGGGACTGGGCTCTGTCTCTGGGCCTCTCTGTGCTCAAGGTTAGCGCTCTACCACTTGAGCCACAGCACGACTTTTGCTTTTTCTGAGTAATTTATTGGAGCTAAGAGTCTCATGGACTTTCCTGCCCAGTCTGGCTTTGAGCTTTGATCCTCAAACCTCAGCCTCCTGAGTAGCTAGGATTACAGGTGCTCAGCTGACCATTTCTGTGCCTTCTTGGGAAGAGATTGTGAAAAGGGTCTTGTTCTTGGGCTGAGCTTCAGAGTTTGGATGCCAAGATATTCCCAGGAACCTTAGACTTAAAAAACAAAAACAATAAAGTCTACAAGAATGCTAACCAGCCTGAAAGTTTGGCCTGTTTAGTGTGAAGGAGGCGGGGGAGGGAGAGGGAGAGGAGAGCGCCTGTGGAAGGTTTAAAGGAACCAGTTGAATCCTCCACTTCACAAAGTGGAATGTGTATATTTTAGGATTAAGTTGTACACTTCAGGTCATGGTAAGAGAGCGAGTGATAGGGATGCAGGGAGCGCACTGGACCGCTGGGCTGTCTCTGGGCAGCATCCATGGGCAGAAGCAAGCCTGCCACCTGGAGGGCTTGTCTGGTATTGCTGGGTAGCTGTTACCAGAGGACAGAACTGTTGTGCTGGGGCAGGGCTGGCTGGGCTTGCTCCTTTGTCGCTATTGGCTGACATTTGGCCTTTACATCCAGATCAGCTATCAGTCAGCATACTATGTCTGAGCTCCCCTGAGCTCATGGGAAAACTTGCTGAGGTGTGCTGTGGCCACACTGCTGAGAATTGCCTTCTGGATCATCAATTTCTGTATGTCCTTCCTAAAAACATGGGTCCCGCTTTAAGCCAGCTCTTTTCTCTTACCTCCCTTTCCTAATTTCCATTTTCCTCCTGTACAAAAGAAAAGCACACCCTTTACCACAACTTGAGTCTTAGCAAAGCGCATTATCCCAGGAGATGCCATGTGCGAGGGAAGGCAGAGTTTCACCCTTTATTTTAGAGGTCCATGTGCAATGTGTTTAGAGACTTCTAACTAAACTTCCTTGAGTAACTTCACCAAGTGAGAAGTGTGGTTTTGTAATTTTATTTTTTTCATTGATGTTATTTTTTCTGTTGTTTTTATTAGTATACATTAGTTCTACAATGCTAAGACTTCATGGTGACATTCTCATTTAGGTCTACAATATGTCCTGATCAAGATCACACCCTTTATCACCCTCTACCACCCTCCAACCCCCTTCTAAAATATAACAGGTTTCAGTGTTCATTTTCATACATGCCTATTTTAATGTTACATTTTCTGTTGGCTACATTTCAAAAGTAAAAGGAAATGAGTAGGTTAATTTTAATAACATGATTTATTTAATATAATATCCAAACCTTGTCATATTAACAGGCAGTCAGTATAAAAAGCTACTCATGAAGCTGGGCACCACTGGCTCACGCCTGTAATATTATCTACTGAGAAGGCTGAGATTCGATGATTGTGGTTTGGAGTCAGACAAGGCAAAAATGTCTACAAGACTCCTTCAGTTAAACAAGCCAGACTAGCCAAGCACCACTGGCTCATACCTGTAATCCTAGCTTCTCAGGAGGCAGAGATCTAAGGAACATGGTTTGAAGCCAGCCTGGAAAGGAAATGTCTATGAGACATGATCTCTAATTAACTACCAAATAAAGCAGGAAGTGGAGCTGTGGCTCAAGTGGTAGAGTCTTGAGCATATAAGCTTAGAGACAGTTTTAGGACTGGCACCACACACACACCAAAAAAAAAAAAAAAAAAAAAAAAAAAAAGCACCAAACTTTGAGCTTTCTTACATTGCACTAAAGAAATTCAAGGGCTCTTCAGGTGCTTACCTGTGGTATCATTGCCAGAAAGGTATATGGATGTTCTGTGCTAGATATCACTATAATAAGAATGAAACATTCCCATTAATGTTAGGAATTTAAACTTTGGAGACAAGACTCTCAGTAGGATCAAGTTAAGTTAGATATTTATTTTGACCTAAGTATTCCAGGCAGTTTCTACAACAAAAAAGCATTATTAACAAACTGCCTGTGAAATACCATATCATAAGATAAAATGAGAGATTGCTGTAATTTCACTTTTATGACACAATTTATGTTTCAGTGTGTGAGCTAAAGTCTCCCTCCATGAGCGATTTTCTGTGGGGCCTAGAGAACTCTGGTTGGTTGAGGCACATTAAAGCCATCATGGATGCGGGCATCTTCATTGCAAAGGTATGTGATCTCAGAAGAATCTAACACCGCAAGACAATCTGACTGCCAAAGATCCTCTCCCCAGAGCCCACCTATACTCAGGGAGTTGGCTGTACAGCTTGTCTGTGGGCCACACAATGTTTTAAAAAGGAATATACAAATAAAAATAGAATTTTAGGTGGTGATAAATGCTAGTATGAAATTTCCAGTATGTTTTCCAATGTATGTTTTCTGCCAAAAGTGGTAACCTCAGAGTCATATGTAGTTTTATACTAGAAATTCCTTCTTAGTAAATTTTCTTGTAGGGATTTTACGTTTGTTTTCTCTTCCTTCTGTTTTTCCTAGATCTATTACTACTTGACCTTTATCCCTGTAATATCAGTTTTATAATAAAAAAGTGTTGGGGTCCTTTTTGGAAATGGTAGGGGCCAGTAGCAACCCTAGAAATTCAGTAAGACTTAATGTGAAAACTAGAGGGGAAGCAAAAGGGTAGCAGGAGGGAGGCCATGTGCCATGATACATTTGCACGGGAAACAAACTTTCATTTGGTAAATCTTCTACTGGAAAAGGAGGAAAAGAAAAGCTTCAACTAGCACAAAGCCACCCATTGGCTCTGCTCTAATGAAGGTATAAATGCTAAATTAAAAAAAATGTTAAGTGGCGCTGTGGCTCAAGGGGTAGAGTTCTCACCTTGAGCTGAAGAGCTGAAGGATAGCGCCCAAGCCCAGAGTTCAAGCCCCACGACCAACCAACAAAAAAAAAAAAGATAAAGGAATTATTGTTGATTTTAACTTAGAATGATATTATGGATGGTTTTTAAAGAGATTTGTTTTTCTAAGAGACATATTCCATAATATTTATAAGTGAAAGATTATGATGCTGGGAATTACTTCTAAATAGGCGGGAGGAGGCAGGGAGGAGGGAAAGTTTCTTGGAAGTAGATGGGGGCTCATTGTATTTTCTCATGTGTTGTTTTGTAAATTCTTCACGTTCTTCCAAATAAGGTTTTAAAACATAAAGGCTGTTTTGTGTACGTCTGTAACCACCCCTGCTCCTGACAATTTTTCCTTCTTATATTCATTCTTTGTATCTTTGCCATTGGGCATGTTTTAGGCAGTTTCAGAGGAAGGGGCCAGTGTGCTGGTTCACTGTTCTGATGGCTGGGACAGGACTGCTCAGGTGTGCTCTGTGGCCAGCCTGCTTCTAGACCCTCACTACCGAACACTGAAGGGCTTCATGGTGAGTGTGGCTGGCTGGGGGCTTTACCAGGGAGAGATGTGAGGCTCTGACTGGCATTTACAAACTTTTTGCTGCATTTTTTTTTTCTTCCTAATCAACATTATTTTTCTCTTAGTAAATCAACAAGATCAACTGGAGAAAAGGTAAAAAAAAGAGGAAAATATTAAACCCAATTCACAGTGCTACTCCATGCAAGTTTGGGGGTGAACATAAAATATATTTAGTTGTTTAGAAAATAGTGCTTGTTTTGAGATACAGGGGTTTGAAAGCACGGTTTTGCATTCATCTCTTTTTCTTTTTTTTTCTGTTGGTCGTGGGGCTTGAACTCTGGGCCTGAGCTCTGTCCCTGCGCTCTTCAGCTCAAGGCTAGTGCTCTACCACTTGAGCTACAGCGCCACTTCCAGTTTTCTGGTGGTCTATTACTGCTGAGCTAGGCCCCCAGCCCTTTTTTGCACTAGTTATGTTTGGCATAGGATCTTACTTCTTCCTCAGCATGTGCTTAGACTACAATCTATCTGCTTTAGGCTTCTCAACATAGCTGGGATGACATGCGTTTGCCATGATGCCCAGCTTCTTCCATTGAGATGAAGCCTTTTCTGCCCAGGCTGTCCTGGAACCTTGATCTTCCCAATCTTAGCTTCTTGCATAGCTGGAAGGGCAGGCACATGCCCCAGTTGATGGTTGAAAAGGGGTCTCATGAACTTCTCTGCCTAGGCTGATATTGAACTGCAGTCCTCCTGAACTCAGCTTCCCAAATAGCTAGGACTATAGGTGTGAGCCACTAGTGCCTTACTAAATAATGATATACATTATATCATTATATACATTATTATACATTATATCATTATACCACATAAATATATGTGGTATATATAAATATAAAATACCACATAAATATGTGGTATTAATATATATATATATATATATATATATATAACTTGCTCAGAAGTATTTCAAACTTAGGTAGTATGTGAATATATAACAACACTTTTCAAAAACAAGTATGTGATTTGACAATGTGAGAGTAAGAGTTTTTGCTTGCTAAACAAGTGTTCTACCATTTGAGCCATGTCTCAATCTCAAAAAAAGGTAATTTGGAACTAAAATTTTGTATATTTCACATGCAAATAGATCTGGGGAGAAAAACTTCAACTGTTTCTGTTTCTTTCCTTTCTTTCTGATGGTCTTGCTGAAATCCTGAGTCCATCCTCTTCCTTTAGGTGTGGCACCACAATGCAACCTGGACTTCCCGAGGCCATGGCTGCCTGAAGTGGCAAAGCTGTGGTTACCATGACCCAGTTTCATCACTGTGTGACTGAAGGAGCTTCCATGGTTTGGTAGAAAGCCCTTCAGTGAATGCTGAATCCTTGCTAGGGAAAAATGAGGGCCGAGGAGCCCTATGGAGATATTATTACTGCGGGATTAGCAAGTAATATCAGCTGACACCTGGACAAGAGAAAAGCAGACTTGCTGTCCATAAGTTTCCATATTATTTGGGGAGGGGTGCAGGTGGAAAATAGGTGTCCAAGAACTGCCAGTTGCCTCTGACAAGTTCCTGAGACTTGAAGGTCACCCTCCTGCTTCAGCCTGTCCTTTGGAAAGTGAAGGGTTCTTAGTTGTACCATTCTGTCCTTCCACTGACCCATCCTCATTGTTCACGTCTAACCTTGGAATTTGCAATGTGTGCGTGTACACACACACACACAGCCTTTAGAGTCAGGACCTACTTCAGTGTATTTCTAGGGAAAGCCAAAGGGCTATTTTAGAGCTTTGGTGGTATTAATGCGCCTGTTGCATATATTTATATATTTTAAAATGCAGATTTTAAATTTATTGGTAATCCTAAATCTAAAGCAGGGCTAAAACCATATTTTTCTAATATATATTATTAAATATATTTATATCCTAGGAATGTTATTTAATATAAGAATATATTTTAATATATTCCTAAATCCCATGACTTTAGAAAACAGTATGTAGTTAAAGGTTAAAAGAAAACATCCCCATTTCTCACTGAAAAGTTGGGTTTTGCTTTATATAGAGGCAGCATCATGGGGTGGTTATGGTATAGGGTTTGCAACATCCCCCTAGGTTATCAAGTGGCATTCACTGCTTTGAGGTATCACGATCTCTAGCAAAATATTCAATCTTCTGCTTCAGTCTCCCTTTCTCTAAAATGGCAAGGATAAGAACACCCGTCCCACATTAAATATATGAAGCAAGATGAACAGTGCCTTGTTATTGAGAAACACACAGTGGGTAGGGATATTATAGTTTCATAATCTATTCTCATTTATTTTCCTATTCATAACCTTCAACTTTGCCTTTCCCTCTACTTCACTGGGTAATTCTTAATGGTTTGCAGCTTATCTAAGGATACTGACTTCTGTTCTCTGGAGGCTTTAGGTTTCATATTCTCATCCATTTGCTTCCTTCTGTGACATTTACATTCTTTCTTGTGTAGGTCCTGATTGAAAAGGACTGGATCTCCTTTGGCCATAAGTTTAACCACAGGTAAAAATCTAAAACTCTGTTGCTTTGAGTGTGACACTCCTTCCTCAGACTACTGTTAGTCCTGGAAGCCTATGCCATCATGCCAGGCTAATAATTCCATTTCAAAAATGAGAAAAGTAAAAGCCTGGTATCAGTGACTCATGCCTGTAATCCTAACTACTCAGGAGGCTGAGATCTAAGGAACATGATTCAAAGCCAGCCCAGGCAGGAAATTTGAGACTCTTACCTCAAATTATGCACCAAAAAGTCAAATGTGGAGCTGTGGCTCAAATGGTAGAGTGCTAGCCTTGAGCAAAAAGCTCAGGACAGTGCCTAGGCCCTGAGTTCAAGCCCCAGGAGCAGCACAGAAAAAGAGAGGCAGGAGGAAGGGGCAAGGAAGGGGAAGAGAGGGGGGGGAGGGAGAGAAGTCCCCAATTAAGATTACATTATTATTTCCAATTTGAGAGTTCTATGTACTAGACATTTCACATTTCTAAGGTAGAAGACAGCATAGTAAAAACATGGAAATGGTTGAAGAGCAACATAACTGAACTTAAAACTTTCCTTATTCATGTAAAGTCCTTTGAATTTTATCCTTTTTGCCCAAACCTTCATTATGAAGTTTGTGTTAAAACTGGAATTTAAGATTATTTTTTTACATTTATTCGTCTGAGTTTGTAAGATTTAATTAGGAATTAGGGTTGATTTTTATTACTTTTGCATTTATAGTTTTCTAATTTTAAAAAAATATTTGACTATAAAAATCCTGAATACTTTGTTTTGTAGATACGGAAATCTAGATGGTGACCCAAAAGAAATCTCTCCAGTAATTGACCAATTCATTGAGTGTGTGTGGCAATTAATGGAACAATTTCCCTGTGCCTTCGAGTTCAATGAGAGGTTTTTAATTCACATTCAGCATCACATTTATTCTTGCCAATTTGGAAACTTCCTATGTAATAGCCAGAAGGAGAGACAAGAACTCAAGTAAGTGTTTTAGTGTTTAATTTTCATCTAAAGTTTCTGACCATTGAGAATTTCAGGTGATTTTTCATAATTTCGAAGGATCTTTGCTTTAGTCACATATTTACACTGGCTTATTGAAGCTGTTTTCTTGTTCCTGAAAATATTTTCATAAGTGGCTTAAATGACATCAACATATCAGAGATATGTATAGGTTCATTTTTCTCCCCAGAGTTTCTGCCAGGTTGAGACTCAAAACACTGTCATTTATTGGAAATATTCTATATTTAAAGGAAGTAGTTTTTGCATTAAAAGGAAAAAACAGACACTGGTGGTTATTTTTGTGTGTGACAAAATTGCAAATGTAAGTGGAAAAGCAAATTTGAAACTCAGGCCACCAGGATTTTTTGTTGTTACTTGGTTTGAGGTTCTTGCTTCGGAGCCCAGGCTGTCTTCAAATTCACGATCCTCTTGCCTCAAGGGCTGGGGTTAAAGGTGTGTACTGCCATGCGTGCCCTGCAACTCAAGTCATTGTTAGTTTATTATTCAAGGGTAAAAGTAGAGACAATGTAGACTGAAATTCCAATTAAGTTGGGTGATTTAGGAAATACAAACGAGAATTTTTTTGTTTTTGGTTCACAGAATGATCTTGTGGATTGCACAGCATCAGATATGGTTTGAAAACTATCAGTTCAAATAAAATAGGCTTCACTAGTTTAGTACCATCTGTATAAGAATGAAGTATGACTTCTGATGAATGGGAATGACTTAAAAGAAACAAAGTGCATTCCTTAGTCTCACCGTATTTTCTATACAGTTCATGATTTGTTGAAATAACCAGCTAATTCTACTACATCTACTTACGTTGAATTCTAGTTGAATTTTCTACTTAGTAGCTATGGGGCTATGGGAGAATCATTCATCTCTCCATCCCTTACTTAGTATTCTTTTCCTGAAAATGGATATACTGTGTAAAAATTCAGTGAGGATCAAAATGAGAGGAAGCAAATGAAGCACTTAGAAGAGTATCTGGGAATAAGTGTTTAGTAACTATTTGGTAGGGGAGAGCCTAAGAAATTGTTTGTTGTTTTCATGTAGTTTTTTAAAAAATAAATACTCAAAAGAAGTAAACATCTTGTCAACTTGAATACAGTTAGTGAGATGAAGTTGAGATTACTACCGCATTTTTCTACTGTACCAAAAACCCATCAACAAAAACTGAATTTCCAAGCTACAGAATAGGATGTTCTATGTTCAGTCAACTACGATTAGTTTCTTTCCAGCTCTAACATTATACATCTATTCAGATTGATAATTTGAAGGATTATTTTCTTCGTAACAGAATTCAAGAAAGAACATATTCCTTATGGTCTCACCTCTGGAAGAACCGAGCTGACTATCTGAATCCTCTATTTCGAACTGACCATGGTCAGACTCAGGAAAGTTTTCATCTCCCTACAGCTCCATGCAACTTTATGTACAAGTATGTAATCAGTTTCTCTTGGGCAAAAAATTAAGATTGTAAACAGTGACATGGGGAGACAAAGTGGCCACTCCAGGTCATACTAGGTGTATTCTAGATGTGTGCTATATATTATTCTTATATGATTAATCCTTTATGATAGGAAAATGAGTCAGAAGTCAGCAAGACAACACAGAGAAAAACAAATGACATTCCTCCCTATTCTTTACCAGCTCCTGGTGTCAATTTTTCCTTTGTAGAATTTATTTCTCAGGATGGTATTCTTAATTATTTTGGTACTGTTATTTCCCTAGACTTCTATAATAGATTAGTCTATAATACAAAAAAAGTTTTCATAGCTCATAAAAAAGGTTTTAGAGGAATCGAGACACACTACAATTGCAGCCAACTTATCTATAACAGCACATTTTATTGAGGATCAGGCACAGTTCTAAGCACTGGGTAACATTAAGTGCCTGCTACTGAAGAACTTTGCCTTCCTAAATAATTAAGAGTAAGTAGGCCTGTGAATATCCCTATGATGCCATTTTTTCTTTTTTTTGGTCGGTCATGGGGCTTGAACTCTGGGCTTGAGCACTGTCCCTCAGCTCTTCAGCTCAAGGCGAGCACTCTACTACTTGAGCCACAGCGCCACTTCCGGTTTTCTGGTGGTTTATTGGAGATAAGAGTCTCACGGACTTTCCTGCCCCAGCTGGCTCTGAACCGTGATCCTCCTATCTCAGCCTCCTGAATAGCTAGGATTACAGGTGTGAGCCACTGGTGCCCAGTGCCATTTTTTCTTATTTGCATTCAGTATGCTTTACTTACTATATAGGAAAAGAGGGGAAGAATTTATTTTGCTCACAAAAGTCAGTTTTTGGTGTTGTGATGAAGTAAAAGCCAAATACTTAAGGTTAAAAGGCTGCTCTATGGAGCTGAAACACACACACACACACACACACACACACACTCTCTCTCTCTCTCTCTCTCTCTCTCTCTCACCCTTTTTTGCTCAAGGCTAGCTCTCTACTACTTGGGCCACAACTGTACTTCTAGCTTTTTGGTGGTTAGAGATAAGTGTCTCACAAGCTTTCTTGAAACACACACACACACACACACACACCTTACCCTTTTTTGTTCAAGGCTAGCGCTCTACTACTTGGGCCACAAGTGTCTCACAAACTTTCTTGCCTGGGATGGCTTAAAGCATAATCCCCAGATCTCAGCCTCCTGAGTGGTTAGGATTAGAGGCATGAGCCACCAGTGCAAGCTTCATATGCCTTCTAATTCAATATTACTTATACAGATAATCTTCAAGAATTTATCCTTCCCTAAAAGTAGTTATAGACTTCCCCAAAAGAATGTATCTACTTGCCATTACTATCTTAAGAAATGGGTTTTTCAAGCCTATTATTTTATTTGACTATTCTTGAGAAGGTAGCTATATGTGTCTACCTTCCTCCCCAGGTTTTGGAGTGGCATGTATAACCGCTTTGAAAAGGGGATGCAGCCCCGACAGTCTGTCACAGACTACCTCATGGCAGTGAAGGAGGAATCACAACAGCTGGAGGAAGAACTAGAGGCCCTAGAAGAAGTAAGACCCTCTTGAAATTGTTGATCTACTATCCAAGCTCGTTTCTTAAGTAGTGCTCTATGAAAGCTTCTTGAGACGTGGCATATAAAATATGGAACATCTGTTTCTTCTTTTTAGCCAATGGATAGCCTCAACAGTCTCAGCCAGGTGAACACCAGATAACCAAAGCCCAAATGTAGGTCATTTCAGACATTTGGCCCTGTTTGTGATATATGCCATAGTTCGTTGTACTAATTGGCTAGTTAGTGGTCAGGGTTACTATTATTGGGGAGTAATAGAATGCATGAAAAAGTGAAAAAGTAAAATTAACTTTCACACGTAGTAAACATCCATTCCTCCACTTTTAAAAATTATATAATATTCTATTCTATTTATATGTGGTAACAGTTGAGGTTGACTAATCCATAAAGCCCAGGTTTGAACTCACATCTGCTTCTTCCTGTGTCCTTAACATTATACATAGATGATCATAAATCTTAAAAGAAATACCAATTTTTGCCTAAAATTGTTACTTCTTTTTTAGAGACTGGAAAAGATTCAAAAGGTCCAGTTGAATGGCACTAAAGTAAAGAGTAAGCAAAGTGAGCCCAGCAAATACTCAGGGTTTTCTACCTCAGATAACAGCTTGGCCAACACACCTCAGGACTACAGTGGGAACATGAAATCATTTCCATCCAGGAGCCCTTCACAGGGGGATGAAGATTCAGCTCTCATTCTAACTCAAGACAATTTGAAAAGCTCAGATCCCGATCTGTCAGTGAACAGTGATCAAGAATCCGGGGTGGAGGATTTGAGCTGTCGGTCTCCAAGTGGTGGTGAGCGTGCACCAAGCGAAGATAGCGGTAAGGACCGGGACTCTGATGAAGCTGTCTTTCTCACTGCCTGAAGTTTCTTTTGGGAGTTCCAAAGTAAAGGACATATAGAAACACTACCCAAAATAAGAGAACAGTGATGTTGAAATTAAAAATAACTCAAGAAATGGTTTGTGTCATCAGGAATTACAAAATGCAGCTATGAAATTGGAGGAAAAAAATCCAACTCATAATTTCTTTAGATGTTGGGCAACAAAAGTACCCATTTCTTTTAATCAAATATAAGGAAAATTGCTCACTGTTTTGAAGCTCTTTCTAGACTGCAAAAATTGTTATCACTACACACCCATTACATCTGTCATCATTTAAAGTTATCAATAGGAAGCTTCCTTGCCATGGGATGCATCTCAGAAAACCTGTCCCTTTTCCCTCACACGTTATGGGTTAGAATCTTTCCCCTTGTTTCACGTCCACATGCAATTTGTGTTTCCTAAAATATTTGACTTTACTTTTTCCTTTTGACCTTTTTACCAGTATTTCTAAAGATTAGGTATATTGTTGAGAAAATACACTTTTTGGTTACTAGATATATTCCTAACAAGTTTTGAATGTCTTAAAGCTTACCTTTCAGGTACAATAATCACTTTTCACTTTTCCTTAGATAATGTATTTTCAATTATTACTGTTTTGTTGCCTTTCCCTGGCATCTGTTTTTCCTCATTGCTTAAAAAATAAAATTTATAACTCATTTTTTCTCTGAAATGGGTTTAATATCTAATAAAGTATAGAAGCAACATGCGTTTTCTGGGTCTTCCATGTGGGAATTCGGATCATATTAATGTTCTTAACCTTTTACTGCTGTTACAGAGGCTACATCACAAAGACCATATGAGCCAACTACCAGCCTGATCCCAAAGTACAACATTGTTCAGTCAGTGGGGTAAACATCGCCAAGGGAAAATCCCAGTTAGGAACTAGAGAATCTGGTTGTCCTGAGTATTTAGCAATGTAAGTTATGGCATCTGTCATTTTAGAAATTATGTAACTGGTTAATGTTTTGATTAACATTAATACCAATTTATGACTGCTGACTGCTGAATGTCAGTTCTGAGTGTTTATGCTTTGTTAAAATGCACATTTTAACAATCATTTGCTGTCTTACACTTTTAAAAAACAGAACTTGATTAAGTGACCTAAATTTTTCATGTGCAAAATGTGGAGAAATGTTGCTATGTTTGTAGAGAGAAACTGTATTCATGCTTTATGGTTTTACAGAAAATTGTAGAATATAAAGGAATTTAATTTGTATAATTTATATCAGTATTTTAAATATGTGAAAAACTATAGAAGAATGTATTAAATTTTGCTGAAACAGGACCAAGATAAAAAGAAAGGGCAAGAAAGTCACAATGCTGAACTATTTAGTATGAAAGATTTCGAGTGTAGTAATATGTATGAATGAAAACTATAGTATAATTGTAATTGTGTTGTTCATCCTATTTAAGAATTTTATTATATGAAAAATCTGTAATATAGAAGCGCTATTATAAAAAACAAAGCAAGTGTACTTCTTTTAAACTATAAAATTTGAGCATTTTCTGTTGAAAAGTTCCCCAATTAAGTACAAGGAATGTTTTTATTATTTTCTGTGTAGTATATTGTATGTAAGAGGGAATACATGGCTAATAAATACTTAGGAAATAGTAGCAACGGCTTTTACATTTTGTAACTTCACTCATGTCATGCCACAGCTTGTAGCTATTCACTCTTAGAAACTTTGTTGTACAGGGCTGAGAAGGTGGCTCAGTGATAAGAGCGCTTGCCTTGCATGCCTGAGGCCCTGGGTTCGATTCCTCAGCACCACATAAACAAAAAGAAAAAAGCCGGAAGTGGCGCTGTGGCTCAAGTGGTAGAATGCTAGCCTTGAGCTGAAGAGCTAAGGGACAGCACCCAGGCCCAGAGTTCAGGCCCCACGACCAGACCCAAAAAAAGAAAAAAAAAAAGAAACTTTGTTGTACAATAATCAGAATGCTACTTTTTCTCCCAGTGGGCAGTGTGAGTCTATTAAAAATAATTAATACTTTAAAAATGGGCCAGGTGCTCACTGGCTGCATGCTTGTCATCCTAACTATGTAGGAAATAGGATCACGGTCCAGGTAGGCCTGGAAAGGAAGTACAGGACCCTATCCCCAAATTAGCTAAAGTCAAAGAGCTGGAGGTGTGGCTCAAAGTGTTAAAGTGCCTGCCTACCAAACCCAAGACCCAGAGGCCCAGAGTTTAACATTCAGTATTTACTTAAAACAACAATATATACATATATATATATATACACACATATACACATATGTATGTATATGTACGTACATATATATGTATATATAAATACACATACCACATAGGACTATACATTATTTAGAAAACTAAGTAGTATATTTAATGTGTACAATTTTAATTTTTAATGTGATACAAAGCCACATAAATGCTTTTGTTCACTTTCTAGAATTTAACATTGAAATGTGTGTAAAAGATGACATTTATTGCTCCTTATAGTGCTTTCATACAACTTTGGAAGAGTACTGTCAATCCAACAAGACTAATTTTTACAACACTACTTTTTCATTTTAAATAAAAATTCACTTGGGAAGTGTTTTGATATCTAGAGAATAGGAAATAAACTAATAGGCTGACTCAAGGCACATTGGTAACTAGTAATATTTACAGCTCAAGTATTTATCATTTAGTGATAAGGTAAACTGCATGTAAAATAGATAAGAATTTTGATCATGATTGAGTAAATTCAATTAAAACTGAATTTTTATATCATAAAGGACAGGAAAAGAGGTGAAACCCTGAAATAAATTTATTCTTTCAGAGTATATGATTAATTTCTATATATCAAGCTAACTTTTTAGTACCAATTGCGATCAAACCTACTTTTCAATCAACCTGTATTCCAATATTAATTTTTTGTTGTTTATTCCTAGAAATGGCTTGATTTAGTTTGATTTAGAACTTTCTTCTATTTTAAATCTTTTTCCATGGCAAATTTCTACCCTGGATATCTTAATAACCTAAGCTTTCCTCTATGCTTCCAATTTCCATCCAATCTTCTATTATATATTAAGTAAAATCAGAGTGTTTATTTTGGAATGCATGTCTATAGATAATTGTTACAAAGTATACCTATGAATTACAATAGCCACCACTTAATTTCTACTGGAGCTCCAATAACTGAAATGAAATCGTAAATGACATAATCTATATCTGAACTAATTTTTAATTTGTTACATGCAGGTAATTGTGACCAGACTCCTCCAGTTAACCAGCAAAAAGTCCAGAAGTGCAAGTGTGGCTCAAGTGGGTAGAGTACCAGGCTTGAGTGAAAAAGCTTAGGGAGTATACAGGCCAAATTCAAGCCCCAGTATCAGCACAAACATTTTTTGAAGTTATTTTCTATATCCAATACTGTATTTTTTTAGTCCATGTGAATACTTGCTTCCCACAAACAAACAACTACTAGTAAGTCTTTTTCAATCCTAAGAAAATAATTTTGATTTTTTTCAAAATGATTGCCATAACACAAACAGGAAGAACAGAAGCATGCAGATGAGGAGGTTTGCCACTGTATGCTAGGACTAGAAGGACAATCAAAATGGGATGAGATTTACATACAGACTTGTTCAAGACTTCTCCTTTATGAACTTTTAGGTTAGACATACCCATACATGTATTTATATGTATATAAAAACAGGCTACAATGCTTGATAAGAAATGTACTCATTATCTTGCCCATGTAATTGTAACCCCTCTGTACAGTATTTTCACAATTTAAAAAAAAGATAAACAAAAAAACAAATGCTGACCATAAACTGAAAATTAAATTCATTTAGAAATTAGCATTGTCTAACAATTAAATACTTACTTATAGCTATATAGCTAACATATATATTTACTTATTGCTATACGCTATGTAACATTACTATATAGGTAACAGACATTAGAAGAAGTCATGGACATTTTTTGTCTAGAGTTAGTGTTTATTAACAAAAAATTGTTTTTGACATAGGAATTTAGAAAGCATATCCTTATCTAACCATAACCCATCAGATATATACTCCTTAAAATAGCATCAACAGTTGGTGTTAGAGTGGTATAAGTCAAAGACAGGTTTTTTAGCTAAGTAAAATATTTACTTGTATTGTTTCTTAAATGCATTTCTAGTTTTAAAAACAATATAAAACATAAAAGAGAAGCTGGTTTATTTTTTTATTTATTATAGGTATATTAAAAGTTACTTTGAGATGGCACATTGGCAGGTTTGATATTTTCTGATATTATGAATATTTAAAAACAATTTGCCTTTGAAAGTTTTATCCAAAAAGAAGGAAAAAGGGAGGGTGTGGGTATCTTTCCGTAGCTCAAAGTACTTAAAAAAAAAAACTGAGAGGAAAAAAATCTAAATAAGATATCATTCTTGATAAAGAAATGAGGCAGTTTCAAATTAAAACTACAAGTTTAAGTAGTTTTTATAAAATATTAAAACTAAAATTACATGCATAAGGTATTTAATTATAAGAATAGCAGTGAAATTTAAATAGGACAGGATTTATCAATGATAAATAGGCATTTTTAGTGCAAATACTGCAGAAAAAATTTCAAAGCAAAGATCATAATCATTCTAATCTATATAAAATCAATCTCAGTTCTTTAAACAATGTAGAGTACATCTGAATTCAGCCATTGCAATAAAATGCCAACTTACAAATCTTAAATCTAAAATAATGTACTTAGTTTTATGTCCCATTTCTCTCTTGGCAGTCCATGTTTTCAGGAAAATCTGGAAAGAAAAAAATTCAGACAATATATTTTCATTTCTTTCCATTATCTTCCAATTAAATCTTACTATGAGGGTCCATAGATATTAAGGAATGGATAGTATTCCTATGAATAAACAATTACTTGTTTCTACTTTTCAGTTATGGAGACTACAGGCTTAAGTTTGGAAAATGATATATAAAACAGTTTACAGTTCAAGTAATGTTAACATGAGCTCAAGTTTCAGTAAGACATGCCTATCTCTTCCTTTCCTGGAGTCCGATACCCTTTTCAGGGAATTTCCCATGTTCCTTCTTCAAGCTCACTCCCTCCTTTTTAGTCCAGTTGACTGGGCAGAGGACCAAGTGACACCTATCTCCAGGCCAAGGTGATTCAGCCAAGATGGAATCTCATCCATCTCTTTCCCAGTAATTTTTATTAGAACACCAAGATAGCTGGTCAATCTCAACTGGGTGCTTGAACTGTCTGATTGTTAGTGGACTGTGAGCAGAAATAGTTGCAAGGTGATTCATATAGAAAAAAAAAAACCAACTGGGGATATAGCTCAATGATACAGTGCATGCATACCATGTAGAAGGCCTTAGAATTGAGCATAGCCTGAAAAAGAAAAAAAAAAAGAAAAAGAATAGCAATTCAGAATAAAAAAGCACCAGCCTCAAAGTGAGAGGAAATGTTTTAGCTATGCATTGGTTTCTAGTGTTCCACTTTTGGGCAACTGAGCTGTACTTCTTTTATTTTGACACAGTGATATATCCTGCATTATTGACTCAAAATTTTTTTTTACTTATGTTGGGTAAGGTTTGTTCTTGTAACCAAAACCATTACTAAAGGAAAGGAAGAGGAAAAAAGGGGTCTGAGTAGGTAAAAAGCATAATAGATATGGTGGTAGAAGAAACAACAGAAGGGCTGGGAAGGTGGCTCAGTGTTAGAGCGCTTGCCTTGCATGCATGAGGGCCCTGGGTTCGATTCCTCAACACCACATAAGAAAAAAGAAAAAAGCTGAAAGTGGCACTGTGGCTCAAGTGGTAGAGCGCTAGCGTTGAGCTGAAGAGCTGAGGGGCAGCACCCAGGCTCAGAGTTCAGGCCCCACGACCGGACCCCTCCCCCCGGCAAAAAAAGAAACAACAGAACACTAAAGGGTAAAGTGGAAAATTAAAATAGATGATCTGTTGATCTCCATCATCACAATGAAAGAATGAATAAAATGGGTGATTAGAAATATGCCTCAGATTATAAAAATGTTAACGAGACATCAGTGCCATCATTACTGAAGATTCTTGGTTTCTGAAGCCAAGAATTTTATAACACAAGTAGTACTTTATGAAGATCATTCTTGCAGTACCTCGTAGAAAGGAAAATCCTATCATCAGAGAGAGCAGCCAGAAAATTTTCAAGGCAGGACTGGTGTGGAGGGAAAATGAGATGGACTGAAGGGTCATTTTACAGGGAAAAAAAGACAAGATGATTGAGTATTCTGTCAACCAAATGTGGCATACTGTACATACCAGCTGAGAGAAACCTAAGGATCTATCACATGTTAAAGAAACATTGCATCTAGAGAAAATATACAAAAAGATTTCGAGTCAGGTGCCAGTAGCTCACACTTGTAATCCTAGCTACTCAGTAGGCTGGATTCTGAGGAGCGCAGTTTGAAGCCAGCCAGGCAGGAAAGTCCTTGAGACTATCATCTCCAATAAACCACCAGAAAACTAGAAGTGGCATCATGGCTCAAGTAGTAGAGTGTTTGCAATGAACTGCAAGGACAGCGCCAATGCTCACAGTTCAAGCTCCACGACCGACAAAAAAAATAAAGATTTCTAGTGGTTCTATGCTTATTTGTATAATATATTTAACATAATATAAAACATTGCGTTCTATATAGCACAACTGCTATAATAATATAATAGTTAATTGTAAGATTATATAATACATAACATATATTAAATAATAGTTATGTAATTACATATGTATAATTATATAATATATAATTATATAATATAGTTATGCTTAAAATAGTTTGAATAGATACTGTTAAAAGCAGTTCTGGAGGGGCTGGGAAGGTGGCTCAGTGGTAGAGTGCTTGCCTTGCATGCATGAGGCCCTGGGTTCGATTCCTCAGCACCACACAAGCAAAAAGAAAAAAGCCGGAAGTGGCGCTATGGCTCAAGTGGTAGAGTGCTAGCCTTGACCTGAAGAGCTAAGGGACAACACCCAGGCCCAGAGTTCAGGCCCCACGACTGCACCCCCCCCCGCAAAAAACAAAAAAACAAAAAAACAGAAAAAAAAAAAAAAGAACAATTCTGGAGCCGGGCGCCAGTGGCCTGTCATCCTAGCTACTCAGGAGACTGAGATCTGAGGATCATGGTTCAAAGCCAGCCTGGACAGGAAAAATCTGTAAGGCTCTTATCTCCAATTAACCACCAGAAAAGTGGAAGTGATGCTGTGGCTCAAGTAGTAGAGTGCTCACCCTGAGCTGAAGAGCTGAGGGATAGCTCTCAGGACCAGAGTTCAAGCCCCAACACTGACAAAAACAAAAACAAAAAAACAAAAAACCAATTCTGGCAAAGAATACTTATATAACACCTTTGTGACTCAAACAATTTACCTATAATGGAGCATGAAATTGGCTGTGCATTGCTATCACTTGTTGAAGTTTCTCTTCCTTGGCTCTTCTACAGTGGCAAATCTAGAAATAAATTATTTAAAATATCAGTCATTTCTCCAAAAATATGCTAGTAATTCTACATTATTATAGAATTTTAAGCAAGAATCTTTTATTTAACCTACTGACAAAGCCTTCAAGTTTTGAATTTAATAATCCAGAAAAACATTAAATTTTGTTTGCAAACTTCCAAAATATAAAATTCTGATCCTTTATTCTCTAACTATTCAATCTCAAATATCTGTATTTTAAAAATATGAAAATAAATTCTACTCCGTTAACCATGCAAGAGTAATAACTTCAATCAAGGTATAGTTACATAGCAATGTAGAATAGAATAATGGACCAGAAACCAAGACACAAATCATCAACATCTGTGAACTTCAATTTTCTCATGAAAAAGATAATAAAATCTGTCCCATATGTGTATTTATGCATGTGCGTATCACTTTGTTTTTTATAAAGATTACTAACTACAGATTATTTTTAAAATGTGATGTTTATGGTATTCATGGCTTTAGTACAGATGTTAGACTTTTTGTTTTTCAATTTAGTGCAATAGAAACAGCAGAATTTGTGCAGAATGTTCTTAATATGTTAGATGGTACTGGGGTTTGAACTCAGGGATTCACACTTGCTGAATAAGTCCCCTACCACTTGAGCCAAAACCCTACCCCTCAATAATATTTTTCAAATCTCCATAATTAATAAAACAGGTTGCTATTCAGGAATATTACAACTATGAAGACTACAGCTTAACTATACAGAATGAAACATATTCTATTATTTCTGAAACAGAACTCTTACTTGATTTACTTGCTTGTGAACTCATAACAAGCAGGTTTAAAGTGATAGGATGTTAGGTTTCTACCCTTCCCAATAGAAGCTCTTCAGATTCCTCTTACAGCACTCAAAATTCAAGTTCAGTAATATGCCAAAGCTTTTTACTCATATGTAATTTGACATTATGCTGTCACTCATCCTCAACTGAATATTACATACTGTTCTTTTTTCCATGAAGCTACTGAGAAAATCATCTATTTCAGTTTTTCCCTCCAAGAAATCTTCAGCAATATTATCAGATTCTTCCTCAGCTTCATGTGCAGCGACTTTCAATCTTGCCTGTAGGGCACTTGCGCTACAACTCTGAAAAAAAAAAATCAACAACCCAATAACCAGGCATGATGTTAGTTTATAATACTCAGAAAAACTACTCCGAGGGGGTGGGGAAATGGGTTCAAATTATTGAGAGGGCAATTCACTGTATGCCTTATATAGACTCTGAGAAAATCTCCTAAAGGGTCAGACAACAAACACAAGAGAAACCAATTCACTGTCTGTATACAATAAAATGAAAAGCTATACAATTATTCTCTGACAGATTCTGGAAGAAATAAGCACCTCGGGCAAACACGTTGAACAGGGAAAGAATGATGCTAGAAGGACTGGATATCCACATGCAAACAAGTAAAAATGACCCTTACCTTACTTCATATAAAAATGAATATAAGAACTAAACCAATTTTTAACTATCTGTCCTATAGCATGTGGGATGATAGTCATTGAGATATTGCACCCACAGGAATGTATAGTAATGTACCACTGTCAACTTCATTAAAACTGGATATCTGTCTAAAAATCTGTCATACAGTAAAGTTTCTTAATTCATGTCATCTGGTTCACTTTTCAGTATTTTATAATTTTACTGCTATTGTGAAGGTTTTTCCCTACTTACTGTTGCAGTAGTAATTGCTTGACCATGGGAAAAATTTTCTCATTTCTCTAGGATTTTTAAATTATTTTTTGATAAATTAGTGAACCACTGCTTCTGTTCCTTTGTAGTTTTCTTTTTCTTTTTCTTGGCTTGTAATAATAATCAATATTATATAACAGAGAGAATGGGACATTATTCTCTAATCCCTAGTATTATGGAGATCCTGGAAATGGTTAGTCAGTGTGATGTACATTGTTGGTTTCTAATATTCAAATAAAAAACTAGAATCAAAAGAAATAATACTATTGTGAAAAGCTTCTGAAACATCTACTAAGCTCTAGTGTGGGTCAGTTATTCCCACAGCTTTTGAGAGAGGACTGCTAAAGTTTGACTCAGGAGTCAAAGAAGTTTGTTAACCTTCCTGTGTGAGTTTCCTCATCTGTAAAATGGAAAATAGAGAAAAAAGTAGCACTATCTCTATCTCACACCTAGCGTTTGGCTTAACAAAAAGGTCAGTATGTGTAAGATAAATAAATAAATAAATATATATACACATACAAAATACACATTAACCATTAATATTAACTATTACCTCTTTTGTTCTAAAAGATGATCACAGTACCTGAAATTCATTATGGATTTATGTATTATTTAAGATCTCTACTGTTTATTTTATTATTTTATTACTTTGATTTTACTTTAAAATCAATTTTAAAGGAAACAATACTATTTTTCCATAAGACTGGCCTTAAACTATGATCCTCCTCTAGGCTTCCTGTGTAGCTGAGACTGAAAACATATATCACCATACCTAACTTGTTGATGGGAGATATAACACCATGTATAACTTATGGGTTGGTGGCCTTGTTAACTTGTGCTATGTACATTTTTAAAAATTTAATTTAACTTTATGTTGCTGAAAATTAACCAGCATGCTAGCCAAGTGCTCTACCATTGAGCTGCAACTTTAATCTTTTATTCTTTTATAAATTACTTCTTCAGAATTATAGGCTGAATTTTATAAGATACTTTTCATGTATTGACTTCTTAATTTGCTAACTATTTTAAGTTGTGTGTACCTAAGCTTACAAATTTGTCTTGTGGAGGCTTTTCATATTTTGGAGCAGATACATTCTTGCATAAACACAAAGAATGTATAGTATTGTATAACTGAGAGCCACTAACCTACATGTAATGGTATCAGGCCTTATAAAGTCAGGCAACTAGCACATTTCTTCTGATACAAATGAAAAGAACCATAGCCCATGCACAGTAGGATGAAAAGTTTGTGCAGGAAAGGAAAAGCAGTAGATAACCTTACCTCACTCAGTTCATGTTGTCTCTGCATCTTCTTTTCAAACGTAGATTTCATTTGTGTAAGTAACTCATACTGAGAGAGAAAAACAAGAATGGTGTTTAAGTCCACTTTAAAAGTGTAGATAGTTCTTGAAAATGACCATTAACTTACCTTATCTAAAACAGTTTGCCTTTTGGCTTCCAAACTGGGCTCCAAGAGGAGATTTTTTCCTGTGAGACAAATATCTGGTTTATTTCCAGGTAAAGGTCAAATTTCTCTCATGAAATGTGAGCTGAAGTAAGGAAGACATACTTGCTAATTCCTCAATACTTTTTACTAAGTCATCCTTGTCATTAATAATTTGTTTTAGTTGAGGTAAACTGAGAAACTGTTCTAGTAATACTTCCTCTTGTTCATTCATATCTGTGAGTTGTGACACACTAGAACATAAAAGAAAAACACAGGTTGTTAATTAGTCATCTTTTTCTCTATATTCATAATTTAAAATTTCATTTGGTTGACAGGATTTTAAGTAACTTCTACATGTACACATAAGAATGTTAAGAGCAATAAAACATCAACCATATTAAAATTATAAAGTAGGGGCTGGGAAGGTGGCTCAGTGGTAGAGCGCTTGCTTTGCATGCCTGAGGCCCTGGGTTCAATTCCTCAGCACCACATAAGCAAAAAAAAAAAAAAAAAAAGCCGGAAGTGGAGCTGTGGCTCAAGTGGTAGAGCATTAGCCTTGAGCTGAAGAGCTGAGGGACAGCGCCCAGGCCCAGAGTTCAGGCCCCACGACCAGACCCCAAAAAAAAAAAAAAAAAAAATTATAAAGTAGATGGTTAATATTCTCAAGTGAGTTTGAAAAAATGAATTCTGACTCAATAGATTTTCTCATAGATCTTTTTCTTTGAGGATACAACTGTAGGTAATGTTCATAATTACACAGACATAAAATTAACAATAAAAATGAACAAAAAACAAAAAAGGTAAAGAAAAAGTATGAAACTAGGATTCTCCCTTATTCAACTGAGACTCCTTAAAATAATAAAGCAGTGATATCGTTAGATACTTTTCCTTGTTCTTAATTCTGTGGAACTGCTTTGATTTCCCTGATAGGAACTAATTTATAAGATTTAAGCTATTTATTTAAGATATAATGGAGAACATATTAGTACTATGGTAAATTTAAAACATTAAAAATCCACTTACAGGTTAGCATTAGAAGACCCCTCCTTTGTCATATGTGTACTTGGAAGGGTAAGGGAGATAGAAGAGAGGATATTTACTGAGGTATTTTGGCTTGTGAAGAACGTTTATGGGAGGCTGGTCTACTGAGTTAGCTTGTAATTGGCTAGCTTCAAGGATATATTGGCGAAAATAGGACTAATAATATCTTCCTAGACACTACAGGGTAAGCAGTCTCTGCCACTATAGTGTATCAAATTTGACAAGGACTAAGGTGCATGAGCAGCAGACAATGCTGTGATTCTTTAGCTGTCACAGTAAGAGACGTAGATACAAATGTATCTGTATGTATACCACGTTCATAAAGTATGAACAAAAATAATGGGTGGTTAAAGACAAAACAAAAATGAGTGCTTGTGGGGAAGGAACTGGGTGGAGGGGATATGGTTGTTAGCTGAATCTTTCTGGTATTTTTAGTTTTGGCCCTGAAGTCATATGAAAACATATTTAATTTTTTAAGGGGAAAAATTAGACTCTAAAATAAATGAATTCCAATAGAAATAAGTCTATTTTTTTCTAAGCTATATAATCATCCAGTTAAATATTACTTGAAGAAAAACAGTATTTGGTTAGCAACAATGTTTCTTCAGGACAGAACTACTGAAAACAGAAACAGGAGATGAAAACAAAAGCTTAATCTATACACAGAAGTCTTAATAATAATTGCTAGGCACTGGTGGCTCATGCCTATAATCCTAGCTGCTTAGGAGGCTGAGATCTAAGGATCAAAGTTCAAAGCCAGCCTATAGCAGGAGAGTCTATGGGTCTATTATTTCCAATTAACCACCAGAAAGCTAGAAATGAAACTGCTGTGGTTCAAGTAGTAAAGCACCATCATTGAGCAAAAAAGGTAAGGAGCAGTGCTCAGGCAGAGTTCAAGCCCCACTGTGGGCACATACACACACACAAAAATATCTCTGCAATAATCGTATTATTTTTAAAAAGAACATGAGCCCTTCAGAGAAACTGATGACCCTAGGTCTCGGAAAAGACATGCTCACAAGGAGGCCCAGCATTTACTTTTTCAGAAATGACAGAGAAGCCAGTTTCTCATTCATCAGAGCTTCTGCATCTTGCCATTTTTTAAAAAACAATTATGTCATTCTTAGTATCTAGAAAAATGTCTAGATATGGGCTACTTAATGAATACATTCTATAAGTCTAAAACTACTTTATAAAATGTTCTCACAGACAAGCACAATACAGGAATAGTGAAGATTTTAAAAAATCTTTTTATTTAACATAGCTATAAAATGAGCATCTGCTTTATATTTTAAAATACACAATGATCCAAATTGTACTCTCCCCATTTGTTTTTACCTTAATTCTGAGAGTTCTGGAAATGCATCAGGGACATCTGGCATCTTGTACCCAAAACCATTTTGGCTTATCTGAAGAAGATTTTAAAGGGTATTAAATTTCAGCCATCTTACCGTTCCTATTTACTTATAAAAGTAATTTTCATGCTTGCTCATCAGCAGTCACTCTTACTACTTGGGCCACTCTGCCAGCCCTTTCTTTACATCAGTTATTTTTAAGATAGAATCTCGCTTTATGTCCAGGCTGACCTGGGCTGCAAACCTCCTATTTATGCTCCTCTCTGTCCCTAGGATAACAAACACACACCATGGTGCCCATCCTTTGTACTTTTACATAGCTCAGGATGATAGGTATACACCACTGTGCCCAGCCATCAGTTTCATGGAGTCTCACAAGCTTTTTATGCCTGAGCTGGTTTCAAACCATGACCCCACAATCTTATCTCCCATGTAGCAAAGGGATTACACATCTGAACCACTATGCATGGCCCATAATTGTTTTTACTAAGATATCTTCATCCTTGCACTTCACTTTACTCCCCCCTCTTCTTTCAACCTATTTTTTTTTCAGCATAACTTTTGCATATAACTTGGGTTTGTTTTGAGGGCTTCAAAAGATCCCATGATAGCTCTCCTTCATAAGCAAGTATGTGGCAGTAAAATAAATCTCTTCAGTATACTTGTGACTGCAGATTCCACTGGTACAGAATATATTTTTCTCTAATGAAATATACTAAATATAGAAAAACTTCATAAACTCAGCAGTGTGAACAGTTATACATCTAAGATAGATGAGGCACTAACTAGGGCAGATACATATGCATTTTTTTGAAGACTGAAAATTTTTCTTAAAATTTTGTTAATACTAATTGTAGTTTATTTATATACTAACCATTAATAGAATGATAAAATGTTTGTTTTTTTTTTTTTTTGGGTCCGGTCGTGGGGCCTGAACTCTGGGCCTGGGTGCTGTCCCTCAGCTCTTCAGCTCAAGACTAGTGCTCTACCACTTGAGCCACAGTGCCACTTCCAGCTTTTTTCTTTTTGCTTATGTGGTACTGAGGAATCGAACTCAGGGCCTCATGCATGCAAGGCATGCTCTACCACTGAGCTACCTTCCCAGCCCTGATAAAATGTTTTGAGCCAGATGCTAGTGGCTCACGCCTATAATCCTAGCTACTCAGGAGGCTGAGATCTGAGGTTCATGGTTCAAAGCCAGCCCGGGCAGGAAAGTCTGTGAAACTCTGATGCTGTAGCTCAAGTGGTAGAGAGCTAGCCTTGAGCTGAAGAGCTGAGTGACAGTGCCCAGGCCCAGAGTTCAAGCCCCACAACAGACAAAAAAAAATAATAATAATTTTGGAAAAACAAAGTCCATTTGGTTATATATTCTTAAATGATTACAAACTCTGAAATTGGTAATACTGGATAATAACATTTTACAATAGAAGATTAACATTACTACAAGTGATAGTCATTAAGTAAAAACTGAAGGTTATAGAATCCCTTTGTATTTTATGCACAGACTCACCATTCTTCTGTGTAATACCTTGAAAAGCAAACCCATCAGGTCACCCTCTTGTCTTTCTTCAACTACTTTCTTTAGAACATACAATTTTTAAACAAATAGGATGTTTGAAGCCCTTGGAATACTACAGAAAATATTCTTCAGTCTACACCTTGCCTCCTATATGATTATTTCTTGTGCCTCTGCTACAGCCTGACAGCCTACCTGACAGCCTATCTGACAGAAAGGCCTGACATAGGTGGTCCACAAAATGCTATCTGGCACATCCACAATGCTTTTGTCAATGTTACATCCCCTCACACAATGTCTTATACTTCCTTCTGTTATCCTGGCAAATTTATAACCATCAAATCCCTCAAGCATGAATTCAATCATTTACTTATCTACCTCATTTTTTTTTTTTTTTTTTTTTTTTGTCGGTCGTGGGGCTTGAACTCTGGGCCTGGGCATTGTCCCTCAGCTCTTCAGTTCAAGGTGAGCGCTCTACCACTTGAGCTACAGCGCCACTTCCTCTACCTCATTGTTATTAAGCATTTGTTATATGCATGAAACATGGTTGAAGACGCTAGAGATAAAATGGTTAAAACAGTTGGTACTAGTTCTACCTTGGTCCCTGAGCCACGGCCATCCACCATTCCCACATATGCCTCCACCATAACTCTATACCATCTATTTTACAAGTCCATAATTTCTAATTATTTGATTATTTCATGGTTATGTCTTCAAATTTGTTTACCCGAGTTGAAAAATATAACAATTTTTAATACTTTTTTTGCCTAGTTAGTAGCTGACTTTATCATTAATGTATGCTGATTAAATACATATTTAACAGATCACAAGGATACCAACCGGTGTTGAAGTTTCCATTGTGGGAACAGGCAATGGCAGACCTGAAAGGACAGCAAATGTAGGAGCAGCAGGCTTGGCTGTTGTATAACTTGTTGTTGAAGAAGAGACAGTGTCAGCAACAGACAAAGAAGTGATGTTCCTGTTAGCTTCTTGAGGAGGATATGCAGGAAGAAACGGAAAACCCTGAGAAGCATAAGGAGGCAGTCCACTAGGGTTACTATACAAGCTAAAGAGAAAAGAAAAGAAACATTAACTCAGATGTCAGGGGAAAAAACATGAATTTATCCTTAAAAATTTCTTCAATAAAAATCTAGTTTTGCAGGTGATTCTTATCATAATTATATGACAAAATGTTATGTAGAAAGAGAACTATGATTTCTATGAGAAAGGAGAAATTTGCTAAGAAGCATACAATTCAAAAGGTCAGAGCAAAAGCAAATAAGCTGAGTTTCTGAGTTCCTGTATTCAGTTTTAGTTTCTTCATAGAATGAAAAGCATGTAATCCAGAAAACATATGCAGATGGATGCTGATAAGTAGTAACTTTGATTGTGGTTGCCAAAATCTAACTGAATGACAATTTTCTAGAATGCTTTAAAGGAAAATTAAACTTTTCTGCCTGAGCAGGCCTCAAACTAGATCCTCTAGATCTCAGCCTCCTGAGTAGCTAGGATTATAGGTATGAGCCACCAGCACCTAACTAATTTCTCTAGTCTATGAAGATTTCCTATAAACTGATGATGGGCTAACAATGCAATAGCAAAGTAGAAATAGAAGAATACATAGATAGACGTTACAGAATAAAAACATCTTTTAAGAATAGTAAAAGAGGCCTAGGAAGGTGGCTCAGTGGTAGAGTGCTTGCCTTATATGCATGAGGCCCTAGGTTTGATTCCTCAGCACCACATAAGCAGAAAAAGCCAGAAGTGGCACTGTGGCTTAAGTGGTAGAGTGCTAGCCTTGAGCTGTAGAGCTGAGGAACAATGCCTAGGCCCAGAGTTCAGGGCCCATGACCAACAAAAAAAAAAGTAAAAGATGTCCAATTTCACTATTTGAGAAACACACTAAAAGTATATTAATCATTTTTTGCCTATCAATGGGAAAAGATCCCTTTTTAACACAATTCTCTACTGGAAAGGATTGCATAGGAGTAGAGACTAGTACAACTGTTATGGAGTGAAATTTTGCAGTATTTGTCAATACACACGTGTGCAGTTAATGTTAGCATTTTTTAAATTTAAAAATTTTAAAGTTAAACATTTTAAAATTTAATATAGTACAGAGAGCTCTGAAGAGAGGTAAGACATATAAGAAATATCAGAATAAATAAACGTAACTGTCAAAAGGATATCTTGCTAATACATACATTATAGTATTCCTATAAAATGAAAACTTTTGTGGCCATAAAAAATAATGAGGAATTAGCCGGGTGCTGGTGGCTCACACCTGTAATCCTAGCTACTCAGGAGACTGAGATCTGAGGATCAGAGTTCAAAGCCAGCCGGGGAAGGAAAAGTCCATGAGACTCGTATCTCCAATAAACCACTAAAACCAGAAGTGGCACTGTGGCTCAAGCGGTAGAGCTGAAGAGCTGAGAGATAGTGCCCAAGCCCAGAGTTCAAGCCCCATGACCGACAAAAAAAAAGAGATATTATATGTACTAACATAGAAATGCTCCAAACCACACTGCTTAGTGATAACAAAGCAATGGGACAGTATGTTACTGCCTGTGTGTTAAGAAGAATAAAATACTACAAATACTCCTTACACATACATAAATACCTCAACAAATACAAGGAAAATGCAAGGAAAAAATATGGGGCAGAGAGACTGAATCCCTAGACTTCTTCAAGCCATACCAACTAATTAAAAAAAAAGTAAAATAAAAAAATGGTCCCTAGTCCAATTACAGACTCAGAAAAATGTTATCATTATTTTAACTAGAAGTTCAATGGTAATAAGTTATGCATCCTAAATAGTTAGAAATTACTTTTACTCAGAAAACTACCAAAAACAGTAAGCCAAGAAACTAGGAGATAGTTGTAGAGATAAACTTGAAATAGAGATAAGAGAGTAAAGGAAAATGTAAAGAAAACAAGAGGAAGACTCTAGATGCTCAGAATAAGAGAACCAAAAGTAAAGCACTGTCTGCAAGAGGCAAAACCAACAACAACAACAAAAATCAACAACAAAAAAAAACAAAACAAAGAATGATCAAACCCAGTGATTACCTGACTGGTAATGTTAAAAACAAAATGGGTGATGAAATATTTTTATTTTTGTGGAAGTTCTTAAAGTTTAAGAAGATATGGAAAATTAAAAACAGCTAAGAAAATAATGGCAATGGAACAATTTGAAATCAAAAAGTAAAAATGTTAAGTCTTTGCTCCGTGACAGATAACATTTAGAGAGTGCAATAATGATAACACTAACTATACAATGGAAGAAAGGGGTAACATTGTCCAATCACCTGAATTGTGAAATGGTAACCCTTCTGTACAAAACCTTAATAACAATAAAATTATATTGAAATAATAACATTAATCATAGACTTATGGCAAAAATCAAGATAATTACACTAGAGGACAAAGAGGACGAAGAAGAAGTTTTATACAAGAAAGTTAAAACCAGATCTAGTATGAGGTCAGTAGATAATATCTATATGAAAGACTCAAGAGATAGTACCATGTATATATCATTTAGAAAGATGAAAGTAATTATTAGAAATAGCTGAAGTTGGAAAACATTATTGCTCCTGAAAATGTGGATATATTTCTGAGAAGATGAGAATGTGGACATTGGATTTTCTTTGAACATCAATTCTAAGTATATTGACTTACTTGATAAATGAAAACACACGCACATGTTGTTAGTTATTAAGATACTATGAAAAAAAAAACTTACTATGGAAATGCTGTTGAAGTGGGAGCTAAAACAGGAGGATTCTTCCAAAACTCATCCAACAGACTCTGGATAATTTTTCCAAGATCTGAGTGCATTGTAAACTGAAAGTAACAGTAATAGATAATGATTAAAGTCACTTTCAAAAAGTGATTATAAAAGTCTCATTGGAATAATGTCATTCTCATTCTTAACCCACTGTTGCAGGTCAAGAATAAACAGAAAAGCAAATAGTATTGTGTCAACTCAAGGTAACAGCAATCCACAACTTACATCATTTGCTTATAGAATCAATACTATAGATATTTGATAATTAGCAAATCAGGTGAAATGTCCATTCAATCAATAATGGAGATAAAACACTTTACTGTTTATAGTAACAAGAAGGTTTAAAGGCAAATACAGAGAGTATATTAATGTACAGTCCTTTACATTAATCAGCTATAACATATCCAAGGACTTCAATTTAGTCTTAAGTAATAATAGTCTTAGCTACTAAAAACAATAAAAAAATATTCTGGATAGTTATTGATTCTAAAAGAATTTAAAAACATAAAAGTATTTAGTAAAGAATAGATTTGTCATATTACTCTGAAATAAATCATACATACATTGCTTACTAATGGAGAGGTAACATATATTCCTTGTTTATCCATTAAATGATGTCGGATTGGTGGATAAACACTGATCACTGGTTTTTCCTGAGGAAACTGTGGAGGAAGTAGTCTGGCAAAGATACACAGATATAAAATAAAACCAGTTTGTTATGTTATACAGACACAATCTAAAACAAAGCTAGCTAAAAGTAAACAAATTTTCACACTTCATATGGATTCTTTAGTAATACTGATCTGCAATGGTTAAGCTGCCTGAAAATATACAAAAGATTTCATGTTAGCAATGAGATTATACAGCAATTCAACATAGTATAATTTATGTGGAATACAGATTCTGTAAATTATAGAATCGTCTATGTACTACGTCAACTACATGCTTTTATATTCAATTTGCCAAGCTGAACAAACTCTAAGCTAAAATTTAGATCATGTTTCTATCAAGTGAATCATACAAATCCAGTTTGATGATTTTATTGTATTACAGGTTATGTCCCAATAGTTTCCTTACAAATTTTACAATAAGAAATTAGGAAATTATTTTTTCAAAGCTGGCAAGGATGATTTTAATATACATTCTACTTCAAAATGGAAGAAAATAGGATTGAAATATTGTAGTAATCATTATGACTTGGTTCTGACTCCAAATAGTAAGTTCTTGAACTCTTTTAGAAGTTTGACATATAATCTTAAAAAATAGGACATCAACTCTTGTTTCCAATCCTGCAGAACTCAGAATATCTCCCTGCTACTCTCCTGGCTCAGAAAACTACTGTTGCCATCACTATGAAGAAGAAAACTGGGTCTTCCACTTAGCTCTTTCAGGACATTAAGGGAGAAATGAAAATAGTTCAGTGACACAGCTAAAGATTTTCAAACCAGTTTGGCCTCTGAGCTAGCCACTTTGGGTTTGTATCCTAAGCATTTTTTGTAATTTATTCTCATTTACAGGTCTGCTAATGGAGCTTCATAAAGCTTATAACATTGCTTTGTGCTTAAATTCATTCGTGAAACTAGTATTTAAAAAGGACTCCTATGGTCAGGCACTATGCTAGACAATGAGGTTATAAAAGAAGAATAAGGCAATTAATTAATTAATTAATTTTTTGGTCGGTCGTGGGGCCTGAACTCTGGGCCTGGACGCCGCTTCTCAGTTCTTCAGCTCAAGACTAACACCCTACTACTTAAGCCACAGTGCCACTTCTGTCCTTTTCTGCTTATGTGGTGCTGAGGAATCAAACTCAGGGCCTCATATATGTAAGGCAAGCATTCTACCATTGAGCCAACTTCAGTGATGTTAAGTTTTTCATTTTCACTAAATTAAACTAATTTGTAAATTATAGTTACTCAAAATAAATGTTAAGCTGTTTACATCTAACATTAAGTAAGACAGAATGCAAAACATCTCGAATCTTTAAGACAAAAAATAAGATACAATTCTACTCACATATTAATGTTAATTGTCAAGTTGTTTACAGTGAAGGGCAATCTGTATTCCACATCTTTCTGTATTTCAGCTATACTGTACAAGAAAATGTAGAAAACAATTACCAAAAAGGATGAAACCACCATTATTGAAAATTAATGTTTTTTCTTCAATTTTTAAAAAAATTGTTAAGTAAATGTTTAGACTATAACTACTTCTAAATTTTTGTACAGATCTGCATAGACCCCGTAACTTGCATCCAGAGAAAAATCATGACAGAATTATCAAATCAGCAGACAATAATATTTTGAAATATCCATGGGGTAAGGCTAAGTTGGTAAGGAAAACAGTCAAGAAAAACTTAAATTAGTACAAGATTATATCTTTTTATGTAATTTATTATCAGTAGAGGAATTGTTAGTTCTCTTATTAATATTTGTCAACAAGGCATCTGTGTCCATGATACTCTGCTACTATCCAATTACAGAGACAGCTAGGAATATCTAAGTCTTAACAGTCCTATGATAGAAGCTGCTGACCTCATTCAAAAATCAAGTATCCCCCCTTCTTCCTAAGAGAAACCTGATTTTATTCTGGTTCTAGTCTTTTTTTTTTTTTGGTAACTACTTTTTGCAAAAGACTGAAGTCTTAAGAGCCAATAAAGTATATAGGGAAGTTTGTGGGTGAATTTGCAGAGAAGTACTTTACAGAACAGAAAACTGGTCTGAGCTCATTTTGCCTTCCTTGCCTTCTTTTGGCTTCCTGCTTAGACCTGATGGTTGGAGTTCTAAAAGCCATTCTGGACTATGGGTGACCATGGGGATATGACATTCACTAAGTATGCTAAGCAGGATGAAAGTCACTTGAGTGCTTGATGAAATAGCCAGAATGATAATTTCCTTCATGTGAAATCCAAACAAATTTTTATCTTGATTAAGCGACCATTTGAGGGTTTTTTTTTACTGGCAGCAGAGTAAAAAGCCTCTTAAACCTTTCAAGTCAGGTATCTGGGTTTGAATTCTGCATCTACCAGTTACTTGCTGTGGAATTATGAACAAATTATTAAATCTAAGCCTTCTCTCTCAGATGGGATAGAGGGTTGTTAAAAGCATCTACCTAAAACTGTTAAGGCATAGTACCAGGCAAGTATCACTCAATAACTTAACTATTTAAAAAAAAAATTTTAGAACATGGGCCTGTGGTATTGACATTTAAACTCATCAGTTTTTCAAACACTGTTTGGACTTTTAAAGAATTTTTCATAAAAACTATCAGAATAGATTTGATCAAAATAACTTTTATTTAAAAATTTCAATTAAGAACTATCTATATCCAGTTCATTTTCCTGATATTATATTTTAACACTTATTAAAATTTTTACACATTTTCTTTATAATGGGAATATCGAAGATAACAAAAGGTGAGTGACATTTAGAGAAAAGTGAATTCCATTAGCAAATTTCAAAACCAGTAAAACAGCACCCTAGTAATACATTTTTACTAGTGGTATTAGGCAAATTGGAAGGCAGGAATTTGTTTTAACTTTTTTTTTGTCAGTCGTGGGACCTGAACTCTGGGCCTGGGCACTATCTCTCAGCTCTTCTGCTCAAGGCTAGCGCTCTACCACTTGAGCCACAGCGCCACTTCTAACTTTCTGCTTATGTGGTGCCTCATGTATGCAAAGACAAGTACTCTACCACTGAGCCACCTTCCCACCCCCCACCCTTGAACTTAATTAAAACAAGAATCACTTTCTAAATATTCATTACAAATGTGATTCTTATTTAAAAGCATATTCAATGGGTAGATAGAAAAAGAGTGAAAGGAATATTCGGCAGAAGGAAGTCCTTAAGATGCCTGGATTCTGGGCAAACCTCAACCACCTGAAGCCATTGTCTAAGGATTTGGATTTTAAGTCTTAGAGGACTCAAGAATTGTCTTTTTGAGTCCTTACCTCCATTTCTTTTATGAGGAGCAGGTAATGATTTAGCTTTCTATTTCTCCCTACTTTAACACAGTTAAAACAAAAAGAATGCTGCAATGAACATTGTATATAGCCAACCCAAATGCCCCTCAGTAGATGAATGGATCAAGAAAATGTGGTGTGTTGGGGCTGGGAAGGTGGCTCAGTGGTAGAGCGCTTGCCTTGCATGCATGAGGCCCTGGGTTCGATTCCCCAGCACCACATAAGCAAAAGAAAAAGCCCAAAGTGGCACTGTGGCTCAAGTGGTAGAGCCTTAGCCTTGAGCTGAAGAGCTGAGGGACAGTGCCCAGGCCCCATGACCGGAACCCCCCCCCCAAAAAAAAAGAAAGAAAAAAGAAAATGTGGTGTGTGTGTGTGTGTATACACATACACTCACAATGGAATTCTATGCTTCTATCAGAAAGAATGACATCACCCCATTTGTAAGGAAATGGAAAGGCTTGGAAAAAATATTGTGAAGCCAGACTCAAAGAAACATATACTCCATGGTTTTCCTCCTCTGTAATAATTATGTCTAGGGTTGTCCTAGAAGATAACAATAGCTCAATAGCTATGTACATATGACTATATAAGATGATACTAAGCAAAATGAACTCCAAGATATGGAGGGTTTTTTTTTTTTTGGTAGTGTTGTTTTTAATGTATTGTGTGAAGTTATTTCTTTTTTCTTTCATTTTTTCCCCCTTTAGTGTATCCCGTGGTCCCTGTATTTGCTTTGGGTACCCCTGTGTCTTTATATACATTTATCAATTAGGGAAGGGAAGGGGAACAACTAAATGGGGAGGCAAAGGACAAAGCGAGAACCAATGCAATAGCGACTCACAAGACACTATGTTGGAAATGAGCTTTAAAACTTGGGAGGGGGCAAAGGGGGCAGAAAGTGGGAGAAAAATGAGGGAGGGGTAACAATGCTTGAAAAGAGTACTCATTACCTTACGTATGTAACTGTAACCTCTCTGTGCATCACCTTCACAATAAAATTCAATTAAAAAAAAAACAAAAACTAAAAGAAATCCTTGCTAATGCTTAAGTATCCAAAAATTAAATTAAGTTACTAAATAAGGGCAAAGATTATATAAATATCTAAAGACTTCATGTCCATAAAACAACCACTTTTATAGTTTTCTATTTTTCTACATTCACATCATGTTTGTAACACAATACAATCATACAATTGGCTCTATTTCCTTACTTAATAATTTATTGTGATTATCACTCTAAATTTAAATATTGATATTTGGATTGATCATTTCAATGACAAAGTATTTTAGTATGATACTATTATTTAATGTGTTCTCTGTGTTGATTTTTTCCAAATTTTACCATAATAAAATCATGCTATGTGTGATAAATTAACTATATCTATGTTAATAGTAATACTTTAAAATGGTAAAAATGTATATAAATAGGTAGACAGAGTAACAGGACATACAAAAAGAAAGCCTGAAAGTTAGTGTTTTGGGTGGGCCTCACCTCACCATTTTACTCACCCATAAACAAGGTCTAATCTACATGTAAGAACTACAATTTTGAATCTTTTTAATTCCCTTTTCCTGCATGGTAAGCAGGAAATATTTCTATTTCTCCCAATTTTAACTAAATCCTTTACTAAATCCTTGCTAAACTTTTCACACTGTGATTTTCTCTCTCGCCTTTTCTCCTCTCTCCTCTCCCCACAGTGCTCTCCCCTTCATCTCCTTCTCCAACCCCTTTTCCCCCAGTCTCAGAACCTCAAATCAAAGCTCAGGTGCTGTCGCTGAGCTTCTGTACTCAAGGCTAGTGCTTACCACTTGATCCACTGCTCCACTTCAGCTTTTTGGTGGTAAATTGGAGACAAGAGTCTCAGGGACTTTCCCTACCTGGGGTGGCTTGGAACCATTATCTTCAGATCTCAACCTCCAGAGTAGCTAAGATTACTGGCTTGCACCACTGGTGTCCTGCTGATTTTTTTTTTTTTCTCCATAAATGCCATCTCAAGGACCTGAGATTTTGCATGGAACAGGGTAGTTGAGGAAACCCCTCATCTATCCTGTGGTGATAATTTTAACTCAGTGCCTCTGATTTTTTTCAGGGACAAATTAAACTCAACTACAAGACACTAGTGGTCCATGCCTGCAATCCCAGCTACTCCAGAATCTGAGAGCTTAGTATCCTAGTTTGAAGCCAGCAGGGGCAGACAAATCAAAGATACTCTTATCTCGAACAGGCCAGTAAAATTCTGTGTGGCTCATGGGTGGAGGACCAACTCTTTAAAAAAAAAACAAAACAAACTAGAAAACCGGAAGTGGCGCTGTAGCTGAAGTGGTAGAGCGCTCCCCTTGAGCTGAAGAACTGAGGGACAGTGCTCAGGCCCAGTATTCAAGCCCCACAACCAAAAAATAAGTAAATAAATAAATAAATTTACTTTATTGTTACTATAAAGGGATGTACAGAGAAGTTATAATTACATGAGTCAGGCAAAGAGTACATTTCCTTTCATATAGTGTCTTTTGTTTCCTCACTCCCCAGAGGACCAGCTTTGAGTGAAAAAGCTAAGCAAGAGCACTAGGTCTTAAGTTCAAGCCCCAGTACCTGCAAACAAATCAGATCAATCAAATCAGTCAATAAATAAATAGATAACTTCATTAATCAGATTACATTAACTAACCAGTATTCTTATATTTTTTGGCAGTCCATAAAACATGATTTAAGATTTCTTTAGGGAATAAACAATTACTGCTGGTTTTTATTTTGTGTAAAATGGAATTTCTCAAGACAAAAATTCAATGGAATAGTTACCATATATCTAGCAGGAAATAAGACATAGGGTGCATATATTTCTAGTGAGTATAATGTGATCTTTGCTCTAAAGGAGTACTCAGCTTAATGTGAAAACCGACTGACATTTTATTATAATGATGATTAAGTAGTTGCACAAAGGGGTTACAATTCCCTAAGTCAGATTTTGAATACAATGCTTCTTGGTCAATGTTATCCCTTCCTTCCCAACCATCCAAGGCCCGTTCTCTAGAAACCACCTCTGGGAGACAAAAGCTATCTGTTAAACCACACCTGGGGACCTTTCTGTAACCAGGCCAGGTGAGAAATTACTGGCCCTGGGCTAACTTCCTCCTTGCTTAACCAGACCCCCTTACAACATGCCTACAGAATCTTACTCACAAACCAATGCTGCTGTTGAACTTGCCTTTATAGTCAGCCTGGCAGTTTATTCCTGAATAAAGCTTGCTTTGGCCTGAACCTAGTTCTGTTCTCCAGTCAGCAGATCTTACACCTCCTTCTCCCCCATTTTCTCCTCCCATCTCTAACCTCTGGCTATATAGTTCATTTTTAAAAATATAATGCACATTGAATATAATGACTTCATTTGCTTACCATTCTTCCCTCCATTCCTGTGAACCTCCCCCTTTACCCAATCCCCAAGCAAGTTTCCACTTCCAGTATTTGTTTTGATAAACGGTACTAAACTTGCTCAGAGGGATTATTCCTTGGCTTTCCTCCCCAAAGTGTATGCTCCTTTCATTTGTATGTAAATGCACTGAACCTAGAATATATTATCACACATAGTTATATTTTATACTTAGCTTCCACATAAGAGAGAAAATATGTATGGCTTTTCTCTCTGAGCCTGGTTTACTTCAATTAACATTATTTGTTTCAGGTATATCCATTTCCCTGCAAATGACATATTATTCTCTCTAATGGAGGAGTAGAATTCCCCTGTACATATGTACCACATTTTCTTGATCCATTCATCCACTGTAGGGCATCCTGGGCTGTTTCTATAAATAGTGAAGCAATGATATACAAACACCTTTGACCTATCTTGACTTGTAATGCACTGAGTAGATGACTAAGAATGGTATCACTGGATCATTAGAGTAGTTCTATGTTTAGTTGCTTGTTTTTTGTCGGTTATGGGGCTTGAACCCTGGGCCTGAGCGCTGTCCCTCAGCTCTTCAACTCAAGGTGAACACTCTACTGCTTGAGCTCAGTGCCACTTTCAGTTTTCTAGTGGTTTATTGGAGATTAGAGTTTCTCAGACTTTCCTGCCCAGGATGGCTTTGAACCACAATGCTCAGATCTCACTCTCCAGAGTAGCTAGAATTAGAGGTGTAAGCCACCAGCACCGGCTATGTTTTGTTTTTTGAAGTCTCCAAACTGCCTTCCAGAGTGGTTGTGCTAGTTTACATTCCTACCACATGACATCTTAAAGATGAATTCATCAACAAAATCCTGAACTTTGTTAACATCCAGGTAATTCAATAGCTTATAGATGACCCTTCCAAATAAGGGCTTCAGAAGCTTAAAGAAAGTAGGTACAGAATAGACAATTTGCTGTTCTCATCTGCATCTCTAAGACAGACCAACATTATTTTTCAAAAGAAAATCCCTATTAGTGCTGAAAAGCAAAACTTCTATAAGAAGACAAGAAATTCTAGGGATGCCTTGGAAGATAAAGATTTACTCTTAAGGAAGAGTAAAAACAAACTAAACAAAGAGAAGCCTAACCTCAAACACATAATCAGCACCAAGTTGGAAACAGTTTGAAGGTTCTCCAATTTCTTGACTCAAATAGATGGAACCAAGACTGCTGGAAGAGGGCAGGATAAGATCAATTCTCAGGGTAATTAATGAATAACACTTGTAGCAGGTAGGTTAGAAAACTGCTCCTTTTTGTACAGTCTCTAGGAAAATGAGGATGCATTTTAACATATTAAAGACTTCAAAAAATTCTAAACTGCCTGAGAAATTCTAAACTGCTTAACTTTGTTCTCCAAAGGTGTGTGTTATACAGTACTTATTTAGTAATATTATCTGAGCAGTGTTCCACAGGACAGATAGGATAATGATAGAATGTACAAAGGTGGAAAGAGCTATAGATACACAGAAGGAAGTATTACTAAAAAAAAATCAACCAAGAGTGAACATGTAGGAATTAAGTGGACATTCACAGAAATAAAGCAGACATTCTACACAGAAGCAACACTACTAGAAAGGCTTCAGTTACAAAGTAATAGACACCTACAAGAATTTGGATCTAGTAAGTCTCCCAAAGATCTCATGAATAACATTTGGCCCTCAGGATGGCACTACTGAAGGTGGTAAAAAATTTAAAAGGTAGGGGTTTAAGGTCATTGAGAATGTGTCCATTAAGGTGCATGTGGGCCCCTAGTCTCCCCCTTTTTCATATCCTGGCCATGCAATTAACAGTTTTGCCACACACTGCTGAAACCAGTCCCCAAATCATCAAAACTTTGCTTTTCAGCAACCAGTCATGGACTGAAACCTCCTACTGTCCTACCATCTGGCTTTTCTTTAATGACTTATGTTTTTAAGTAACTATACCCTCTCTTCAGTTGTTCCTTTAACCAACTTTGTGCTGGTTATGTGTTTGGGGTTGGGATTCTCTGATTGTTTTTACTCTTTTCCCTAAGTCACATCTTTTATCTTCCAAGGCATTCTCAGACTAAAATAGATTTCAAAATCTGTTTTCCAAATCTGTTCTCTCCCAATAGTAAATATGGCAAAGCAGCCAGTAATAGGTATATCACTGCTTGAATGCTGTGCTGCATTGAAATTTGGGCTGTCAGATAGACTAGTCCACAACCTTTAAGTTTGGCTCTCCACATAGTCCCAAAGCATAAACCTAATGTAGTCAAATTCTTGCTGTGGAGTTATGTGGGTGTTTTCTGATCAAATTCATTCAGAGTTCCCAGTTCCACCTGAAATCTCACATTTCTCTCAGCATTCTGATCTTCTGAGTTCCTAACAGAACCACCTGTGAAGCTCCACTCATCATTCTAGGCTCTCCCTCACCCAGAGATTTCTAAATTCTTCCTAAAAACAACTTCAAAGCTTTGTCCACATTGTCTCAGGTAGTACTACAAAAATGAATCCAATTCTCAGTGCCAGTTTTCTGTGTTAGCTTTCCAACACTGTTACACACATACTTATAAAGAGGAAAGGTTTATTTGGGGTGTCTGTTTTTGAGGGTTTTACACCATTTGGTTGGCTCCATTGCTTTTGGGCCCTTGCCACAGGGAGCACATCAAAGTAGCAGCATATTTACCTTATGGCACGAATGTAAACCACAGAAGGGGTGAAAGCTCCACGTCCCCTTCAAGGACACACCTTTAACAACCTAAAGCCTCTCACGAGGCTCCACTCCCAGAGCCTTCACAATTTCCAACAGTACCACACACAGGAGCCTAAAATTTTATGGCAACAAGTTACGGTGATTTTATTACTTTTTTTTCTTTTTTTGGTCCTGGGGCTTGAACTTAGGGCCTGGGTAATGTCCCTAAGATTCTTTTGCTCAAGGTGAGCACTCTACCACTTGAGCCAGAGCTGCACTTCCAGCTGCTTTGGTGGTTAATTGGAGATCAGAGTCTCATGGAACTTCTTGTACCAGCTGGCTTCAAACGTCAATCCTTAGATTTCAGCTTCCTGAGTAGCTAGGATTAGATGTGAGCTACCAGCGCCTGCTATGTTCCATAAAGTTTAATCTCAAATACCATGCACCCAAGCATTTATGTAAACATCAAAATCCTACATTCAAGCTAGGAAAGTACTTCAGTGGGAAAGCAAGTGCAAAGCAAGCCCAAGACTTACTTATCCTCTGCCCTCCCTCCCACCCCCACCCCCTAAACAACAACAACAAAATCTTACATGCAGGAACTCCCTAAATTTCCAGGTGGAAACTGGAAAATCAGAGGAATTATCTTGCCAAAGCTTAGCTAGTACGTGTCAAAACCAGAACTGGAATCCAGGAGTTTTATTATATAGATTCTATTCCCCTATGCATTTATTGATGCTTTTGTTCATTTTGTGTTCTGGATTTAGGGTGCTATTATATTGATGAGCCTGAGGAATCAACTTTCACCATAGAGCATGGCAATAAGAGATTAGGAAGTCAATATTCTCAGTTCAGCGATCTCAAGGCATATAAAGGTTACATGACCATCTAAGGACACGCCACCATTTTATGACATATCTGCATCACTTGATTCCTTGCTCAAAGCAGCTTTCATTATGACTGTATTAGTGTAGAGAGTGGAAAACAAACCAAAAACATACAAAACTGTAACTCCAAAATTAGATACAGCACTCTTGAATATAGAAGTAACACCAAAATTATCATGCAATTATTGAAATGAATACCGAAGTACTTTATCTGCGAGATCCAGGTAAAAAGAAACAAGATAATTATTATTATTATTATTATTATTATTATTATTATTATTATTATTTTGATCCAGTGGTGAGGCTTGCTGGGCCTGGGCGCTGTCCCTCAGCTCTTCAGTTCAAGGCTAGTGCTCCACTACTTGAGCCACAGCGCCACTTCCGGCTTTTTTCTTTTTGCTTATGTGGTGCTGAGGAATCGAACCCAGGGCCTCATGCATGCAAGGCAAGCGCTCTACCACTGAGCCACCTCCCAGGCCCAAGATTATTATTTTTTAACTTTGAATTTACAGTTAATTACAAATAATGGTTACTACTCATAGCACTGCTTCAAGATGTTGCTTTAGGAAAAAGGAAATTAGAAAGGAAAATAATTTACATATTGTGAGAAAAGAGAGACCTATTTAGAAAAAAGCCACTACTAAGACCATCTGTTTTTAATATTTTCTGACTGTAGTTACAATCCAGAGAAATACTACATACCATACCAGGATTGGTAAGCACAATCACTTGGGACAGTCTCTAATACAAATAATTACCAACTAGAATAAAGTGGCTTTCAACCCTGAAGAGTTATTTACTTAAACTACACTAGTTTGAGGAAGGGAATTTCCAGAGTTGGTTAAGCACCAAAACATTATCCTTCCCTACCATTTGAATCAGTCAGCTTAAGATCTAAGCAAGCCAGGTGGCTTAATGCCTTTAATCCAATCTACTGAGGGGGGCTGAGATTTGAGGATTGCAATTCAAAGCCTTCTGGGACAAGAAAGTCCAAGTGACCCTTATCTCCAATTAATCACCAGAAAACGGGAAGTGGCTCAGGGCTCCAAGTGGTAGAGCACTAGCCTTGAGCAAAACAGCTCTGGGACGGCACCCAGACCCTGAATTCAGGCCCTACAACTGACAAATAAAAAATTAAAAAAAAATTTAAACAGTAGAGTCCCAGGTAACAATAATATCTAAAATATGACAATTATTTCTTTTTCCCAGCTGTTTTTCCACCCAGACAACTCTTTTTACTATGGAGAAATGTTTTAAGCAGCTTCAGACTTCCTCCTCCACCTCCCAGATAGCAAAATTTTTTGACAATAGGAGGTGGTGTTGAGATCATCACTGATGTAAACAACCATTATTAATTTCCTGGGGCTTAAAGAGCCCAATGTCCACTAAATTTGTGGCTCTGTGGAGTTTTGGGGGAGAAAGAGAATAATGGGATCAAAACAGATGCTCTCTAGAGAAGTCAGAGTATCCTCAGTACAGCATCTTTACAATAAAAGTTTAAAAAAAGAAGTCAGAGTAAATGGATCTAGATAGGAAACCAACAGAAACTCATCAAATGAACTCCTTCATGAAGTTAAAGAAATAGTACAAGTAATGCTTCTACATATAAAGTTAGAAGTGTTAGGGATAAATTGAGTACCAACATAATTATTGCCCAGGCAATACAGGACTTGAGTCCAGGCTACAAATTTAAGTGTTTCCATTTTCATACCAGACCTAAGCATGTGATTAGGTTTTGGCTAAACACCTTTCTTCCTTCAAAGCAGTCATCGGCAGAATTTCTCCTCTTTGAGGTTGGTCCAAGAAGATAAAACTCCTCTCCCCCAAAGCAAACCATAAAACCAATAAAAGCCACTCTCTTCCTGTTTACTTAGAAGATACTCATTCCAGAGAATCCTATCCCACATATACTTGAGAAGAAGGAATGCTACAGAAAAGCCAAGAATCTAAACACACCTTCATATGTTCAACCACCTCAGTTGACTACCATCTGTTCTATCATACCCTGTCCATTCCTTATTGAACTTAAGCATAAAAGTAAGCAGTTTTTCCTGAATCTTTAGGTTTTAGTTTCTAAAACTCACAATGTCATATTAAACTTTCACTAAGTAAATTTGTTGCTCTCTCCTCTTGTATCCTATCTTTCCTTATGGGAGAATCAATAGTGACCTCCTTGAGGAAAATATCAATTACATTTTCCCCCCACTACACTTCTGAAGTATTTGTAGAGAAAAATAAGAGAAAAACAAAACCCTCAAAACTGTATAAACTTAACTTTCCAAAAATGGATGCGATCAATAATAGCCTGCCCCTTTTTTTCTGTTAAAACATACAATTTTTCACTTTTTTTTTTTTTTTTTTTTAAATACTAGGGCATGAATTCAGGGCCTCTAACACACTAAGTAAGGCTTCAGTCACGCCCCCAAATGCATTTGCTTTCAGTTTTCCAGATAAGGTTTCACTAACTGCTTAGGCTAGCCTTGGCCTTTGATCCTATCACCAACTCCAGAGTACATAGGATCACATTTTTTTCATTTTGAAAGTCCTCTAAAAGCAAAGTTGAGATTAACAGCCAAAATCCACCTTAAATTCAGTCAGTAACAAGCCTGATTCTAGTGAAATTGATTGTAGAGTGAACTTTCTTAACAATGTATTTAACTTTAAACTATTGTAGATAACTCTAGAAAAAAAAAGCCATGTACAATAGATAAAACATCTGCTCAATAACAATTACTCGATTTCGTTATCTCCTGATACATTTATTAGAAGCACAAAAAGATTACTTTAAAAAGGAATACTTTAACATCTTTACATAAAAGGCTGGGAAATTGTCAAATATAACTGTAAAAACTCACAGAACATTAAAAAAAAGCAGTTCTTATTTTCTTAAAACTTTTGAAGCCACAAATATTTACAATTTAAAAGATTGCAGCAAGCCGTTAATAGTAAAAATCAGTCGAAAATAACTTGAATTTAAAAACGGTTCAAGTACGACTACACTATAATGAAAAATTTATAGAAAAATCAGATCATACAATAACAATTCCTAAAGGTGGAGCCAAGATTAAGGAAGTGGGAATTGAGATGATTGGAACAGGGAAGAAGATGTTAATGACAGGCTCAAAAGGACTATCACTTTGAGTAGAATTTCTGGATGCAAACTTTCCTTTGAGGTTGCAACACTTTTGTATTTCACTTTGTGAGACTTGGGGAATTACTGTTCGCCAAGTCTCTTTAGCCAAGTGTAACATTTTAACAGTTCTGTCAAAGTTGCAATTCAAGGTGGGCACAGGGGGAAGAAAGTGAGGAAGCCAGGGATTAAAAGGAATACTGGACAGACTGAGAAAGATTTACAGTCGGAAGCGATGTATCAGATGGGATGAGCAAATCGGGGTATAGCAGAGGTGAAGCCAGTCAGTGGCGGGGGGAGGGGGGCAGGAGGTAGGGGAGGATCAGGAGGAAAACAGCGAGCAGGAGGTAGAAAGGGGAAAGCAACACCCTCCCCGGAGGGAAGTCCATCAACACCAAACACACGGCAGCTGGAGAGGGAGCCTGCCCGAGGGGCTGAGAGGGTAGTTAGAAGCAGCCCGCCCACCCGCCCTACTTTTCCCTCCCGTAGGAAGCGGCAGCAACCAGTCACCTGGAGTGGGAGTTCCGGAGGGACTCGATCAAGCGCTGCTTCTGCTGTTGGAGGCTGGTGAGGCCACCAGCGGGGGACCCTGCTGCGGAGGAGGAGGCGCTCTTGGTCAGGGGAAAGAGCCAGCTCATCCTCCTCGGGTCCCCGGGCCCGAGGCCCTACCAGCTCTGGGCCTGCTTCTCCCAGCGGCGGCCCGGCGGGTCTCCAGCCACCGAGGAGCGGCCTGAACTACCCAAGGTCCGAGCCCGGGGGCGGCGGGGCGAGCCAGCGGCGTCTTTTACCAAGCTAGCCGGGTTCCCGGTCCCCGGGCTTGGGGGGCCATGATAGAAGTGGAGAGAGCTGGAGAGGGGCAACTTGTCGGGCGGGACACCAGCAACCCGGATCCTCCCCTTCGCGGCCCAGGCGCCCCAGACCGTCCAGCCAGTCTGACTGTAAGCCGGCTGCGCTCCACCACCCCAGCGTCCGTCACCTGCGCGCCTGGCCTCGTCCTACGCCTGGCTCCGCCCCCTCTGCGCGCTGCGTCATCATCCGGCGCCTGGGCCCGGACGTGCACAGGAGCGGCGGCGTAGAACGGGGCGGCGTAGCTCCGGCTCCCCCCTTTTCCCCTGGAAGGGTGAGAGGAGTCTATGGGGCACCCGCCGCCGCCGCCGCCAGGTGCTTTCTCTATGGCGAGAAGGAAGAGGAGGAGCGCGAGCTCAGAGACACAAGTAGATCTTGGCGTGTGCCGCTGACCTGCCCGGGGTGGGGGGCGCGGGGAGGGCGGGCGGCGAGGGCTGGGAGGGGAACGTGGGTGGGGGCGGGAACGACGAGCCGGAGGGTGTGCGCGGCGGCGGTTGCGGGGGTGCCCCCGGCGGAGGAAAGGGCCCGGACGCGGGCGAGGGGGGCGGGTAACGGGCCGAGGGCTTGTCAAGCCCGCGGCGCGGGATGATGACGCCACGGCTTTGTACCTGGGCCTTCGCGGTGGGACGGAAATTGAGAGTGGAGGGCCGGTGGCCTGCGTCCCGCGGCTCGGTGTCTCCGGTGTCTGTAGCCGGCAGTGCCTGGCGGTCAACCTGGCGCCGGCAAACGCCAGTCAGTCCCTTCGCCCCGGCCCTCCGCCAGCGGATAGACTTATCTATGCTATGAGTACTTCTTGTTTCCTTGGAAGCCCGCGAAGATGCCACCGAAGTAAGGGAAAGGCCTCTGGTGCCTCTTTAAGGCGGCTCTGGAATGCACTAGAAAGCGAGGCGAAGGAGGAAAGAGGTGTTGAGCGGCAGTGTCTTTTCGAAGTGTGGAGGGTTGTAAAAGAGTGCCTAGCACCGCCTTTCATTCCTGATCTTAAGAGAAATCGGGCGTCCCCACCTTAATGACAATTTTATGAAGTTGAAGGGTTTTTAATTCATTTCAAATGAAAGCTTTGAAATTTCCCTGAGAATCAGTTTCTTGATTTCTGTTATCACTATATACCATGAGCCTTGTATCAGTGGACCAGAAAACGCGATGTATGTATTTGATCAACAGTGGAAGTGCCCTAATTTTTAGGAAGTTGGAAAACTTTTTTTTTTTTGCGGGGGGGGGGGGGTCGGTTGTGGGGCTTGAACTCGGGGCCTGGGTTGCTGTCCCTGTGCTCTTTTGCTCAAGGCTAGCGCGCTACCACTTTGAGCCACAGGGCCACTTCCCGTTTTCTGGTGGTTAATTGAAGAGTCTCCTGTACTTTGATCTCAGCCTCCTGAGTAGCTAGGATTACAGGGTTGAGCCACCAGTACCTGGCCGGAAACAAAACTTTTTAATGCAAACATCTTAGTGCCTTTCTTCCTACTGCATTTGTGAACATTCAAATGATTTCTGTGGCAGGCTGTTACTTTTCTCTGCGGCTGTTGTTATAAGAGGCACAAAGGTTTGGAATTGGCCTCATGGCTTGCTAGATAGTTACTTGAGACATGTCCTCAGACCTTTTTGCATTAGTTATTTTTCAGGTAGGTTCTCATGTTTTTGCCTTGGATGGGCCTCAGACCTCCATCTTCCTACCTACTTCATCCTGTATCTAGGACCAACCTCTCTGGCTCATTCATTGAGATGGAGTCTAACTTTTTGCCTGGCTGGCCTCGAACCTCTTTACTTCTGATCTCTGCCTTCCAAGTAATTGGAATTACAGGTGTGACTCACTGTGTACATTTTGTTGGAGTATTAATTTATTTTAATTTTTTTAAGTTTTCTTCCCTTCAGTCTAGTTTGAATAAATGCCAGTATAGATTTTGTACGTTTTTGAGTGTTTTGTTAATGAAGAATAAACACAAGCACTATATTTGTCATAGTAACAGCTGATATTGTTAATTTCATTTTTATCTGAAAAAGGGTGGGTTTTCACGAAGTTTTTGTGGAGAAAGTAACTTGAACTCGGAGCAGTCCTTATTTAGACTATTTAAAAAATGATTTGTGTTTATGCATAAAGTACACTTTTAAGTAACACTGAAGTTACATTAAAGGAACTTGTCCTAATTTTTCCCCTACAGATTAGTTATTTGATTTTGGAAAAGGAACTTCCTAAAAGTTGATGTTTTTATTTATTATGCATTTTGAATAAGTAACTCTTGAGTTTTTACCAGTACAATTCTATGTGTGATTTATGATATAGATGGTTTTTATTTTGACAGGTCCATTAATAAAGGATAAAATATTTATGAAGTAAGTCTTCAATCAAGTATAATATTTTGATGCTTGGCATATAGACTCCTTTATCTCTCACTATGCCAGCAGCAACTGTAGATCATAGCCAAAGAATTTGTGAAGTTTGGGCTTGTAACCTGGATGAAGAGATGAAGAAAATCCGTCAAGTTATCCGAAAATATAATTATGTTGCTATGGTATGCACTTGACCAAATCTTTAAAAAGCTACTTATAAGGGTGGAGTGGAATTTTAGAAGTCTTGAATTCAACCCTTTCAGTTAACTTTTTGGGGTATTAATTTAACCATGAAAAAAAAATTTGTATTCACTTAGCCAGGACTCTCCTAAACATATCTGTAATTTGGCAAGTTGGATTTATTATGCATTTCAGTAAAGGAAAATACGTTGGGAACTATGAAGCATTTGAAGAACATTAAAAGAGTATTATAGTATTTGAAAATTATTAGGAAATACTTTAGGATTTGGGCTTTTGTCAAGTAGTTTTATTGAGAGTTCTATAAGACAGGACTTTGCTGTGGATAAGATGCTGTCAGAAAGCTGAGGACATTGTATGATTGAATACCTTCAGTATCAGCTGAGTGAGAGATTTGGTCATTTTTATGGTTTAAAAAACTTTTTATCTGTTCAGAGATGATTACAGAATGCAGTTTGATGTTGAAGTTCTTTGAAATTGCTTGATTTCAACAATACTTTAGGACCTACCTATAAGAATGAATTCAGTTCTTTTAGAAGCTCAAGATAGCTAATTGTACCAGCCAGGGGAGTTCCTGGATGTCTTTTCAAATAATTTTTCTGTGACACATGTTGGTCTGCAATTTTTTTATTATCGCAGAAAATTTAGACATGTTAATTCATAGCTATAATCCCAGCTACTCAGGAAGCAAAGATTGGGAGCATTAAGGTTCAAAGCTAATCCAGTCAAAACTAGCAAGACCCCATCTTGACAGATAAGCAGCATGGCTTGCCATCCCAGCTGTGAGGAAGGCTGAGATGGGAGGATTGTAGTCCAAGGCAATGTATTGGTTAAAAGCATGAGACCTTCCTACAATCTAAAGCAAAAATGGGCTGTAGCAAGACTCCAGTATTGTAGCAAGTATGAGGTCCTGAATTCAAACCTCAATACCACAGAAGAAAAGAAAGAAGTTTACAAGAGCTCCATGAACACACTATATTGCTAAGCAAATCTGCTTTTGTACATGCTATTTGAAATGGCGTGGACTATTTATGCAATTAACAATTTTTCTGCTTTACTATTGTATTTTGTGTGTCTCTTGCAGCTACTCTTACTGTTTTCTAGATCCACTGGATTATTAACTCCATAAATCAAGGGGTTAGTGTCTTACACATCCTTTTCCATCTCAACCCTAGTATAATAAGATACAGTGTCTAGTAATTGGTTGTTATCTCAACCCTAGTATAATAATATACAGTATCCAGTACTTGGTTGTTATGTGGAGCTGGAATGCATTTAAGAAAGTTTTAATTTTTCTGTTTCTTATTTGAAACTTAGTTTTTTTTTTCTGAACTGTTGTTTGAATTATAGTATTAAACTGGTTTTAATGCAAATGAAAATAAATATGCTTCTTTGGGAAGGACAGGATGATTGATTAAAATATAACTATTTGGCTGGGCACCAGTGGCTCACACTTATAATCCTAGCTACCCAAGATGCTGAGACCTGGAAGATAAGTTTGAAGCCAGCCCAAGCAGTAATGTCCAGAAGACTTCATCTCCCAGTTAACTAGCAAAAAGCTAGCTGGAAGTATGGCTCAAGTGGTAGAGCACCATTGGTGAGCAAACAGGTTGAGAAAAACTGAAAACACTGAGTTCAAGCTTCAAAACTGATTTAAAAATAAATAGTATATGTAGGCAACATTCCATTTAATAAAGGAACTTGTCCATAATTAGAGCTGGAATTAGTTTCTTTCTTTTAGGGGAGGGTCTTTTTTCTTATAGAAATTCATACTAACCATTTATTTCTCATAGTAATGGCATCCTACAGGAAGGAGATTTTAAGAAAAGATCGTTAAGTTTATATAGTAGTATGGCTCTACAATGTTCTTCCTAGTTGAAAAGTACTCTTAACTGAATGAACAGTGTAGGATATTGCTTCTAACATGATTATTTGACTTGAAACAAACTAGGAATTTATAGATTGTGGTTGTGATTACTTGATTAATAATGAATCTTAATACTCTTTTGCAGGACACTGAGTTTCCAGGTGTTGTTGCGAGACCCATTGGAGAATTCAGGAGCAATGCTGACTATCAGTACCAACTATTGCGGTGTAATGTAGACTTGTTAAAGATAATTCAGCTAGGACTGACATTTATGAATGAGCAAGGAGAATACCCTCCAGGAACTTCAACTTGGCAATTTAATTTTAAATTTAATTTGACGTAAGTGGGAAATACATAACCCAAACCTTTTTTTTTTTAATTTTAGAAACTGGTTTTCATAAAATACAGTTGTCTCTGGGTATTTATGGGTATATGGTATCAGCAAAGTTCTCAAATGTTCAGGCTGCATAGAGTTCTGTATTATATGTGCTATGGATACTTGATTGAATTTTCCCCATAAGGCCATCCAACTTCCACTAAAGATATGCCACCTTTCAGCAAATCTGAAATTTTTACTTTATCAGTTAAATTAGCCACATTACATGTCCTTTTTGGCTTGGGAGGATCATCATAATTTTTAGTTTGCTCTTTTGGGTTCCATTTGCTTTTGGAGAGGCATAATTTTACAAAATTAAGGACAGAGAGATAATAAAAAAAATCACACTTTAAACATGACTGATGATAATACAGCACTGACAAGAATCTCTTGAGTCAGCTGAATTATATGATGCATTTAAACATTTTTTTTTTAATTTTTATTTATGAATGAATGATTGGTGCTTGGCCAAAACCACATGTAATAAAGTCAGTGAATGAGGTGTTCTTACAATATTGTGAAATTCTAAGTGAATTTGCTATCATCCTAGAAATTTGTTAATTCTAAAATTTCCAAAGACTAGGGTGTTTTAATGTGACAAAAATGACATTATAAGGACTTTTTAAATTTAAATGCTTCCATTACTTTTAGAGATGTTTTTGAAATATGACTCACATCTTTTTCTGAAAGTTTGAAAACTGATTTTATTGTTTTAGAACCGAAGGTTTCATACAATAGTCTACCATTCAACTGCATTCTCAGCACCAAAATCTTGGATATTGAAAATGTTTCTTGATAGAAATAATAATAGAATGTTAATTTTATATTTTGAACATTTTGTTCAAGGCCTTTTATGGTTAGAAGGGCAGGCAGCTGGGCATCAAAATCAGGGCCTTGGATAAGGCAAACATGCCATCACTCAGCTGTTCCCCAGCCCAATATGGACTTCTTTGTTATGATATTTACCTTTTTGTAAAGAGATTTTTATACAATTATTACCAAAAAGTAATAGCATCTTTGAACCTGGTATCTCTTACCTGTCAAAATCTGAATTCTTAATTCTAGCCCTGGGTCTAAACTTGGTTTCCATTTTTCTATTTCTTTGTTACAGTTGGGGAAGTTAAGTATGTTTAGTGTGGGGCAAGGGCAGATTATTTACAAACTTCAGTTGAAGAGTATGTACTATATTGTAACTATGTTGCAGTATTGATGTATTCTTCTGTTTTGAGAGCCTGTGGTTTGTATAAGATGATCAAATATAACAAAAGGTGATCTAATAGTAACAGAAGTGATCTAATAGTAACAGAAGTTAACAGGGCAATTATTAGCAACACCAGTGTAAGATTTGTACTGTTGAACACTTAAGAGATAATGAGAGGAGTAGGGCAGGTAAGTTTGGAGGGTAACAGTGGCAGTGGCACAGGACTTAAAATTGCATCTGTTCAGTGTGACTCATATTAATAGATTCATACTCTCCAGACCTTTTAGTGACTAAAAAGTACTCATCTCTGCTATTGTGGATAACCTTTATAAATGCTCCAAGCCTGAAACTCAGTGAAAATTACCTTGGATCTTTTATCGCCTCTTCCATTAGTTACCATTTCATTGTTCAAGTTTCTTTTTCTTCCAAACTGATCATTAGAACATTGTCTTTTTTTGTTGTTTTTGTATTGTGTTTTATAAGATATGGTTGTGATCTCAGTATATTAATGACCCATCAGAGTCTCAGTTTTGATAAAATTGAGTTTCATTTTTTCCCATCATCTTTAGTTTGATAACAGTGCCTCTTTGTACACTCTTTAAGTGGCATTTTACTGCCAAGTTTCAATACAATTTTCACTTATGTTAGAACATGAGTAAAGAGTAAAGAGAACAGGATAGTGAAAAACATAAAGTTTATCCAGCTGAAGATTAAAACCAGTACTGCCTAATGTGGAGAAATAAAATCATGAACAACATCTAGGACATGCTGAAGAAAGATGAAAATTGACTTATTTGAATGCCTAGAACAATGTATCAACCAGTGTGCTAGCACGAGGGGTGTATTGTTGAGGAAAATTGGCCATGCCTATTATAACTTAGTGTTTGCCATCACTCCCTTCTGCTATGTTAGTGAACACGTGTATTCAGATTTTGCATTGGTTCATGTTAGTATTGCTCCTATTTAAAATACATCTGTTTTTTTTTCACATTTTACTATAACTATCACAGAAGTAACTGCCAGTTCTCGTTTGTCATATATAGTTGTAAAGACTTAAACGATGAAAGCTTTTGTGTTTAAAATACATTTCAGATGACTATACAGTGATACCTCAGAATATATACAGCCAAAAGCATCTGAGATCAAAATAATATTACTTAACTAGTTTTGATGATAAGCCATCTTCAGATCTCTTGAATCTTGAAGCAAGCTGTCATTTGTAATGCCCATCAATGGATTTTTGTATAAATAAGTTTTCTATGTAGAATGTTCTTTTACTTTTCACTTTCCTTGATAATTTGAATTACTGTTGTTACGATACTTACTGTGAGCTTGGCAACAACTTTTTACATTTATTTTAAAGCTATGGAAAGTTTTGTTCCTTTCCATTGTGCTTGTTTTTTTTTTTGTCGGTCGTGGGACTTGAACTCTGGGCCTGGGCGCTGTCCCTCAGCTCTTCAGCTCAAGGCGAGCGCTCTACCACTTGAGCTACAGCGCCACTTCCGGTTTTCTGGTGGTTTATTGGAGATAGGAGTCTCACGGTCTCTCCTGCCTGGGCTGGCTTTGAACCGAGATCCTCAGATCTCAGCCTCCTGAGTAGCTAGGATTACAGGTGTGAGCCACCAGCGCCCGGCCCATTGTGCTTGTTGACTTACTAATAATAGTATGTAAAGATTGAATCTAGACGCACAGTGCTGTGCTTGGCTACTACTGTGATAGATATGTAAGCTAAAATTTGTCGTAATTGTTACACTATTCTTTTTTTCTTCCTGATCTACTTGGATATTAAGATTTGTGAGTTAAACACTTCAGCTGGCCAGTGTAGATTCATCAACATTGAAGCCTGTGGATTTTTTGATATGAAGAGAACATAACACCATAATAACTTGAGGATTTGACATATGAAGCACGTTCAGTGATAGTTTTTGACTTGTTCTGGTTATAAAAAATAATAACATGCCTGTACAGTAAAGAGATGACTGCTAGTACAGTTTAGTGACTCTCGTATATAGATGGTCTTTGATTTAAGATGTAATAATTTTTACTTTACAATGATGCAAAAGTAGAATACATTCAGGAGAAACCAGACTTTGAATTTTGATCTTTTCCCTGGCTAGCAATAGATACTGGAGTTTGGGGTAACAGCAAATAGCATCTTACAGCCATAAAATTATGGCTAATAGTGTACTGTGCTGCTAAGCCATAATGTTCTTTAGGTTGAGTGGATTACATGCATTTTCCCTACATTATGTTTAACTCATTGTAGGTTAATTGGTACATGACCTCATTGTAAGTCAACAAGTATCCATGTCTTTAGCCACCACATAGGGGACTTTATTGGAAATAGAGATCTCTATCCAAAGATGTAAATATTTTTAGGCTTCATTCAAAGGATGTGGGTGTTTTCAAAGTTCTTGATATATGTACTTATTGAGAAATAGGAAAATGAGGATTTTTGTTTTCTGTAAAATTATGTTCATTGATGAAAATAAGCCCTAGTTCACTTATCTATGTAGCAGGTATTAGCATATTTGGAAAAGTTTGCTAATTTGACTTGTGAGAATGTTTTATTTTTAGTTGATTACTCTGTAAGCTAGTATTGAAAGTATTTATTACAAATCATTTTATTTTTGTCTTTCATAGCCTGTTCATATTTGGAGCATTTTTGCATGAATGAATGAATTAAATAAGTTTAGCTAATCTGTATACATGGACTATTTCAAGTTTTATGTATTTTAACTAATTTTTAGTAGATATTTTGAGTATATTGGCATTTATATTTTTAAGAAAGCTAATATAAAGGAAACTGGGAAAGTAAACTTAATTGAGAAGACATTTTATAAACTCTTTAGGTATAAGTTGAGCTGGGAATAGTTTGAAATTGGGTAGAAGCTATAGGTTTAGAAATCTGAATTTTTCTAGTAGGCTAAGTTTATATTGGTAGAAAGGTTATTTCAATACATTTACTGACTAGTGTTTATTATTAGTTTCTATCTCAGGTTATTAGGTGAGAAAGATAGCCATTTATCTTTGCTCTTTGGGAAACTAGAGATTTGTACATGCTTTTCTTTAATGCTCAGTTACTACAGATAGCTATCTTACTATATTAAATTTTAGTAGTTTTATCTTTAGTTATGTTATTGACTAAGTCTTAACTATTTCAGTGGTAACACTGAAATATAATAGGATTTTTGAGGCTGAGGAAAGAATAGTGAAAAGGCTTAAAACTTGAAATGGATATCATCAGAGAAGGATAGTCTACTGGAGAATTGACTCGTAACAATAATGAGGTTTCCATTACCACAGGAAGTTTTCTTCATCCTATTTGGAGATTTAACCTGCCTACATGGGTTTTCCAACTTTGTCTTTTTCATGAGCTGGCTATTACAAAACATGAGATCGGTATGGAATTATAAAATACTCAGTTCCACAAAATTTAGATGAGAGCACACAGATTTAGCTGAATTAAGGTATGTTACTCTCCAGAAAAAAAGAGAAAGAAATAATGGTACACATATCTTTTGTTTACCAAACTTGATTATAAAAATGTTTGAGGTGCTCATCCAGGCCTCACCTGGGAATTGTGATTCAATAGGTCTGGGACTTCAATGGGACCTGGAAATCCATATTTTTGGTAAGTTTTCTGGATGATAATCATTGGGCAAGTTTGGGAAATACTGATTTAAGTACCACACTTCCTGTTATACTTCATTGATGTATAATGTGATGGCATAAAATCAGAAGAAATTGAACATATGACTGAGTAATGTGAACCTGGAGAAAATTCCTTTGACCTTCGGTTAGTTGTTGAAACATATTCCGTGAGCATTGGGACCTGATAAGTGAAAGAAATTATTGTTGTTTAAGGTAATATGTTTAATATAGCAGAGTCAATATATGTTGTTTAACTGGACAAACAAAACCAGAAACTTGTATTGGATTTATTTTCTAGAGGATTTTTCAGAGGAAATTTTGACTTAAAGTTCTTGTTTCCTCTGTTAAGCTTTTCAGTGGTTAACTTTGCTATTTTACAGATATAACTATGGTTTTGTAACTTTTTAAAATTCAGTCTTTGAATACCTATGTATTTATGCTTGGAAAATTAGAGATGGCTTTCTGAAGGGCTGATTTATATTAAGATTTTGTGACTTGGCTTTGGTAGAAAATCTTCTAGGATTAAGGGAGTTGGAAGAGAAAATTAAACAGTTTATTGCTTGTTGGAGCCATTTGAAAGGCCTGACATTTGTGAGAGGGGGCATCTTTTTCTTTGAGATTGAATGCAATTTAACTCAGTCACACAAGATGTTTCCCTTTGGTGCCTTCTTCCTGCTTCTGCTGAGAGCTTGAGAGATGGGCATAGTCCCTCGTAGCTATGGCTGCAGCTCCATCTGCCAGCATTAGAATGGCTGCAGAAACTGAAAGCCCTTGAAAAGAACGTGTATCACTTTGCAGTAGTAGTTCTGGTGAGTAGAATACCTCTTTTTCAAGCCCAGTTGAATTTATGTAATATATAGATGGTTACTGGAATTGAGTTGATAGTAAAGGTTAAAATCTTCCCATTAGTCTCACCATTGAATGTTTTCTTTGCATAGATGTAAAACATTGCAACAGTTGGACCCAAGCCAGTCCTTGTCTTATTCCTGGCATTGTAGTTGTAGATAATAAATGGGAGAAAAAAACTGTTTGAAGTAATGGCACTTTTGAATGTTATCTTTCTGTTTCTCCTGCCAGGGAGGACATGTATGCTCAGGATTCTATAGAGCTACTAACAACATCAGGTATCCAGTTTAAAAAACATGAAGAGGAAGGAATTGAGACCCAATACTTTGCAGAACTTCTTATGACTTCAGGAGTGGTCCTCTGTGAAGGGGTCAAATGGTTATCATTTCATAGGTAAAAAGATATGATTCTAAGAATCAAGCCATGAACAAAACAGACTAAAAGACTTACCTTCATGGAGTTCAAATTCTAGAGAGTAAATAGCTTTTTAAAAATAAACTAATGTGGGCTGGGAAGGTGGCCCAGTGGTAGAGTGCTTGCCTTGCCTTGCTTGCCTTGCTTGCCTTGCTTGCCTTGCATGCATGAGGCCCTGGGTTGGATTCCTCAGTTCTACATAAGCAGAAAAAGCTGGAAGTGGTGCTGTAGCTCAAATGGTAGAGCACTAGCCTTGAGCTGAAGAGCTGAGGGACAGTGCCTAGGCTCAGAGGTCAGGCCCCACAACCAGGAAAAAATAAAAAGTAATGTGTATATTATGCTTTGTTTGATAGTGGAAAGTGCTATGAAGAAAAACAAAAGAATAAATGCTGTGGGTGGATTTCATTTGCTTTACCTAGAGTGATAAAGACTTTCTATAGAAGAAATAACTTGCAGAATTATTTTAATAGTCAATAATAACATACTCAAAGCATCTAGTATTTTATACACAGTAAATTCTAGGTGCCTGCTTTAGGAGAAATTTTAGAAAGGAGATTAACTCAGGGTTGTTTAACAAGACTTCCAGGCATGAGAAAACATTTTCCTATGTAAGCAAGCTAAATGGATGGTTTGGAACTAAAAAGAGACCTTGGAAATATTTTTTAAAACAATATAAATCTCCTGCACCCTTTAGATTGTCACCCATGCCTTGTGGAATAATAGAAAGGGACTCTTCCTGTTGTAAAGTCTGATGTAATACTAAGCAGTTAAGTTTTGATATGAAGGTACTGAATGTACAAATTCTCACTTATCTTCTCTCTCTGATCTCCACTTGTATGTAGGAGTCAAGAATTAAATCTCTGTTAAGGAACATTTTTTTCCAGTTCTTTTTATGTTCCTATTCATGAAGATACAAAACGAGAAGACATATTCTTTTACTATCTAAGGGATAGGAATTCTTTTCATCAAAAAATATAAGAAAATACTATGTGCTAGGCCTTGGGGGTATTAAGATGAATAAAACCAGAGAGGGTTCATATGTTCTTGGAGTTTAGATTGGGCCATGTTATATTTAAATTTTTACCATGACAAGATTTATTCCACTAAATATGACTGAATATTTTCCATAGGTTTCATTTTCTTTATTAAAGTTTACAAATTTAAAAAATTAGTCCTAAACTATAAATATTAAATATCTATATACCTACATATTTCAGTATTTGTATCTAGATATTTAAATTCCAACTATATGTAAGGGATCAAAAGATTTTAAGTATATCACTGCCCTTTGAATCAATGGAGAAAACAATCTTTCTAGTTTGAAGTGTATTATAAGCTAACAGTGTATTACCTAAGAAATCCTCTGGAAGCTGGGGTCTTCATGGCAGGCTTGCAACCAAAGCCCCTTAACAGAAAGCTAGCTAAAGAAAAGGAATAATTGGTATAGGATTGGAGGTTGATAGACAATAAATGACAAGAAATCTTGATTTGAGAGAGTTTGTGTCTTATTATCCATGTTCATTTCTTTGAAGTGTTACTTTTTTATTAATAATGTTGCTTCAAATAACACCATAGAAACAATTGAAAGGGCAGAGAATATAGTTAAGTCATTCAAGGAAAAGGAAAATATTTTTGTTAGGTACTTAACTCTGGTCTGTGGAAATATTACCTCTTTAAAAAGATGACAAGAACTTCATTATTTTTACCCTCTGAAGAGAATTTTCTTGCTAGCTTTTGATATTTTTCATCCAGTTTTCCAGTTATGTTTATGCCTGTTTCCATGGACAGAAGTTTTTTGATCCATTGTTTAGGTTTTTGCTCTCCTTGGAATTCTCTGTTTAATCACCAGTAAAATAGTATTTTAGTGATACAGGCTTGGGTTGGTCTGTGTATTTAGGTCTCTGATCGATCTGGTGATAAAATTTTGGCATTATCTGTGAGCAGAAAGCGTTTTCCTTTTAGAATTCTTAAAATACTTTTTTATCTGTTATGTGCCCTTTCTGTTGTTAATTCCTTCTTTTTCTATATGTGGGAAGAAACTTAGTTTTTCATTCTATGGTATTGATGTGTCTTCTGTATTCTATATCTTTTTTAGCGGTTATGACTTTGGCTATTTAATCAAAATCCTGACCAACTCTAACTTGCCAGAAGAAGAACTTGACTTCTTTGAGATCCTTCGATTGTTTTTTCCAGTCATTTATGATGTGAAATACCTCATGAAGAGCTGCAAAAATCTCAAAGTAAGTAAGGCTTTTAAGTAATAACATCTATAGTCAAACACTGAATGAAATGACCGACAGAGTTGTAGGTACAGAGACTTGAAGCCATATATGTAAATGCAATATTATACTAAATGCAATCATATTTGACCTTTTGATTCTTTTTCTTGTATAATTTATTATCTTGGAAAAAAGTTTTTAACGAAAGTCATTCTACAGACCAAATTTTTGTTACTGTTTTCCAGTTTACAAATCATGATCCAAAACAGAAATGTGAGGACTAGTGGGGCACTCATACACACAGTTCTTACTTTCCTACACATAAGTGAGCAGTGGGCAGATATAATACATTCAGGTGTAAGGGAAAGAGGTTTTTTTTTTTTTTTTTATTGATTAGAGATTTTTTTTTCTGTCATTTCTAATGAAACAATGTTTCTAGGGCGAAATTGCATAATTAAAATCTTCACAAAATATGTGAACTTCGTTAGGAGGAAATGCTTTAGAGAATGTCGGTCACACCTAGACAGTAGCTTACATTCTGCATTGCATGAACATGAATTTCATCTTTTTACTTTGGAACACTAATTCAAGTTAAACTAAAGGAGCATTGAGGACTATGTTACCATAGACTGCTGGGAATATAGTGGCTTTATTTCATTTATTGCTTGACTGATTAACACATTGAGGCAATGTGATTGTTTTATAGTTTGTTGTTCCCCTGAGGCAGTGTGATTGTTTTATAGTTATGTTGTTCCTCCTTCTGTTCACACTGAAGTTAATCAAGTATTCTCCTTAACAAGATTTAGAAAACGAGTGAAATTTACTTACAGGAAATGGTAGAAAGACAGAAAGCAAAAAGAAACAATAGGGGTACTGAATAAGGAAACTTTTTTTTCTCTGGTCGGTCATAGGGCTTGAACTCTGGGGCCTGGGCACAGTCCCTCAGGTCTTCAGCTCAAGGTGAGCGCTCTACCACTTGAGCCACAGGGCCACTTGGTTTTATGGTGGTTAATTGGAGATAAGAGTCTCGCGGACTTTTCCTGCCCACTCTGGTTTTGAACCTCGATCCTCAGATCTCAGCCTTCTGAGTACCTAAGGATTACAGGCATGAGCCCACCAGAGCCTGGTATTGAATAAGGAAACTTTTTTTAAGAAGTAAACTAAAAATTACTAAAACTTATGAGAAGTACAAAGTTTGTTTGCCTTGAACAAACTTGATATGACCAACATGGTGATAGTTTGAGCTGAAAGTAATAGGATTCTGTATATTTTGAAGACTTCCAGCATATGACCTTGTAGTAGACTGTCCTTAATACGCTAGGGACTTGGGTTACCTTTCTTCCTCATGACTGCCTTTCAATACTGTGACTAAGGTCTTCCATGTTTCAGTCTGGCTTTGTAAACATTTTATAAAATTAGTGGGTCTGAACAATAACAGTTGTCAAGAATTAAGTATCAAAATTTGAGATGTCTAACAATATGAAAGCTTAAGATTCTGTCCTGTGTGGGCTACTATATTCAAGTTTAGAATAGCAAAGCTATAGGTTTTGTGAACTATAGTCAATCACACCATTCCATTATGTTCTTTCTTGTTCTCCTAAACAGATGCTAATGATACCTAAACTTTATGCTGTTTTTAGTACAGGAGAAACTGCTGTGCAAAGCATTATGGAAAGCTGTTATGTCATGAAGGGAAGGTTTGCTAGAAGAGGTTTTGGAATTTAAAAAGGAATTTTACTATCTTATTTTGTTGTTGGAGTGTGCCTCTCCCCATTTTCTTGTTCCCTCTCTCCTTATGTTTTTTCTCTTTTACCATTTCTTTCTTCTTATATTAGACAGAGGGAGATTTCATTGTTGCATTTCTACATGTTTATGATGTATTCCAATCAAATTCACCCTCTCGTAGTAGATTTCTTAATGATTTGATTACTTACTGTTTTTTCAAAATTGTGTAAACAAAATATTTCAGAAATGAATTGGTGGAAATCTAAGAAAATACAAAAGAAAGTTTTGTAATGATTACTGGATTAATAGACTTTGAGTACACCTTATAACATGATCTTACCTTGTATTTTTACTAAGGTTATGCACCTGACACATGCCTAAAAAATATGATGAAGACCAACTTTTCCAATTAGGATCTCATTTTCCAATAAATTAATCATAGGCTTCTCACGCATTAGTAATATTCTCTTCTCCCCATCCTTTTCAGTTTGTCTTTACATATTATAGTTTCTTCATATTTTGGCCAGTGTCCAAGTTTTTGATATATGAATTCTTCAGGTACTAAAGTACTTCTCCCTTTGACAATCAATTTCTGTTTCTTCTAGGGTGGATTACAGGAAGTTGCTGAACAGTTGGAGCTGGAAAGGATAGGACCACAACATCAGGCAGGATCTGATTCATTACTTACAGGAATGGCCTTTTTCAAAATGAGAGAAGTATGGAGATATCAGTATCTTTTTCTTGGTTGTGTAGAAAACATTAAAAAAAATCTGATGGCAAAAGTTTGGGGCAATAAAAACATGTTAAGTCAATATATAATTAGAAGTCCTATGTAAGTCACATCTACTATACTTGAATAAAAAGTATTCAAGAGTAATCTTGAAAAATAATTCAGAAAGGAAAAAATACATCCTTGCTGGAGTAAATAAATAAATTTAAAGGATGGAGGGTGTTACTTAAGTAGCAGAAGGCTTGCCTGGCAGTAGTGAGTGCAAACCAGTACCACCCAAAAGTAAAAATTTAAACTTCTGTAGACATCATGTAAACCCAACCATGTTAATTTTCATGTGAGGAAACAGACCAGAGGCTAATAACTTTTTTTTTTTTTTTTTGTCGGTTGTGGGTCTTGAACTCTGGGCCTGAGCACTGTCCCTCAGCTCTTCAGCTCAAGGCAAGCGCTCTACCACTTGACCTACAGTGCCACTTCCGATAACTTTTATCTAAATGAAACATGTTACCAGTAGCACTCCAGAGTTTGCTCTTAAGATTCAGCAGTGTTTTCTGCCAAATCAGGAAATTAATATGTTAAATTTCCCCTAACTTGTCCTTTCCTTAGATTTTAGTCTAATAAAAAAATTTTATTTGTTCATGCTAGTTAGTGTTAATGCTTTGAAGATTTAAAAAGCAATCTGTGCTGTGGACTGGATTGAGCCTTAGAAGTTATTTTGGATTCTAAAGCAGAAAATGTAGTCGTTGATTCCAATAAATAAAGATAGAATAGTAATTGAATCAGAATCCATATTGTGAAGTCCTTTCTAAAGTTACAAAAGATAGAAGTCATGTACCTCAAATATAAAATTATGTGTGGAAGAATGAAATTTAATAAGTTGACTTTTAGACTATGTAATTAAAAATGTACAAGTATACTTCATAAAAGAAAACTGGTTGTGAAAAAACAAAATAGAACTTTTGCATATAGCAAGAGCTTTACTTATTGCAAAACACTTGATATAGAATAGTTTTGTTTTTTTAAAAATTAAGTGATTGTTGAAACGTTGAATTCTTCTGAGTATGTTTTCTTGAATTACTTGGAAGCAACCAGGAACTTAACATTTTTGTAGAAATATAAATAATAGAAAGCATAATCTATTTTGACTCAAGTGATTTTATATCTTTTATACTCCTTCCCAGTATAAAATTATAAAACTAAGACACTCTTGGATTTTTCACCTTTGCATTTTTAAAATGCTTCAGTAATTAATAATGGTGGATTTCTGGCACTCATTTAATACTTTTGTTTTTCTTTCTTCAAGGACAATAATGTAGTGTGACTGTTCAGATGTTATTATCCATGACATGTTTAGCGTTTATTTCTTGTCACCCCTTAGCCTGGCAGATAGAAAGGCAACCTAAAAGCCTTCTTTGTTTCCCATTTTTGGCTATTCTTTCATTCTGCTGAGTATTAATAATTTAATGAGCTGAACTGTATGCCCTTTTTCCCATACTCACAAATCCTCATAAAAGTGATATAAATATTAATGAGAAAGATAAGCATTTATACTTTTTTCATTTGATTTCTTTTAAGCTTTTTACTTGTTGAAGACATCAGTCTTTATTTGTTAAATATCAGTGTGTGGTTTCGAAGAAATAACAGAAAAAAGTTGTCACTATAGCTAAGAACAGTCAATACTTTCATTGTGAAATTTACTTGTTGGTTAAAATTTTTTTTTCCTTCAAAATTTTCTTTCTAGATGTTCTTTGAAGATCACATTGATGATGCCAAATATTGTGGTCATTTGTATGGCCTTGGTTCTGGTTCATCCTATGTACAGAATGGCACAGGGAATGCATATGAAGAGGAAGCCAACAAGCAGTCATGACATGAAATAGTTCTTTTATTTTTACTTGAGCTACACACATGCTTGTATATAGGTTTTATCTCTGGTTGAATTCCTTAACGATATACAATATCTTTTCTCCCCCTTTCATAGCACATTTTATTTTCTGCCTTTCAGTACGAAGTATGACTGATTCTATCTCAGAACTTAATGAATAGAAGTACATTCAGGTTAAATTTGGCCTTAATTTAATATATGTGTTAGAAAGTATGTGTGACAGAGTGGGGAAATCATCATACTAAATAATTTGATAAACTGCCTACTTGAGCTTGTCCCCTTCCCCCATTCCTAAATTAATTAGTATCGCCTGTAATTTATTTCCCTGTTTCATGTCTTTCCCTTCCATTCTGCAGGAGTTTTTAAGTATTTGAAAGTATGGACCATCAATTTTGCACTTTAGAGAGTGATTCCAATCCTCTGTTTTATCAGAAATTGTGGTTTTTCTTGCTCTTAGCTGGGAAAATGACCATCTGCCAATTTTATACAGTATTTGCTTGTTTTTGACCTACAGAATATAGCACTTGTATTGTGCAAACGGTTGATTCAGCAAGATTAACAACAACCAAAAGACAAGGAACTACTGAGGAGCTTAGTGACTACTGTCTATGTATGTAGTGTTTAATCTTCCAAGCACATCTCATGTCTGTCATTTCTAATTGGCATGTGTAGGCTGCTTTGTGACTGAAGAACTTTCAAACCAGCTTTACACCCTTCAGGAAAAGGCCCTTGTGATTGGACATTTAGTATCTACCAGGAAACTGGCATTCAAGATGTTGAAGCTACAGTTATTTTATGATACTACATTTCCTTTATTCGGTTTCTTTATTCTATAACTGCTTACCTTCATTATCTTTTTTTATTTTATAGCCATACTTATGATGTTCTTGATTTGTTGATTATACAAATCAATTTCATTGAAGTCCAAAGATAACAAGTTTTTAGGTATATTTTATATCAAATTTATCAAATTAAGAGTCAAAATTTGTGCTTTCATAGCTACAAAAATAATGGAGAGATTTGGTGCAAAACAACAAAATACAATATATATATATATATATATATATATACATACACTTATATAGCTAATAGTTACCTGAGGAGTGTAATGCTTGTTTATTTTTTTGTGTATATCTTTACAATCTATTTTATATATATTGACAAGAGACTGTGAAATATTTAGCCAGGCAGAATATGTGACCAGGCCAGAGCATGTGTAGGAAGACTTTATGATAATCATTAAGTCTACCTTGAAGTGATGGACTACAAGTCATAATGTGTTATCTACACTTCAATCAGTAATATTAGTAATATTAGCAAATCTCCAGATGTTAGCAAGATTAGTTTGTTTCCCTTGTACATTCTTTATTATATTCATGATATTACAATGCTGTACTGGGTGGTCCTTTTTAAACAGAACATTATTTGAAAAAACAGAGGGTATTTGTTTTTAAAGCTTTTGTAAATAAAGGCTTCAGAAATGTTTTCTTATATGTTGGCTGGTGATTTTTCTTTTAGAAATATTAGAAGAATATGAAATACTTGTATTTGGGCAACAAAACAGAACTCAGTAACTTCATGAATGGTTGGGGGTTAAGAATTTCTGTACTTTCTGCATTTCAACAGTGATGGTTAATTTTTGTTTATGAGGACTAAGATAGATTACAAACCACATTGCCAGCACACTGGGCAGTGGAAGCAGTAAAATCTCAAGTTCATGCTCAACATGAGCTACATGGACACCAAGGGATAGGAGTATAGAGTGGTAGAGCATTTGCCTGGCCTAGCATTTGCCTTCAAGGCCTTGAATTTAATCTTAATAGCCCATACCACAACAGAAGAAAGAGAAAGGGGCTGGGAAGGTGGCTCAGTGCCTTGCATGCTTGAGGCCCTGGGTTTGATTCCTCAGCACCACATAAGCAGAAGAAAAAAAAAAAGCCGGAAGTGGTGCTGTGGCTCCAGTGGTAGAGCACTAGCCTTGAGCTGAAGAGCTGAGGGACAGCGCCCAGGCCCAGAGTTCAGGCCCCACGACCGGACTCCTCCCCCCGCGCCCCCCCCCACAAAAAAAAGTTACATTTCTCCTTTCTATAAATGCATTTATTCTGAGACTTATAAAGTAATAGATATATTTGGGGTAACTTACTGTGGCTTTTAAACTACATGAAAAAGCCAAGTTTATTTTCATTTTCATTCCTAAGAAATTAGAATTATAGTTTGTCTTTATAATAGCCACAGTTGATTTTCATAACTTGTATCAGTTTTGGTTTCTGTCCTAAAAGTGACATTTTATGACATTCAGGGACATAATAAGTTCTCAGTTTTGGATGTCTTTGTTTCTGAGCCATTCATCTGCACCAGTTAAATCCAGTAAGAGTGAGACTGTGGCCTATAGGAATGGTGTGCTTTTAGGTATATAGAGGCAGGATTATTTTCTTTTTCCTTAAGGATAATCCTGAGATGCCCCCAGGTGTTTTTCCTGTGTCCTAATGCAAAGTACTTGGCTTTTTTAAGAAAATGACTCTGCCTTTTACCTAAAGTGTATTTTTAAAGCATTTCAACACATTTACATATGATTCCAAAATCAGTGTTAGAGGCTTTTTTTTCTAAATATTCAACTTTCACACAATAAATGTATGATTAGGACAAGATGTTAAAGGTATATTTTAAGAGACCCCTACACATTGATTAAAAAAAAAAAACCCAAACCATGTAGCATAATCCAGAGCTCAAAATCAATTCGACTTCACTAATGAAATCTAATTGATACTAGTTGAAATAAGCCAACTAGAAGATAGTCTTAAACATTTCCTTTCAGTTATACATGAATACTGATTGCTGGCTGTGGACAAGAACATCAAAACATTTCCTAGCAGTTATACATGGTTACTGATTGCTGGCTATGGACAAGAATATCAGAGCTCCCTGGACACTTGTTGCCAGTTTTGTTTCTGCTTTCACTGTTTGGTGAGAAAGGACTGCAAGTGATTTGTCTGTATTAATGCTGTCCAGATTATCATATTTGCTTGCATAAGAGGATAGAGGTTGTGAGCTATTAATTACTTATTCTGACATTTTCAAGGGACTTTAAGAAAGGAAAAAACATACTTGTCTCAGAGCTTCCTGTGAAACTGAAAACTTCCGGAAAGATTTCTATATTCATGCCTACAGGCATTCCTTTGAGATGACCTGAATTCACTTCTTACGGTGAGGTCCACTATTAGCCAGGTCACACTATAAAAGAATAGGTCTGTCATTGAAGAGAAAATTCTGGTAAGTGCAGTTTGCACATTTTGCTGTGTTCTGTAACAATTATATCCTTCAGTTTGTTTAATTGTAAGGATACTTATAATAGCATCTACTTAATCCTTATTAATAATGGTACATGGAATCGAATTGCTAAAATTTCAATAAAATAGAGTGAATCAAGGGAAGGACAAAATAAATTTTTGTAAATGTGTTAAACACCTCAAGTAAATGTCTCCCTCTTCTTTGTGGAAGACGAAATGCCTGCTAAATGGGTTGACTATGGGGAGGGAAAGGATACCAGGCTGCTAAAAGTTTGGAATTAAGCTAGACATTTTTCCACTTAGTTAAGAACCAATTTCCATAGGAAGATCTTACTGAGAGACATGTTATTTGTGAAAAAGCATTGTTAAAATATATCACTCTGGACAAAGTCTTAGAATAAGCATCTGGGTAGATGAGTAATAAGGTACTGAGAAAACCATCATGACTTACACTGTAAAGTTGTGGTTTGTTTATATGTTTATGGGTTTAGAAAAACATTTCATAATTTTCTAAGTATTTGGTAAATATATGCAAGTTTATAACTTCAAAATCAGCGCAACAAGTTTTTATTTTTTCAAAAAAACATGATTCTTGCTGAGTTTTATAAACCTTTTGTTTGATTACCTAAGGAAGGTAGTTTTTTGTGAAATGTGTGCTGTATTAATAATACATTTGTATTGATTACAGTGTTTTATACTCTTTAAAGTTTTTTTAATTCAAAATTGACCCAAAGCAATACTTATCTTACAAAGGAAAAACAAAATATAACAGTTATATGAAAGCTAAATTCATGGGCAAACTATCTGAATCCCATCTTTACAGTCTATTTTTAATTGTCAGAACCGCTAACAACAAGTAATACATAATCTTAATTCTTAGTTCCTCCCATAGAGAGGCATGGTATGACTACAAACTTCAATAGGTTATTAGGAAAAGCATATCTTAGTTGTCAGTGCAGGCAAAATTTCAGATAGCTAATGATAAGAGGAAAGGTGAAGAGCAAATTCATTAGTATGAACTTCTTGAATGCTTCATCATCATACTCCAATATTCTTTGTCACTGAAGAAATTATCTCCCACTATATGATAGCAAACCTTAGCAAATGCAAATGAAACATCTGTTTAGTATTTTAAAATGAAAAATGTCAAGTCAGGAGAAATCCAACAACATTTTAAAGGAGAATCAAGATAAGGAGTGTTTTCAGGCTTGATTTAAGCCATTCCATCTTTTAAATAAAGATACTTAAAATGTTTGTAGGGTAAATTTTGAAAAATGTATGAAATGTAGATATATTTATGTGGTGCTTTGTTCACTCAGGCAAAGTTATACTGAATTTGTAATACTTCATGAGCTCTTCAGTTACCTCCAAATTCAAACATCGCCTACAATTAAGAACAAACCTGGACAAAAGACCCTTTAAAAGGCAATTCACTACATAAAATCAGAAAAGGAACCATTAGAAGTTAATGGAAAAAAAGTTTATTTTTTTAAAACTTATCCAAATCTAATGTATACCCCAAAGACTTGGAGGAAGAGTTAACAGTATTCTAGCAGGGTAAATGATAAAAATCCCTCCCTTCACCCCTAGCTTCCTTTGGACAGAAATATTTAACAATGTCAAAGAAAACAGCTGTAGTACTACTGTGCTTCCCCAAACACTTGGCTGCACATAATTCTTAATATATCATATGTGGCTACTGCCCCTTAAGACTAATAGCAAGAGTTAGAGGGTCTAGTCTGGCACTTCAGGTAATGACAAATGACCAAAAACTTTCAAGATAAAAGTAAAACTACTATACCTTTGAGATTTCTTAAAGCAGATTGTCAGATCAAACACTTGAATAAGAAAAAAAGTGCAAATAATGGCCATTCTAGAGTTTAAACAATTGCACTGAAATGAACTATAAAATGGACTCAGCTGGCATAAACATATTTAATATAAAACTATATATTTTTTAAAAGCACAGATTAGCAATTGCATGGATCTTTTACTTCCTGATCTAGCTTATGGTGTGTTGAACATATTTACACCAATTACTTAGCTGTTTTTAATAGGTACATTCTCAAAATCACTACCAAAGAAATTATATACCTTATTGTTCTAGTTGTTAGCATTTACAAAACTTAAGAGCCATTCAAGTGTTGTTTTTTTAAGTGAGATTTTTTTTTAAATAGTGCATACAAGGCACAGGAGCTTCTGAATGTTTATTGAAGCCAAACATTTTGGCATCAACAGACACATCATGTTAGCTTATCTTAAACTAATTTCCAGACAGCATACCATTTAGTTCATATTGAACTAAATTTCCAAAAGTGTATGGTTTTGTTTAATGATTTGTATAGTTTAATCCTGATATGAATTTAAAGAAAAATACAGATTGTTATATTTTAGGAAGATATAGAAATAATATAGACATCACTGGAGAAATAATCCATTGATCTCTAAGGAATTCTCAACAACGATTAAATACATCTATTCAATAAAAGAAATAACCTGAAGAAGAGATTTTATAAAAGCCAAACAAAAGAATATTGTAATTCAGTCTTCATAATTGTTATAATAGATTTCTTGCCCCACCAATTTAAGATTAGAAGAGATGAAAATATATTTCTGATATAATAGAATTCTTTTGTCAGAACGTTCTTAGTTCTGAGAAAAGTTTTCTAGGTAATTGCTTTGAATAGTAAGCTCAAGTTTCAATGCTTACTTTCCAGAAAGGAGAAGAGATTAGAATTTTAATTAACATCTGGCAAAAATGGATGGCCATATTCACTTTGCTAGAACTCTCTCAGTCTGAGGCTTAGATTCACATAGAGGGAAAAATCAATGTTAAGTCTGATTTTTACCTTCTCTTTAAAGGTAGTGAATAAATTTCACAAATTAAGCTTAAAATTATAATGTAACTTGAATGTATCAATTTTTGTCCATTAGCCCACACTTTCTGAATCAGAAAACCCAAATAGCTAATGGGATTTTTATGGGATTAAGCTCTTAAAAACTGACCTATGAATTTATTCCCAGTTTTTAATAGATGATATTTCCCCTTTGATAACTAAACCACAATTACTTTTAATACATAATAGGAATTCATTAGTTGTAACAATGTATATATTGGATCAAAACATGTTATGCTTTATGTAGCCCAGTTGTACAGTGCTTGGAAGCACAAAGCTCTGGGTTAGATTTCCCAGTATGGAAGAAACAAAAATAAATGAACAAAAAAATCTGCCCCAAAGTATAATACAAGCACAAGTGGCAGATGGTGCCTTCCTGTGAGAAGCCTCTTTCATCCTTCTGTATCATTAGTACCTTTAAACAAAACAGAAAACATGAGACTATTGTGTTAACCATTTTTTAAAAAGCAACATAAGCAATGTACTCACTATTTGTCACAATAACATACATCCTGTGTTCAAATTGTTTTCTATGGTACAAGGCTCAGTAGGTATGTTCTTGAGTAAAATCTTCTATAATAATGGTTCTCAATGTTCAGAAAAACATGAAGACTTTATTGGTTGGTTTGTTTCACTGTAGACTCCAGTAAGTCTAGAGTAGGGTCCAAGAGTCCTTCTATAAAGCTTAGGAATGTTGCTGGTTTAATACTACAATCTTAAGTGGCAGGCTGTCACGTTGGTGCATTTCTCTGTAGCTAACTGGAGTTGGGAATGGCAAGATTTGGCTGAGAAATTTAAGAAAATACACATATGCATAAACACTTTCATATTTGTATTATATGACAGTGAAGGTTGGGTAAGCTAAATATGAAGTTTTTAACATAGATTTGGGTACACTGTAACAATATGGAAACTGTACTGAACTAAGAAATATTTTATTAGAAGGACACAGATCAAACTGGGGATATAGTTCAATGGTACAGCACCTGTCTAGCATGCAGGAGACTAGGTTCAATCCCTAGCAAGCTCCTCACCAATATAGCTGCAGATGATTTATTAGTGTAGTTCAAAAAGAATATGAAGATACTGTTTGGTAAGTAGGCCATCAATCACAGACGACATCCAATCTATGTGTGTGTGTGTGTATTAAATGAACTGCAAATCTGAAGTATAATGAAAAATATTTTCTTTTTTGAGAGTACTGAGCTTTGAACCTGCAGGGCTTTGTGCTTACTAGGCAGCCATGCTACCACCTGAGCTATTGCTCCAGTGCTTTGAGCTCTTATTATTTTTTGTGTGTATGCCATTCTATCTAAAAAGTCTTGTCTACCATTGAAAACTTCTAATTAAAAACTACATTTTATAATTGGGCACTGGTGGCTCCTGCCTGGATCCTACCAACACAGCAGGCTGAGATGTGAGGAACACAGAAGCCGGCCTGGGCAGGAAGCCCATGGGATTCTTATCCTTGATTAACCACCACCAAAAAAAAAATATCAGAATTGGAGTTGTGGCTTAAGTGGTAGATCACTAACTTTAAGCAAAGAAGCTCAGGGACAGTGCCCAGGCCCTGAGTTGTGCCTGCTGAACTGGCACAAAAAGCAACAACAGAAAAACAAAAACCTATATTTTACTACCAAATGAAAAACAATAAAACTAAGTCCAAAAATCACTTAATTTTTTTCCATCTGTGCAGTTGGTTCATGCTACCATTAGGTTGATAATGCTATTATTATATACTCAATTAAGTCAAGTTTTTATGAGTTTTTTTATTTCAATGTTTGATTACTTAGTAAAAATTTATTAAGAAACTATATGACATTATGCAAGGTGTTGGAGGTAATTAACAAATGTAACACTGGCCTAGCTCATCTAGATGATCCACAAGATACAAGTATTATCATGTAAAATACTTAATATATAGAAAAATTGTAATAACACTGACCTCAAATAGTATTATAACTTAGGATTCAAAATACTGAAAAAATCTGTGGAATTTTATGTTAAGTAACTATGTTCTACGAAATTTTTTATTTCTGATATTTCCTAATGGTATTTGTACACTCCTAGTGAAAGCCTTAAGATTATTTGTAGAAATCTAATATTGTGTCTTTGTTATTAAACAGAATTCAGAAGATTACATTTTTTTTCTCCTACCATAGTTTTGGTTATTATCATGTCTCAGAGATGATCCTTGGCCTCCCACTGGCCAAATACCAGTCACCTGGCATGTTACCGTATTTCACATTAATTACATGGCTATTCATTAAAACCAAAACAGCAAAAATATTTTCAAGTACTTTGACACTGTTGATTTTGTTTCTGATACTAATCTCTTGCGTCTCTTAGAATTCTGGATTCTGAATTGCAATTTTGTAACTACAGAGCTGTATTAATACTTTAAGTATCAGTCTTTATATTCTATTACAATAAATCTACAGAGTTGTTTTTAGATCTTTTTAGATTTTTAGATTTTTTGAATTTTTGTGGATTTATTCCAAAAGAACTTCTTATTGTAGCTTTATGCTACAATGAATTTAAGGATTAAGAACTATAGGGTTTTAAAAATTACAATTTAAATTTGGAGCCAGAATGGTAACCTCAGCTACTTAGGAGGCAGAGACCCACAAATTGTGGTTTGTGGCATGTCTATGCAAAAAATTAGTATGCACTTACTTCAATAAAACAAGCCAGGAATGGCATTCCATATCTGTAGTCTTAGCTTACAGGGAGGAATAGGTGGAAGGATTATAGTCTGAGACTAACCCTGCTCAAAAGTGAGATCCTATCTAAAAGAATAACTAAGGCAAGAAACAGTCTGGATGTGTCAGTTGTTGAGTGCTAACCTAGCAAGCATGAGGCCCCAAGTTCAAATGCTGAAAGAAAAAGAAAAAAAGAAAGGAAAAAGAAAGAAGAAAATAGCAAGAAAGGCATATGAGAGTATAAGACTCTACATTCAAGCTTCAGTAACAGTACCAAGAAGAAAGGGAGAGGGTGGGAAGGAGCGAGGAAAGGAAGGAAGGAAGAACTATTTTACTTAAGTATGGCATATGCCATGAGGTTCCACTGTGGCCATGAATGGAGATGATGGTGGTTTGTGCAAACAAGATAGAATCATTGTATGCTTGGAGCCAGTAGTACTCTGTTAATGGATGGTCACAAATGACCATATATCCTCCCAAAGACAGAAAAAAAGTATAAATTTATTTATTTATGATCCTATGAAATGACGATGTAATTTTGAAGTTCAACATTTTTTGGGGGGGTGGTCGGTTGTGGGGCTTGAACTCTGGGCTTGGGCACTGTCCCTGCGTTCTTCAGCTCAAGGCCAGCGCTCTACCACTTGAGCCATAGTGCCACTTCCGATTTTCTGGTGGTTTATTGGAGATAAAAGTCTCATGGACTTTCCTGCCCAGGCTGGCTTTGAACCGCGATCCTCAGATCTCAGCCTCCTGAGTAGCTAGGATTACAGGCATGAGCCACTGGCACCCGGCTGAAGTTCAACATTCTGGCATCTAATGCACTATTATAAAAACTTATATCGAATTAATATAAATACTAATACTGAAGCCAGATTTGCACCCGGGGCTCCAGTGATATTAATACAATTCCACAGATCAAACAACATGTCTTCTAAAAAGTTACTAAAAAGTAAATATTGATAGAAACTATAGTCTTAAAAAGTCAAAAATATACAAGATAACAATAAAGAGAAAGCTTATCTTTTTAAAAGTATGAACTTATTTTACCTTAAGAATTAAGTCTCATTCTCCATGGTTAATGCAGGGTTACTCATACCTCAAAGAAAAAACAAGTTAATATCCTTTATTGTTTTGACAAATACGCAGACTACTTTATCCATCTATGAAAAATCCCCAGAACATTTGTAAAGGTTCTTTGTATATACTATTGATGTTTGTGGAAAAACATACACACATATCCTGTATTATGCCAGCCATCACCTGTATAGCATTTGCACACACATACACACACAAGGCTGTACACATGCACATCAACATTATAATCAGATTATTTTGAGATTTGTAAGCAGACCTAACTTCAAAAACAATCTTTGCTAACAAATTATACCATGAGTGAAGAAAATAATTAAAAACAACAACACTATCGAGAAATAAAGTGAGATGAGAATAAATCAGAGACAGTCAAAGTTAGGGTAACAATGGGATCACTTGGAAATTTTGAAATAAGGTAGAGATTTTAGGATAAAGGACAATCACATCATTAAACTCAGCAAATATTTTTCAATCTATTTGAAATGACCACACATCTTTCTTTTTTTATATATTTTGCATTTTGAATTTATTTCTTTTTTGAATTTATTTCTAACACCTTTGTAATATGCAATGATAAAAATTTGGCTCTTTATATTGAATCAAAAGCAATGTAGAACCATCTTTCACAGAGCAATTTTCTACTGCTAATGCTATTAATGGAAAAATTTGAAAGTAATTCTAAATTGATGATAGATCCTGTAGATTCTGTAGTCAGATTCTGTAGTTAACACAATGGACTTTTCACCACTTACATGTATTAAAAATAAAACATCGAAAGATAAGTGCATAATCTGACCCTTACCAGCTTTGCCTTTTTCTGGGTTTGTGCTGCTTTCTGTCCAAGACTGAGAATCAGTAAGGAGATGGCTCTGGGACTCTCTTAATGGCTTTGCAGGAAATTGATGGATTTCAGGACTGAAAAATAATAATCATCTTAAGTTAACTCTTGACTGTACTGCTGAGAATTTCTCAAGTATGGAATTCGAGCTGTGGAATGCAGATCACTACAGGAAGAACCAGGCTAACTGTGGCTTCCCAGACATCTGCTTTCCTGAGAACAGCTCTGCCCGTGTCCTTTCATTCTCTTGATTAGATCAGGATGATAGTGGCTAACTCAAGTTTTACTTTTGACATAGTAAATGGCCCTTCGACTGATACTGAAATAGGGAGGCAATCCTAAGTAGTAGGTAGGTAAGGGAATCTAGTTAGAACTTAATAGTATTTTATCATTGGGTTTATTTTTTAAAGTTATATTCTATTTATGGCACTAGTTTTTTCATTTGTGACAGTGATAGAAAATCTGGTTTGAAATAAGTTTCAAAACAACTATATTAAACAAAAATATTAATTTTGTAAGTGATATGGGTATGGAAACATGAAGAAGATACATCAGAAAGAATGACATTGTCCCATTTGTTAGGAAATGGAAAGACTTGGAAAAAATTATATTAAGTGAAGTAAGCCAGGCCCAAAGAAACATAGGTTCCATGGTTTCCCTTATTTGCAATAACAGTATATGTCTGAGACAAGCAGAAATGGTCAGATAAGTTGATGTTAGGCAAAATGAACCCCAAGATAAGGACTCAAGTGTTTTTTTCTTCTTGCTACTGTTTCTAACATAAGATATTTCTTTGTTGCTTTGTATGTCTCTCCCCCACGGTATAACCCGTTTTCACTGTATTTGATGTAGGTATAATTTGTGGAGGGGAAGGTGGACCCATTGCAACAATGAGATGTACAAGTTGTTATGTTGAAAAACAAACTTCACAACTTTGGTGGGGGGGAAGGGTGGTGAGATGGGAAGGGATGGGAAGGGGAAACAAAGGAGGAGGCAACAATGCTTGATAAGAAATGTACTCATTACCTTGCCCATGTAATTATAACTCCTCTGTACGGTATTTTCACAATATAAATAAATGAATAAATAAATAAATGGGAAAAAATATGAAGGAGATGGCAGGAGGACAAGTTTGAAAACAATTGCCCCCATGATTCCAAAGTGGTCTTGATGGCTTGCACAAAGGATTCTCTCTCCCTGAAACAACAAACTTGAGCATCATTTCCAGAAATGTTACAATGTCTGATATTATCAGGACATTATAAGTCATTATTATAATGAAACATGATGTCTAATGTTCAATTTGGGGAGTGGACTGGCCAAAACAAATGGACAAGAATAAAAATATTGCAAATACTATTAAGTTTTATAAAAGCTTATTAATGGCTGGGTACAGTAATCGTAAGTTCAACTTGAAACAAGCCAAAGTAAAAAGGACTAGGAGTATATTTCTAGTGGTACAGTACCTGCCTTGCAAGCAGGAAGCCATGAGTTCAAACCCTACTCCTGCCAAAAGAATACTACAAAATTGGAAAACCTATCCTTATATAATTGATTTTTAGCATTGAAGTAGTTTTTAAATCCATTAATCCTTAACTCTTGTGATTTAAAAAGCCAAAACTCACACAGCATAACCAAGGAAAGGGCTCCGATGCAAATGTCCCTCTAAAATACATCAAAATGGCCTTTGGCCTGAACACCATCTTAAAAAGAACTTCTAGGCTCACTCCAGGATCCATAGGAAACGTCCTACTGATCAGTGGGGTATGTTAGAGAAGAGGAGTGTGATGCTGTACCCAAGAAAATCTCTTTAGTCCAATAAGGAATGATCTGGTTATGCTTTTGTCATTACTGACTTAAAATATGTTACACACATTTAGATACGTAGTCTTACAGTGAAATCATTAGTGTTTTGAGCCACTGAAAATTCATATACAACATTTTTAAAGACTCTTGCTAGTAAGTACCAAAGTCAGGATTATATTTCTGTTCTTTCTGTTACTGTCTTCAAATTCTGACTAGAATAAAAACAACTTGAAAGCTAAAGTAAAAGTTTCCACACAATGAATTTCCAAGGCTCCCTTACTTATCAATTTGTGGGTGAAAGGCTCTGGTAATGTTTAGAGATCTTTAAAAAGCATAAAGGACATCATGACTTTGCTAATATCGGGATGATCAAAGAAGTGTCTCCAAGTCCCTTCAATCTCCAAAGACCTGGCCTGGAGACATTTTTTTCAGAGATTTATAAAAGTTACCCTAGAGAAAACATATGGAAGTTCTCTTCCAAGTCAGCTTCCTGGAGCAGTAGAGAACTACATTTATTTTTTTGTAATTGCTACATCAAAAAAAAAAATCAAAGGACATTTCAATGTATAGCAAATTAACACATTCGTCGTTGCTGCTGCTTTTGCTTTTCCTTTTTGTGTTGTTTGTTTTGTTGTGGTTTTGCTATTGTTGTTTTTGAGATAAGGTCTTCCTATGTTGTTCAGGCTGGCTCCAACTAGTGATCCTCCTGCCTTGGCCTCCCAAGCTGTGATTATAGCTGTGTTCCACTCTCCTCTAGACCATGTGTATAATTTTATAGATATAATCCAAACCCACATGCATCCCTCTAGAGTTATTCTCCCTTCCCTCCTTTAACTCCAAATTTCAAACCACTGGAATAAATTATTTTAGGTCCTTGATTTTTTTCTCCCCAAATGAACATACTGCCCAAACACGAAGAGAACAAAACACATTATTTGGAAACAGAAAAACAAAAATGTAGGATTACTTTTTAGCTGCTGAACTCAGTCCTGCAGGAGTGGGTGGTTGTTCAGGATCCTGGTTAACAAGGCAGGTTGGAAATGAACAGCCATCACCTAGGCTATAATTAAAATACAATAGAGGAATCATAAAAAAGACAATGCTGACACCTGATAAAATGCTAAAATAAGAGTGCAAAGCATACTACCAGTAAAACATAGGTCACACACAGGCTTCAGTATTGTGGTTGTACTTACAGAAACAAGTGATTTCCACATCCATAGAATAGTAGATTACAAACAATACTTTCAAAATAGAAATCTGAGCCGGGTGCCAATGGCTCATTCCTGTAATCCTAACTGTTCCTGAGGCTGAGATCTGAAGATCATGATTCAAAACCAGCACAGGCAGAAAAATCCATGAGACTCTTATCTCCAGTAAACTACTCAGAAAAAGCCCGAAATGGAGCTGTTGCTTGAGTGGTAGTGCTAGCCTTGAATCCAAAGAGGCTCAAGGATATCATCCAGGCCCTGAGTTCAAGCTCCAGAACCAGCAAAGAAAGAGAAGGAGAAGGAGAAAGAGGCAGAAGGAGAGGAAGAAGAGGAAGAAGAAGAAAAAAAAATCTGTATGTTGAATTCAAGACCTGTGGAACATGAGGCTTTTTCTTCAATTGCCTTTTGTTGGCTTCCAATATTTTAGATAAACCTGAAAAAACACAACAGCTAAATACCTTGAAAAAACAGGCAGAAACCAGTATTTCTTCTCATCGCCAAAAACTTGTCGCATGTTTTTACTGAAACCCAAGCTGAATCCATTCTTATCTGTTCCATGTCGGAAAACTGGACTTCTGAACGCCTCTGGAAAAGTGGGAAACCAGCCACATGAATAAAGATCCATGATTCCTACTCTTTAGGAATAACTGAGTGGACTGAGACACTTCAAGCCAGTAGCTAGCCTCTTGAGAGTGCTCAGAGCCTCATCAAGAACCCTGACACACAGGGAGTCTACTCTTAAATATTGTAAGGTGTGAGTTATGGGACATGTACAGTAGAGAAAATTAGAGAATACAACTGAGGAAATATTTCTGTCCTCTCCATCTTTTGATAAATAGATGGATAGATAGCTGGAAGAATAAATATATTTGAATTTATATGTTTTAAAAATCAAAATGAAAGAATATTATACATATATTCTATAACCTAAGTCAATAAACTCCATTTTCAATATCAATGAAATTTAATCTCACATAAGCACAAAATACTTCCAGCTATCCTACAGGTGTACTCTGGAGATAATCTGTCCACATAAGGATCCAAATCAGAATTATCTATTGTATCTGGTTATGCCCATTCTGAGAATGAAAACTGAGGCCCAGAGAGGCTCTAGGACTTGTTCAAGGCCACACAGAAAAGAAAAATGAGCAGCAGTGAGACTAGAACAAGACCATTCATGTTCCTTTTACAGTGCTATATTTTCTTCTTGAATAGTATTGTCATATGCAGTCTAAGATTTTATCCTAAGAATAGGGACAAACATGAAAGTATAATGATTTCTATCTATCATTTTCAAAATGAACTTCTTACTAGCCAGTGTGCAAAATATGGTGATTTGTGAGATCCTTAGCATGTCACTCTATGATGTTGAGCTTTCTATAAAACTTTTTAAATTATATTTTGAACAAGTTCAATTTCAAAGTTTCTAGTAGTTAAAACTTTTAAAGACAAAATTCATTGGCTTTGCATGAAAGTATAATGTAATTGTCAAAATAAAACTGGAAATAAGGTTGCTTGCTCATAAGATATTTGATTATACTAACATTTTTTTCTGATAGCATTTTATACAATAAAATTTCACCCAAATGTTAAAAATAAACATGAAGTCAGACAGGATGGTGGCTCTTGCCTGTATTCCTTATGGGTAAGGCATAAGCCTCATGCGTTTGAAGCTCCAAACATGAAAGAAAAAAAAGAATATAAATCATTTAATAATGCCATTGAACAGCTTGTAATGTCCTTAGCAACCACCAGGATTTATAAGTATCTGCATTGCCATTGGGCATGGCATCTCATGCCTATCATCCTAGCTACTGGAGAGGCAGAGTGCAGAAGGATCTAGAATCAAGATAAACCTGAAGAAAAGGTTAAAAGACCCTATGTTCAAACAACAAAATTCTGGATATGGTGGTGTGTTGCCATCCTCCCACCAAGTGGGAAATTTAAATAGGAAAATTGTGGTCCAAGACAGCCCAGTCCCTCTGAAAATAACTAAGACCAGACGCTGTGGTGGGGCCTCGAGGGTGATTAGCCAGTGACAGCTCTACCTTCATCAGTGGGTTTAGTCACAGCTGAATACACTATTAGGAGATGAGGCCCTGATCTAGAGAAACACATCCGTTGGGGACCTTTGAGTCATTTATCACGTCTCTAGAACTTTCCTCTGTCTTGGTGCCTCCTGCCCACCATGAGGCAAACCACTTCTCCCACCACATGCTCCTGTCTGCATGTTCAGTCTCACAGTGCATGGGCTTGTACTTAGCAGGAGCCAAGGGACTATGGGCAGAAACCTCTATAACCATGGACTACAATCAATTCTTCCTACCTTAGAGGGAAAGGAGGAGGAAGAAGAAAATAAGAAAACGGTAAGAAGGAGGGAAGAAAGAGAGGAGGGGAAAGAAGGAAGGAAGGAAGGAAGGAAGGAAGGAAGGAAGGAAGGAAGGAAGGAAGGAAGGAAGGAAGGAAGGAAGGAAGGAAGGAAGGAAGAAAGGAAGAAAGGAAGGAAAGGAAGGAAAGGAGGGAGGGAGGAAGGGAGGGAGGGAGAGAGAAAAATGAAGAAACAAAAGAAGGGAGAGAGGGAGGGAATGAGAGCAAGGAAGGAAAGAAGCAAGTAAGCAAGGAAGAAGGAAGCAAGGAAGGAAGGAAGGGAAAGAGAAAGGAGGGACAGTGAGGAAGGAAAGAAGGAAGAAAGAAAAAGGGAGGGAAGGAAGAAAGGAAAGGAAAGGAAGGAAGGAAAGAAGGAAGAAGAAGAAAGAAAGAAGGAAAGAGAAAGAAAGGAAGAAACAAAGAAAGAGAAAGGAAGGAAGGAGGGAGGGAGGGAGAAATAAGCAAAAAAGGGTTAGAGGCCTGCCTCAAAATACCTGCTTCTCGGGCTGGGAAGGTGGCTCAGTGGTAGAGTGCTTGCCTTGCATACATGAGGCCCTGGGTTCGATTCCTCAGCACCACATAAGCAAAAAGAAAAAAGCCGGAAGTGGCGCTGTGGCTCAAGTGGTAGAGGGCTAGCCTTGAGCTGAAGAGCTGAGGGACAGCGCCCAGGCCCAGAGTTCAGCCCCACAACCGGACCCCAGAAAACAAAAAACAAAAAACACCTGCTTCTAGAGTACCTGCTTGAAATATTCAAAGCCCTGAATTCAAAGTTGAATATACTAGAGTTCTGAAAAAGGAAAGAAAGAATATTTTTTTTACCACTTCAGCACAAGTTACATCTGACCATATGTCAACTTTCAATTATTCTCTACATATACTTTAAAAATTCTATCAACTACATTAATTGGATACTCACCTAATGTAGATTTATTTTTGCTGACTAGCCAACAATGATAACCAAACAGAGAAGACAAGCTGACAGAAAACATAGCTGCAGCAAAGAATAAAAACATAATATGGAACTTGGCTTGGGTATCAGGTAGGCCATTCTATAAAGAAAGGAAGAAAATAAAATGTTTTGTCAAAGAAATATTCTCCTATTTTTATATATAAGTCAGTAAAAGGATTTTTTTGCTTAAAATATTTCTCAAATGTAGATATAGAGAAAGATACATGGTATCATGGTAAAACTTTAGGAGAAAAATGAACATATTTCTATTACATTAAATATTTATTGGGATAAGAATATATGTGGAAAATAGTAAAATTTTGAATATTTTATTATTTTTGCATAATCAAATCATAGAAAAAGTATGGTCGCACAAATTATAATAGGAAGTGAGATAAATGATACTATAAAGTATAGTTTTAAATTTACTACCAGGTTTTTTTTAATTAACATATAGGATTCACAAATGTTTAAATGGTTTTATTATGGGGTCAGAAAATGAACTTCAGTGTTTTGTGTTACAGCAAACAACAGCATCAACAAAAAGAATACATACAACACATCCACAATAATGTTTCAAGCTACTTAGACTAGCTGTATTACAGAAAAAAAAAATCAACATTAGCAAGTAATATGTCTAAAATAAACCTCACAAAATCCATGGGCTAGAACAGGCTGTCTCAGAAAACAAACCAAAAAAACCAGCCTGCCCCTCACTGTTTAGTGATGAGAGGGTTGGACTAGCTGTGGAAGGAGAGCTGGGAGCTGAACACATTTACTGAAGCTCTGAGGATGCCATGATGTGTCTTCCCAGTGCTGAGCTATGTAATTGTTAAATGTGGTTCAAACCTCAAGTGAATGATCTAGCACTTCAGACATTCTTCCAATCATAAGGAATAAGTCAATGAAAATAAAAAGCAATGCTGACAATGCTTCTTACTAGTGTTCATAAGAACTATCTTTGGATATTTAAAATACTTTCTTTTTAACTGTCATAAAATAGTTTATTTCTAAATTTGTGTTGCCTTTATTTACAAAAAAAAAGTAAAGCAGAAAACAAATGAGTTACCCTAAAACCTAATCAAAGAATACCTAATAAAAATCTAGGACATTGCTGACATAAGACCTTAACAATCTTACACACGAAGGGAAAACACTTCTATTTTCAAACACTGAACAAATTCCACTTACATAGTCAGTTCTCATTATTCACAAAAGTACTGTTCCATGAAGTTATCATGAACAGTGACAACCTTGTCTGATGTGGTTTGGGCTTCAAGGTACCTTACTCATAGGGTGTTGATTCATTACTATGGAACCTAACTGCAGTAGTACTGTAACTCACCTCTGAAGGGAGCTTATCTAATACATATGTATTCTTCCTAAGACACATCAGTCTTGTTTAGAAGTCCTAGACAGTACTTGAGCAATATGTCTGAAGTTTATTTTAAACACAAAAATCACACACAAAAAAGCAAAAACAATGGCACCAAAGAGACTGAGACATACACAAGCTTATAGTGTGAGGGCTGGAACAAGAAGACAGAGAGATATTGCCTCCTTCTCCCACCACCAGGACTATACAGATAAAGCACTCAGACATGTTGCCCCTCTATATGCATCAAATGATTGCAAAAGCTCTGTAAGCATTGACTTGGAGGTTACAAATAAATTTTCTGAAGGAGAATTAACAAACATAAAACCTGCAAATAATGAGGACTGACTGTATATAAATTAATTCTGTTTGAGAAAGCCAGTACCTGAAAATCAACGTTAGACACTTTTGTAAACTAAAGAAATGTTACTAAAGTAATGACTTACTGTCCAAAATCTGATAAAATACTGTAAATCAGTGGCAGCAATAAAAAGGCAGTACAGAAGAGAATAAGCCAAGAAAAGAAGGAAGAATTTATAATTTGAAAATCCAACACAATTGTTCACCCTGCCAACAAAACAGAAACAGTCTCTGTGAGTTTTACATTGTCAACCTCAGTATTAAAAATGCTCTGATTTAAGACAGCATTTTTTAAACTATTAGCACTTCAAGTCATAAAGTTTTATTACATAGGCAAATACTAAAAATTTATTTCATTAAAAAGAAATTTCTGTATTTGATATCTAATATTACATTAAACAAGCATGATTAGTATAACTATGTTTCATATTGAAATATACGAATAACCTCATACCTAAAAGTACAGAGCTTGTAGAGACCTAATAATCTCAAGCCAGATTCAAAGAATTTACTAAATCCTTCCTTGATGGTTTGCGTTCTATGTTCAATTGTAATTAAATAAGTTAAAATCTTTTAAGTTTCCTTAATTGGATGAAGTCCTTCAGATACTTCTTGTGTGCTGTCACTGAGCTAACTAGACTGTCAAAGCACACTAATTAGGAAGTTAAAGAAACAGGATTTTGTCCTGAGATTTTATATATAAATTATAAAATGTTTCCCCAGAAAAGAAAAGAAACAGACTAGGATCCACACAGATAAGAGTCGAAATGCATAATTGACACAAGGTGACTGTATAGTCCTGAGAAGGAACATAATCTATTAGAATTTCATTTTCCTTACCTGTAAAGTAGGTAATTTGAGATTGTTTCCAAAATCTAATTCTAGATTCCAAATCTAGAAATTTATAAGTCCTCAGCTTGTACTCTAAAATTATATGGTGGGCAGTAAAGGGTAGAATTCCAACTGCTATGTCAATAAATAAAAATACAGTTCATTTTTGTTATTCTCTCAAAGGATTTTCTTTTACTTTTCAGAAGACAAAGGCTCTACTAGGTAGACTTGTGTGCATATGACAAGAGGAGTAATATGTCACCTATTAACTCATGAAGAACTGGTTTAATAACCCTATGTCCTAGAATATGGGTTCCCTTTCTTCAATGTTTTCTTCCCACTCTAATGTTGGTAAAATAATCTCTAGGACTGCCCCCAAGGAAAGGAAACATTTTCTTCCTAATATTTTTCAAAATAAAACTATGTTTAAATGAAAAAAAATCATTTTCTATTTCAAAAAATATAAAGGAGCTCATTAGTTCAATTCAATAAGTTGTCAATGTAACAGTCTTGTACATAGGAAAGAACTCATAAAGAGGTTAAAAAAATAACATGGAAAGTTATTTGTGCCATTCTATAGGTTCCCTCAGAAATGCAAACCAAATGCTGAGAATGCTTTTTATGACACAGGAAAGAAAAAAATTGCAAGAAGTAAAAATATTAACAGTGATATACAAGCCTCATCTAATTGTAATCTGTCTCAAAAAAGATGCAGGGTATTGCCTTTGCTTGTGCATGCTGATTTCAAGAGGAAAGTGTGGGTAGAAAAAGGATGTGGTACTGTCAGACTGGGAGATGTGGGTGTGGGCAACAACTGACTTAACAGAGAGAATTTCAAGTAGAAGACAAAATGCTGTTCATCCTACAGGAATACAGCAGCCGCTTCTGTATTAAGTGATGAAGAACAGATTTGCAGAAAGAGAATAATTTTAGTCAGAGATTTTTATAATAGTTAATTTATCTTACTTTAACTTCTACTCAGAGAGCATGGGGATAAGTTGCCACCTCAGCCAGGTAACAGGAAAAAGTTGGTAAAAACCAAGTGTTTGAGACATTACTAGAGGAAATGGAGGAATAGTGGTTATCTTGAGTAATATCTCACTATTTTCATAAGTTTCTAGTTAAGACGTTTTAACTGCCTGCTGTTTTCTAGAATCAACTAGACAAGATGGAGCTTCCTCCACCTAGAAAAGGGATGATTTTTTTGTGGAGAAACAAAATACACGTTGGGTACATGTCCTTCGTGTGTGATTTAGGACACTATAAAGCACAGCCATTGGCTCTATTTTGGCGAGATTGCTTCCTAGATCTGAATGTATATATTGAAAAGAATACAGCCTTTCAGACTCGGAAAAAATTATATTAAGTGAAGTAAGCCAGGCCCAAAGAAACATAGGTCCCATGATTTCCCTTATTTGCAATTAACTAGTATAAGTCTAGGACAAGCAGAAAATGGTCAAAAGCTATGTACATATGACCATATAAGATGATGTAAAGTGAAATGAACCACAAGATAGGGACACAGGTTTTCTTTCTTGCTATTGTTTTAACATATTTAAAATGTACTATGTGATTTTTTTTTGTTTCTCTTGTATGTTCTTCCCCCACAGTATAATCCCTGTTTTCACTGTATTTGATGTCAGTGCCCTGCTGAAATAAGGATACAGGTTGATCCATTGTAACAATGAGATGTACAAGACACTGTTGAAAACAATCTTTACAACTTGTGTGTGGGGAAGTTGGGAGGTGGGGAGGGAAGGGATGGTAGGGGAAAAACAAAGGAGGAGGTAACAATGTTCAATAGGAAATGTACTCATTACCTCTGTAACTGTAACCCCTCTGTACAGTATTTTTACCATAAAAGCATAAAAAAAGAATATAGCCTTTCAATCCCCAAAGCTGGCTGTGTGACTTTAAGATATTCTCCAGCTCTCCTGAGCCTGCTTTCCTCCATGTCAAAACAGAACATATGATGTCTTCTTTGTGTCATTAGTATAAAAATAATAGATTATATGTAAAGTCTTTGGAAGACAATCCTCAACTCAATCAGTTAAAGCTAAAATTATTTCTTTTTTGTCAGTCATGGGGCTTGAACTCAGGGCTTGAGCATTGTCTCTTAGCTCTTTTGCTTAAGGCTAGCACCCTACTAGTTTGAGCTACAACTTAATTTCTTGTTTTCTGGTCGCTAATTGGAAATAAGAGCCTCATGGACTTTTCTGCCCAGGCTAGCTTGAAGCACAATCCTCAGATATCAGCCTCCTGAGTAGCTGGGATTACAGGTATAAGCCACAAGTGCTCAGCCAAATTATTTATTTTGATTTGTGATCACAACCCTTCAGCAAGCATGCCTAACTATAAGTGCAATTAATAAATTTTTTTTAATTTAATTTTATTTTATTTGAGAAGATACTGTACAGAGGGGTTACAATTACATTGGCAGGATAATGCATACATTTCTTACCAAGCATTGCAGCCTCCTCCTTTGTTTACCCTTCACCTCCCTTCCCAGCCTCCCCCCTACCCCCACCCTGACTCTGAGAAAAATTTAGTAAAGAAAACACTACAGAAACTCTTTCTAGTTAAAATAATCAAAATGAGACTGTCCCTTGAATCCTGATGGGCAATCTCAACTGGCCAATGCAGTTATGCTAAAATCATTGAAAACTGGACATGCACTGTTTAATGTTGCAAATGCTCAAGGTTGACATGCTAAAGTTCAAAACCACATGCAAAACCCATATAAAAGGCTCTCCAACCGTCTAGTATTATTCTAAAAGTCCTTTAATAAGTTACATTAGCATACTAGCTACAAAAAAGGCCCTTGTGCATGGTAGGCAAGCACTCCACCACTGAATAACTTTCCATGTATTAATATGGGAACATATTCAGGATTTATTAAAAGAGAAAGAGACATAGGCACCGGTAGCTTGAGGCCCTCAGTTCAAGTCACTGTATCAGTACACAAGGGGGGGGGAGAAGGGAGAGATTCAGTATACAGTGTAGTACTGAAAAAAGATGGAGCACCTCCCTTTTCCAGGCATGTTTAGTCTGACACAGTACCAGTGACACAAGTATCACTGGATCCCTTGGGCAGGGAAGAAGGTGGATAGTAGGTATAGAGAAACATGTTCGCTGCTCTGACTTCTGAAGATTAGAACCACAAATGTATTATTATCTGTAAAAAGCCAGTTTTGCTTTACTAAACCATCTAATTTTATGACTTAGATGTACTGGAAAACATTAATGAATTCTAAGTAGAAACTCTTACTTGTTTTTTAAATTATACTTTTATCTTCTTTAAGTCGTTGTACACGGGAGCTACCATTCAACAGAATCAGTTTATAAGTACACTGCACCTTGATCCAGGTCACCCATTTTCATCATTTTCCCCATCCACTCCCCTCATTTCTTGGTTGAATATTATGACTGTGTCCTTCCCCGTTTCCTCTCTTCACCTGTCTCCCCTCCTCCCTTTTACCTCTCCTCACCCCTTTCAAGGGCCACTTTCAGAGTGTAAGATAGATTTTCTAAGGAATTTCACCATTGAAACTGTCCACCCCCCCCCCCCAGCACATACCACACTTTGGTTAGTGCATTCGTGTGCACTTGCATGCAACCCTACATGTGAGAAACCCTTACTTAACCCTCGCTGTGTATTTGCTATTTTGTTAAAGCTTTAGGTAATCTATTCCTCTATTACAAACATCTCCTGGGGTGTTTTACTATAGAATCAATTTGTAAATCTTTGCGTAAAGTTCCTGCATAGGATTTTAGAATCTCTGTATGTGCGACCAGAGAAGAACCTTTGTTGTAAACATACCATTAATCTTTATATGGTTAACATAGTAGTACTAACATTATTTCGTGGAAATTCTCCTAAATAAAGGGTCTATCCGACTCATTAAATGTTAGAAACTAAATCAGGAAGTGTCTTCTCATTCAACCAAACCACTATTTTATTTGTGAAAACATTGTAAATAATGAAATAATTCAACTTACTATGATTTGTAAAAGAAACAAGTACAGAGGTATACTCACCATGGGCAGTGATGATCCATCTTCAAGATACATCTAAAAATCAGGGTAAAACACCAAATATAACACCACACAAAATTTTAATCCCATTAGGCTATCACAACAAAAGAATAAATTCTTATTTAAACATTTGTGGCAAGTAAAACATTGCAACATTATTCAGCTCAATATTCAGAAATAGCGAAAGTTCTCATCTAAGATAATCACTGTAAGTTGAGAGCCTGTGGCTCATGCCTGTAATCCTAGCTACTAAAAAGGCTGAGATCTGACGATTGTGGTTCAAAGCCAGCCAGAGCAGGAAAGTCCATGAGACTCTTATCGCCAGTAAACTACCAAAAAAGCCAGAAGTGGATCTGTAGCTCAAGTAATAGGTGATAGCCTTGAGCAAAAAGAAGCTCAGGGACAGTGTGTAGGCCCTGAGTTCAAGCTGTAGAGACCAGCAAAATAAATAATATTAAATAGATAAACACTATAGCTGGCTCTAGTTATGAACTTTAAATTTAAACTATACATGATTTAAGATGCAAGCCAACTCTTTTTCATTTTCTATTTGTGCTGCTAAGGACTTGGACTTGGGGTTTTACATTCTCAGCTTTTTTCGCTCATTGCTGGTACTTTAACACTCGAACTATACCTCCACTTCAGCTTTTTGTTTGTTACTTGGAAAAAGCAGCCTTCCACATTTGTCTGCTGATGCTGGCTCAGAACCTTATCCTCAGATCTCATCAGCCTTCTGAGTAGCTAGGGAGATAGGCATGAGCCACCAGCATCCATCTTTCAACTCATTTTCTATTAATATATTAATATACAATTTCCTCATGCTAAAGAAAGCATAAAATATCAATAGATTTAATACAAAATCTGAATACAGTTTTCCTGTTAATATCAGTCCTTAAGCCAAGTTATGTTGCTTATATTGTATAGTAAGTATTATAATATCTGACTTTGGGAAATCAATTGCTTTATAAAGGAGGAAACTACAGACGTTTTTGGTTTTGTTTTTAATTGAACTATCGATATCAGAACTGCTCAAAATCATGTGCTCCATTTCACCATGAATCTAGTGGATAGGGACTATTGATTGTGGCCATAAGCCACAATGGTATTAATGCAAGTTACTATTCTAGTTATGATTCCTATAATTCTTACTTAGGAAACAGAGATGATAATCTGGAAAATAGAACATAAATACTATATGTAATGATCACCAGCATGTAAACATTTTAGAAATAAAAGGTTTCCTTACTTATCACAGACGGAGCAGTGGTGGCAGCGATCTGGTTTTATAAGTTGGCATCTGTCACAATAGCGGATTGCTAGGAACAAAAGCTCCCCTTAGTTCAGTTTTATGCAGAATGGAATATGCAAATAGTGATTTTTTTATCATTTCTTCAGAATTAAGTTCTAAAAAAGCTTACTGCTTTTAAATTTGGATAAAAAGACTTTCCACACTCAATTCTGTCTAAATGCACACACACACACACACACACACACACACACACACACACACACAAATAAAACTCAGGAAGACTTGCCTACAATTTGAGTTTTCTGGAGAGTTTTACTCAAAACTAAGGATTCTCTTGAGAAGAATTTCCCAAGATGTTTTCCATTACCAGTTACAGTAAGGTTTACAGGGTTCAGATAGGTCCATTTCTGTTGAAGTAGGTAGTCCTCTTTGGCTAAATTATAACCTGTGTACAATGAGGTGAGGATACAACACAACTGCAGAAACAGATTTCAGAAATTTCCAATAGATTCTCTCAGAAGCTACATTGGGAAAGATCTCCTATCTCCATGGGGCAACATACACAAGTAGAAGTGAATAAAGGAGGGAGTTCTTCCGAGAATGTCAGTCTTGCAGCTGAAGCCTTTGCCTTTTCTTCTACAGTATGTAGCATATGTAGCCCCAAATGGGTTGACTAATGGAGATACTGTTATCACACAAGCAGCACACAGGATACATTTGATCACTGACAAACAGTGAAAGTAAACAAGCTAAAAATTTATGTGAGAGACTTAAGATTACATTATGATTCTAAAATAAGGGAGAAATAATATAAATAATATTAGAACATTAGGGATTTTACATTCTTTTTCTCATGTTAAATCTTTGAAATTGGTCATGTATCTTACATTTAAGACACATCTCAAATGTGGACTACCTATATTATCAATGATCAGTAGCCAGATGGGCTAATGGATAGGTACCACAATGGGCAGCACAGCTTTAAAACACAGAAAATAGGTGTGTGTGTGTGTGTGTGTGTGTGTGTGTGTGTGTGTGTGTGTGTGTGTGTGTGTGTGTGTGTGTGTGTGTGTGTGTGTGTGTGTGTGTGTGTGTGTGTGTGTGTGTGTGTGTGATTTTTATGATAATTATTTAGGTTTTAAATTACCTTAAAAGTACAATTCAAAGTTAAGCCAGCTTTAAACTGTGGGTCCTCCTAGTTCTAGCTATGTGCAGAAGGGGAGATTACAGGTATGCAGCACCATGCTAAGCTTCCAAGTAATGGATTCTTTTTCTGTTTGTTGTTTTTTCTGACCTGGAACACCCTCTGTAGTCCAGGCTGGCCTTGAAATGTGGATCCCCCATAACTACTTCCTAAAGGCAAGGATTATAAGTATATTATCACCATACCCCACTTCCAAGTAAGAGATTCACTATTTCAGTTGTATTTGTTTAAAAAATAGTTTAAATTTCAAAGATGAATACATATCTAAATTATTTTACATAACTACTGTTTGAAGTTTATGATAAAGTGTATATATATATATATATATATATATATATATATATCAGCTTTCCATGATTATAGATATCGCTCCCTTAAATCTAAACAGCAAAGTCTATCATTAAAGCTTTAAGACTGAATTGCACTATATATCACGAGTTCAGCCATTCTTTCATTGTGGCTGAGTCACAGTTACGTAGGAGGAATAGATCTAAAGTCAGTTCTGATTTAGGAGAGATCTCTGTGCCAGGGTTATTGGTGCTTCTGTTCTGTTTTACATATTGCAGAAGAAAGATCTAAAGCAGTCCAACAAATCACAACTGAGTGACAGAGCAAGTTATGAATATGCTTCCTAAGAGTCACAACAGCACATCAACTTGGCTACTGTACTGAAGCCTCACTGTGGATGCTTTTACCTCCAGACATGGTCCTGGTATAGATGGGAAGGTCTCTGGCAGCTCGCCTAAGAACTTCCTGATGAGCTTCTCCCCTTGGCTCTCTCTCCAATAGTTCTTTCTCTGCATAGGAGAGATGGAACTGTGGAATAAATTTTAATTTTAATCAGTATTGTCATAGGAGTGGTAACATATTGGTCTTCTCTAGTGTACTCCAAGTCACTTATAAATTATTAATAGTGGTGTATGGTATATCCAGAGTTTCAAATACGGACAAGTTGATTAAACCTCACAGATCACTATTATGTTATGCATCCATAAAAAGAAGATAATAATAATAACCATATATATTTCTCCAGTGTTTGTAAAACTTAAAAGGAATAGAATGTATAAAAAGTTTTATGAAATAAGTACTTATGACTGTAAAGCTCCATCCAAATATTAATTATACAAAAGAATAAAATGGCCTACTTAATATATATAACTCGATAGATGAATGTGTTAGGAATAACAGTAGAAACATCATTCAGCTATATTTTCTCATCTAAGTTTTAAGTTAACAATAACATAAACTTCTAGAGCTCAACAAAAACAAATTATTCATTTTATGAAGGGCAGGGAAGGTGGCTCAGTGGTAGAGTGCTTGCCTCACATGCATGAGGCCCGGGGTTCAATTCCTCAGCACCACATAAGCAGAAAAAGCCATAAGTGGTGCTGTGGCTCAAGTGGTAGAGCGCTAGCCTTGAACTGAAGAGCTGAGGGATGGCACCCAGACCCAGAGTTCAAGCCCCATGACTGACCAAAAAAAAAAAAAAGAAAAAGAAAAAAAAAGGGGAACAATTAACATAAAGTGCAGAATACTTATTACTTCTTGAAGAATACAAGGAAATACACTATGAAGTACACAGAGAGATAGAAATATTTTACATACTGGCAAAGTAATTATTTAGCTGTTTTCATTTTATTATTCTTGAAGTTGTACATTTCATATACTTTTGCATGTATGAATATTTTAGAATTCTTTAAAATATTTTTTAAATTGACTTATCTGGAGGGGTGGTAGAGTATGTACCCTCCTATAAATGTAAGAGTTCAAACCCCAATACTGACCCAAAAATGTACCTAAGTATGTCAATTAAACAAAAAAAAAACAATTTAATGAAAATTAGGACATATCTTAGCCTAAATCGTTACTCTTAGAGAATAAATTTAAAAATCTGTATTTATATGATTGACAGCTGTTAATAAATCTCCAGCTTTCAAATGTAACTTTAAATTAACTATAATATTCATACTTGCATAATCATTGAATAAATCTTGTCATAAAATTTCATACCCTTTACTTTAGGTAAATGGAAATAAAAGTAACTGTTGTCCAAAACCAATATACTATGAATAATTCAAAGTAAATGTATCACATTTACTAGCATGAAACCACTAGATATGTTAGGTTGCTTATGAGTTTCTAAGGTAATTGACAAAATTCTTCCCTAAGTTAACATTCCCTTTCTTATAATTTCACATCATTCACTTACTTCTTTCTTTCTTTCTTTCTTTCTTTATTTTTTATTGTGAAAATACTGTACAGAGGGGTTACAATTACATGGGTAAGATAATGATTACATTTCTTATCAAGCATTGTAGCCTCCTCCTTTGTTTCCCCTTCACATCCCTTCCCATCCTCCCCCTGCACTTACTTCTTCTTAACTTCAGAATACTTCAGCTTTTTTTTTCCCAAATGAACACAAAAAACGAAGACTATATTTAGAGGCTTAAGGTATGCTTTTGAGCAATTGCTCTTCTCAAGTTTGCTCCCTGAAATCATCAGCTAAAAACAAATGAAGTTTATATGTGTTTCCACACTACTTTGATAGTTGGGATACGTAAATGAATGTGTGTGGCTGTTAAGGAGAGTGTGAAAGCCTTGTAGCCTGATCTCCGGGCCGGAAAAGCAATCAAACTACTGTTATCAAGGAGACACCAGATATTCTCTCTTGCTAAAAAAACAAACAAAAAAAAAGTTTTAGGCCGGGTATCGTGTACGTAGATGACTTTAAAATCAAAAGTAAATTGCTATAAACTGTTTTGAAAAACAAAAACAAAACACCCCCAAGTACATACATACTGAGTAGCCTGTTTAGAAACATTTGGTGGCACATGCATGAAGTTAGGGTCACTTTGGTAATGTTTTAAGAATTAAAATGTTTGAAGAATAGACTAAGTACCAATGGTACAACAATGTTTAAGATACATGCCCCTTGCTCCAAAAACACTTAACCAGATGAAAGACTCAGAATGATGTATTCAAAGGAGACTTAATTTAGTCATCTTTCCACTTAAAATTTTTGGTATCAGAGATTGTTTGTTGCCCCTCCCCTCCCCCTCTCTCCACCCCCCCACCGCCAATACCTACTGTTCCCTGTAGGTATTGTTATATATTCCTACTGGAATATTAAACAGATTTAATATATTGGAAAATATATTGGATATACATTTATATATTTAATGCAACATATATTTATATTTATTTTAGAAATGCAATAACCATCTGGTAAAATATATGTATAAGTAAAAATTCAAGAATTTACTAACACACAATATTTATCCAAAAAGAATTCACTGTACTCAATAAGCTTGCATAACTTGTAAAAAGAACAAAGTGTATTTCTTCACACATCATTATTATTGATTTCTACCATTACAATAGCTTTGTTAATTTTTAACTTACTTCTTTTGAAGGATTCATCGGTAATGTAAAGATAGTTTTCCAGTATGACCAGATAAACATTGCAAAAAGTAGATGATAAGCCATTAAACACACAACTAAAATGAGAAAAAAAATATCATTATAATATGCAAATACATACTCAAAATTTGTGGCATTCACAAAAGAGCTGCTTGCTCTAAAACTGATCCAGATTGTCTACTATAATTAATTATAACAGCTCACTTACATCATAGAAGAAGCACAACTCTTTGAACATAATAAACATAAAGCTGAGAGTTTTATTTTTTTATTTAATTTCTAAACACATAAGTAGATCTTCACCCATAACAGAACCCTTCCATCTCTAGAAAAATGCCCATCTTTTGGTAGAACAGCCTAACAGGGACAATTACTGAATTATCAAAATAAAAAATTATGCCTGCAATATTTTTATTTTTTTTCCAGTCCTGGGGCTTGAACTCAGGGCCTAGGCTCTGCCCCTGAACTTATTTTGCTCAAGGCTAGCACTCTACCACTTGAGCCACAGCACCACTCCTGGCTTCTTCTGTTTATGAAGACTGAGAAATCAAACCCAGGGCTTCATGCTTGCTAGGCAAGCACTCTAGCACTAAGCCACATCCCCGCCCTATACCTTCAATTTTGAAGAGAAAATGCAGCATTAAACAAATGTTACAACTTTCAGGCTCTAATACCTTGGCCTTACTGATGAAAGCAGCAAAAGCAGCTCCTATGTGAAAAGCTGTTTGCTTATTTGCTTGGCTCCCATAGATACTGGGGTGGCACCAAATGTAATGTCAACATATTTAAACAGTGACCATCTGGACAGGGAGAGATTTCCTCCACTGGGAGTTCAATTGCTTTATTTATCACCTTGGACAACTGTGGAGGGAAGCATTCTGCATACTTCTCTTAAGAAAATGTAGAGAAGCACACTTCATGTGGTGTTTTAAAGCTTTGACTTACTAACAAATCTAAATTATTAATTTTTCATACAGTATTCATTCATTCTGAATACTTTAATATTCAATTCAGCTCTGCAGGGCATAGCTGAGTGAAACAGGCAGTTTTAGCAGACAGTAGTTTGATTTTTAAAAACCTTAATAGAAATTTTTAACTTTTCTAGAGAATGTTATTTATATTTATAGAATCATTAAAAATCTGAATTATTTACTAAAGCACCTAAATCATCATGAGACTATTAGAGCCCAATGGCAGGTCTCATAAATTATGTAGATAATTCATTTGTTGGGTAGTATCCCAAGTTGGGGTAGAGATAGATGAAATTCCTGTTATTTCACAGCTACAAAAATCTCTTAATAAATACAGCCACTTGGTGAGTTGAATTCTTGTTGCAAGTGACAGCACTCAGTTTTAGGGGTTCAAAGAAATGAGATGTTATTAACTCTCTTATTTTCCAAAAGAGTCGTTTCTTAATTCCAACCATTTCGAAATGGATCGTTGGTTTCTTCAAACTATTTTAAACTATTATACCACAACAATAAACAAAATAATTTACCTTGTTCACCAATGTTTTCCATAGACACTATAGAAATAGAAAGAAAAAGGAAGAGGTTATAGGACGCTATGATAAACAGAGGCTCACAGAGACATTAAATAGGTTAGCAACTTGGCTTCTCTTCCAACTAACATTCTTTAAATATTTGATCTACTTTAGTGAGAGGAGGGGCAGGCTCTGTGTGGAGGGCCAGTGGACCAGAAAGCCCAGCTGCAAGCCCTAGCCAAGGCCCTGGCGAAGCAGTGCTCTTCAAACATACACCTTCCAGATCTCAGTCCACTAGCCACTGGCTTAGTGTTTGTTTTTTGTTTGTGTTTTCTTGACTCTAAGGTCCAGATAAAAAGGAGTGACCATTACCTTTTCAAAGATATTTACTGCTCTTTATAGGCAACCACTTGGTGAGCACTCCATAAAGAACAAAATGCTGTGTACACTGTCCATTGGTCTCCAGATTTCTAAGAGTAAAAGCCTTATGCTCAATGGCTCAAATTGACCCCTGCTATACAATGAGAGTTCCAGGCAGAATCTGGAACTGTGTTGTGTTTCAGGAGCTATGGGGATTATTTCAAAATGAGAGAGAATGGGGAACTGTGAGACAGTTAGAAATAAAAAGTGACAGACAACACAGCAGACAGCATGTGTCCCACCACAGTGCTTCTTGTTCCCATAATGGCTCTGGCTCCTGTCAAACGCTTCTTCCTAGAAGGTTGTGAGTCCCTGCCCACATGCTTTTTCTTCCTATAATGCCCCGATGCCTGAATCAACCAATGGAAAGAGCTAGGGCTCTGTGTGCACCAGCTAACAAGCAATCAGCACAAAGTCAAGGGGAGGAGATATGGGAGGAGACACCCACTATTATAAAACACCCTCCAACGGGACTCTGGGATTTCTTGTGGGGTCTCTGCAGATGACTAGAGGCTCTCTCTACTTTCTTTCATGATTTTCCTCTCACTTTCAAATAAACTTAACTCTGTTTACCTTAAATATTCCCCTGCCTTTTTATTTCTAGTAGTGGAGAAAACACAACTATAGTTGGCTTAGGACCAGGGCTACAAGATTTGAAACAAGCTGAGACAAGAAATTGCATTTAGTAATCTAGGTCATTCTCTTACATTTCGTATTGCCTATTTGTCTTGCTATCTATTTTTTCCTTCCTGTGTTTATAATAAGGAATTTTTTTTTAGCCTTTTTCAGTTGTGCTGAAAGGGAAACTTGGCTTCCTTTGCGTATTGATTATTGTTTTGTTTATTTACTCAACATTTAAAGGAAGTACAGAATGCTCCCTTAGTCCTAGAATAAAGTGTTAGTCTTGAGAAGCTCTGGAATCATAGGGTGATGTGAGAGATTTTTAGGATTACCAGAGCCTTCTCAGCACACTATTGAATATCAATGTAATCATTTCTAGACTGAGCTGAAGTCCACAGCTTTGGAAAGCAGCCCACACCATTACTAGATTGGTCTAAGGATAAGAAATTTCATTCATATAACAATGTGGTAATTTGTCTCTTTGTGGCCTTTATCCAGGATATCTAGGATTCAAATCTGTAGCAATAAATAAAATGTAAATACTAGATCTTCACATGTATAACACTATGTGTCCCCTAAAAAGTGTTAGCCCAAATACTGTCATTTCCAGATCTTCTACCAACCACTTAGAGATTCTTTGAGGAAGTGAACTCTGAGTAGCCTCAGATTTATAAGCAAATTTACCCAATGAGCCATCATCATCTGGATCATGGCCACTGACCATCATCCTGGTGCCTGCCTGGTCCATTCTGGAGATCAAAAATGTTCATTGAAGGTTATCTAGGTTCTCAATACCCTTTAACTTACCCATGGCCTGTCTTACAAGTTTTCTTGTAGATCAGAAGCTAGTCAGTTTCCTTTCTTCTTTTCTTACTTTCTTTTTTTTTTTTAAATAAGTTTTTTATTGTGAAAATACCGTACAGAGGGGTTACAGTTACATGAGCAAGGTGATGAGTCCATTTCTTATCAAGCATGGTTGCCTCCTCCTTTGTTTTTCCCCTATCATCCTTGCGCTCCCGTTTCCACGACTATACTTCCCAACATCCCCCCAAAGTGGTAAAGTTCGTTTTTCGACATAACGTCTTGTACATCTCATTGTTGCAATGGGTCCACCTGTATCCCTATTTAAACAAGTTGTTTTTCTCTTCCCCTCCCCAAATTATACCAACATAAATACAGTGAAAAAGAGATCATACCGTGGGGGAGGGACATACAAAGCAACAAAGAAATCACTATCAGTACTGAGGACTATACTCGGGATCTTGCCCTTGGTAGGCAGATGCTCTAGAACACATCCAGTCTTTGTTGTTGTTGTTTTATCTTTTCCTTTCTTTTTCAGCCACATTTTATTGTAAACGTGATGTGCTGAGGGGTTACAATGATATAAATCAGGTAACAAGTACATTTCTTTGGGAGCAAAGAACCTTTCTCCCAGGTTTCCCCCTCCCTCCCCGTTACGTTTTTACAAGTTCCTACTGAGCTTTCACATCGCTGGGGATGACAAGTATGACCAACCATGCCCAGACACTGGTTGAGATGGAGCCTCAAGAAGTTTTATCTTGTTCCCTGCCCTCTTCCACTTGGACTATTCCCAAACCCCAAAATCCCAAGGAGCTAGGATCACAGGCTTGAGTCAACCTCACCCAACTAGAGTTTACTTCTCACAGGATCTCTGCAGTAGTTGATCTGAGAGCACAGAAAAGACTGAAAACCAGCTCCTTTCTCTATCTCTCTCTCTACCACCATGCCTGGACATTTCTTTCTAGGTAATGCCTTCTTTCCCATCACACATTCAACTCTTCATTGGCTACAAAAGACTATCCTTCAGTGGAGCTAACCTAAAGAAAAAGAAAAGCAATTTGACTGCATCTGTGCATTTATACATAATTGATCACTAATGGCCATCCCAGGTAAGTGGATACTTTAAATATATTTTTGAATCCATAACTCCAGCTGTCAAAACTGAAAACAGTTAAACAAAATGACAATTAGGAAGGAAAATACAATTTGTAAGAGCTGATACTCTTTTGTGTTTTGGAGCACTATGCTATTTGCCTGATATACATTTAAAGACATCTTTTCAAAAGTTACTTTTGCCATTCATAGCTTCTTTTTCCATAAGTGTACTTCAAAATCTACAATGTTATTTATCTATTTGCTTGTTTTTGTTCCATTGCTGGGGCTTGAAGTTAAGGCCTGGGCCTTAGCTTTTTTCATTAGCTTTTTTTCACTCAAGGCTGATGGTCTACCAGTTGAACTATCGCTCTACTAATGGCTGTTTGGTGGTTAATTGGAGGTATGAGTCTCACAGACTTTCTTGCCCAGGCTGATTTCAAACTTTGCTCCTCAGATCTCAGCCTCCTGAGTAGCTATGATTTCAGGGGTGAGCCTCTGTATTTTTTTCTTAAACAAGTTGTATATAGATGGTAACATTTATATAATGAGATGTGAAAGCCAAAACGCCATTTTCAATTACACTCATCAAGATGATAATCTTATCAAATTTCTTAAAAACATATATCTTTTTCAATTAGATTAACATCTTAGGTCAAAATTTAAATAATTGTCTTAAAACTAGATGTACTAGTGCACATATAAGATGCCAGCACTTGGGAGGTACATGCAGAAGGTCCAGAGTTCAAGGCCAGTGTGAGCCATACACCAAGAACCTAGCTCAACAGTCTTGCAATACCAAAGGGTTTGAGATATAGTTTACATGGCTAACATGTAAGAGACATGGCTCTGATTCCCAACAACGAAACAAATAAACAAAACATTATTTGGAGGTTTATTTCCTTTATTACCAGGGAAAGTTAGTATTATTTAAAAATTATAATTTGATATTTTTTGTTTCCTCTGAGTGAATTGTGACACACTTATTGGCTTACTTATCTTTTGGCTACTGTTAACCCTTTTATATAAATCCCTATTAATCTCAGATATTATATATATATTTCAAGTAAAGATGTAACTATTTTCAAATGATTTAATAAATATTAGCAAAAATGTTTTGACTTAACTATTGATAAATAATATCAAGACTTTTAAATTGATCTATTAAGAGATATAAGAACCAACTAGATTTTGCTTTATGATACTAAGAAAAAGAATATTCTCCCAATCATTTTTAGTTAGTAAGCTACTAAGGAACCTTGTAAATTCCTTGTAAATTCCTAGTATCAGAGTTGTAAAATTTTCAGTTTTCAAGCTTAAGTTTCCAAGTATAAATATTTTTGTTCAGAATGTTAGGAAAAGGCTGCAGTTTTAGCCTCAAATACTTTTCTGATACTTCTGTGTGCTAAAAAAGTAAGTGGAAAATTATGGATTCGGTTTTGAGTCTTTGTATCAACATAAGAATTGAGTTTATTCAGCTTTACAATGTCGGGGGGGGGGGGAGGGGGGTATAATTGGGTGGAGGGAGGGGGGAGGCTGGGAAGGGAGGTGAAGGGTAAACAAAGGAGGAGGCTGCAATGCTTGGTAAGAAATGTATGCATTATCCTGCCCATGTAATTGTAGCCCCTCTGTACAGTATGTTCTCAAATAAAATAAAATAATATTAAAAAAAAAAGAATTGAGTTTATTTATTTATTTATTTGTGCTGGTCCTGAAGCTCGAACTCAAGATCTAGATGCTCTTTCTCAACTTCTTTTGCTTAAGGCTAGTTATCTACCACTTGAGCCCCAGCTCCACTTCTGGCCTTTTGGTAGTATACTGGAGATAAGAGTCTCATAGACTTTCCTGCCCAGGCTGGCTTTCAACTGTAATTCTCAGATGTGAACCTCCTGAGTAGCTAGGTAGGATTGCAGGTGTGAGCCATCAGCATCTGACTTCAACATAAGAATTAAACAGCAATACTGAACATATTTATCGCCCATCTTCCAAAAATAACTACTGGGTTTTAATGTGAATTCTGAGGTTTGAACCAGTTATTATGTAATTTTATAATACTTCACAGACAGAATTTCAGTTTATAGCAGTCTATTATGCTCATGATTTTTACTCAACTTCATGACATTTTTTAAACCCACTTATGGAAATAAATGAACAGAACTATTTCTATTATATTAGAAGAAAAGTTTTATTTGCTCCAAGTCACAATGAGGAGCATATAAACTGACTCTACATCACACATTCTTTTTGTTTAATTTGGTTCTTCTGTAATATTTAATGTTTTAGAATTCCTCAAATTCCATTTTGCAAAAAGAGAAAGAGGGTATTGCTAAGCTTCACAATATGAAAGAGCAAAAGCTGCTGACAGGCAGAAAAGTCCAGTTCCATCTCCGCCATTTGCTAGTTTGCCCCGATTGTCATTCCCACACCTCTGCCATCCTAAGAAGAGCCCAAATATTAAGAGCAATCATCCAGGCCATGGGACAATTAAGAGGTGACACATAGAAGGTACTTAACACAGTGCCTGGTACAGGTAGGTCCCATAAATAGAAACATATATTTAAATTTTCCAAATGTAAATATATAAATAAAATGCATATTTATAAATACAAATATAAATGTAGACTTAAATTTTATGGGTGCTTTTTTTCCCATAGGCTTTTTATTTTTCCTGTTGGTTGTAGGGCTTGAACTCAGGGCCTGGGCACTGTCGCTGAGCTCATTCTTGTTCAACGTTAGTCCTCTATGACTTTGAGCCACAGTGCCACTTCTGGTTTTCTGGTGGTTAGTTGGAATAAAAGTCTCACGGACTTTCCTGCCCGGGCTGGCTTTGAACCGCAGTTCTCATATCTCAGCCTGTTCTGTAGCTAGGAGTACAGGCAGGAGCCATCAGTGCCTGGTTCACATAGGCTTTTTGGAAAGAACTAAAGGAAATTTTTTAATGTAAGACGATACAAGTGAAAAATAGCTAGCTACACTTTGTAAGTAAATTGCCTTTTAAAAACTAATGTGTCATCCCAGAAATGTGTTTAGTGCAAATAAACAAGGTAGAACTCAACAGAGCAGTGAAATGATGTAACAGCCCTTATGTAAACGCCTCCTAACAGTGAGACCTATTTCACATGTGACATTGTTTAACTTAACGAACAGAAACAATTACGCTTTTATTCCTTTTCCCAAAAGCCTAAATCTTATATTCTGCCCCCAAAGAATGTGATGATCTGGATGTGACCTGGATGTGATTTACTCATTGGGAATGACAGCATTGCTGTTGATTATTACACTAGAATGTTACTGCTCACACATCTGGCGACCATCCAGACACACAATAGAGCTCTGTGGGTCAAATTGTTATTTTCAACATTCATTTAATTTTATCTTGGATAATATTAATTTCTTCTTGATTCATAGCCTTCAATAATAATATTTTGTTAACCTTCCAATACACTTCTAGAAACTTAAATGTTTTCTTCCCGGAATAACTGTGGTAAGGAACTGCAGTGCTTTCTTGGCACAGATGCTGTGCAAGAAGAAAGGACATGGAGATGGTAAATAGTTACCACAGTCATCGGGATGCTCTCGTGTGCCAGGAGCAAAATTAGAGTTTTCAGGAAATGCATCTTGCAATCCGAAGTCATCATAGACACCGAAAGGCTAGAGTTTGTTCTATTTTCTAACTGCCCTTTCTACCTCCCCTCCTTCCTCTCCCCTTTAAGAAACAGATGAGACTGAGAAAAGGTTGAATTGCCAATTGTCATTCTAGGATAGCTTTTGTTCTAGCACTGATTATTTTGTTAAGAAATCCTTGTAAAGGGCTGGGAATGTGGCTTAGTGGTAGAGTGCCTGCCTAGCATGCATGAATCCCTGGGTTTGATTCCTCAGTACCACATAAACAGAAAAAGCCAGAAATGGTGTTGTGACTCAGGTGGTAGAGTGCTAACCTGGAGCACAAAGAAGCTTAGGAGCACTGTCTAGGACCTGAGTTCAAGCCGCAAGACTGGCCAAAAAAAGAGGAAAAAGAAAAGAAAAAAGAAAAAAAGAAATCCCTGTATAAAAATAAAACTTGAAAACCAAACTTGAAAAGACTGCCAATCAAAATAATAATAATAGTTATTATTATTATTATACAGAAGGGGATGATAAACTTCTACTTGATGTAACCCAACGAAGCAAATATCCTTTATCTTTTGCCTGAGCTATTAAGAAATAATTTAATCCAAGACTCAGTAAGCTATCGTCCTCAGTCAAAATATATCCAGTACTTTGTTTGTGTAAATAAGATTTTATTTACACATCCATTTACTTATATGGCTTGTTCTGTTTATGATGGCAGAGTTGGCTAGTGAGACAGAGATGGTATGGCCTGAAAGCCTAAGAGACTTAGCACATGGCCCTTTATAGAAAGTTTTCAGGCCCGATTATTAGCCAGGGCTCTCCAGAGAAACAGAATCAATAGGACCATATATACATATGGAGGGGGGGGGATATGTATGCATGTATGGAGAGGTATTTATTTTAAGGAACTGACTCACGTAACCATAGGGGCTAGAAAATCTGAATTGGACTAGCAGAATATTCTACCAGCTGGAGGGTAAAGGAAGAGTTGATGGGTTCAAATTCAAAGGCAGTAAAGGGACAGAATAATTTTATTAGGAGATTTCAAATTGAAGGCCTTCAAGTGATTGGGTGAGTCCCATTCACATGAGGGAAAATAATCTGTTTTAAGTCTATTGATTTAAATGTTAACCATATCTAAAACACAAAACAACACAATAACAACAAAATAAAACACTGCACATTAACAACCAGACAAGTGTTTGGCCACACAAACAGCTTAGCCTACCAAACTGACATATCTAAGAAAGAAACCATCACACCTTGAGTCATAATTGAGTTTTATTTTGAAAATATTTCACCAAGAAGTTATGCACTTTCATACCAGGTATGAAAGGCCAAACACCATACTTTGTAAGTTAATAAATTAGAATGGTATCTAACAAACTGAATACAGTATACCTGTCATGACTGCTAGAGGGAAAAGAATGACCCTTTGCTGCCTTCTAAGAACCTGACCACAACTAATCCTATCTGCGTCCATTTTATTTATTACCCTATGATTCCCCCAAGGATGCTATGAAGTCTTTTCCCTAAAGAGCTCAGAAAATATAATCCTGTTCAGTCCAGACTGATCAAATCCATTCTTGGCTAAAAGCTGAGGGTCATTTCAAAGATGATTCAAGTCCTAGATTTCGATCAAATGAATTTTCAAATTTTGGCTTTGGTGATTGTGCATAAAGTAATTTTCTCTTTAAAATTCTATCTTTGGGAAAGCAAAAATCAAGTGAACTGCTGGTATTTTAAATCTAGTTCAACTTTTAGTCACACACACAAATTCAAATTTTTAGACATTCAAATATGCCTTCATAGCAGACAAAACATGGACTCCCCACCTTAAAGTAGCAAAGAACTGTTACATAATCCTTTCTAGAACAATTTGATATTTTCCTTGCAAATGTATATTGCTGTGGTCTTTTCCTTTCTCTTCTCAATGTGAATTTTCCTTTTTTTTTTTTGTCTTCAAGTTTAAATTCTTTCCTCTGAAGGGACATTTACTGCTTCTCTCCAGTAAGTATTCCATGGAAAACAACCATAAAAATTCCCAGATTCATTCTGACACAGACCTATGTTGGCCCTCAAAGAAGCAACAGCAAGACTGTGCTGTGCACCTTCAATCTCTTCTTTTCGGCCTCAGGGTTGTCCATGATCAGGCTCCTGCCCACCTTTCCTCCATCAATGATTGTCCTGAGTCACCACGCCCACCAAGCTGCAGCCACAAGGAGTTTCTGTTTCTAGAGCACAACAAACCTCAGTGACTGTACCCTGTCTGAAAAACCTGAATGAACCCAAGCTCGGCCAAAGGGTGCTCTTTATTACCCTTCAGCAGCAGTTTCAATGTCAGCGTCTCACAATGGCCATTCAGCACTGTCTACAACTATTTCTATGTGTCTGTTCTTTGCCATGTCCCTCTCAGAGACATGCATCCTGGCTCTACCTTCCGGTCAGGATCTTATTTTGGCCAGTGACTTCTTTTCCTCTGTCAGCTTGATCTGTGTTCTCTCGGGGATGCTGGGTGGGAGAAATGAGCCAAAGAAAGCAAGAGCACCCAGAAGGGAACCTGTTTGCTGACTGTGGTGGATAAACAGATCAGCACACCGTGGAATGTGAAGAGTGGGAGTTCTCTGAAGCTCACTGCTAACGTGTTTATAAACACTCTAGGGACGCAGTATACAGTGATGCTTAAGGTTCCAGTAATGCTAATAAATAAAAAGTTTCAGGAGAGTCAACTGGCAAGTTCTAGGAATTAACTTCTAAGAAGACTTTCTGTTTTTCCTTATTTTTAGTACGTTTATTGTAAAAAAAAAAACAACAACTGTATAGAGGGTTTACAGTTACATGAGCAAGGTAAGAAGTACATTTCCTATCAAGCATTGTTACCTTGTCCTTTGTTTTTCCCCTACCATCCCTTCCCTCCCACCTCCACAACCACACTTGCGCCCCCTTCCTTCCCCCCCACCCTAAATGGTAAAGTTCATTTTTCAACATAGTGTCTTGTGCATCTCATTGTTACAATGGATCAACCTGTATCCTTATTTAAGCACTTTGTTTTTTCCCTTCCCTTCCCCAAGCTAGAGAAGTGTATATACAAGATGCAGGTCACCAACATCAAATACAGTGAAAACAGGGGTTATACTGCAGGGGAGCAACATACAAAGAAACAAAAATAAAATCACATGGTACATTATAAATACATGAGGAACAATAGCAAGAAAGAAAAAACCACTGTGTCCCTATCTTGGGGTTCATTTAACATCATCATAGCCTTTGACCTCTATTTTTTCTATATTTTGGTAATCACAGGATTTGGGACTTTGTTCCTTGTGCTTGCTAGACAAAGGCTCTACCACTTGAGCTATGTCCACAGCCAAAAATCTTTAGTTTTGGGGTTTTTCTGTTGTTGTTGTTTTTTGATAGGACTCACTTTTGTTTGGGGCCAGCCTTGAACCAAAAGTTTTTCTACCTCTGCCTACTACAATTACTTAAGACTAAAGACAGAAGGGTAGCACCATGCTGTTGTTCTATGAAATAAAGCCTCACAGACTTTTTGACTGGGTTCACCTCAAACTGCAATTCTTCTGTCTTCATCTCCCAAGTGGCAGGGATTGCAGGCATGTGCCACTACACCTGCCCTTAAGCTACACTTTCTTACTCTACCCCTCACCCATAGTTCCTTTTCTCTTAATTCCACCCTCATCTGTACCCCACCATGCCTTGCCCAGATTCTGGAAAGGTCTGACATGTATCAGAATCTTACAGCAGTGGGGAAAAGGGGTACGATGAAACTTGGAAAGAAGTAGGACTTCCTGCTGCTTAATCCATTTTTCCAGCCTCCACTTCAGAATGTATGCCTAATGAACTACACCGAGCTAAACGAAGTGCTAGCAATGATCAAATATGGAAAATGGCCCTGAAGGATAGCACATAGTAATGTCGATGACAAAAATAAGAAAGTGGTAAGTAGAGGCAACAAACCCTCCATTACTGAGCTAGGGCTGTCACAGCCATATACCACGGCACCACGTAGATTTGTTTTCACAGTTCTGGAGGCTGGAGGACAGAGAGCAAGGTCTTTCTCAGAGCCTGGCAGCGGCCACCTGCTCCCTGAGTCTTCATCTCATCTTCCTTCTGTAGCTCTGCAATTCCTCCTCCTATCACAACAGCCAGTCACCCGGCGTCACAGACTACTCTCAACGTCACAGCGCGCTATGCTCTCCTCTCATGATTTTGTGTTAGGAAGGCATTTATCCAGTGCTTAGTACAGACCAGGGATTTAGGTCTTCAAATTAGTCAATCTGTAAGGTGGACAGCATGATCGTTTTTAAGCTATGAATGTCCTTCAGAAGTAAAATGCCTTCTAAGGTCATTCAAGCTGGGATGGAAATACTGACCCATAAGGTCTCCAAAGCTCTCGCAAGCATTCCATGTGGCTTTGCAGGATCGGTGGCATTTGAGCATATTCCAGCCATGTACCCTGGACAACCCCACGGGCTTCTCTGTCCTGGGTGCTATTGTTTTCCCTTCTCTTGCTGATCCCTGATTCTCTTGTTAATCTCTAGCCATAGCCACAGGGATTCTGTTCCCACAGAGATTCTATGGGAATCTCTGCCACTGGGGGTGAAATATCCCTTGGCCTCCCTTCTCAGTCTACATGGAGTAATGCTGAATTTGTCCTTCTGTGACTGCTTTTCATCTCATGTAGTATAATGTCCTCCATGTTCATTCTGCTGTTGCAGCTGGTAGGCTTAATAACATCACTTCTTTAGCCTTTTGGTGGTCAAATCAGGGTTCTAAACATTTTCACTGGTGTCTTACTGGGGGATGGAAACCAGGGTCTAGCATGTGCTGGGCAAGCATTCTGCCATGGAGCTACAGGTTCTAATTTGTGACAGGTTCTAATTTACCCAAACTGGCCTTGAACTCATAATCTACCTACTCTAAATTCTCAGTGGCTGGGATTGTATGTGTATGTCACTACACTTAGCTTGTTCAAAATACCTTAGAAGTTCAGCACTACAGGAGCAGAGGAGGAAAAGCCTAAAGTTGGGGGCCATGTTCACTGGATGTTCACATTTACATCACTAGGAATTGTGGATATCTTTCAAGTTATTAATTATACAAGGGAAATAAAAACTTTACTTCATGCCTATGGCTCTGAAAAACTCACTGGTACTGGTACTCACTGGCAAAGGGTAAAGGCCATTGCTGACTGTGGTAATCAGGGGAGATTAATAAGGAAATCCGATCTCAGGATGGCTGCTTTGGTCTTAGAGTCCGTATTTCTAAGCGTACTCCATGGAACTCTGTCATCTCTGTGTCTAACGTTAACTAGGAGAAATTCTGGTGAGTCGTGCAGATTTCAGTGCAGGTAAAATGTTCCTTCCAGTGTACAGACAGAAGTGGCTGATTCTCCCAGTCTCCACAAGGCTACAGCTTGGCACCAGATTCCTACAACCCCTCAGTCAGTCTCATTCTGACTCCTCCCTTTCTAATTTCAGACCTCCCTCCGGAAGAGGAGCAGAGAAGCTGGTTGGCTTCTTGGAGTCCCTTACGTCTTCACTGGATGCTAAGCTCTAGGCAAGTTCTACCTGCTCCCCACATAATGGTTGTCTGGTGCCAAAGGAAAGGTCAAGTAGGGATTGTATCCAGAAACATGCCTTTCATTACTCAGACACAAAATTTTAGACTTTGAGGGGCCTCATGGTTTGCATTGCTTTTCATAATCCTTCCTATGAGTGGATGCATGTCTATGTGTGTACATACTGGTAGCAAGCACGAAGTCCAGTTCCTATTTTGCTTATTTCATCACATTTAAGTATACACATGATTACATAATTACAATATACACAATTCTGTATTATATTTTTTAAAAAACAGAGTCTTGTCATGTAGCCCAGACTGGCCCATAACTCACTACATTGTCGTCCAGGCCAGCTTCCAATTCATTATCCTCCTACCTGCCTCCCAAGTGCTGGGATTACAGATGTATACTATTGTGCCTGACTTGCCGTGGATTTTTTTTTCCAGGTTGTAGGGCTTGAACTCTGGGCCTGGGCGCTCTCCCTGAGCTCTTCAGCTCAAGGCAAGCGCTCTACCACTTGAGCCACAGTGCCACTTCTGGTTTTCTGGTGGTTTATTGGAGATAGGAGTCTCACAGACTTTTCCTGCCCAAGCTGGCTTTGAATCACGATCATCAGATCTCAGCTTCCTGAGTAGTTAGGATTACAGGCATGAGCCACCAGCACCTGGCTTGTCATGGATTTTTTAATGTACTAGGTGAGTTTCTTATTATGTTATACTCAGAATTATCGTAGAAGACAATATTGAGACTACAGCTCTTTTTTTTTCACTACCAAACATTTACTGTTTGACTAAATAGAAAAACTAATGCTTCTGCTCTGCTTTTCCAGGAAAAAACAAAGCAAAAACACATCTCATAAAACTATCGCCCAAGGTTAACAGCTGCATGTTAAGTACTGGATAATCAGAGCGCAGCACAGAGAACACATTAAAAATACAACCAATATTCCCAGGTTCATGAAAATTATTTAACACTTATATAGCACTTAACAACTTCACCAGAGAAGTGGGGAGGGAGGAACCACAGAAAGCTGTAATTCCAACCCTTGTGTTCAGGAGGCTAGAATAGAATTTACAATGGTATACTTGAAGAGATGATTTAAAATATTTAAAATAACACTAGCATCAGCCATAATTGCTACAGTATCAAGCTATTCACTAGCTTAACTCTTTGGAATTAGATTTGGTACCTGATTTTCCTTTATAATATCCCTGTTACATATTCACAAAGTTCTGCTGTACACAATCTTTGTTGGACCACAGCTTGCATTACACAATGCCTCTCTCTTTCTGCTGGTTGTGAATCATACCTTTACCCTCCATTCATTTACCTTCAGGACTGGCACAATCAACCTGACAGTAACCACTGTAGCAGTATAAACATTCAATTGCACCAAAAGCAAGTGCTATATAATCATAAGGGCAGTCCACAGATGAAAGATTTGCACGACCACTGCCATATCACCAGATCATATCTTCGATGTGTTCATTAACGTAAGAGGAAGTTATAAGAAGCCCTGGGCACATGGTACAAGTGGAAGAGTACCTGCCTAGCAGTAAGTTCAAAGCCATGAGTTCAAACTCCAGTACTGCCACAAAAAAAATGCATAAGGAATTGAAGAAGAGAGGCATCAATATTTGGACTAAGTATCTTCCTCTGCTCAAGGTGAGAGCTGTATTTCATGTCTCCTACTGGGCACTCTGCCCTAATTTTAAGTGTAGATCTTTGCTTCCTGGTCTTAAAGCCATTTCATTTATCCTAGACTGGCAAGTACTACAAAAGCTTTGCCATCCATTCATGAATCATGTTCAGTTGCTGAGCTGTGGATCAGGAACTGATTCATAATTAATACCATAGACTCTAGGTGCCGGTTTGAGTACCATTTGCACTTGCTAACATGTTCTTTAGAAACGATTAAATTTCTATCTGTTTTATTGCAGGCTCTCAACTCTTTGCTTATTCAAAAAGTGCTGTTTGCTTTTTTGACTGTGTACATACAGTAAGCCAGCAGCCCTCAGCTTTCCTGCTCTGAACACACCTAATGGCATGAGATCCACTGCCTAGAGATGAAGGCTACCACACCTAGAGGTGAAGGCTGCAGTCAAAATGAACTATTTACAATTCCCAGTCCATCAACTTTCCAGATGAAGCATGAAAGATAAGGTAAGGACGCTGATACATCTCATAGACACCTCAAGAAATCTTTCAATTTGGTTATGTCTATGGGGGTATCCATAGGCATCTCTGAAATCATGTTTCCATCTAAAATCACCTAACTTGGGAAAACCTAAATTGCAATCCTCAACAAATTAACCCCAAGTTATCGTATTATGTAACAACTTCATTTTTAGATACATACCTCAAAGAATTTAAACGGGGGCTCTAATAGTCAACTTTAGCTAAAGTTTTCTCTCTGTCCATTTCTGAGCAGTGGAGTTCTTGTTGAATATTTTCAAGAAAGTAATCTCAGCTGTGGTCAATAGAGAAAAGCAAAGCTTTGTTGGGATGTAGATGTCTGGCTAAGCATTTCTACTTGTAAAGTAGCTCATTCATGACTGCCCATTTTCTCAGTGTCTAAGATTCAAAAGAATGCATGGCAAAAGGACAAATCCCCCTCTTCCCTGATCTCCTCCAGCCAATAGGAAATAAGTGAGACTATGAAGGCCAAGTCCTGGACGGCAGACCTTCACACTAACTTCACATAGGTGTCTCTCAGATCAATGGTCTTCGATCAGGATAAAAGTTCCCTGGGAAAACTCTAAAAAGCTGGGACAAGGAAATATATTTTTAGTCTTTTCTTAATATAACCTGACTGACAATTCCAGCACTTTAAAAAGAGGTATTAATTAACTTAAAAACTACTAAAATGGATTATAGTATGTCCAGCCAAGGCTGACTTAGGTTTATCTGTTTCCAGCAAATGCATTTCATTATTTTTAGTGATTATTCTATAAGTGTATTGGGTCAAATATTTTATTCATTCAAAATCATTATTTATTATCATAAACAGAATGGTCCCCATTATTATAAACTCCCTCTTTCAAATGTTTAAATAAGTTCCTCAATATTCATATAGCATCTAAATTCTTATTACCACTGATTACATTTCAAAGTCCAAAAATAACTCCCCACCCCCCTCACCCCTACAAAAAACAGACACTAAAAGAAAGCAAGCTGATGTTCTCAGTGCTAGTCTGTGTTAGCCTCACTGTCAGGTTCCAGGGCTACGTGGTATGTGAAAACCACACATGGCATTGTCCATGATACTTTCTGTACTGCATCTCCAGATAACAAGGAAGTTAAGTTCATTTAATAGAGTTTAACGTTTTCAATCTAGATCGAGTTAATCAGGTATTCCAGCAATTCATATGTGAACATATTTGGTTCTTTTACGTAAAATAAAATCTTTTACATTAAATGCAACGTCATCAGATTCAGTGATAAATTCAAAACAGGTATGGAATACCACACTATTAAATTCTCCATCCTCATCTTACTTGGCACATGAGTGTACTCAACAAAGGTCCTTTCTCCTTAATATTCTTTCCTAGACTCTAAGAAATCACATTTTCTTCTTTTTCCTCTATACTACTGGCCAGTCTTTGTTCTTCCTCAACTCAAATGCTCACTGTTCTCGTCTCCATTTGTTCTACTTCCCTGTTTAATTTACAGTCTCTCTCAGGAGAACAATTCTCTCCAGTATCAAGTCTTTAAGTCCATTTATGTGCTGAAGATTTCAAAGTGTGTTTCTCCATCCTAAACTTCTCTTAGCATCTCCAATTTGACATGAACATACCCAGTCCATTAATAAACCAGAGCAATACTCTCACCCCAACAGCTCTATCCTACCAATACCCATCTCATTGATACCATCCTTCCAGGCACTAAAGTCAGGTTTGGTTCTTTTCTACCACAACCTATACTTGTCTATCAGGAAATTCTGTTGTCACTACTAGTCGCCTCTCACTATGTCTAGTCTCCACCTCAGCTGATACACCACTGCCAGTGCAGAATGATCTTCCAAAGCTTAGAACATGTTGCTTCTCTAATCGATTCACATTTCAGTCCAAGTAAAGGCAGGAGGCTGCTGAGGCTTGCACAATCAGCATCTGATCTTATCATCTGCTTCTCTTCCTTTGGCTGACTCCCCTCCATCTTAGCTCCTTACTAACTCCTCAGGCAGGGTGGCAGACTCCTGCCTCCAAGCTTTTACACAAACCTTCCTTGGCTTGAGATTTATTTCTCCCCAATACCAGCATGGTTAAATCCATCAACTCCTTCGTGTCTTTGCTTTAATCCTTCTCCTATTCCTAAGACAATCAAATTGAAAGTTTCCCCTGGCATTCACAATCATTTATGGCTATTGTTTTATGACACGGGCTGGCCTTAACCTCATGATCTCTCTGGTTCAGCCTTCCTAGTGTTGGTCTAAAGGCATACACAATCATACCTACCTCCCAATCCTTCTGGCCCTGATTTTTAAAAAATATTTGTCCTAATGTTCATAATCCTCTAACAAATTACATGATCTACTTAGTTTTCATTCTGTTCTTCTCACACTAGAATATGAGCTTCAAGAGCAGACAATAGATTTTTTTTTTTAATCAAGTAACACGGTGTCCAAAAACTAAGGATGGTTGCCATGCATCCAATACTTGGATTTTGTAACTATTTACTAAGAGGCAATTTATGAGAATGGATAGTAAATCACTCTCTACTAACACAAAGCTTTCAGTTCTACAGGTTAGTGTTCAGTATGTATTAGTCCTGGAGTAAGTTGTGCTGCATGAAAGATATGTTATAATTAAAACCTTCTTTACCTCAAACTCGTTCTGGTCCTTCATCTTTTCACACTAACTGACCTCCCTGGAGATGTCCAGGATAATCATGACATAGTTAAGTACATAAATCCCTGACTGCCTTTCTTCCTAATACAGGTCACATGAAGTTTCCCACTTAGTAATGAACTTGATCACATATGAGCCTCTGTAATTCAGAACAGGCTTTTGACTTTCAGTTTGAGAGACATGGTAGCAATCATTTCCTCTCCTCTGTGTCTCTCACTGCAGACTCAGCTGTTCTAGAGCAGGCCGCCTTTCCCACTCATTCTCATGTGAATTAGACTACGACACCACCCTCACATCTTCATATCTACCTCTTTTTGTTCTGGAGAGTCACACAATCTATTCTAGGGTTTGGTTTTTCTGTTGGGAACTGAACTCAAGGCCCCTTAGATGCTAAGCACATGGTATACCATTAAGCCACAACCCCAGTGCCCTACTTCCAGTTCCTGAAAATCCCTACATTTTGTCACTTCATTCCAAACATCTTTCAAATAAAATAAAAACCTGTGTTTCACCTAATGTAACAAACACACACAACAATAAATTAAAAATAATAAACAAAAAATAATCACGACAAGACATTCTTGGTTTTCTAAATTTCATTGCCTTATAAACACATTACAAAGATTTTAGAACAACATTAATCTTTTTTATGAGGATCATTATAAGATTAGACAATAAACTGGTAATCTTTAGTCTTTGGATATTTGGGAGTTGTATTGCTGTTTGCTTGGGTGTTTGCTTTATACAGCTAAAGATGCATCTAATCTAGAATGTATGAATACTATGTAAACACTTTCTTCTGAGCTACATCCCCAGCCCTCTGCCATTTGGTTTTAAAAGACTTAGGGAAAATGGGCAATGTCTACTGCCCACTGAGTATCTGACTGGCTCCTATGCTCCTCTAGGGTGGCAAGGCTTGTGAACAGATCCAAAGAGGTCACATTAATTCAATTGGGTAGGAATATTTAATTGTACAGTTCACATGGAGAGAAATTTCAGGACACCATAGAGAAACACTGGCCGAGAATAGGATTCAGCCAACTATAAAGGCACTTCATTTACATTACAAAATGTAATCAACAAAATATTTACTGTAAACTATCATGAAGTATTTATGTTAGAGTGCAGAAAAGTGCTGAGCAGATCAGCATGGCATATCATTTTCTTGTGTGTCTCCCAGGTAACCGTGGCTGTTGTAATACTCCCAGAACGACTATTTACAATGTATAAGTCATAAGCAGATGAAAAGTCAAATAAGGAAAAAGGCCACATATTATAAAAATGTGATGTTACATTTTAGATAGGAAAAGTCTCAAACAATCATAGCTGGTTTTGCTATTCCTATCTCAGAGTTCTTAAGAAATCAGATCATTAACTGTTTCCCATTGTTCTCTACCCAGACCCCATAAGTCACTCCCCTGATACTTCCTAATGACATCTGATTAGTGTGACAATATGTTGTAACAAAATTTCCTTCAGGAAGAAAAAAAGCATTTTAACATATTTTCACATTTAACATTTAAAACATTTAACCCATTTAACACATTTTTTTAAACACCATTAAAAACCTTATTCAATCATGTGAGGTTCTTAATATTAATTCTCTGTAGTGTTTCTAAATGGTAATAGGTAATAATAGAGTTTCACATAATATTAAAACTGCCTTACTAACGATCATTGGAAAATTGCTTTCCCAACAGATAGCATTAAGATTCTGTGCTATGCTCTGTCGTTTTCAAGTAGACAAGATAGTTATGTGTACAGTCATCAAAAACGGGGCTGGAATCTCAGGGGATCCATGAACTCACCACTTCCTGGAGAAAAGAAGACTATCACATATGATATAACTGTCAAAATATGTGTAATGAGCAGTAAAAATGACGAGATGTAAAGTTCTAGTTCTTTTTTTAGGGTGTATGTGTTCTAGGGCCTAGTCCCAGGGCCTCCTCCATGCTAGGCAAGTACTCTACTACCACACCTCTGAGAAGTCCATATTTAATTTTTCAGAGAAGGAAAATCACCGTATTTCCATCAAAGGAAAACTAAAAAACAAATGGAACAAACCAGAAGCATCTCATATACACCTATGTGTCCAGCGGGGGGGAGAGGGGGAGGGCTGTCTTTACAGAGCCATGAGCGGCAGTGGGTTCCAGTGTTCTGTGACAGCTGCCATCAAGATGGTGGCACCTCCAAAAGCTCATTCCTCCGGTCTAATATCAGCTTGGCTTCACTCACCTTCTCGTGCTTTCAGTCTGGTTTGTAAGCTAGACTCTCCAGTCTTCCCATGGATTCAGTGGGTTGCATTCATGAAGCTCCCTGACCAGTTTCACCAGTGAACTCACAGAGGAGAACAGAGAACAGCAGCCCAAGCCGTCAGGTAAGGGGTGAGGGCTACACAAACACCCATGGCACAGGCAAACACTGCCGGTCACAAGTGGTAAGAATTGTCATTTGAATTCATTAGTGCTGAAGTGTTCCCTGGAAGTGTTTTCACCTTCTCTATTGATGACCCTTTCCTATTTGCCCAATTCACAGCTTTCTAGGAGAGCAGTGTGTCATCTTCCATTTCTGTTTCCTACAGGCAGGCCATACCCATGGAACTCTGAGAGGTAGCATCCTTCTCCTGTGCCAAGCTGGCAGAGGTATTAGTGTATTCTTGCCCGCAGGGCTTTTTTTCTTGGTTATTATGAAAAGACCTTGATTATATATTTCCTCTGAAGCATTTCTGTGGAGCAACACACCTGGCATACAAGTATTCAGTGAATCTTTTTGGATGAATCTCAGCAAACCCCAGAAGCTGACTCCTTTCCCACCTTGGAGAAACACCTTCCCCACAGACAGTTTAGCTTCTATCCAATGGCTGGAAAGACTTACAAAAGTATTTAACAGCATGCTTGAGAATCTCAAGAAGCATTTGAAAGCAAACTTTGCTGCAAGAAATCTTAGTTTAAATTGAGCTCTGACTACTAGAACCTATTACAGTTTTATTTATTTCCATCATACAACTGAATGTTCTCATGCCACAAATAGGTTACCATAAGGCTAAGTAAAAACACAGAGATTGGGCTGGGATGTAGCTCAGTGGCAAAGCACTTGCCTAGCAAGTGCAATGTCCTGAGTTTGGTCCACAGTACCAAAAAAGAAAAGACAAAAAATAAAATAAAATCACAGAGATTAGTTCATTTAACATCTGTCCACCATCTTGACATGAGATGATTCCATTAGTTTTATTTGTGTTATGTCTACTAAGTATTAATAGCAAATATCAGTCATACATTTTGCAGCACATCAAAAGAAAAATAATTCTCTGATATAATAAATGGAACCAAAAAAATTACCTGTTTTTTCCCCCTCTTTTAGTCTCTCCCCTCCCAGAGCATTTACATTAAAGGCAAATGGTAGCAAAGAACAAGTATTTGGAGCATACCGTGCATTTATAACTTAAGTCTGTGAGCTGTAGAACTGTTGCGATTTTAATCTCCAAAATATTAAACAATATCAAGAAAAGTCACAGAATTGATATATTTTGCATTTTTACTGTTAGTAAGAAATCAATTTTTAAAGAACACAAGTTCCAAATGTTTTATACACATCTGTTTTCTATGCATGTGCCTTTTACTATCCAATTTCAAACTGTTGTAATACTGACAGATACGATTTCTATTTCCAAAGTTTCCTATCTGTTCTTTAAAAAGAATTTTAATATCCTACATGGTTTATAAAATGTTAACCATTAATGGGAATTCTTTTTTTACTTTTCTGTGTAATTCAAATTCATTTCATGATGGAAGACAACTTGTACAGTCCTCTTGGATCTCAATTTTTGAGCCTGCATAGCCTGAGCTTAACAGATCATTGCTTAACAGAACCCAAATATTTCACATGTATTTTACCCTCAGAGATATTTGTTTTACTTGCTTATTTGTTTAAGTAATAGAAAACATGAATTTATGTCTCAATGGTTTCCTAAGTATGCAGATTAAGTCTTCTATTTTTTGGTCTTGTTTTTTGAGAAAATTTTATTATGGGTTCTGTCCAGGCTGGCTTCAAACTTACTATTTGACACAGGTTGGTCTCAAATTCTAGATTCTTCTGCCTCCAGAGTGCTGAGATTATAGTCATACACTACCACATTCAGCTTTTTCTAGTTCTTAAGCATCTTCAGTAACCACTGTGGAATGTAATAGGTTGTAATCACTGCTGAGGAATATTTATTATGGAAACAAAACTGTGAGTAAAATGTCAGTATTTGTAATAGTCTAACTTCTAACATACCTTATAGGTCAATACATGGTTGCATGGTTGATAAGGGTCAAATCTGGCCTGCCAACTTTTTTGTTAATAACATTTATTGGAACACAGTCATGCTCATTTATTAAAATATCTTGATGGCTACTTTTTACAAAGGCAGAGCTGAGAAGCTGTAACAGAGACCTGATTGCTTACAAAGTCAGAAATATGGCCCAAACTATAAAACTTTCTACAACTCTGAACTCATTGTGTGAAGGCTTATTTTCGGAGGTCTGTGCTTATGAAATAACAATGCCAAGGTTAAACAAAACAACTTGCTACACTGGGCTAGGGATTTGGGTGAGAAAAGGAGACATCTTGAGAATTATACCACAGCAGTGAACATCAGACCTGACACTCCGACTAAGTAACTTGGAGAACGAACACAACTAACTTTTCTCCACTTGAACATTTCATGGCTTTGTCGACAATGCGGGAAGGTTGACCTAGATGACCTCTAAACTTTACCATCATCATGAGTGTTTAAAATGACTTAGGTGAAATAATAAGCAAACTTAGAAATATGAGCTCATGCCATAATAATAGCTCATTGCACGTGCCTCAGGTGAAAGCAGGAAAGCAATACATTTTTGGAAAAATAGAGTCTATAATAGTTAAACAAGGAGGACCACAACTGAAAACCAGTGGAAGTGTTAGCACTTGAAAGAGAAAACTGTGGTTGCCGCCTGCTACAAGCACAGGAAATGGATCTGTAAAACACACACCAGATCCAACATCCATCAAACCAAACCAAGCATGTCTGAGGTTGCAGATACCCTTAATCCTCAAGTCCCCCCCCCACATGTATATACATATGCATACACACATATACATAATTATATGTATGTGTGTATGCATATGTATATATGTATATATACATATTTGTGTGTGTGTGTATATATATATATATATGTGTATTCCTTGAAATCTATCTGACCTATGGAAAACAAGCTAGCTAATAGTTAAAAGGATCAACGATAGGTTAGGCAATAAGAGAAGTTAGAGGTGGAGAAGGTTAAAAGGGAGAAGGAAGAAAAGAGTAGGGATAATATGAATAAAGGAGCCTTATTAATCAAAGAATTAGATAAATACATTTCCAGGGATTGCTAGTATAGCACTGCTATTTGATTTTCTTTGGTAGAATGAGTCCCTACCTGAAACACTCTCGTACACTATCTGTACATCCATCTGTTTTATATGTATATGTATATATATATATATATGTATATATATATATATATATATATATATATTCGAAGAGGGAGTGAGCTTTTTTTTAATAAAAATACAAACACTAAGCAAAAATTATGCCCACAGAAAAAAGTGCCTAGAGAGCCACACACATACATGTTGTTAAATATAGAAACTAACTGTAACGAGAATCATTATCTCCAGTTTCCTAGGATACCAGGATAAGAACTACTCCTAAATTGCAGTTCATTCAGCAAAGGGCAGGGAGTAATTTGGATTCAGGGTCATCACTGGCTGACAGCAGATGTGGAAGGAGAGGCAGGGCCAATCACCCTGCTTCATGTTATTATCTACATCACTTCCCAGCCCCCTGACTCTTCACCCTCTGGTGCCAAGCCTGGTCATGTTTTACACAAGAAACTTGTAAAATCGGATTGTAAATAGCAATTTCAAGAGGAACAAAACAGATCCACGAAGGGCAGGGCAGAATGAAGGGCGACTAATGCTGGGAGTGGGGGTGGGGGCTGGCATTCATTCCCCTTCACTTTGTTTGTGGAAAGCAGCAGGAGCTGGTGTGTTTATCAGTCACCTTGATCGCCATCTTTTCCAGTGCCTGGATAGGAACACTACGAAATATCAACGTACCACCCAGCCAAGGCAATGTAAGTTTTTTAGGACATAACAAGTCGAAATTGTCATAGTCTCTGTAGTCACATTTGTCTTCCACTGTTCCTTCTAAGACCTAACACCCTTCAAAATGATCACTTCCCATTTGTTTCTATGGCAATAAAAATACAAAAGCTACTTTCTGAAAACCTAGGAATTACTGCCTCAGAATCACTTATTTGTATATTCCAGACTATTTGATGACTGCTTTTCCTGTGTCGAGGAGTGGTAGGAGACATCACTTAGTATCACCAGGTATAAACTATAGGCTACAGGCATGTCACTTACGCAGTACAAAAAGAAGCAATCTTAGCTGGGTACCAGTGGCTCACGCCTGTAATCCTAGCTACCCAGGAAACTGAGATCTGAGGATCACAGTTCAAAGCCAGCCCAGGCAGGAAAGTCTGTGAGACTCTTACCTCCAATTAACCACCAAAAACCTGGAAAATGGAGCTGTGACTCAAGCAGAAGAGTGTTAGGACTGAGCACAAAAGCTCAGGAACCAGTGCTCAGGCTCTGAGTTCAAGCCCCTGGGACTGGCATCAAATAGGAAAAAGAGTGAATCTTCCCATTAGTGGAGCTTATGAAAATAGGGATACAAAGCCAAGCACCAGTAGCTTCTAACTGTAATCCTAGCTACTCCAGAGGCTGAGATCTGAAGGATATTGGTTTGAGTCCAAGTCAGGTAGAACAGTTCATCTCCAAAATAACTGGCAAAATGCAGAGATGGAGGTATGGTTCAAGTGGTACAGCATCCGCCGCGGAAGCTGAGGCCCTGAGGCCTTCATACTGCCTCCAAAACAATGGTACAAATTCCATGAACACATTTTCTAAACTTACCAAAAACTCTTTAAAATTCGGTTTTCATGCAACAACACTTTGCTATTTAGTTCCTTACCCATCACCTCCATATTCACTACAATGCGATGTCACCTCATACCTATTGGGGAAGAGAAGCTCTCTGCTTCCCAGTGCTTCCATCTGATGAGCATTAGACACTGTGCCAGACTAAGCTTCTTAGCTTAATGTGATAATAAAAAGCAGTCAGCTGCCTATTTTGATAATGAAGACCTTCTAGGACTTTCCTCCTTTGTACCAGTTATACCAATTGATACTGTTTGTTCACTATTTTGAAGAGCTGAGGAATAAAACACAAGGGTTCCTAATAGTTATGCAACATATAGAGTATCTATCAATGAAGTAAGCTGTCTGAATACTGCAGATGCAAAAATTGCAGTACTTTCTTCTCAGACACTGATTCTCATACATTGTACATGAGCAGAACATCACACATCTAGATACATCAAGATGATGTCAGGACAAACTACTCTCAACAGAACAAAAAAAAACCCACTTTTTGTCTAAAGATTTCTAAATTTAGTAAACAAAACAACAGCAAATTTAACACTATTCAAAAATGATACGAAGGGGAAGTCCACCTCAATTCTCTGAACTTATGGCAGTCACTATTTGGGTGTATTTTCTGACACTATTTCTCACCAGGAAATAGATATAAAGATAAGATGGCTCCAGACAAGACAAGATCTCAATCATGGAGCTTTGAAAATAGCCCAAGATACACAGGTTCCATAATGGGGCACTATTTACTCTTTCCTATTCCATCCATGGAGTCCTCGGTAGTGTAAACACAACACTTTGTGAGGTGAAACACCTCACCTAGAAAACGGGCAGAAATCTGTTTTCACATTTTCTCCTCCCCTCCTCCCTTCACCCAGAACAGCTTTCCCAAACCTCTGAAGACAGAACACACACTTGCCTTCCCTGGTTTGCATACCTGAATAACACCACCCCTGGGCACTCTCGAAACTCCCCTCCCCTCCATCTACCTACATCTTGCACTGGGGATCACTTATTTTTTCCTATGTATTTTTCTAAAGTAGGGTGCACAAATCTTTGCAAAGACTTTCTGGGAGCTCATCCCCCGCGGCCCCCCTTCACATCTTCTCCATTAAGAAGTGGCGATCGCCACCCACCCCATAAAAGCAGCTCCAATGTCACCACATTTTTGAAGTGGATTCCTGACAACCAGACAGCGATCAGTTGGGTCGCCCCAGGCCGAAGCCAGCCTCCCCCCCCCCACCCCTCCCCCGCCTGGGTCCGAGGCAACTCTGAGATCGCGGGCCCAGCTCCCGCGGCTCCAGCCCAGCCTCCAGGGCCTCCCGGCGGGGTGGAGGTGGACGGGGTGCCGGGGGAGCCGTGGACAGCCGCAGAGGCTCCGGGTAGGGGGTGTGGCTGGGGTGGCCGAGGGGAGCCCCAGGCGGCCGGGGTGCCCGGCGGCGCCGGCCTGGGGTGGAGGTGACACGGTGGCCCGAGCGCCGCGGGGCGGGGGCGGGGAGACGGCGGGGACGGAGCTTGGGAAGCGCGCGGGGCTCCCCGCGTCCCGGGCCGGCGTGGGCGCGCGGGGGGCCGGGGACCCGACGGCGGCCGCCCTCCCGCCCCGCGGAGCCCCGCGCGCGCGCTCACCGATGCACAGCTGGACGGCGTAGGCGTAGTAGGACCAGCCCAGCAGGAGGCAGATGAACACCACCGGGATCCAGTACAGCACCCGCCGGCACCGCCGCCGCACGCTGCCCGGGCCCGAGGGCGCCATCTTCCAGCCGCGGCCACCTGCCCAGCCCGGGGGCCGCTGCCGCTGCGGCCGCCGCCCGCGGGCCTGGCTCCGGGCCGGGCTGACGGCGCCGGGCGCTGCGCGCGGGACGGGCCCGGGGGCGGCGGCCGGCGGCGGCGCTGCGGCCACGGCGGCCGCCGTGGCGGCGCTAACTCGGCGTGCCCATCCCGCAGCCACGCGCCGGCGCCGCGGACTCGCGGAGACTCAGCCTCGCGGAGGCGGCCGCGGCAGGAGGACGAGGCCGTGGAGGCGGAGGACGAGGAGGAGGGGCGGGCTGCGCTCCGCCCCCGCGCCGTCCTCCCCACCCCCGGCCTCCCCCCCTCCCCTCCCACCGCACCCGGCCCGCTGCGCCCTCGGGCGGGCGGCGGGGGGACTCGGGGCCGCCCACCTGGCCGTCTGATTCCTCCACCCCAGATTCGGGGGGCCTAGCGGGGGGCTCGGGGGCTACTCGCAGGGGGTGGCGGCGTGGGGCGCCAGCGACCCTTAGAAATGTCTCGGGGGGGGGCTTCAAAACTTTGTGGGTGCCCGAAAGTTGGCAAGGGGGGCCGCGGGGTAGCAGGCCCGCAGACGGACCGAGGGTACCACGTTCCATACAGATTGGAGGTAGGGGGCAGACATGCATCACCAAGGGCGGGGCGCAGCCTGGGGAGCAAGCCCAAGGGCCCAGAGCCCAGAGACTGCGGGAGTTCCTGGCAGAAGTTATCAGTGACCTAGCCATCCCGCGCCGCACCGCCGCCCCTCTCCAGGGTCGGGCGAGTCCTCCCTGCAAGGTTCTCGGATCCCAGTTAGCTGATGGTAAGGCCCAGGCTCAGACCCCGCAAGGGCCCCCAGTGGTGCTAACAGCCAACGTCCCGATTTTGTGATTGGTGAATGGAAAAAAATAAATAAACTTTTTTTCACTGTGGGGGTATATTTTGTTTTCTGGTTCATCTGTTTACAAACTCATTCTATTCCATATGGAAACAGGGAAATGGATGGCGGGTATTCGAATTATATATGTAATGGATACATACAATGAGCACCATTTTACTGAACATGGGTGAATATGTATATTTACCCCACACAGTAACCATATTGAAATTATTCCCTATCTGTGTGTAAAGTGCCGATTGACAGTCATTGGGAGGAATTAAGCTCTTTGTTATCTTTCAATGACTTGATTAAACAAGTGAGTTCTCCATTAACACACACACACACTTTTTTAATGCATGGGAAGTGCCAGTCAGGAATCTGTGTCTCTTTAATCAACGAAATGAGAGGCGTTCTGTCCCTGTGAATCATTTTATTTTTTCCTCAGCATTGAATATTCATTTCAGATACGCTGGAGAGTGGGTTGGTATAAAATTGGAACTTCCTTTAAAAATTTAACTTTTACCATAGAAATCAACTGTACGTTTCTAATCGGGAGAAGCTAGAGCTGGAGGGTTCAGGCAAGGCACCCTGGTGTAGTTGCTGCTGAATGTAGGAAACCCTGGGTTCAGTCTCCAGCTCCAATCAATTAAGTATCACTCATCTAAAATATTATTTATGTTTATGATATTTGTGGAATACTTTTAACTTCTTTGCATAATTGATTTATCTAAGGCTATTCACTTAAAAAAAACACAGGTGGTCTAGCATTTTAAGAATAGTCTCTAAAGCAACACTAGGCTGCTAGGCTTTGATGAGAGAGGGAGGGACGTTTTTGTTTTAGGAAACAGAATTTTGTTGTTTTTTTTCTCCTGCAAGAGGAAAGTTAACAGAATACAATACATTAACAGTAAAACAATTTGAAGATCATGGAGAATTAAGAAGAAATTTTACTAGAGACTTGTTTTTTTTGAGAGAGATACAAGTTTCAGCTCACCAGCTTTAATTTACACATTCAAAAAATTACAAGAAATTACAGGGATTGTGTATATGTACAATAAAATGGTCATGGCCGCTTAAAGAAAAGAAAGTCTGCCAAAGTAAAGGAGGCCAAGGACATCACTAGAAGAGAAAAGGGGAAAGCAGGCAAGATGGATGGGGAAGGGAATATCCAAGAAAGAAAGGCAGGCCCCTCACTTGGGAAACCATAACTATCTTTTCCAGGCCTCTGCTAGAATGCTCCATCTTTTCTGATGAGCAGAACTCCTATAATCAGATGATGTTACTTCCGTGAAAAAAATCCTTCATCTTCCAACCCAGTGTACCAGATTCTTCAATCCCCAAACCTTGTATCTATCTTACTTTCCTGGACAATGCTTCATATCCTGCTTCCACTTCCACATTCAGATGAAATGTTCATTAACTCTTTGGGATAGTACTAATAAAGAAAATACCATGCTCATGAAGCCCAGGGCTTGGTTGGAAGCTGTCTAACCCGCTACCTGCTTTGACTTTATTAGGTCACTTCCTTTTGGGAATGTTATTAGAGGAAAAAAAAAAGTGTTGCTGTGGGAAAGACGTCTTGGATGTACAAGGTCAATTTTATTACTCACACACTCACATGAGAAATTGGTTGTGTAGATGTCACCTATAAGGTAAGGAGCCTTACCAACACTGCTTTCTAAGTCTTAACAAGAAGGAAATAGTCTATTCTTACTTACCCACAACTTCTTCCCCCACCCCATCCTTATTTGAAATAATTGTAAAAATCCATGATCACCTAGCTTGCTTGCTTTATTTATTTATTTTTGTTTGTTTGTTGCCTGTTCTTGGGCTTGAATTCTGGGCCTAGGCTCTGTTCCTGAGCCAGCACTCTACCACTTGAGCCATAGCATCACTTCTGATTTTTTTCAGAGTAGTTTATTGGAGATAAGATGGACTTTCCTGCCTGAGCTGGCTTTGAAACGCTATTCTCTACAGGCATAAGCTACCAGTGACCAGTTTATTTTCTTTAAACAGATTTTATCAGTCCTATGGACAGTGGGGTAAAAGAGGATTCCTTTAGAAACCATTTGTACATGGTTGAACTATTCTGTGAGAGAACAGCATGCTCAAAGCACGTTTCTAGAACCAAGTAAAAGAAAAATCTCTTAAGGGATTTAGCTTTGCAGATCAGGGGAAAGAAATAATGCTTAGTTGTTAAAGGAAAAACAGTGTTTTGTTTCCAATTGTACAGAATGAAAGGTCACCTCCAAGGTCAAAGAATACTTCCTCCTATAGTGGGTTAGAACAAAGCATTATGAAAATTGTAAAATTGTGGCCAACCTCATCATCGGACCATGGAGGATTTCTATGCTAGTATTGGATTTGGCCACTAGATGGCAGGCACGCACCAGGTAGTGCTTCTCTCCTGACCGCTTTTTTTTCCCCCACAGTTTAAACATCAAACATTAACCAAGGCAATTACAAATTACAACTTAATCATCAATTACATATAATTGTAATTAATTTAAATGATATAATCATATAATTGTATATAATTTTAATATACTTTTATATAATTTAATGACTGATTAATAAAAGTATCAACTTATATGGGAAATTTAAAAGGCATAGAAATCTTTCTGTGCTGTCCATCACCCTGCTTCTGTTTTTACTTCTTCTCTACAATTTACACCAAGGTTCATCTCTTTGAAAATGAACTGAACCTTTATTTTGTTTAAATACTAGGAAAGAGGTAGAGTTTATGAACCCAAGGTGGGCAAATCTCTCCTTCCCCAAGGACTGGCTGCTATGGATATGTGTGTTATGATGCAATGGCAAAAATTCAAATGGAGATTGTTAGAAGAGGCCACTGCAGAGCTGAGAGTTGGATGACCAACAGCAGAATGCCGTGGTGTGGCAGCAAGTGCTTTATGGTGCTCAGGCCAGCTGTGGCAGCCTTGGCAGACTGTTTTTGTTGACAACACCCTGACAATCTACCACCTTCCTCAGTTCCAGCTCACATCTGATGCTTCAGGCTTCTTTTTGATCCTTTGGGTGCCCATTTAACAAAACATTTTCTGTGCAAGTCAGGTAGAGATGATGCTGTTTACAACTGTCACAGTCTTAATTATTAGATGATTCCTGTATCAGCTCATGGAGATTGAGGCCCCATCAGAAGTAGGAATAGAGGAATTGGGTCACACACACACACACACACACACACACACACACACACACACACACACACACACACACATGGGATCTGCACTCTGGCCCTGTCCATATATGGCTACCCAAATTAAAATTAGTTTAAAAAAAGGTATAGTTCCTTAGTTTGAAGAAGCATGTTTCAAATACTCAGTAGCCACAGTGGTCAGTGTTATCGTACTGGCCATGGAAATCTGGATGCCTCTGTCATTGCAGAAAGTTTAATGTTGAACAGATCTGCCTTGATGTTTCATCTAGTTTGATATTTGCAAAACACACTTTGTGAACATATAAAACAACAACAACAATTAAAATCCCCATATAACTACACTGCCCCTGTTGTAAATAAACAAAAATGAAAGGTCACAGGAAGTTGAAAACATTTTTAGGCTTATGATATTGTATGTGGAGCTTTTTCCCCTCTTAGGAGCCTAAAGAGCAAGGAGTCCATTGGAATAGCACAGAGATACTACTGTAGATTTTAAAATCCAAGTTTTGCAAGTCATTTAAATAAGGATACAGGTGGACCTGTTGCAGCAATGAGAAGTACAAGTTGTCATATTGAAAAACGAACTTTACAACTTTGGTGTGTGTGTGGGGGGGAAGGATTGGGTGGGGAGGGGTGGGGGGTGGATGGCTGGGAAGGGATGTGAAGGGTAAACAAAGGAGGAGGCTGCAATGTTTGATAGGAAATGTACTCATTATCTTGCCCATGTAATTGTAACCCCTCTGTACAGTATGTTCACAATAAAAAAAAGAAAGAAAGAAAAAGAAAAAAATAAAATCCAAGTTTTGTATACAAATTACCTGCAAAGCATTTGCAGGAAGAAACCTAACAGAACATAGTAGTATACTCACATACTAACATAGAAAGCTGAATGTCAGATTTGGATTTTGAACCAACAGTGCTTAGACATACAGCCCTATTCCTAGGAAACTCGAGCCTTGAAGATCAGAATGGTGTATTTTTATTCAGGGGCCACTGGGACTCTTTCTGTCTTGTTGGTTGAGCAGGTAATCACTGAGGCTAGCCCTAGCTAGCCCTAGCTCTGTCAAGTTCTAGGCTAGATTACTCATGTCTAGTTTTCTTGTTGGCAGATTGTGTGAGGAAGTGGAATTCGTGTGTCCTGCCCAGTGGTCTGTACAAATTCACACTAGCTCTGGTTCAACAATTTTTCCTGAAAAAAAAAAGAGAGGTAAGAGGGAGAGATGGAGGGGGGAAAGGATGAGGGAAGAAGGGAGGGAGAAAAGGAAGAAGTGAAAATGATCAGAAAGATGTTTAATTTTAATAATTATTTCCAAGCCGAATGCCTGTAATCCTAGCTACTCAGGAGGCTGAGATCTGAGGATTGTGGTTCAAAGCCAGCCTGGGCAAGAAAGTCCGTGAGACTCTTATAAATCACTAGAAAACCAGAAGTAGTGCTGTGGCTTAAGTGGTAGAGTGTTAGCCTTGAGCTGAAGAGCTGAGGGACAGCTCCCAGGCCCAGAGTTCAAGTCCCATGATCGAAAAAAACAACAAAAATACTAATTATTATTTCCAAGAAAGAATGGATGCATGAATAAATCAATCAATAAATCAAATAATTTTATACTGTTTAGTGTTAATATTTAGTATTTTCTGTTGTCAAAGACATAAATACAACTCAAGCTGGCATTGCAATTTATAACTGTAGAGGAAAAATATCTAACCAAAGCTTTTGTCTTTGGCTTTCAAAGAGAGCCAGCAGAATTTTAAAAATGAGTATTTAATAATGACATTTAACAACAACAACAAAAAGGCATGTTGACTCAGATTTGTAGTGGTAGAGCATACAGTAAGCAAGGCAATGAATTATACCATCTCTAACACTAGAATTATAGGTCTGGATTGGGTCAGTTATTAATTTGTGATAAAAAGGTCAGTCATAACTATCATTACCAGGCAATATCTGAAGTATCCATTTACAAATTTTAAGAAATCATGAAATTATTAAGGTCCCTTTAAAGATCATTAAGGCTTTTTAAAATAGTGTATGATGTGCTGATTGGTTTCTGTGTTCCCAAACACAGAAAAAAAGTGGTCTATAGCTTCAAGGAGTTTATGGATTATCAATGAAACCAATGTTCAAACATTTCAATGATAAAATTAGAGCACACACTAGTGATCCAGCAAGTGTCTTGGCAGCAATGGGAAGGGGCTGGATGTGGCTGGAGCAGTCAGGAAGGCTTCCGAGGAAATGTGGAGTTCATATTAAGCCTAAAAGTTAAGTCAACGTTTGCATCATGGAGAAATGAAGGGATGGTTTCCTTTCATAGAAAATTCCTTCTGTCCTTGAGCAAAAGGTAGCATGTCAGTTAAGGTCTGATCAGAAGAGCAAGACTCAGACATTTTCCTGGGAAGAAGTTAATAATGAAAATTACATTCAAAGATTTTTGGAACAGTTGGAAGAGCAGCCAGGGCGAGATGAGGCAGACAGAGGATGATGGAGAGCTGTAGAAACTGACTGCCACCTGAGTGTGGATAGAGAGGGAAAAGCAGCAGAATGAGCTCAAACTACTGAGGAACTTTGTGGATGCTGGGACCATGCTAACCATGGGTTAGCAACTGATGAATAGAATAGCTTGAGAGAAGAGGGAGGAAGGTAGGAAAGAAGGGGAATATGGAGGACAAAGGAGAAAAGGAAGGATCAAGAAAGAGAAATGGAACAGGATGGTGGGGGAGGGGGAGAGAAGTAGGGGGAGAAGTTTACCTGGAAGCCAGCTGGAAGGGAGTCTATTAAAAAAACAGTTTGTGGAGGCCAGTGCCCTGTGTATAAAGCAAACCAAAAAGAAGATAAGAAATAACTTAAGACTAAGCAGGATCATCACAAGGGAGCTTAGAAAAGAGAACATTCACAAAATGAAGGAGATATCTGCTGATTAAACAAGACACAAAAGGTCTTGTGTGCCTATTGAAAGGAATTTGAATTATATCCAACAGTCATTAGAGCTTTCAAACAACTGTAAGTAGGGGGATGAGATGACAAATTCAAGTAAGAAAGAGAATTCCAAAAAGCACGGAAGAAAGACTGAAGAAAAGAATATGAAGACACTCACTCATCCAGTTGAAGGACAAATGAAGTCGTGAACTGACACCAATGTTAAAGAAGATGGAGAAGCCAGGAAAGGCCCCAGGAACAATTGGATAAAGGCTGGGCGGGAAAGAACAGACTGTTTTGTAGGTTTTGGAGTCTACAGAAAAGAAACGCAGGGGGAAGGGCCTAGGAGGGGAATGGGCCATGATGATCCCCAGGGCTTACCATCAACCATGGAAACACAAAACTCTCTGGCTGCCACATCTATCTCTAACCATAACTTCCATGAGAATACAACTGCAAAGTCACGTGCATAAAAGAGGCATGAAATTGAGAGGTGGGGATGGTTGATCCTTTCTACTTCACAAGAGCCCACCCAGCCCAGCACATTCAGATGTCACATAGGTCATACTTTATGTTTTCTTCTTTTGCTTTTATATTGAAGATTGAACTCAGGACCTTGCACTTTCAAGGCCAGTACTTTTATTACTCAAGCCCTTGCACAAAATTTGCTCTTAGTCTGTTCTGCCGATAAAGTCTTGAGCTGTTTCTCTGCCCTCTGTCCTCCTACCTATACCTTCTGAGTGGCGGGGATTACAGGCATGTATCACTATACACAAATACCCTAAGTTTTCATTTGTAATTTTATGTTTCAGATATTCCTTCGGGTGCTTAATAGCTCACTCTTTTATTTCGTGTTGATTTGTTGAGTTCTGAATTATAGAGCTGTAGCATTTCTGTGTCCAACTCCTTCATGTTACAAAGATGTTATTTAACATATCAAATATATCTAGGATATGAAATATGATATGGCAAAAAATCTAGCCTAGAAAGTGGAAGCATTACTTAAGGGCATTGTACCGTGTGTGTGTGTGTGTGTGTGTGTGTGTGTGTGTGTGTGTGCGTGTGTGTGTGTACATACATCAGTCTTGGGGCTTCAGCTGGGGGCCTGGGCACTCTTTCTGAGCTTTTGTGTTCAAAGCTAGTACTCTAGCAGGTTAGCTACACAAGTGAGTTATGAGTCCTCACCTACATTTTAATGCCAACATATATTCCTCAAATGTTGCTTATAATATAAAGGTGCAAATTATATGCAATGGTTTTGGAATCTTCTTAGGAAAGCAGAACATCCTCTAGCTATTGTAAATAATCATGCACTGAATATTTCCATTTGCTCTTCTTGATTTATCCTCTACTTTTCTTTAGGTTAGGGATGCCCATCTTTTCCAATCCCTTTCAAAGGACTCTTTTGCACTCTGGACCCTGGTTGGTTCACTCTATAGAAGGCAGGCAGAGGATTTGTAGTCAAAATAGTGACACAGGGATTGTTATAACATACAGCCACTACTTCCCTTTGTCCCTTTGACCTCAGTTGGAAGGGACAAGATTGTGCCCTTACTTCCCAGGTATTAACTAAATTCTTCTCAATTACCACCTTGAAGTATGCCAAAGGTTCTTTCATTACAGATATAACCTCCTAGCCTATCTAATCTGAATGCAGTCTAGTTTGTGCTGATAGAAAAAAAATACACAAGTGCCTACTGAATCTTTATTTAGAAAGCCACAATCATCTTTTATTATCTACTTTAAATTTTAAAAAACTATAACAGAATTATATGTAGCAGAATAATACTTAATCTCTATATAACTGAAAATTTGGAAACAAAAAGACAAAAACCTCTCGCAATTTCAAGAATTAGAATGATCCTTATTTTTTTGTTTTCCCATTGGATCTTTCTATGTACCTTTTTCACAGTTGAAATTTGGAAAACAAAACGACAAAAACCTCTCGTGATTTCAAGAATTAGAATGATCCTTATTTTATTTTTTGTTTTCCCACTGGATCTTTCTGTGACCTTTTTCACAGTTGAAATAGCATTCATATTAGCATTCTCACCAATAGTTTTTTCGCATTTTCAATTTCACTATATGTGTAGCATTTGTCTAATGAGGTTCAACTCTGAGGCACTTAGTCAAGTACTCCAACTTTAAAATTAATCACAGTAAATTATCACCACAGCAAAGCATCACATGGAAAGAGCCAGCGCATGATATAGGGAGAACAAAGAGGAAGAGAATGAAAGGAAAAAAGGAACAGAGGATTAATAAAAAAAAAAAAAAGAAGTTAGCAAGAGAGGAACAAGGGAAAGGTGGGCACTGCTAATTTACTGTTGATAATCTTCCTTTGCAGTATTGTCCTCATATCTTTGTAGACAAGAGACTCTTCAGAAGTCAGCTCACTAGGATGATGAAATGGATGTCCCCCAGACAGCCTAACATCTTGACTTGCTGTCAACCCAGTATTCTGTCCTGATATACTTTCTTTCCCCAGTGCCTCCTACGTTATCGACTCCAGCTCTCCAGCATTTACTTGAAATTCTAAATGTCCCAACAAACCATAGCCTCTCAGCAGCTCCTCTTCCAGGAACTGATTGTTTGTGGGGGTTCTGTTGTTGTTGTTGTTATTGTTTGCTTTTGTTTGCCAGTCTCAAGCTTGAATTCGGGGCCTCATGTTCTTGCTCAGTGTCTTTGCTGGAAGCTAGTAATTCAGCATTTAAGTTTCCCTTAACTTTCTGGCCTTTTGTAGGTTTGTTGGAGAGAAGAGTCTCTCAGATTTGTGTGCCCTGGCTGGCTTCAAACTGGGATCCTCAGCTGTCAGTTTCTTGAGTTGCTAGGATTACAGGCATGAGCCACTAGATGCTTATTTGGAAGCATTCTTGCATTGCAATATGAACTTGCATGCAGTAAGCAACTTATTAACAAAATTTAAAAAATCTCTTAACAACTTAACTAACAAACTTAACACCTCTTAATGAAAGTTAAGAGCTTGGCTTAGCAGTTTGACAAATCTGATTCTGAATACTATTTTTATACTTAACAGGATGTGACTTTAGGGAAATTGTGTATTTTCCATAAGCCTCAGATATAAGCTGAGAAATAGAACTACTTATTGCTTATCAGTAAGTTGATTCTAAATGAATGCTTAGTATTTTAGGAATAGTAGTAACTATTGTGCATTGGGTATTTACTATAGTCAAAGCTTGGTGCTTAATAGGCAATTTCCCATTTGGTTCTCAGTCCATCTAGATCTGGCAGTTGTTAGATCTCCTCCTACACAGGAAAATGCTGAGGCTGTCAAGCATAGGAACTTTGCTTAGCTACCAGGCTGAAGCAAGAATTGAACTCCAGAGCACACACTTAAGCATCCTGCTATGTTGGATGGAGAGGCTAATTATAGTTCACCTGTTCACGCACACTTTCAATTTGCCATTCCTTTTCAGATGCTGCTTTGAGACCTTGCCCACTTTTTCAGTTCTCTCTGAGGATCATTTAACTTTAAAATTATGCAAGTCTACACCTGTCTGAATGATATACTGACTCATTCATTTAGCTGAAAGCTAGCAAGGTAATTGGTATTTGAAATTACCATAGGAATCTAATTGAAATATTTCATGAATCATCTTAATGAGAAATTGGTACCAGGAAATGGAATTAAAAAAAAAACCCTCAGACAATTTGCTTTTGAAAAGTGCTAATTAATGACTTAATGGTCATGAATGAATACCTGGTAACACATGGTATAATAATACATTACTGGGAGTTAGGATCACGTCAGTGATTTTTAAACAATTGTTCCTCATTCCTCTAGTATTGAAGATGCTCATGTGTATACTTAGGAAAATGAAAGTGGCCATTGTTCTTCCCAGGATTGCATATGGTCAAGGTTGACATCATGTATTAGTTTGTGCTTTTCTTTTATTGTCTAGCCGTCATTCTCCACTTGCTTCTTCCTTGTGCCTATGCTACCTGACCTGGTACTGTTGTGTGCCCAGGCTCACAGTTCCACCGTAACAACTAAAACGTATTTAAAGTTCTCTTTCAACCAAAATTGTTTCTACCACATACAGAAGTTTACAAAAGGTATAACATCTTGCTATTAGTCATTTGTTATAAATTTACATTCTATTGGGTTCTTTTATTAAAATTTTGAGCAAACCAATATCTACTTCCAAGTAGCACCGCATATTCATTTCTTTCTCTCCCTCTTACCATCCCACATTTCTCCAAACCCAGAAACTTGCACCCTAGCCTGAATTTCCCTGTCTCAGCAAAGAATAGCATATACAAATTTGGGGGCAATGGGGCTGGGAAGGTGGCTCAGCGGTAGAGCGCTTGCCTTGCATGCCTGAGGCCCTGGGTTCGATTCCTCAGCACCACATAAGCAAAAAGAAAAAAAGGCGGAAGTGGCGCTGTGGCTCCAGTGGTAGAGCGCTAGCCTTGAGCTGAGGAGCTGAGGGACAGCGCCCAGGCCCAGAGTTCAGGCCCCATGACCGGACCCCCCCAAAAGAATAAATTTGGGGGCAAAATGAAATTTGCATAGCTGTTTAAAAGAGCAAGTTTTGTATTTGCTATTTAAATAGTTTTTAAGTTTATAGTTTTATTTTTTATTAGTGTACAAGGGTATTTCTTGGTGGCATTCATTCCCATAGATGCATACATTGCACTTCGATCAAGCCCACCCCTCTATTCGTCTCTCCTCCTTTTTTACAAATTTTAGTGTGCTTCATTATGACATTTCCATGCATGTACATATTTTGACCACGTTCATCCCTGCATGACCCTTACATTCCCAACTTTCCCCTCCCACTGTTCCCGTAAACACTCCTCTTTTATATGTCCTTTTAAAATGAAGTCACCACTGTGACTTTTACTGTTCATTTTTATATTTGTTGCACACTAACATTTTTTTGAGGCAAATACGTGAACCTTTAGCTCCTAGATGGGATGTCTGAATGTGAATAATTCTTATGGGTAGGGTACTGAGGGGTACTCCAAGAGAGGCATCCACAAGTCTGACTCTGGAAGGCTGGAAGAAGGCAAAGCAGCTGAGGGAATGGCCCCTTAGGACAAAGAGATGCTTGCAAGGTGAGTGTGGACCTTTGCAAGGTTCATCCTGCGTCTCAGGATGCACGTCCCCCGCAGGGGTCTGATTGCTGCCCCTTGCCACCTGCTAGGTTGATTCACCAAGCTGCCACTGGGTGAAACTGATTTTCTGGGAAATCAAGTCCCAACAGGGGACCCCCAGCTCACAGCAGGAAGACAAAAGCAAATGATTGTATTGCTCAAAGGGTCTAAACACTTTAAGGTCAGCTTTATTGTTCTCTTTAGGTTTACAAATGATTATATGTGGTGCATTCACATATATTTTTTCACAATTTTAGGGGCTGGAAAATACCAGATCAAAGTGCTAACAGGTTCAGTGTCTGATGAAGACCTTCTCTCTGCTTGTAAAGTGGTGACTTCCTGCTAGGTCCTCGCATGGCAGATGGAGTATTCCTTGGTGTCTCTTTTATAAGAAATGCAGTCTCACCCATGAAGGCTCTATGCTCATGACTCCATCATTTCCTAAAGACCCCATATCTCAATATGATCATATTGGCAATTAAATTTCAATCTACGATTGGCAGGGGGCAGCAATTTAGTCACAGTCACAGCGGTACCTAATAAACTGCTTGCAGAATATTTGCGTCTCCATATGGCAATTTTTGAGCTTTGCCAGTTTGGAGATAAAAGGAGCATGGTTCCATTAAGTGGCAGAACAATGATTCCCTTGAATTGGAAAAAAAGGTATTCCTACTTGTTATTTTGGAATCCTTGTGCTACAACATGAAGAAAGACAGGTTTCTTTTCTGTATGGAATGACTGGTCCCTCCTAACTGCGCCAAAAACAAGAATGATGGAATCCAGGAGGCTGTCTGGGGATAGGAAAAGGTAGTGTTAAACTACAACAATCCAAACCTGGCAGGATAGTTGAAGACCGATATATTTCAATTATGAAGATCTGAATCACTCTACCAGATAAAGGATCTTCAGCTGCAGTTCTGGATGAATGTGGAGAAGATAAATGAGAAGAAAATAAGTGATAACAATCTCGGCAGAAAAAAAAGAATGTAGCTCTTGTGCATGTTCTCTGCCCCTCAGAGGTGTGTGCTTGTGTATGTACATATGCTGACATTTTCCTTCTTTCTTTTTTCAACAAAAAGTTATATGCAAGTTGCTAGAAGTGACCTTCACACGTGACTTTGTGCTTTGTTTCAGCTTGATAATCCCAAAGCCACCCTAAAACTGAGTTGGGCTCCTGCACAGGGCTGCATCTCCACACCCCGGTTCTAGTAGCTGACAGCAGCTAGTGGTGGCTCTGAGCTCTGAGACTGAGGATTTTGATGGCCTCTGTGATGGTCTTCCTGCCATGCCATGGACCTCCATCAAGTTCCACTCGGTGATTATCCAACTATCCAATGCATCAAAGCGGTAGCTTTCCCAGAGAAATGTAAATCTCAGATGCAAAGTATGGGAAAGCTCTAGCTCAGAGCTCTAAGTCCTACTGGTAATTTTTACTTGTTAGTCTTTTCTTCAATACTCAGGTGTCAGTTCATCATTATTCCAATAATCTTTTATTTTAAACTTCTCTGTTTATATCATTGTGGTACTTTGTATCACGCCTCAGGGAGTCTTGCTCTGCTTGTAAGCAGTTTTGAATTGCAAGAATTATTCATAGACCCCTGGTGATTTCTGGTACAGCTCCCTTCTCTGGAACCTTAGCATATATTGTAGCCACCTGAGTTACCCTTAAATCTGATTTCAGTTCTGCCATCCCACAAAACTTGCTGTTTGCTCTATTTCCTTGTAACACAGTTTAGAATATGATCCAAGGCAGAAAGCCAGAATGTTAGAACCACATGGTTTTCCTTTCTTTTAAACAAACAGAGATCAAAATCCTAAATTGTGTGTTGTACAATGCTCTGGTTGTTTGTGGTAGAAGGGTACAAGGTGTAATACCAATTAGTCATATCTGAAGCCAAAACTCTCCAGTGAGATTTTAATTTTAGCAATTAAAATTACATTCAGAAATTCTAATAACTTTGTTTAGTCTCTGTAGTTATGCATCCATTTGTGCAAGTTCATGGTTTATATTTAGTTACAACATCTACATTCTCAGGGTCCAAATCATCGCAGATATTGGTTCTGATTCATAATGGCTGGCCTTCTCTGTTTTTTCTAGTTATTAAAATGCCATGCTTGGGACAAGGAACATAGCTCAGTGGTAGAGGGGTTGTCTAGGATGTATGAGGCCCTCGGTTTGATCCCTCATACTCCAAAAAAGAAAAGGTGGGGGAAGGTTATACTTGACTATCATCTATAAATCATAGATGATTTCATTTCTGCTGTTCATGTGTGTGCATGTGCGCATGAACTTCAGAACTCTTTAAGACCTCTTTAAAGGTTTTAACTCAATAGCCAGGCATCGGTGGCCCAAACCTATAATCCTAGCTATTCAGGAGGCTGAGATCTGAGGATCATGGTTTGAAGTCCAGGCAGCAAAATCCATTAGACTCTCATTTCCTAAGCACCAAACCAAAAACCCCAAAATGGAAGTGAAGCATGACTCAAGTCACTCTAGTCTTGAGAAAAAAAAAAAGGTCAGGGACAGAGCCCAGGCCCTGGGTTCAAACCCCAGGACTGGTACAAAAAAACTGAGAAGATGAATCTTGTTACTGGTTTTAAAGCACAACTTCTCCCCTATGCTTAGTTTTAAAACACAGCCTGCAGGCTACCTACCATTGTAACTCCAACTACTTGTAAACTGTATTGCTTTGCCCCAGGACCCACTCTATAGATGGCTATAGCTGGCCTCAAGTTCCAAGTTCCCATCCTTGGCCACTTGAAGATCAGCTTTTGTTTTGTTGTTTCTGAGTTTTTTAAAAAATTACTTATCCAAATGTCATGTCAAAACCAGCTTTACAATGTCGGTGTGGGGGGGGGGGTATAATTGGGTGGGGGGAGGGGGGTAAAATTGGGTGGGGGGAGGGGGGAGGCGGGGAAGGGAAGTGAAGGGTAAACAAAGGAGGAGGCTGCAATGCTTGGTAAGAAATGTATGCATTATCCTGCCCATGTAATTGTAGCCCCTCTGTACAGTATGTTCTCAAATAAAATAAAATACAATTAAAAAAAAGAAAAAAAAAGAAAAAAAATTACTTATCCATTTTATTTTTTGAAGGGAAAATTCTCTAGCGAGGAGAACTGCTTCAATGTCTGTTACATTTGGGGACCTAATTATAGAGCAGAAATAAAAATCAGCTTCTAATGTAATCCCTCTGGTACAGTTTTTTCACAATAAAAAAAAATCAGCTTCTAAAACCTCAAGTATCTGGGAGCAAAAGCACAAATGTTAATTTTATAATCAAGTAACAAAAATAAAGGGCAACAAGTACCTTTATCTAAATAACTACCTGGATAATTATCTTTATCTAAACAAAATACTTATTTAGCAGGTACTATATCCATCAATATAAGAAATTGTTAGTATAATTAATTCATTATTTTCTTGTTGCTTCATTTAGTTCTTAGTCGAAACACTAACTAAAGTATACTTTGCATGGGCTGAATCTTTGTTAATTTGAGGAAAAAAGTATATTTAGTTGACAAAATGAGTGTTGACATTTGCTATGCTTTAATAGGCTGAACACCTAGCAAATCCTATTCCTTTATTTGTTCATTTTGCAATACATCTTGACATCACCTTCTCTTCTTTCTTAAATTTGCTTACTTAGCAGGCACAATGCAGTTTTGATGTGCAATCTGATTTCAAAAGAATCTTTGAGACAGCTAATCTTCTGTACACTCACTGTAATTAAATATTATAGCACAAATGGTACATGAGATACTCACTTTCTTGAGAACCTCTTAGCACCAAAGAGCAATGACATAAAAAAAAAGTATAGATTTTCAAGGTGCCTTTCTGTAGAGTTTTCAGCTTGAACTTTTAACTCTTATAATAACTACAGCTTGCTAAGGCAATATATGGCATAGAATGGAAATTTATTGTCCTTCATTCTGTTCTAAACTCTCATTTTACCTCAGCTTAAAACCTAGTACCAGACTAATCTGCTTACTTTTAAGCTAGTTGATTCATCTACTTGCTTGCTTTGAGCTACTTGTTTGAAGTATGCAGATAGGAACTGCCATACTAAATTAGATTAAGAACCAAGTTTGGCTGTCTCATGGTAAATGTGACCCAGCCTATGTTCTGCATAGAAAATGGCGGCCATCCTCCGCTCCTTCAGTCCAGTAACTATTTCTACCTATGTTTACTCCATTCCTTTTCCAGAGCTACTAAGTTTAACCTTTGTGGTAGTTTCATAAAATTACATATGTCATTTTACTTCGCTTTTATTTCCTTAGAATTGTCTCTTTCTATATGAAGTAACTCTAGATTTGGTGACAAATCCATCCAACTTACGACCTTTATGTTTATTCCCCCTTTTATTAAACTGAAATCCCAAGTTAAAAAAAATGTGCTTTTCTTGAAAAAAGTAAACTCAAGCTAAAAACATTCAAAAATTTCAGTAACAGTTCATTAACTATAACTAGGGTCCCTTCCTTCAAGGCAACCCTATTGAATTCCTTTGGGTACTTCCCTACACATGCTACATTCTGTATGTTGTTTTGAACAAATGTTTATTTTCCTACTCATTGAAACAGTACTAACAAGATAGAAAAAGGACTTTTTTTTTTTTAGGTAAAGCTTTCTTTCTTGAGGGCAAGAAAATAAATGAGTATAGGGACAAACTTTTTATGTCTTACAAACAGATAATTTAACAAAACCAAACCGAACTTAAAAATACTGGTAACAGAATGATTTCCTGAACGAAGAAAATCCCCACTGAAGACTTCCCAAAAGCTTTCAAGAGGAGCTCTGGAACAGCTGAAAGTTGCACTGCACACCCCGTGTACTGACATTCTGTTCATTAGCTCACACTCACATTTCAGGTACCTCCCTGCAGCTTTCTCCTTTCCTCTCCCACACTTCAGAGGGTGAACAAGAGATAGTCTACTCCCAGAGAGCAGACTGCACTGGCACAAGGAGATTCAAGATCTCTTTTCTGAACAAAAATAGGAGCCAAACTTTGAATCAGTCAGCAGGAAGCAAGCCATTGTTTATATGGAGCAAAGTTGAGGGAGAGATGGAAAAAAGAAAAGACATAGTGATTTTAAAGTAAGGTTTTAGATTGTTGACTTGTAAAAAATAGGTCCGTAGAACTTTATCAAAATCAAAGTATTGTTCTATGCAGTGAAGGTATGCTATGAACATAAACAGTAGCAGGACACACATTTTGTATAGCATATTCTGCTCTCATAAAAAATATATTGCAGATCACATCATGTCAACCCATAAATAAAACTCCCACCTTTTCATTTTAGCATATTTCATGAAGTAATACTCATCAACATGAAGAATTATAGATGTATTGGGATAGTATAATCCCATAATTAAAATTCTTGGTTAAAGATTTGATGTAGTTTTGTATTGCCCTTCAATTCAATCACATTGTAACTTGTAGCCTTACCAATGTTGAGAGGACTAAATTTCCCCATGTACTTCCAACACTATATACTATAAAACTATGTTTGTATGATGGAATATGAAAGGAAATATTATCATTTTGATTTATATTTGCATTTATTTTCCTGTCTACTCAATCCCAGTGGGGGAAAAAAGTATTATTTGAATCACTTCTCCATGATATTATTTTTTTCTATTCTATTTCTTACTATCACCTGTCCCTCTTCTCTCTCACAATGTTTGGCAAAATTTATCCTTCCCAGAACAAACCATATAACAATGTTTTTACTTTTAATGGAGCACTGTATATTTATGTGCATATAGTTACAATATAGGTCTACTCCTATTTTCTAAGATGCACTACAAAAATATTGTGATACAGAGGATTTATTATAAATATATTTCACATAGTACAGGGGGTGACATTGTAGGATTAAACCACTATTTCATGAGTTACTAAGAAAGTTGAAATGCTAGTCAGGTGCTAGTGGCTAGTTAGGTGCTGGTGGCTTCATGCTACTTAGGAGGCTGAAATCTGGAGGATTAAAGTTTGAATCCAAGTAGGGCAGAAAAGTCTGTGAGACTCTTATACAAAATAATCAGCAAAAAGCAAGGCTAGAGGCATGGTTCAAGTAGTAGGGCATCAACTGATCAAGCAGGCTGAGCAAGTTTTTAGCTCCTGAGACTTTAAACCTCAGTGCTACCAAAAGTCATTATTATTATTATAAACCATTTAAGTAGTAAGGGTTGGAAAGTAAAATTGATAATCCATTAAGTCACATGTAAACTTTCTGCACAGATCTATATTACTGGGATTCCTCTAAGGTTCATCAAGAGGCTATAAGACACTAATTTTTTACCTGCAAAGGTGTTTGTGGGGTAAATTTCTCTGGTGTGCAACTGCCATAGAAGAGTATATAAGATCAATGTTAATTCATGAATATTTCCGAAGTTTAAAGGTGATATTTTCAGAAAGCCATTAGTCCACAGATATATTGAACAGCAAAGTACAGATGGGAGCCGTGGTAACATGCCTATAATCTCAGCTACTGGTAGGAACAATAAACCTGTAGGTTGAAGGCCATTCCAGGCAAAAGCTAATGAGACCCTCACTGAAAATCAAAATAAAAAACCAAAACAAACAAAAGAGCTGAAAGTGTGGCCCCATTGGTAGACCACTTGCCCAGTACGCTGGCTCCGTACACCATACAGAAAAAAAATAAAGAAAAAAGGAGAATAGAAACAAAGTACAATGTTTCTTGATTCAAAGGCAAGTCTATTTATTTTAAGATAATATAAGACTTGAAGACATATAGTTTTATAGTTATAACTTATAATAATAATTGTGATTTAGGTTAAATGAATTTATTAGTACCATATATGCTTATTATACAGGATTTTTGTAAAAATATAATACTAAAATTTTATGGATAGCTTATCTTTTGCAAATTATAGTCTGTAGAAGGCAAACTGAAAATAATAGCATAGAGGTACTACAACATTTATACATATTTAAATTCATGTAAACAACATTAAGATTTTTTTACCACTGAATTTATATGAAAAAGTTGAAGAGTGATATTATGAAGAGGATCAGTATATTTTACTATTTTTTATATTTTAATTAATTAGAATATGATATTCATTCTCATTTTATATTATCTTTCAGCCTTATAAACACATTCACCTATTCATTTCAATATACAATAAAGAATGATTATATAAGTAATAATGGCAGAGAATGGATTGAGAGAATGACAGCATTCTGAAGGATTTCAGAATGACTAATTCAATTTTTAATCTGTGAGATTAATGTGTGTGTGAGAATATAATTTGCAGCCAGACTGAAATGTATTTTTTCAATTACTTGGCAAACCAAACATTGACAACATTCAGTATAAACAACAAAGACCTGAGATATGATACATAAGTAAACAGGCATCTGCATTTAGACAATCAATTGACTCAACATTCAAAACAGGTGAAGTTAAATTATACTATGTGGTATTCTTAAACTTATGAATCTATGCTTTCATATTGACATAATAAATAATATCCGAAAAAAGAATGACTAAAAAGAAAAAGTATAACAAACACAAATCATTGGTAATGGCATTTTGGAAATAACATTACTTTTATAAACAAACTGATGAAGGCCAATTTCACATTTAATAACTTATAAAAACAAAGTGCTTCCTATTTTCATATGCAAAAGCAAGATCAAGTGGAGTGTATACAACTTACATTAAATATGTCTTAAAAAGGAAGATATATGAACTAATAGTCCACATGCAATATATAAAATATACTAACTTAAATTCATTGTATTGTTCTTAAATAGTTTAAATTTATATTAATTTATGAAGTACTTGTACATTATTTCTCAATGTGACTGTGGGTTTTTTCAATACAAAGTTTTATTTTCACTTAAAGATATATTATTTTGAAATGATGCATTATATTTAAGTTATCCATTATTACTAGGTATTTGTGTCACTTATGTACATGGTCCTTCTGCCAGAAGCAAAATATTATCTTCTGCTGAAATATACATCAGTCTTCTGAATCATTTCAGTCTTTATAACACACTTTGATGCTATGAATATATATTAACAATTTGCAATAAATTACAGAGCTTCAAGGTACTACTTAGTGCTATTAATACATACCACTACATTCAGGAACAATACTGTATTTAAAATAGTAACAATGAGTCTTGTTACAATTGTCCCTCCTTCTAACTGTCAAGATATGTCTTTACCCAGCCTACATTTCACATTTCTTTCTACATTAAAAAGGACCAGAAATCCTGTTGACTTTGGTAAATACACAAAAACAAGACAAAAACCAAAAAATGAAACAAAACAAAAACAAAATGAATCCACACCAGTCAAACAATGTTACTTCAGTACTCTTAAAGTTAAAAGTACAATGTAAACCATCATATTATTTAATAGCTTAATTCTATTTGTTTTCAAAATCATTTCAACAAATAAATGACAGGCAATTATTAAAAATTTCAAGGGTCCAAAGACAAATCTGAAAGCAGTATTTATTTTCTGAAAATAAGCTTATAGTCCAAAGCAAAAGAAAATGTGTTGCTCATGTTAGGTGGTCTATGGGTCATACTTTATACTTGAAATAAAATAAATCTCTAATAAATAAATAAAAAAATTAAAATACATTCTCATATGAGTCATTGGAAGTACCTGTATACTTGAGGGAATGAAAAAGTGCAGAAAGTTCAGGAAACAGGGTAAAGGCTCAACTTGATCGTATTTAACATTGTGGTGAGAAGATGCATTTTATCTTTGTTAAGAATCCAGTTAAAAAAATATATATAAATTTCAAAACTTTTCACTCTTTCCTTCATTTTCTACATATTCTGGCTTCAGACCTGCTTCCACTCTCAGAAATTTTTGCTTCTTGCATTTTTCATATCGATAGAAATCCTTTAAACTTTGTTTTAGGAGTGTCTAATAAAAAACACAATACACAAGCAATACTTAGGATACAACTCAGACATAATGACATTAGTCAAAATTCTTATGAAGATGTGAAACAATAGGCACCAAATAAAAGCATCCTACATAAAATATAAGCAAATAGTACAAAATATTTCCTTGAAAAGTTCAGTGTTCTATTTAGAAACTTCTCTTATGTGAAGTCTTAGAAAGCCCTAGAAAGAGACTGCAATCTCTAGCTGTTATTCTAGGCACAAAATCCAAAGTGTGATACTTTGGGACCACTCTACTAAGATGGATGTATAAAGGGAATGGTCCTACTTTCTAAATGTATTACCATTTAAGATTTCACAGAGAAGTATAAAATTCTTTAAAACAGAGATTAGGAAGACCTAACTTCTCTTGTTAGTTCAATCACAGTAATTATCTTTATCTCTAAACATTTGAGACAGGCCATTTTCTGAAGTGGTTCCATAAATCACTAGATCTCCCAACTACTTTGCAAAAAATCATCACTATAGTTTCTTTTAGGAAGGCAAAACAAATACTCAAATATTAAAATCTGATAAATCCTGTAGAAAAGGAAATTATTTAGCCAATTTTATTATAGTTCCCAAACTTGACTGAGCAACATTTTTGCTTATATAGAAAAATATGCATTGATGTGTAAAAGATGTAAGATGCTTCCAGCGTGAGTAAATAGTAAAAACTACCTATGTGAAATGTAATTGCTCATTGCTCTTGATTGATTTTAAACAATGAAACCTACATGTGGAAATCTAACTAATCAGAACACACAACTGACCAAAATCAGATAGCTACAGTTGACTTAAAAAAAAAAAAAAGATTAGTAAGTTTGAGATAATTCTTTGGGTGAGTACAATTGGAATAGATCCTCTGAATCTTCTTTAATTATCGTTATTTATGGTGACAGTGTAGCAAACATTAAATAAGACAGTTTTGCCACCAGAAACAATGGCCTGTCACTTACTAGCATCTAATCTTGAGGAATACTTGCCAACCCTTGATTTTCTCTGTGGTCAAATAGGAAATAAATGAAGTACCAGAAGAAGATTTACAGTGTCAAGCACCTTAAGTAATACTTCAAAAACTTGGAAGAAACTCAGAATAATGATCCTCCAATTAGTAGCAAAAACTCCTTAGGTGTTAATGATGCTAGATTATAAAAGTACAATTGATTATATTATAGGATTCATTATACTGAATCTGCTCAGGATCAAATTCAAAGTTTAACATAGAAATTTTTGAATCAAGACATTCTAATAAGTTAAAATTAAACCACAGATCAGAACTGAATTATCTTTTGGCTATTTTGTGTGTATTGTACATGTATGTGTGCGTGTGCATGTGTGTGTGTGTGTGTGTGTGTGTGTGTGTGTGTGTGCATGTGCATGCACAGGCACATGTGCATCCTGGGGATTCAATGCAAGGCTCTACCACTAAACTATACCCCTAGCCCTTTCATCTATTTTCGAAATGTTATGACAGAAAAATGTTATGACAGAAAAATTGGACACTGTTATTGGACAAGTGGGCAGAAAGAAGTTAACATACTTATCTGCTGTGAAGTTCTTTTTTCAGGCATGATTTGAAAGTAGTATACTTTTGGACTGTTTTATAACCCTGCAAAACAGAGGATAAAAATGTTCAAATGTAGAGAAAGAAAATAAAACAACATGATGTCACATATACATGGAAATCTAAAGCAGTCAAACTTACGAGTAGAAGATTGGTTATCAGACTGGAAGAAGCTGACCAAAAGCTACAGAAGTGCCAGTAAGGAAAAATCAATTCCACAGAAAAGTGGCCATGGTTAATAGTCACATATATTTCAAAACTGTTCATAAAATAGGTTTAAAAGGTTCTCACTATAAAAGTGAGAAATGGACACTAGTTAGCTTATATAATTATCCACGACATAAAGATATACAGTTAATATCTGCCAGCTGAAAAATAAAACAGTTTGGTGTGCATAGATAGCTATATGAACAAAGATATGCAATAAGCATGTACATTTTTAAAAAATATAACATCTAAGCGAGAAATACAGTGTCAAAGGTTTAGAGCATAGTTTATATTCAATTTGATCATGCAATGATAAAATTATTGAGGAAAATACATGATTTTCAGTGTTTCTTTTCGGATGTTTGTGGTACCACATGAAATGTTAACAACTAACTAGAAGGTGGCAGTCAAGTACATAGTATCTTATTAAGGCAGCTTGGATTAAAGTCCTCATAATCTTAAACCTATTGTTTATCTTAATGTTCTTTTCTATATAGATTTTTGTCTTGCATCATTCCTAGGGATACATCTGCAGTGTAGATTAGACTGAATTACTTACTAGCTGTTATAAGATTTCCTCTTTTCTTTTTCTATTCATGGCACATCCAGAATTGTATTAGATATATCACACTATATTTCAAACTTTAAAGCATGCTTTTAAAAAACAATCACTAAATTTCTAGTAGGCATTTTTTAGTATGTTAACAAGAAAAAAATATTTTCCATATAAACACTAGTGAATAAGCAACTTAAGAGCCTTGGATGGACTAAAAGAAATGTGTCTCAAGTCTGAACACCCAAGGTGCAGACAAGATTTTTCAAAAATACTTGGCAACACTTTTTTACCAAAACTGGGACAAAGACATTAATTAAGCTAACAGAATATGAAAATAAATTACTAAAAGTCAAACTGAATTTATAGTTTTGAACAAGTACTACATTCTATCATTTCAATTCGCCTTCAAAGAATATGAGACCCACGGTTTTTTTCCCCAAATCAAGCATTTGATGATGATATTCTTAAAATTTACACAAACTGCTTTTTAGATGTTTTTCCCTTAGATTTCAAAAAGAATATCAAAAGACAGGAAATTTGTAGGTTTACCCGGAATCCTCTATGGAGTCTGTCTTTCATAATTCCAATAAATTCTTTATAACTTAATTGATCATCTTTGTCAACATCAAAAATCTTGAAGACAGTATTCACTAAATGTGGTGAAAGTTTGAGTCCAGTAGCTACGTAGACGGCACGTTTAAATTCATCTAGACATATGTTGCATAAAAAGAAAAAAGTAGACCATTAACATCATTTTAGTATACGTTAATTACTAGAATGGTTGCAAAAGAAGTTGTTTGCTAATATGGATTATAAAATTATATAACACGACTTCATTAATCATCATGTTTTTAATAAAAAGACATTCTGTAGTCTTAATAAGGAAAGCAATAAGCAGCTGTATTTCAGGTTAATACTACATTCACAATCAATGAATGTTTAAAGGGCATCCACTATCAGTAACAGATTTTTAGAGGTTAAGATAAATAAGTTTCAACAAACAGTTCAGATGGCAGACAAGTCCAAATAACCACTACATGTAGCCACAGAAAAATTACCAACCAAGAACCAGGACCCGTAGAGATGAGTGATATTCCTTGTGCAGTAGGGAGTAGGAGAGGGAAGAGATGGGCAATGAAAGAACAGTGCTTAGTCTGGTCTGAGTAGAGCACAGAGGACATGAGGGATCAGGAGAAGCTCTACAGACTATGAGGTGAAGAACGTGTAACTCTAATGGGCAACTGGGAAACTGAAACCTATACATAGGAGATGTATCAAAGAAAAGGTTAACTTGTGCTTTAGAAGGCTTCAGCTGAGAGTTAACTGAGAAACATCAGGAAGGAAAACAGACAGTGTGACAGGCTAGGATGCTAGTGGTAGCAACACTTGGAATAATGACACTTTATTTCTTACATTTCCTGGTTTCAAAAAGAGCAATGGTCTATTCTAAACTAAGTAAACCTATATTGATTATTATTTTTTTTTTTTGTCAGTTGTGGGGCTTCAATACAGTGCCTGAGCCTCTTCATGCTCAAGGCTAGAGCTCTACCATTTGAGTTACAGTGCCACTCCCAATTTTTGAGGTAAGAGTCTGATGGGGACTTTTCTGCCCAGGCTGGCTTCCAACCACAGCCCTCAGATCTTAGCATCCTGAGGCTAGGATTACAGGAGTGAGAAACTGGGTGCCCGGCTTATCTTATTTATAAAGGTTTATAATACTAGTTAAGGGGCTTATTAATGAAGGTATGGCTTCCAAAAGTTTTGGTTTGAAAACACTAAAATGGATTGGGAAGATGTGTTTGAACACCCATCTAGAGAAAAAATGCGAACTATTTCAGGTTTCTCTTACTCAGTAGATAAATAAATGCAGCTATAAAATAGATTATCGTGTGTGTGTGTGTGTGTGTGTGTGTGTGTGTGCGTGCGTGCGTGCGTGCGTGCGTGCGTGTGTGTGTTTGGCTGGGATTTGAATTTAGATCCTTACTGACACATACTGTTGTTCTTCCTGTGGTTTTTCTAATTACTATCTTAAAAAAATTATCTTTAAGTAATTATACAAAGGAGCTGCCATTTAACAAAGCAGCTTATGAGTACAATATATCTTGATTAATGGCTATGGCTATTCCTTCCTGCCTGAAATATGGTAATAAAAACCCAAGACTGTCTTCTAAGATTTGAGCCAAGATATTAACTTATGTCAGGAACAAATAAATTCATGTTAAAAAAACAAACAGAAAGTCTTGCTATGTCAAGGATAAGGCCACAAGGATACAGAAGATGACTGTTAACCATAGAATCCTAGAACAATTCTAGCTTGTTAATCAGTCTACAGGGTAAGAGTGAGCTAGTTCTGAAGTGGTAGCATTGTATGTATTTCTATCTAAGCTGTATTTCTATGTAAGTTAAACCAATTTGATCTTATACATCATTCTGAAAAGTCAGTGTGATGGTTAACTTTGGTTGTCACTTTGATTGGATTAAGAAGCTCAGAGATTAGGAAAGCACATCTTTGGGTGTGTCTGTAATAGTGTTTCCCAACAGAACTGAGAGGGAAGACCTTCCCTGAACAGCAGGGATCCTCATGGAATAAAGGGAGATGAAAGAGGAGGCCTGCTTCTCTCTGCTTTCAGGCCTCAATGATCAGATCTGTTCTATTCTACCACGCCTTCTCCACCAGCAGGAACTGAAACCTCTGAAGTTAGAAGCCAAAATCAACCCTTCCTCCCTTCAGTTGTTTATGTCAGTTATCCTAAGTTCATGGTAAAGAGGTGGCTCTGATGAGAAATTTCAGGTGTTTGAGCTAGCAGGGGTAATCAGTAGGATAAACAGCGTCCTGTAGGAATTTCTGAGGCACGGCTAGCTGGCCACGTGTCCCTCTATGTTACTGAGTCCACGAGGTTCCTTCTTCCTTGAACTTTTAAAACACTGTAAACCAACATGACTAGCTTTTCTTTATTATGAAAGAGAGTAAAATATGTTCAGTGAAATATTTAGAATATTTTCTTTAAATTTTTCTTAGTGTCAGAACCTATTTCACACTGAAAGCAAGAAATCACAGCATATTTAATTAACCTGTTAGAAAAAATCTCTAAAAAAATATGGAGTATTATTATTATTTTTTTTGCTCTTAACCTTTTTTTTGTTGTGACTAGGCAAGTGTATTATCACTTGAGCCACATCCTAGCCCTTTTTTGTTTTAGTTATTTTGTGAATAGAGTCTCATATTTTGCCCAAGGCTAATCTAAGTCTGTGATCCTCCTCTCTAGGCCTCCTAATAGCTGGGATTACGGATGCAAACCACCAACCAACCCTTGTTTCTTGGTTGAGACCATAGTCTTCAAAGTTTTTGCCTTGGCTGGCCTTGAACCACAATCCTCTCAATCTCTGTCTCCCGAGTAGCTGGGATTATAGATATGTCCCAACATGCCTGGCTCTGCTTTTAAGTCTTGAAGAATGATTACTTACCTTGTCCTATAGAGCGACTTGCAAAGTTATACATGTTGAGGGCTATCGCAAAGTCTTCTAAGTTATTCAAAAACTGGAAAAATGACCTGAATTCATCAAATGTGATGCCCTAATTTTGGAAAATAAATAGAAATGTAATTAGTACATCCAAATTTATTAAAATAAGTATTGTAAGAGACCCGGAAACACAACAAATCAAAGAAAGGTTGGACAAATGGGATTGCATGAAGTTGCAGAGCTTCTGCATGGCAAAGGACATAGCTAGCAAGATCAATAGAAAGTCCACGGATTGGGAGAAGATCTTAACTAGCCACACAACAGACAAGGGTCTCATATCTAAAATATACTTGGAACTCAAAAAATCAAACCCCCCAACAACAAATCCTCAAGAAACAACTGCCCAATAAATAAGTAAAGACTTAAAGAGAAACTTCTCTGAAGAAGAAAGAAGGATGGCTAATAGACACATGAAGAAATGCTCAACATCCCTAGCCATGAAAGAAATGCAAATCAAAACAACATTGAGATACCACCTCACTCCAGTTAGAATGGCAAAAATCAAGAACTCTAACAACAACAGATGCTGGAGGGGATGTGGACAGAAAGGAACCTTACTTCATTGTTGGTGGGAGTGTAAACTTGTTCAACCACTTTGGAAAGCAGTATGGAGGTTCCTCAAAATACTCCACATAGAGCTCCCCTATGACCCAGCAATCCCACTTTGGGGCATTTACCCAAATGTTTACAAACAAGAGCACACTAAAGCTACCAGCACAAGTATGTTTATTGCAGCATTATTTACCATAGCTAACATATGGAACCAACCCAGATGCCCCTCAGTAGATGAATGGATCAAGAAAATGTGGTATATATACACAATGGCATTCTATGCCTCCATCAGAAAGAATGACATTGCCCCATTTGTTAGGAAATGGAAAGGCTTGGAAAAAATTATATTAAGTGAAGTAAGCCAGGCCCAAAGAAGCATAGGTCCCATGGTTTCCCTTATTTGCAATATCTAGTATATGTATGAGTCAAGCGGAAAAGGTCAGATAATGTGATGTTAGGAAAATGAACCCTTAGACATGTATTTTAATGTTTTTTTTTCTTTCATGCATTTGTTTCTAACGCATTTATAAGATTATCTCTTTGTTGCTTTGTATGCCCCTCCCCCACAGTATAACCTCTGCTTTCACTATATATGATGTCAGTATAACCTGTGGAGGAGATGGGGAAAAACAAGTCGTTTAAGGATACAGGTGGACCTGTTGCAACAATGAGAAGTACAAGTTGTCATGTCGAAAACGAGCTTTACAACGTTGGAGCGGGGGGGGGGGGGGTGGGGGGGCAGGGAGGGGATTGGGAGGGGAGGCTGGGAAGGGATGTGAAGGGTAAACAGAGGAGGAGGCTGCAATGCTAGATAAGAAATGTACGCATTATCCTGCCCATGTAATTGTAACCCCTGTGTACTGTATGTTCACAAAAAAATAAAATAAAATAAAATTTAAAAAAAAGAATAAAATAAGTATTATAAACTAAAAAATAGAAGAAAAGTGATTAAACATTTGCAGTATATCTTGTAACTATTTTAGGACACATTTTAGAAATTTGTCTCCAAAAGGAATATATGATTCACTCAGATTTATTTCCAATGACTAGTGTTACTGTCAACATAATAAGTGATTTTTTTCCCTACTGTCAAGTCAATAAAAATGTTAAGGCCCAATATTTTTAACAGTGTAAATATAATGATAAAGAAATGAAATCCATAAACAAGTTTGTCTTTCATAGGTACTCCTTAAATATGATTCAGCATTAGATCACATCTTCGGACTGACAGAGCAAACTCAAAATGTTTACTAAGCATAAATAGTTTATTTGAACTTGCTGCCAAGACAGCAGGAAGAAGTACTGACTGTGCAGATCCAGCACCAAGCCCAACACCAGAGCCTGAGCAGCCGCCTCTGGAATGTCACATGCATAGAGTACAAATGCTACCACTGATTCAGCTTGAATTAGAGAAGAAAGTTATTTGAAATGTAAGTGTGCTATCTTTGAGAATACAAATCTGAACTTGAGAAACTACATTTAGTATGTGTATTTTCAACACAATTAACACAACTGAATAGGTACACTGAGAAGAACAGAGGGCAGATACCTTTGGCTTAATTTTTAATATAATGGTAATACAGATCAAATTCAAAAACATAAAACAATCCTTTTTTATTTTGTCTTGTTTTTGCCAGTATTGGGATTTGAACTCAGGGTCTTTTGCATTCACTTGGCTTTCTTCCTCACTGCTGTTGCTCTATCACTTCAGCCTCATCTTCAGCCAAGTTTTTGCTAATTATTTTGGAGATAGTCTCAAAAGTTTTTTGTGCCTGGGCTTGCTTGGAAGCATAATCATTTAGATCAGCCTCCTGATTATATTCATGAGATACTTGCATCAATAATACCTTTGTATAAGTTAAACATCTTGTGCTTAAACATATGAAACAATAAGTGGTATCTTTATTTTGAAGGAGATAATCAAGCAATCATCCAGAACATGAGACACAGTAGAGGGGAGAAGAAATAAACACGGCCATTTCTTTTTCCTACCTCCCTACGCTGTCTCCTAGAATTACCACTATAATGAACTACTGGGATTTGGATGGTACACATTCAATAAAGGTAAGAGGAAAGAAGTAGCCTATTTGCTAACAAAGATAAAGCAATAATGACTGGAAAATGTAAAACAAAGCATCTAAAATATATAACACTGAAAGCACAGAAATAAACCTATATTTGGTCAATTGCTTTTTAACAAGAGTACCATTACCATTTATTGAGGAAAGAATAGGCTCTTTAACAAATGGTCTGGGCAACTAAATATACATATTCAAAAAAAGGGGAGCAAACCTTTACACACTGTCCATAAATTAACTCAAAATTAATCAAAGATCTAAAATTTAAAACTAAAAGTATAAAACCCTTAGAAAAAGCCAGAGATAAAATCCTACGGTCAATGAATTGGCAGTGGCTTCTTAACACATGAAACCAAAAGCACAACAAACAAAAAAAATTGATAAATTAGATCAAAACTATAAACTTGTAGACATTAAAAATCGCAGATTGGGAGACAAGGCTTGCAAATCTACGTCTTATAAGGGCCTAATATATAAACAGTAATCAAATGGCTCAAGAAAACATTATATATATAATATGTAATATACATATAATATATATATATAATGGAATTCTATATTTCCATCAGAAAGAATGACATTGCCCCATTTATAAGGAAAGGGAAGGCTTGCAAAAATTATATTAAGCAAAGTAAGCCAGAACCAAAGAAACAGGCTATATGGTTTCTTTCATTTGTAATAATTAGAATGTGCCTATAAATCTACACAGAAACCCAATGGATAGACAAATAATTACACTTGGACATGATTAATTAAACAACACTCTAAATATTCACACGAGAACCAAGGAGGATATTATTAGGAGAGGACCACAGCGGTCAATATAAAATGATGTTTATTAAAATGAACTCCAAGAAATGGAAACAAGAGGTTTTTGTTTTCTTTTTTAAACTGTACTGTTCGTGGATCTTTTTTCCCCCCCTCCATTTGGCGTATTCCCTCTTGTCACTGCTTTTGATTTTTGTGTCCCTTGCCTTGTATATGTTTATCTGGCTTGGGGAGGGAAGTGGAAGCACAGAAATGGTGGGACAAAGGGTGAAGCAATTCAGCAGTGATACTCACTGGACACTACATGGGAAATGAACTACACAACTTGGTGGGGGTAGGAGGGGGAAATGAGAAAAATGTGGGAAAATGAGGGAGGGGGGTAACGGTCAAAAAGAAATGTACTCAATTACCTGACTTATGTAACAGTAACCCTCCTATACACAACATTTACAATAAAATTTTTAAAAAAGAAAATGTTGCAATAAAAAGGAATAATATATAAAGAAGGTCTAAAGGAGTCTCAAAAATCAGTAACAAAAAGACAAACAAATTAATTTAAAAATAGGCCAAAGACTTGAATAGAAGTTTCTTTGAGGTAGGTCTATACAAGGCTATCATACATAAAAACTGCTGAAATAATCAGTCACTGTGGAAATGCAAATCAAAATCAGTGAGGTATCACTTCACAATCACTAGAATGACTATATAGAAAAGGCAGACAATAATAAATGTTAACAAAGATGGGGGAAATGATAAGCCCCATGTATTGCCAGTGGGGTTGTAGAATTGGTAAAGTTACCTTGGAAAACAGTTTGGCAGTTCTTCAAAATTTTAAACACAGGGTTGGTAATGTGACCTAGTCATTTATCCCAAAATACATGCAAATTCTCTTGGAAATAGTACATATTTACATGTATTTCTGGGTGCCAAAACTAGAAACAACTCAGATACTCAACAACTGAGAAACAGATAGCAAAATCTAGCATATCTACATGCTAGAGTATTACTTGGCAATAAAACGGACCACAGTGCGGATACTACCATAAGAAGTTATGCTAAGTAAAGGAAGTCAGACACAAAGAACCATATATGTATGAGTCTACCTGTATGAAATAACACTATTAGATCAATCCATAAAGACAGAGGCCTGGGACATCATCAAGTGTGATAACATATGTTTTATGGGACAGAAAGAAGATAGACAGAAAAGGAGATGAGCCAAAGAAATATCTGAAGAAATAATGGGTGAAAACTTCTTAAATTTGATGGATGATATGAGTCTACATATTTAAAATGTGGAATAAACTCTGAGTAGGATAAACTTAAGAGACTTGTTCCAAAACACACGGTCATACTTCTAGAAAAGAGAGAAATAATCATGTAAGGAGGTACAAGAAGATGAGTCTTCAGTAAGCCCAACCTCTGATTTCTAGCCAAATCATGGAGACCAGAGGAAAAGGGATAATATATTTCAAGTGCTAAAAGAGAGAAGAGAGAGAGAGAGAGAGAGAGAGAGAGAGAGAGAGAGAGAGAGAGAGAGAGAGAGAGAGAGAGAGAGAGAGAGAGAGAGAGAGAGAGAGAGAGAGAGAGAGAGAGAGAGAGAGAAGGCCAGCCAAGAATTTGGATTGTGGGCAAACACCTTCAAAAAAGAAGAAATTAAGAGAATTTTAGATAAACAAAAGCTGAAGATTTTTATTACTAGCAGACCTTCCCTATCAAAAATAAAATAAAATGCTAAAGAAAGTACTTCAGGATAAAAAGAAAACTAGACAGTAACATACAGCCGTATGGAAAAATAGAGTAGAATACATAATTATAACAACAAAAAAGCCTAAAATGAAATATGCCACTTTGAATTCTTCTAGGTATATACATGAAAAATTGGTAAGTAGTACTCAAGTACACATATATCCTTAGCAACCCTAGTCCAGAACAAATGTTCATGGATGATAAATAACTTGTAGTATATAAAAACAATGAAAGGTTCCATCTTACATGATTCAATTGATTAGAAATGTAAAGACTACATGGAATATCTTGAATAGGTAAGTTCACAGAGATACAAACTACAATGTTTGCAGGATAAAAGGAAATGGAAATGGGGACAAATGACTTAATATTTATAGGTTTTATTTTTGGTGTAGTGAAAATGTTTAAGAAGTAGAGTAGGAAGGATGAAGCTTCTGTGAACTGGAATGGGTGATGAGATGTGAAACAAGTTTTACAACCATTAAGATATCCATCAGATCCTTATGTTGAGTAGGCAGTACATTATAAAAAGCTAAATTCAGTGGGAGAGGTTTAACTGGAGACATAATCTGAAAGTCCAAATACCAGGGACTAATATTCAGTAGGTTTAATTTTATCCTTAAATGCTAGATTATATACCCAACTTCTTGTGTAAAACCCTCACTTGAATAGCCTGTAGGAATATTAAACGTCATTTCAACTTGTGGTTCAGGCCAAACACCTAATTCTCCTTGATTCATCTTTCTCTCTCAAAATGCAATACAAGCTACATATAAGTTTCATCAGCCCTATGTTTTAAATGATCCAATATATGACTTCTTTTCCCTGTTTTTGTCCTAGTCTAGGCAATGCTTATCTTTTATCTAAATTCTTCAAATGGAATCTTGTCTTTCCTTCAAGGTTGGGCATACTAAAGTCTGTTTTGTTACATAGTAGCCAAATGATCTTTTGAGACATAAATTGAAACATCAATCACATTATATAAGGTGCATGAAGCAGATCAAATGAGTGTCATAGTAGATGGTCAATGCTTGAATCAACAGATGTCATTCATGAGGTCTAAGAGAAGGTTAGCAAGCTTTCTTTATAAAGGGCCAATATATTCGTTTGTGCTGTCCAGATGGTCTATGCTGCAACTTCTTTAACCTTATGGTACAAAAGCAATCAAAAACAATACTCTTAAGAGTCACTATTAAAATTAAATCTAATTTTCTTCTCTTTGGTCTACAATGTCTGTTAGTCAGTCTCCATCATCATCATCATCATCATCATCATCATCAGCAGCAGCAGCAGCAGCAGCAGCAGCAGCAGCAGCAGCATCCTAATTATCAGTCTCTCCTAGTTCAGAACAATTCCTTCTGGCTACTTCTCAAATAAACTCAGGTTTTGTTTCCCTCACAGGCCGTTGGTATGTGCTGTCACCTCTGCCTGATTCATCCATACCTTCGCAGAGTTCACTCCCCAGAGGCTCTCTCAAAAGCTCCTTTTCAGAAGCACTCTCCCTAACAGTCCATCAGTTTTACCAGCCATCATGATTCATGGTCTCCTTCTAAGTATTTTACATTGTCTGAAAGCATACTATTTATTTATATTCTGTCCTTACTTAATTTGCCTCTTTATTAAAATCTTGTTTCTATTACATAAGGATGTATTAATCTTTCTACTTTGTTGTTAGCAGCTAGAATAAGGCATCATAAATACTAAGCACTTAATACCTGCTTGAAAAACTGAATGAAAATCAAAATATTTTTAAAATGTTAAGTGTCACTGAAATAGCAGAAGTTTTCTTTTTCTGTTGGAAAGAAAAGGATGAGAGGTAGAAGAAAGGCAAATAAATAATGTGTGATGAAGTAATTGTTAGCTTAGAAAGTCCTGGGTTTGAATCCTTGGACAAGGCTAAGTATTTAGAAGCTCTGGCTTCCTTTTTGGGAAAAGAAAGATGTTAAAATTGCAAGATTGTTTAAAGAATTGATGAGGTAATTCAGAAAAATAAATTGAGTCACTATGTTGGTACGAAATTTTCCATTTCTATTCCAATCACTTTTAGTGCTTAAAACTTCTATCAATTAAACATTTTCATAAGCTGAATTTAACAATTTTTTTATTTACAAACAAGATATAATAATCAACTACAGTTGGGTATAGTGGTACATGCTTATAATCCTAAATTCTTGGATAGCTAAGGTAGGATTGTAAGTTTGAGACCAGCCTGTGTTACATACACCTTTCAAAAACAAACAATTCAATTGTAAAAACACTAGATAGAGTTTGCATATCATCATTGCTCCTAGAACTTAACATTGTGAGTTACATTTTGATGTTTTCATCTAATAGAAAAAAAAATAAAGAAAACCACCAAAGGCCCTAATAGCTAGAGTAGTACAGTTTCCAATATCTTATTTTATTTTTTTAAGAGACTTACCTATAGGTTGGAAAAGCCCAGTTTAACTAGGAAAACAGATAAAAGCCCTCAGATTAAAAGATAATGTAAGCTAATAGCCAAATGCTTCAATTCCTTTTCTTCTCATTCCTTAGGGGGGGTCTTGAGAACTGTTAACATTGTCACAGTGTATCCATTCTACACAAAGTTAAACTATTTGCAAGTTTTCCTTGGGTAGACTAACTTGATCCTTCTATAAACAAATAGAAGGCAGTATATCCAAAACATCCCATGCTTGAAGGGGTTCTTGTGGCAGCAGTTCTATTTGGTTGCAATGATGCATTCAAATACCACTAGATAATGCAACTGCTCAGAAGTGCTGACAACACATTTGTCACCAAACAAATAGATAACCAGTTGTCCCGGGTTCTTAGCCATTCATACCATCCAAACTCCATGAAAAGCCTCACTTCAACTGCTGATAAGATCACTCACTCAACAATAGAGCTCTTTAAATGACTTTTCATTAGGGTGTTATAGAAATGAACAGAGGGTGACAGAAATAATGCCAATACAAACTGCTTTATATGAAGTGATGTTTGTGTTCTAGACAAAGTATATAACTCAGCAGGATTCTCTTGAAAAATCGTATTCTTAGCTGTAAGGATTTTCTGCAAGAATATATGAACATTTAGCCAGAATTTAAAATTGTTTTTAAAATTTAAACAGCACTTAGGAAACAAAGGAAAAAAGTATTTTTAATTTACAGAGAAGCAAGAGACCTAATAAAAGGGCCAGACATTTTGTAGACTTATCCAAAATAGCAAAGATAATGTATATAATAACAAAATAAATAAAAGGAATTAGATACCTTTTCTTCAGGTATACTATAACGCACATTTTCCAAAAACACTGATGTATTTTCCACATTTGTATAACGTAAAAGAATATGAGCAAAATCTTCTTCACTGATAGTATTCATCCCATTAGAATAGGAAAGGAATTCTATTTCTAGAACTTCTGTTTGGAGATTATCCATGAACCTGTGATCAAAGTACAAGAATAAGCAAGATAAATGATCAAATATTTATTCTTCTAGAGAAGGTTATGAGGAAAAAATTAATTATATGATGATACACAGTTTCATTAGCTGCCTCTCTGTAAATGGGAAAGCAAGCACAAACTATAAGAACTTTTACCACCAATAACAGAGGGCTTGAGTTCCCCCATCTGTTAAGTGGGAGTGATAAAGTACCTTCCAATGTAGAGATGACACATTGCTTATCAATATTACTTGAGACTACGGCACTGGTAACATAGTTTCTTCTTAATATACAGGGTGTCACAATGAGAATATACGAAGATTTTTGTCATTCAGTAACTTGTCATAATTCTAAGTTTAACCACTGGTTCACAAATACTATAGGAAATGGATATTTGTTACACAACATCTCCAATTAAGATAAAAGTAACGAGGTGGTGCCACTATACTAGATGACTTGCAAAGCCCCTTTCAACTTCAGCAATTCCAACAATTTCCAGTTAAAATTTTTTAAACTTACCTATAAAAATCTTCAAAGTTGAGCTCAGCTTTTCCTTTCTTTCCAAAAAAATGTACAAGAAGTGTAGTATCTGCAACTAAACTTGTGATGTCATCAGCACGCTTAGAAAAAAACAATTTAAAAGTCAGTTGCAATAGAAAAATAGACAATTTAACGAATTTTTATCAACATAGTACTATCAAGAATGAAAAGATATTAACATTAGAATGAAAACTTCATGGTATAATAATCGATGTAATTATAGTTAAAATGAAGCTTGAATTTTGATAACAGAAATTGGAACAAAATTGATCCTTATCTTCAAAAAATGTCAGACATTATTATAGTTTGAGAAGTTTTTGACCTCAAATTATGTCCACAGGATATCTTCATTTTATATGATAGTTTAAATCCTTTAGAAAAGATTTAAATATTCTTTTAAGTAATTTGTTTGATTATTTTAGTCAATCTGAAAAATACAAGAGGCAATTTCTTATATTGAGTATATGAAGCTGATGTAAGAATATCTCCATGAAACAGCTTCCTCTAACCAGGACACTTTTCAATTGTTATATAATTACAATATTCTGGATAGATTACAATGTATTTTGAAAGAGAAACTACAGCAGAAACTTAACTTGGAGTTCATTATAATTTTTCAAAGAAAAGTGCTATATAATTCTTTGACCTGGGTGGGAAATTAATTTCAGAATTGAGTGTAGTAGATGAACTACTACAGGCATGAAGCCTGTAACCTCTGTAGCCCAGCTCAAGCAAAAAGTTTATAAAGCTCCAACTCAACAGAAAGGCTGGGCAGGGTGGGATGTATCAGTCATAGGAGCTACATCAGGAAACATAAATACAAAGATCATTTCCAGGTTGGCCTCAACTAAAAATTGAAACTCTATCTTGGAATAATCAAAGCAAAAAGGGATGGTAGTGCCGGACCAAATATTCTTCTTCTCTTCCATTGATTAGTATAATATAGTGGAGATTACCCCTTCTGATTTTGCCTCTAACTTGTCCCATTAGTCCCTTAAATGTTTCCTAAAGGATACTCTACTGCCTTAATTACTTGTATCTCTCTTAAAAATTCTAGCATGGAGGGAATCCACATTTCAAATTATCTAAAACTGTTGAAATTTTTTAGTAATCATCTAAATGTTCTATATATATTGAAGTAAGCAAATTTATATTTTCTTAGTCCATCTCCAGCACATAACCTCCTTAGAATTGGTTCAGAAGACCTCTACTACTCATTCTATATTCATTTGCTGAGAAGTCCATAGTATTCTCAGCAGCTGGAATATATAAGAAATTCCCTATGACACGCCCAGTGTCTGTGAAGATCTGATAGTACTTTGAGCTAATTGCTAAAAGAAAATATAGCCAGGTGGCCAAGTGTCATGCACTATTTTTAAATCTATCTACTTGAAAACAGCTCATAACTGTTGAGGAATAAGGGTGGTAGTAGCACATTGCTCCATACGTGAGATGAGACAACACAATTTGAACTAATGCTGAAAGGTAGTATTTCACCAGTAGCTTTAAGTTGATGAGCTACGCCTCTCTAATAAGAAGAGAATAAGCTGTTAAATAGTCCAGGGTTCACTGACTTTCTTGACTTTTGTTTTATAAGCTGTAAAATGGAAATCATTTTATGGATAACAATTGGGTGGATAGTTAAGATGTAATTTCAAATAGAGCATACAAATGTTACTGGCAGTCAAAAGTTAGAAACACCATTTAGGGAAAAGGAGCCAGATATGATTTAATATAGTATGACCAGTTTACTATCCTTGGAACAGCTTAAATTAAAAAGGGGAGGAAACACCTCAGAATCATGTCTTAAACTAAGTGTAAGAATACAGGCTCGTGCTCGCTTTGGCTGCACATATACTAAAACTGGAATGATACAGACAAGATCAGCATGGCCCTTGTATAAGGACAACAAACAAATTTGTGAAGCGTTCCATTTTTTTGAGGATCACAAAGGCTCAATAGCTATGTGCATATGATCATATAAAATGATGTTTATCAAAGTGAATTCCAAGAAATGAAAATGAGGTTTTTTTTGTTATTTTGTGTTTTATTTTCTCTTTTCTCCTCTATTGCTGTTTTTGATTTCTTACCTTTTGTCTTGTATTTAGGTTTATCTGTTTGGGGGAGGGTAAGGGGGACACAGAAATAGTGGGACAAAGGGTGAACAAATGTAGCAGTGAGACTCACTAGGCACTCTGTTGAAAATGAACTATACAACTTGGGGGTCCAGGTGGGTTGGGAGGATTAACAGGGAGAAAACAAGGGAAGAGTTGACACTATTCACAAAGAAATGTACTCATTTATCTGACTTCTGTAACAGTAACCCCCTCTGTGCATCACCTTTACGATAACAATAAAAATGTATTTTTTAAAAAGAAAGAGGCCCTAGTCTATCTGCATGAAAAAACAGAGTTTGTCTCTCTGGAAGCTAGAGAGTTGGGCAGGAGAAAAAGGGACAATGTGACATAGTGGGAAATTGCTAGGAAGATGTTTTTGAAAAAATCTGCTTCCTTCACAAAAAAGCAGTAGTATGAGCAAACTTAAGGATGAGCTTAGGATTCAGGTGCCTGGCAGTGAAGACTAATAGTATTTATGTAACTTGGAGAAGCTAAGATCTCTGAGCATAACTTTGGGAATGATAGAATGCATCCTAAAATGTAGTTATAATGACAACATGTAAATTTTTAGCACTCTGCGTACCATATTCAAGAAATACTATTTATTACTATTTATTTTTGCCAAATTAGTTAAAGGATTGGACATGACAAAAATGATGGCACTATTAAAATGTCATGGAAAATATTTTTAGATGCTATACTTGTCTTATTATTGAAAATAAATGCTGTATAACTTTCAAAAAGAGTCTTAAAATGAGAAGTTCCCAGATCACCACCTGTTAGATAACTACAATGATATAATTTAGGAATATCTTTCTTCAGTGTTGTGATGTCATCATGTCTCAAGACACAGTGTACTATAACTGAGATGCCTTTGTTACATACAGGTTTTTAATAATGACCTCAGCAGGCCAGATCTTCTTATGCTCACTGAGCACAGCAGATCTTTACTTACAAGTCTCAGTGTTAAATCTTATTAGATTCAGGTTGCACCTACCCAGATAATCCAGAGCCACAGATGCAGAAGTAACAGTTTGACACTGGAGAAAAAAAACTTAAAAATGGAAATGGAGAATCCCCTCCCACTCAGTGAAACTCAGTACTGCTTAGAGTCACTGAAAGCAATACCAATGTCCTAGGTACCGTAACCGTGTTATGTAACTTACATCACAAGAAGTTTGGGACAAAAATAGAGACTTTATCCCTCTGATTCTATGCTCATTGTTAAAATAAAATAAATTCAGGTGTTTTCATAACAAAGCAAGAGAAGCCACAAAAGAACACACGGACCATTTACAGAAAAGTCTATTATCTAATTTTGTTTTGATTAAGAATTACTTTAGGCTGGAGGCAGGGAGCTTAGTGGTGGGACAGTAGCCTGGTTTTAACATGCATCAGACCTGGGGTTCAATCCACAGCATCAAAAATAAACAAGTAGCCGGGTGCTGGTGGCTCATGCTTATTATAATCCTAGCTACTCAAGAGGCTGAGATCTGAGGATTGTGGTTCAAAGCCAGCCCAGACAGGAAAGTCCGTGAAATGCTCATCTCCAATAAGCCACCAGAAAACTGGAAGTGGTGCTGTAGCTCAAGTGGTAGAGTGCTAGCCTTGTGCTGAAGAGCTGAGGGACAGCACCCAGGTACAGAGTTCAAGCCCCATGACCCACAAAAAAATAAAAATAAATAAATCAATGAGTCAATCAATCAGTATCTACTTTAAATGGTTTCATTTTAAAAAATGAAGTAAAGTTGCATACAAATTCTTCATTATATAGAAAAAATTTTATGGGAGTTTTTCAACATATTTTCACTGATTGTAATTTTAAAATAATTTTAAGCTCTATACAAGTGATGAAGAAAATCTTTAAATTCATGATACAATGAAAGTTTTTCAATAACCTATCAAAAACTATTAAGGATAAGTAGAATTTAAAGCAAATGTAAAAAATGCATTTGTGATGTTCAAAGTACTATTTATAATTCTGGTACTGATCAACTATACTCAAATGAACTTATATTCTGAATTTATCATATGCTTTTGGTTAGTGAATGGTAATAGCCCTGATATTTGCAAATTTGTATTATACCATTTTAAACTAAGTGCAAAAATATTTTACTAAATCGAAAATATTTATAGTTAGAAACTACTCTGGGATAAAAAAATGAGAGGCTGATAAACAAGTTACCTGTAATAATGAAAGAGAACTACTTTACCTTAATAATTAAATATTAGATATACAACAAAGAAATACAAATACATTTCAAAGTTTTCTAAGCCAATTTGAATCCTAAAATACTAATACTATAATATACTATACTATAATATACTAATACTATAATATACTATGTATAGTATACTAAAGTTTGTTATAATAGTATTATAAAGGATTACAGTTCTAACTTAATTATAGTTAAGTATCATTATTATTCTCTAATGCAGAAGAGTTGTAATAGTATAATCCCCAAACAATTACTTTATGTGGAAATAAAAGGTTTTTTTCTTTTTCTTTTTTTTTTTTTCTTCACTTTCTATCAGCACAAGGATATACCATGTGACCCATGTGTTAATTTGAAGCTAGGCCACATCTGGCTGTAGACATTAGCAGTAATACTGTTTCTAATTACTATTATTTTTATGTACAGACTACTGTGTGCCTACATAACTGATTACAAAATAAGCATTTCTAAGATATTTGAATGGAACATTTGTCACTTCTTTCCTTATTCAAAGCTAACAGTTGATTTTAAAAGGTAATATAGCTGGTCATGATTATATCATATTTATTCATCAGACAGAATAAAAATCGGCAAAATGCATTACCTATTTGGTTTGGACACTAAAATTGAGCATAAGCAACAAAACTAACAGTTTTTAAGTATTTGCCTAGACTAGGAAAGCCAAGTGAGTAAATTTTGTATAACTAGGTAAAGTTACAACCAAGCTAAGCACAGGAACACAGATCTATAGTCCCAGCTACTTGGTAGGCTAAGGTGTGAAGATCACTTGAGCTTGGCACAACAGAGCAAGTCCTCATCTCAAAAAAGAAAAAGAAAAGGGAAATCAGAAGGAAAGAAGTCAAGAACTCATTGTAGTTTACCTCTCTTTTTCCATGTGCAATTTTAGATAAGGTAAACTTTTCTAAATAAATGTAATTTTCTAATCAATATTGACAGTGACATAACAGGAATGGGATGACAGAGGCAGTCTACTGAATACAACAAGGAGGTACATTAGCTCTAAATCACGACAATAGTGCCATCCTGCTTTCATTTTACCAGACACTGGCAATCTAAATGACGTCAAGGTGAAATACTCTTCTTCCATACCCCTGGTTCTTGGCAAACCACTCACTATTAATGTAGGAAAATTTAGTTGTTTAACCTAGCCTAAGATTCAATTATCTTTTACTAGATGAAAATGTTTTAGCATTTCATATACCATTATAAATTGAAGGGTTAAAATATTGAGTGAAACTCTAAGGCTATATTGTTATTCCTAAATTTCTAGGAAGTGCTCCTTAATTAAAATTTAATGTTATTTCCTTTTAATTAGATTAGCAGCTGTGTCTTACACAGTAAGTAAACTCATTTAACTCAGGTTATTGTATATAGCCTTGTAGCCCCATCAACAGAGCTCACATATTCAAATATACTATATAAATCATATGTATATATTTATATATACCATATAGCAATTTTTAGTTTATAATAATTATGACTTTACTGAAGAATATAGAAAACAATATAGTTTTGGTTTTATCTGGTGACTCTGAAAACAAGGACTGGATTAGCAAAATGGCAAATGATACAAGAACCTTTGTTGAGGTTTAATTATACCTCTGCGAGGTCTGAAAAGAGTGCTTGGCTTGTGTTACGTCTCAGTGTGTCCCAATAGCTTCTGGAGACAAGTTCCTCAGCATCTGTTTTAAGTACCTGTGGAAGTGTTAGGAAGAACAACTGAAATCTAAAGAATAGTCACAAAGAATGACAATTTATACACTTTAAACCTCTTCTAACAAACCTTAAAAGAAAAGAAAACACATTAGCTTACCTCTTTTGTCTTCTGCGGCATACAACAGTATTCTATTACACCACGGGTAACCGTGGGTGCTTTCAAGGGTGTAATGGTATAGAACCACTATTGCTAAGTACAATGTGGCTTTGTCAGGTGGAATCAAATTCTCCCATCCCTCCCTCTGCCCTTCTACTGAGATGTATATAGCTTCTTAGAAAGTTTGAAATAGAAATTCTATTCACACTTTGTGTGAAGTAAATTCATATGTTGAAGATTTTGTAAACCAATTAAAATCATACTTTAGTTATTTCTGCTATCATCTATCTTGTTAGTGCGCTAAAATCAAAGCAAGCTTATCCAGACTTTAGTGACACACATCATAAATTAATTCAAAGCCTATGGAAAAGGAATTTGGTAAATGTGCCTTCTGTCAAGTCTTTATGAACACTAGCATTTAAAACATTTATTTTATTATTTTTAAGTAGCCGTGCCAAGAAATTATCATTCAACAAATTAGTTTATGAATATAATGCATCTTTATCATTCTTCCCCCCACTCCAACCCTCCCCCTCCTCTCAAATTTCTTAATTTTGTTGAATATACATTTTTATTCTCAGTATTGACTAGTCTGAAGATGTCAAAATTATGAGATAATCTAATCTTCCTGTGAAAATCTTTAACTCTAAGCCTAATTTCAAGGTATGAACAAAAATAGCCAAAAGTAGTCACTGTCATGAGAGCTTTTCTCTCTTTACTCCTTTTCATCCTAATTTTTAAGAGTTGAGTATCAGTGAGGTACAGTGGCATGTGCCTGTAGTACCAGTTACTTTGGAGAATAACAGAAAATTGCTTAAATCCAAAATTCAAAGCTTGACAATATAGCAAGACCTTGACTGAGTAAACAAACAAACGCATATCTAGTGCCATTAATAGTTATTGCATAGCTAAGAGTTATCACAAAAGATGTCTAATTTTAAATATACTATTGTCTAGAAAACACTGCCCATGCTCAAAGTTTAATAAATGTTAACAATAAAAAATTTAGCAGAAACCTCACTTAGAAAACAGAAGTAAGTAGCACTGTAAGTATCAATGTAGTGCTGACAGGGAACTTACTCATCACTACACCTTTAAATAAGTTTTACCTAAGCACTATAAGGTAGGTCTAGATGCTAGATTAGCTTCTTAATCTCAAATTTCTTCATATTTTGAACACAGATTCATTTTAAGTTGTATTTGAAAAGATGATTTTGAAAAGTATTGTCAAAACTACAAACTGTGTCTTTTGCCTACTGTCAAACAATGGTTAGCTCCTCCTAACACTATAAAAATATTTACAACATATGATGAGATATGGTTTAATAACCTGTGTTTTATAATCATAGGAAGGAAGCAAATATATAGAAATAGATTGATTACCTCTGAATGGTTAGGATAAGTTCTTTTTATTGCTTTCCCAGTTAAAAAAATTATAATGTGTATTTTTCAGGATATTCAGTTTAAAAAGCTAAGTATCTGTATATAAGCTAAGAGAAGTCAGAAGAGAAATGCCTAAACATAACTGATAACATTTTTGAATATGAAACAAGTAATTAGGATGGGCAATTTGCAAGGACATCCTGATGGCTTATCAGTATTCGTGATCTGAGTTTCAGGCCTGTTTATCAGATGCATACGCTAAGTGTATATTTTCATTAAAAGAGATAAAACTGGAAGTGGTACTGTGGTTCAATGGTAGAGCTCTAGCCTTGAGCTGAAGAGCTGAGGGACAGTGCCCAGACCCAGAGTTCAAGCCCTGCCACCCACCAAAAAAAGATAAAAGGCAAGATTAAAGAAGAAATTAATGAGTTAATCACATATGTATGTGATATTAACATTGATGATATATATTTTAAAAATCTAATTGGTGATGTTAGAAAAACATGAGGCAAACACAATACAAAAATTTCCAGTGCTGGGGCTGGGAAGGTGTCTCAGTGGTAGAGTGCTTGCCTTGCATGCATGAGGCCCTGGGTTCGATTCCTCAGCACCACATAAGCAGAAAAAGCCGGAAGTGGAGCTGTGACTCAAGTGGTAGAGCGCTAGCCTTGAGCTGAAGAGCCAAGGGACAGTGCCCAGGCCCAGAGTTCAGGCCTCACGACCAACAAAAAAAAAAAAAAAAAAAATTTCCAGTGCCCATGAAAGCAATTAAATCAAAGATATTAAAGTGTTTTAAAGTTCTACGATGTGGCAATGTATAGATATTGCCTAACCTATGATTTTTATTCTTTTAAGTATATTTAGTAAAATGTTAAGAATACTAACATAAGAATAGAAAAGACAATTATTTTCAGTGACTCTGAAAGAAGGCAGAACAAAAATAGTATAAAGAATAAAGTTAGAAAAATTCAAATCAGAAAGTAATCACAATAATGTCAATCAATACATCCTCCAATTAAAAATCATGGATTTAAATCTAGAATAAGAGAAACCAGTACAATTCACAAAATATATGACTTAAAAGTTTCAAATCTATGTGGGGGGGAGGATTGGGTGGGGGAGTGGGGGGAGGGTGGGAAGGGATAATAAAAAAGAAAAAAAAAGTTTCAAATCTATAAGAAAAGTGTACCTGAAAAGGGTATTACAGGCTATAAAAGACAGACATGTACAACTTTCTTAGACAAAATGAAAAAGCTGAATAAAATTTAAAACAGTTAAGATCTTTAAAACTCTTAAAGATTTTAATTGCCTTTGACCCTGTTGACATTTGCACTGATGGTGTAAAAGTAAGATTTTAATTGGTGTGTGTGTGTGTGTGTGTGTGTGTGTGTGTGTGTGTGTGTGTGTGTGTGTGTGTGTGTGTGTGTGTGTGTGTGTGTGTGTGTGTGTGTGTGTGTGTGTGTGTGTGTGTGTGTGTGTGTGTGTGTGTGTGTGTGTGTGTGTGTGTGTGTGTGTGTGTGTGTGTACGTACAAAAGTCCTGGGGCTTGAACTCAAGGCTAACACTTTTTCCAATTCCACTTTCAGCTTTTTGGTGGTTAATCAGAACTAAGAGTCTCAAGGACTTTCTTGCTGTTAGGCTTTGAACTGGGATTTTCAGATCTCAGCCATCTGAGTAGCTAATATTACAAGCATAAGACACCAGCACCCAGCTTCACTGATATTTTAAAATAAACTAATACAAATTTTCAAATTCTAATTTTAATGTTGAATATGATAAATATAGGTAGATATAATCTACAGAAACAAAATCTCTTTTGAACAATGTGAAGTCACAAGAACCAAGTCTTTGAAAACCACTGCTTATAGAAATAAAAATCAATAAACTAAGATAGGCACTACTAGCTCATGCCCATTAATCCTAGCTATTCAGGAGGAGACCAAGAAGACTAGTTCATATCCAGCTTGGGCAGAAAAGCCCATAAACTTCATATCCAAAATAACAAGCAAAAAATAGGGCTGGAGTTGGGCAGACAGCCAGTGTAAAATGTTGGTGAAACCCAAGTTCAACCAATGGAAAGTGACGTGTGGTGATTGTAATGTACCTGCCCAGAAAGCACAAGGCTCTGAGTTGTAAACCCTAGTACCACCAAAATATATGTGTATGTATGTATGTATGTATAAAGGTAATATAGTATATTTGATAACTGAAACAGATTTTCAGGCAAAAATACACTCCAGTATAGTACAGCGCAGAAAAGTCAATTCATTAAAAGATAGAACTCATCTATATTCTAACACAGGTAAGAGTAATTCTTCAAAACAAAAATTAAGAAGATTATTAGTAAAAATAAGTCTACCATTGTAATATGTAATTTAATATACTAGTTGATGGATCAAGCAGACAAAGATACCAGGAATGACAGAATTAAAACATATAACTAACAAGCATGGTAAAATATATGCATCTATATGCATATGTATCACGGCAGTACTATAAATCAAAGAATATATTCTTTTAAAATAAAGACTACTTATAAATACTGGCATTATTCTAACCTTAAAACACTTCTCAAAACATGTTAAAAATGGTATAAATGTAGATGTATTTTCTAGTAGCAATGTAATTAAGGTAATTTAGAATGATCTTTAAAAATACCCCAAGAGGAAGGCTAAAGTAAACATACTTGATTTTTTAAATGATTTATTCTTTTATATTCTTATATCTATTTCCATCACTTTAGGAAGATAATTGAGAGCGTGATGGTATGAGAAAAATGAAAAGGATCTGAGTTATTTGGAACAAAAAAGCTAGATAAGGTTAAAAACAAAACAACAACAACAAAAACACTTCATAGATACAAGGGAATAGTCCCAAATTTTCTCTGTAGCAGGAAACAATTTGACTAAATTGGCAGTCTATTTTAAGTGTGATTAAATAGACTACAGGGGCCAGAGAGTGGTCTATAAGACAAGGTGACCACTGCTTTTCCTGAAAAAGCTTTCTATTAAAGGTAAAACTGGTTCTTAGAAATCTCTAATATGCAGCTCCATGACCAACACTCAGATTAGATTATCACTTGAGTTGATTTACAATTCTAGAAACTAGAAAATAATTTTCAGTGGAATTATAAAATTACACTAATATATTTGTGCAATACTTTCATCCACAGTATTTTGAATACATTTTCAAACTGAATTTTTCTAATCCTAAATTAATTTTCCTGTTACCTTACAGGTTTTGAAAATAACATTTCTTTGTGAGCAAAAATTATTCTAAAATAGGAAAAAAGGTTATAAAGCCAGCTAGGAACTCCCAAGGGAGTTGAAAAAAAATGTAATCCATTAAGACTGAATAAAAATAACATCGTTATCTACCTTTAATATATTCATTTTGCATATGGAAGCCATCTTTGGTAAAATAATTAAAAATAAAAAATATTTTCTTATTAAATAAATGAGCATGATATAAACAAAACATGCAATTTGAGTCATTTTAATACTCTTCTCCATGTCTGAGTGATTGCAATTTGTATATGCAGTTTAGATAAGGTACACTAGGATCATTTCCTTTTAACTATATTCTGAAATTCAGTTAACTACTAATAATTAATAAAAATCATCCTACATGTAAAATACTTATGAAGTTAAAAGAACAATTAAAGCTTTCACAGAAAAAGTCTTATACAATGATGGTAGATTTGAAAAATAAATCATAAAATAATAAGTATTAATATATTTCATAGGGTCTATGGAATTATAATTTTTGAAATTTTCATTTTATATATAATTAACAGAGACAACTGTTAATTTCTTTAAAAAAACATAGACTTTATTTAATGGAAAACAACAGCAAAGTAGTAGAAAACATTATAGTTTCTTATAAGGATTAAAACACTAGTCACATTATTCCCCTAAGCTTGTTTCTCATTCGTTCTAGGTACATTCCTAGTGACTATGAAAACTATCATGTTTACTTTATGGTAAGTTTCCTCCATTGTATGTTTAAATCTAAACAAAAGTTAGTTTTTACAGTTGCAGTTTTGACATCTATCTAGTTAAGAGTCAATATGACTGCTTTTAGAGTTGTGAATGACAGCTACAACTCTTTAATTAGCATAATACTGACACAGTTATCTTGAACTCAAGGGCTTCTCAGAATTTCCAATTTGAGAGATCTTTTTAAACTGCTGAAGGATTACTGGGGAAATGAAATAAACTGTGCAGGTTTACAGTAAAAAAGGTCCACAGCTTGTGCTTAGTAGGTTAGTTACTAGCTGGGTTAACTAGTAAACTCTAACTTGCTCAAGAAAAAAAAAGATGGTAACTTGGCATAAGAATACATTTGGGAGCTCATTCATAAGGATTCCCAAGTTTTCAAGAGAAAAGTCTAAAAAACTCACAACATTCTTTGGAATATAACATAATATACTCATATATTAAATATACCAAGTAACATCTTATATCATATTTTTATAGACCAGAACAAAAAAGATGTATGCAATAAAACTTTTAGGAAAAAAAGTGAGAAACACTGAAAACTAAAAATATCTATCCATTAATATATCATATTAGGAATGATCAAAGACTATATATCAGATGGATATATTTAGTTTTAAAAATTCCTGTGTTCTGCGAAAGCATAGACCATTTGTTCTATTATTTACAAATAATTCTTCATATAGTACTGAAAAATATAAAATTTCAATTACTCTACCAGAGCTCGTGGTGGTGGTTGTCCACTCATCTTTCCTTTATTTTAATCTAAATATAAGCAATTAATAAAGATACATAATTGCTCTGTATATTTTTATCTTCTCATAAATCTAGGAAAGAAATGTAGAAATTTGACTTGATTGTAGCTTATTTATTCAATAATTCCAAAACATTCTAGTGATAATAGATATAAAGTAATAGCATTTTCAAGTATAACAGGTGAAGACTATATACATAAGGAACATTTAAAGTGTTGTACATACACTATTAGTAGGAGAATGGTATCCATAAAGTTGAAGACGCTGACATAGAGCACAAAGGGCCAAATGAAGTGTCACATTTCAGAATGAACCCAAGTATAGCAAAAGAAAAAAGAAAAAGGCGACAAAATAATCAATTAGGAAGGGCAAATCATTATGCTACATTCTATATATAGAGCACGCACATGATACAAGTGGGGTAAATGTTAAAGATGAGTAGCAAAGGTTTTAAGACTAATGTAATTAAACGGTAAATGAGCTTGTGCTCATTTCAAACATCTTCATTGTAACCTAGAAGCACTATTGCACTGAATAAAACATGTTCCTTTTACATATGCACTTTTATTTAGACAAGTTTCAGAAATTTTACATGGGATGGGAAAACTCTAGATGTAGCAGCATGAAAGTGGAAATGGTATGAGAGATCTGCTCTGGAATCCTGCTCTGCTTCTATCAATGCTATGACACTAAACAAATTAATTAACTCAAGATGGTTTCTCTTCCATAAAACAGGTACAGAACTTACCTGTGAAAACTATAACGAGGACTAAATGGGAATAACAATTATTATGGATGTAGCACAGAGTTTAGCATGTCAGTGTCTTACTGAGGGCTCTATTCATTTCATTCCTTCTGCAGCAGTTTTATGTTTTAATATAAAAAGATTTTAAAATTTAGTTTGGGTTTAATTTTATTTGGGTATGTTAAATTTCAGTTTAAAGTAACTGGTTATGTGGTTCTATGCAGTCTTTCATTAGCTACTCTTAGGAGTTTATATGTTTCATATACTGTTTAATAGCGATATATTTTAATTCATTTAATCCCCATAAAAAATCAGTGTGGTCATTATTTCTATTACCCCCAACTATAAAAATAACAGAGGCAAAGGGGTAAAGAATCTTGTTCAAGATCACATAAGCAATGAGTGGCAGAAGCAGAGGTAATACTAATATAATATATATATATAAATATATATATTCATTCTGGATTTAAGTCTCTGGTTACAATGTCTCTTTGATGCAAACCATATTTTTAAAAAGCTAAGTTTTAGACCTTTAAAAATCAAGAAAAATGTTTTAATAATATATACAAGGTCAGGAGTGTTGGTGCATGCCTGTAGTCCTAGTTATTTGGGAGTCAGAGGTAGGTGAATTACAGTCCAAGGCCAATGTGGACAAAAGCATAAGCCTCAAAAGCAAAAGGACTGGGGCATAGCTAAGGCATAGCTTGCTAGGCAAGCACAAGGCTAGATTCTCAATCCCCAGTACAGAAAAAAAAGAAGAAAGAAAAGAAGATTTGGAATTGTATTTTCATTTCTATCACCTTGACAAACACAACACTACATTCAAAAGGATCCTCTACAAAGTAACTAAAAGAAAATTATATATTGGGCACAGTGGTACATGTCTATAATCCCAGCTGTTTGGGAGGTAGAGGTAGGAAGATCATATTCTGAGGCTGGCCTGAGAAAAAGTGTGAGACACTATTTGAACTGCAAACTAAGCATGGGAGCATGGTTACAGTAGTAGGGTAATGACCTAGCAATCCCTAGTACTCAAAAAGTCAGTTCAGATTAGCATTATTGAAATTAAGTTACAATTATCATCACGAATATGAAGCATAGTAATGAGTATTTATAGACAGCTATATTACCAAATAATGATGTTAATCAGAGGCTAAACTAAGTACTATACCTGAATTGTTTTAAAAATGAATCTGGTAGTTAAATTATATAAATGAGATTTTAAGAGTATTATTTAAATTATATAAGACAAACACTTCTGAAAAGACCAATGTCTTTAGTGCTTACTGCAGTCCTTACTTTAGTGCTTATTTTACTTACATGCTAGTTTGATCTGTTCTTTAACTAAGTCTTCATCCTGATATATTTACTAGGGAAGGCTTCATTCAACTATATGCATATAAAACAATATAACCCAGGGCAAGCCGGTATATACATTTCATAATTCCAACAGATTAGTTAGTGCCCTAACTAATCCAAGTTAAGATTTTATTTTAGATCACTATTATAAAATATTTATGTTAAATTCTCTTGATTTCAGTGCAGCTCAGAACCGAGTTTTGCACTAATATTTTCCTATTATGTATTAGTGCTTTTCTCTTTCCTCTCCACCTTTGTTACCAGGTATATATACTTGAGTAATAAATGTTAGTGATGAAAATCATATTATATTTTTATTTGAAGATCCACAAATCCTCTCTGAAATACTACAAACAAATAAAACAATTAAATTCCTTCCTGTCCATTGAAATACTACTTTGTTACTAACAGATTTATTATCATAATTCAAACTCCTTAAATATTTTATTAACAACTTGCCAATAGTATGATTGGTAAAAATAATCTACCAAAATTAGAATAACTTTATTCTTTCAGTGTATTATACATAAGAAATAAAATTTAATTAATTTAATCTTCTTTAATACACTTGATGGGGTTATTGCTATAGGATTTATTAATTACTATTTGAGAGACCTGATTTAGGTTACTACTAATATCCCTTTTACTGCTTTACTAACATTACAATTAGCTATTTAATTTTTAAAGACCGTCTTCAACATTTTTCAATAGTATATTAGTGAAGGTTTATCAACTATTGATAATAATGCCACAGCCAATACCTATGAAGTAATATGTGTTTAAATATATTGGGATTGAATATGGTACCCATCTGCTATAGCAGTTCAAGGTATTAAAAAACTAATACATAGAACTAAGAAATATATATAGTAATAGAAATAGGTAATAATTTTAACTTAATGTAGACTAGTAAAGTTACTGCACAGAACCATTTATTGCAAATTAATTAACAATTAATTGCATACCAACAAAATTCACTATTTCTAGTGTCTAAGTAGTAGTGAAGAAATATGCACAATGGCTAAAGTGCAGGTTTTGGAAATAGTTATAAATTCAAATCTTGTTTAATACCTATATAATAAAGGTGATGTACAGTGGGGTTACAGTTATTACCTAAGTAAAGAGCAAATTTCTTTTTGGGCAATGTCACCCCTTCCCTCGCTCTCTCCCAGTGAAGATAGCTTTTTAAATGATCAGTTTTTCAGATTTCATTATGGACAATAAGAGAATAGTTGGACAGATTAAATGAAGTAAATGCATGCAAAGTACTTAGCATATGCCTGATAATCAGGTCTCTACATCTGCTTGTTATTTGTACTAAGTGAACTGGCCTATATATAGGATATTTGTGATAACAGAAACCTGTTAGGAAGATTGAAGGAAATGTCCTTTAATTCTAACTTTAGGATAGACAATAATATTATGCATAATATAAAAATAATTTATAGTAATTGTTTCTAGTAATAGAAAACATTTTTCTTTTTATTTGCTTCAACATTCATATTGTTTACTTATCATTAAATTCATTCACATTATAATTAAATCTTTGCAATTCACCTTTAAATTTTTACATGCATAATGATCTGTATTAATCCACTATATAATATACCCTTCAAATCTCACAGATAACAACAATACAGATGAAAAATGATTTAATGACCATGACTATGGGTACAGATGCTTAATATCAATATTTGAAGCAAATATTGATATTGATGTATATAAATACTGAAGCAATTTTTCTACCTAAGTGCATAAGAAAGTTTTCAAGAAAGAAACAGGCTCCAAAGTATTAGTTTACTGGTTTTCAACATGAGTAAACTTTCACCTGAAAAATCACTGGAAATTATGTAAAGTATGTCTTACCAGCATAGCACGTTTTTCTTCATCTCCTTTAGTTTCTCTCTTTTCATTTTTTTTCCTGAATATCTCCTGAAGCTGAAAGAAAAAAATTAAGAATCAAAATTCATCAAAGGTTTTGAGGCATCTACTTACCACTCTGTGCTAAGTAGACCCTAAGAAACAATGAAAATAAGTTCATTAGCCAAGTTCTTTTAAACTACTCTGCTTTATATGTGTGTGTATGTATGATTTTAATATTTTCCTATGTAAAGAAAATTATATTATTTGGTACTGAAAAACACTGTTAAGTTAAATGTGCTTAATGTTAGTTATATTTTCTCACCCAGACACAGAGATATGCAGTCTGAAATATACACAGAAAAAAAAAATGAAGTCTACTAGGATATAAACGATATTGGAATAGTACTCAACAACTCTGGGTTGGAGTCTAGCTTCTGACACATATTAATTTTATTACTTAGAGCACTCAACATTCATGGAGCTCCAGTATGCTCTTATGTGAAAACAGTAGGTAACATCATGACTAGCCTCTGTAATGTCTTTCAGGTGACTGAGAATAGGCTCTCTAGGCATAATTTCTTGGGAAAGTTACTTTAAATACCTAAGGCTTGTTTTCCATATCTATAACACAGAGAAAATTCCTTACTTTATAGAATTTTGTTTCAAATAAATGTTACAAGTAATTGATTACTTACTAATTTTTCCATAGAAGCTTCTCAGTAAATGTTAACTAATATTATTATAAATGGTATTATTTCATCTTTAAAATTCTGTAACTTAAAGAAGTGGAATCCTGTTTCATCAGAGTTCATTGTTCTGGTCTGCATAATCTGAACAACAATCTCAGTTTTATTTCACCTTTGATAATTGTTGAAAATAAAAAATATTGCTTGATAAAATTTTAGATTTTAAATAACTTAGTCCAACTTTGTCTCCTGCTCTTAGGAGTTCTTTGCAAGCAAGCAATCATATATCAAATATGAGGCAACTAAAAAGATCAATTACAACTTTAAAGAAAAGCAAGTTTTTGTAATATTAAAGTAGAATAAATAATCTAAAGAATAAATTAACATTCATTTTTATTTAAGAACAAAAGCAGAATCGATACAAAAACAGATCACCGAAATGGTGGTAGAAAGGATAAACCAATGTAAAAGCAATTCTCACTAGACACTACGTTGGAAATGAACTTTACAACTTTGGGGGGGGGAGGGGAAGTGGTGAGGGAGGAAAAAATGAGGGAGGGGTAACACTGTATGGAAAGAAACATATTTATTACCTTATTTATGTAACTGTAACCCCTCTGTACATCATCTTTACAATAAAATAAAATAAAATAAAGAGGAAAACACAAGTAAGAAGAAAGAAAAATTCTGAGAGGTAGGACAAGTGAGCACAACTGAAGACGTGACATTGTCAGACCAGGACCGATGCTGCACCACCAGTAAGATCAGAAATACCAAGGGATAAACACCTAAAAGCTGTCAGCTGTTAGTCACTAAGACAACGGAAGAAAAAAGGAAAGAGGAAGACATGAGACTTACTATGATAAGAAAAGAAAGATCCTATGGCAAAGAGCTATGGCGAGAGGTGGCTGATACGATGGAGAGTGAATATTAACTGGGAAATTAGAATCTCCTTTATCCATCCAGTAAAACATACCTGACACATTCAAACTTCCCAGTAGAATATAATAATTCATATCTTCACAATCTAAATATTATTCTAAAGATATGCTTGTTTATTAAATTAAGATAAAAATCTAATTTTTTTCACTTTCTCTCAACAGCAGTACTCCAAATAATTCAAAAGCATAAAAATATAAGGTAATACTTAATGATTGAGAAAATGCTTATAATATACATACCACTAAAAACTCCTTCTTGTCCACCATCTCATTGCCATCAGTGTCAAACATGTTGAAAGCTATCCTAAAACCCGCATGTGGCTCTGCCATAAAAAAGAAAAAATGTTCAATCACAAAATCTCTATTAGTTGTAAAGTTATACATATGCTATATAGATGCACTTTTTTGTACGTTTTTGTTGTAAAAATGTTGTACAGAGGAGTTACAGTCCTATTGAGGATGATTGCCTCCTCCTTTGTTTTCCCCCACCATCCCTTCCCTCCCACCTCTACAACTACCCTCCCCCCCACACCGAAGTTGTGAAGTTCGTTTTCAACACAGTGTTATGTACATCTCATTGTTACAATGGGTCAACCTGTATCCTTTTTTAAGCATTTTGGTTTTTTCCCTTACCTTCCCAATTAGAGAATTGTATATACAAGAAGCAGGGCAAGGACATCAAATACAGTGAAAACAGGGGTAATATTGTGGGGGAGAAATATACAAAGCAACAAAAAAAATCACATGGTACATTATAAATGTTAGAAACAATAGCTAGAAAGAAAAAAAGATATTGTGTCCCTATCTTAGGGTTCATTTCGCTTAACATAATCTTATATGGTCATATGTACATAGCTTTTGGCCTTTTCTGCTTATCCTACACATGTACTAGTCATTGCAAATAAGGGAAACCATGGGACCTATATTTCTTTGGGCCTGGCTTACTTCACTTAATATAATTTTTTCCAAGTCTTTCCATTTCCTAACAAATGAGGCAATGTCATTCTTTCTGATGGAGACATAGAATTCCATTGTATATACATACCACATCTTCTTGATTCATTCATCTACTGAGTGGCATCTAGGTTAGTTCCATATCTTAGCTATGGTAAATAATGCTGCGATAAACATAGTTGTGCTGGTAGCTTTGGTATGGCCTTGTTTGTGATTTTTTGGGTAAATGCCTAAAAGTGGAATTGCTGGGTCATAGGGGAGCTCTATACAAAGAAACAACTGCCTAATAAATAAGTGGGCTATGTAATTGTAACCCCTCTGTACAGTATTTCCACAATAAAAAAATAAAAAAAGGAAGAAATGATGCTTTAAAAATAAATAAATAAATAAATAAATAAGCGGGCTAAAGACTTAAAGAAAAACTTCTCTGAAGTGGAAATAAGAACGGCCAATAGACACATGAAGAAATGCTCAACTTCTTTATCGGTAAAAGAAATGCAAATCAAAACAATATTGAGATTCCACCTCACCCCAATTAGAATGGCTATAATCAAGAACTCTAATAACAACAGATGCTGGAGGGGATGTGGCCAGAAAGGAACCCTACTGTATTGCTGATGGGAGTGTAAATTTGTTCAACCACTTTGGCAAGCAGTATAGACTCCACAAGAAATATTTTTAAACCAAGAAATTAAAAGTAGTGTATTACTATTAATTAAGTGTAATGAAAGCTGCATAGGAGTACACCTATGTCTGCTTCATATGTTAACAGACTTAATAACAGAACTGACAAGATACATTTAAAGAACTTATGTGATACTTATTGCAGCGTATTAAAAGAGACACTTGATTGCTTTTTCTCTAAAAGTAAATATCCAGCTAGCCCTTGTCTGTAATCTTAGCCGTTCAGGAAGCTGAGCTCTAAGGATCACATTTTAAAGCCAGCTGGGGCAGGAAAGTCCATGAGAGTCTTTATCTCCAATTAACTACCAGAAAGCTGGAAATGAAGCTGTCGAGTCCTATCCTTGAGCACAAAAGCTCAGGGATAGCACCCAGGCCCTAAGTTTAAGCCTCAGGAATGGCACACAAAATAAAGAAACATCCAAAGTTTACTTGCTAAAAAAGGAAACTATCATTATATTTGAAAGCTTTTCAATAAATGCAACTACTTGAAGTTGCAAAAAAATAAAAATATGACATGGTGAGCCAGTTTCAATTCTTCAGAAAAATTACAACTGAAATGCCCTATAGGAATAGAGCATAGATTGGGGTTTAAACTTCTAGAGGCTTAAAAGGGAATGTCAAGGTGGACTGAATAATTTCCAATTAATAATAATAATTTCCAATGCCTAGAAAAAGCAAGTAACAAGCGCTTTTCTGAGACAGTCTTTCACTTACTCTGAACTCATTTAACCAAACCTTACAATGAGCTTGCTCTTTCCACTTTTCATTTGCAGAGCATAAAGAAGAAAACGTGAACAAAAAAATGCCCTCCTCCTTCAAAGAAGAGCTCAGTAGATACACCTTTATCTGAAGATGTGACTTTTCTTTTCTGATGCCTAGCAAAATGCTTTACAGGGGACTCCACACTAGCCATCCCCAGACGCACTTGCTGATGTGAAATCCTCTTGGCAAAAAAGAAGCATATAGCCCCACTCTGTTAACCAGTCATGGTGTCTCTTAAACAAACAGAACCACACTCTTATGGTAGCTCATTTCTTGAATGTGTTTTTAGGAATTTAGGCTTATTTTTGTTACCATTCACCAAGAAGGGGAAAAATTACACTATGATAAGTTTTTAAGATTTTAAAAAGCTCTTGTAAAAAAAATACAGACTTTTGTAAGCATTGTATAAAGTGAAAAGAAAAGGAATCAAAGGTAGAGAGGAAAAACACAGACAGCCATCACAGATTATGTAGTCTCACATGGTTTTTTGAATTCTATTCTAAACACCACAGATTTTTCTGTCTCTACCTAGAATTTTCTTGGAAACCTCAAAGGAAGTTTCACAGCACTGAAAGATCCTACCTACCCTTTCTGAAGTAAGAAAACAAAACTGCTTGTTCATGTACCCTTCAATTACTCCCTCTCCCATCTCTACTAATGGCTTTCCTAACCAGCAATGTTCCTATTTTTATTAACTCTGCTTGTTCAGGTCTTCACAACTTATAATTTTACATCGAAAGCTATTGTAGCTGACAGAATGACTTTCCTTTACATCCTTGAGATACTTCCGGACACGAACACTAATTCCACATTAGCATACTTCATCAATTGGACTTGTAATCTGACTTCTACATGCTATCAACACAGGTATCACCCAATGCACAATTTTTACTACTCAGCAGTAATATTTTATTCTCATTGTGTTTTTAGAAGAAAAAGAATAAAAGAAAAAGAACAAAAAAATAAAAACAAGATAAGTGTGTGTGTGTGTGTGTGTGTGTGTGTGTGCGCGTGTGTGCGTGCATGCGCGCGCGCCAGTCCTAGGGCCTGAACCTAGGGCCTGAGCACTATCCCTGAGCTTCTTTTTGTTCAAGGCTAGTGCTCTACCACTGAGTGACAGCTCTACTTTTGGCCTTTTCTGAGTAGTTTATTAGTGATAAAAGTCTCATGGACTTTTCTGTCCAGGTTGGCTTCGAGCTGGGATCCTCAGATCTCAGCCTCTTGAGTAGCTAAGATTACAGGTGTGAGTCCACCGGTACAAAATAATTTTTGAAACATACATGTGTGCATATTCCCTTTTCTCCTCTACAAAACTTCCTACAACAAAACTGAAGATAACACCATTAAGAATGGCATAGAGTGAATTTTCTAATCATAGAAGTACTAGGTATTTTAAAACTACTTCTACTGAGAGAATTTTATTGATGCTTGTTTGAATACATGTTCTAGATGTATTCCCCACATTGGAGATTCCAAGAGTAATATTCCTTCATTTCCTTCTTTATTCACCAACTGTTTTCTGAGAGGGTTCATTGGTGCTGATACAAAAGGAGAAAAAATGTAACATTTTGCTAACACAGATCTTACAACTCAATGTAACACTATGCAAAACCAATAATACATTTAAATAAATTGTGTTATGATCACCAACTGTTTTCTGAGAGGGTTCATTGGTGCTGATACAAAAGGAGAAAAAATGTAACATTTTGCTAACACAGATCTTACAACTCAATGTAACACTATGCAAAACCAATAATACATTTAAATAAATTGTGTTATGAAGAAAATAAAACATTGAAAATGGACTAGAGTCACGAGGAAGGGAACTGTTTGAGAGGATGATCAAGTAAAGATTTCTTTTTTTTTTTTTTGGATCGTCGTGGGGCCTGAACTCTGGGCCAGGGCGCTGTCCCTCAGCTCTTCAGCTCAAGGCTAGCACTCTACCACTTGAGCCACAGTGCCACTTCCAGCTTTTTTGTTTCTGCTTATGTGGTGCTGAGGAATTGAACCCAGGGCCTCAAGCATTCAAGGCAAGTGCTCTACCACTGAGCCACTTTCCAGCCCCTCAAGTAAAGATTTCTAAGTTTCCATGTTTTTCAAGAAACCTGAATGTTTATTCTCACAAGAATCTTGAGTAAGGCAACTGAAGGCACAAATAACAAATCCCTGAGGTGGAAATTCAAGAAATGGAAAGGCCAGATGGCTGGAGCACAACAAATACGGCAGACAATTCCTCCATTAAATGCAAAGAAACTGAACTGAAAGCTTTAGTAAATTCTTCACCTACTTTCTAAGAAATGCTACATATGAGAGAAAGAGAAGAGCAAAAGTACTCTACGAGTGAGAAGATGGGCATTCTGACAGTCACCAGCTAGGGAGTCAAGCCTCATTCTCTCACAGTAGCCTTGTAGAAAATCTGATGCAAATGAGTTTACTGGGAACTTTACAAATTATGTATATCTTGACCTTTGGAGTTTCATGTAAATTGAAACTGAAAAGGTTGATAGATAATCCAACATCTTATTATGAACACCTATTACCATACCATAAATAAAAGTATTTATGTGATAGTGATAAATTTAACATTTTATATAGCATTAGGACATGAATTTTACAGAACAGTATACATACTTCCAAAGTGATTTTTCAACAGTAAGAAAAGCTAAGAAAGATCTCTTTGCCAAGATTAAGATTTAAAAAAAAATAAAAAGTACATCTAGAAATAAGATTTAATGAGTATACTTACTTGTTAAAATACATAAAAGAAAAAGATATTCTGTGTAAGAAATCACACCTAGAAGAAAAATAATACCAATTATAAACTACTATTCTATACCAATTATAAAATATTACTCTATCTTCATATATGTAATAGTAAAATATTCTGTTTGTTAGATGCTGTAATGAGTTTTAGCTTTAAAGCAGATGCTAAATAGTTTTAAATGAGACTACATAATTATAAAATCATTACAAAAGCAGCAATAATTTTAATTGTTCCACATACCACTACAGAATCAACATAAAGCACCAATTAATGTTCTCAAGTATATTGGCAAAGTAGAAAAATTGTAGTGCTTACTTAAGAGTTGTAACTTTTAAATTTGTTAATTGTTAAATCGAACATAAAAAGATCAGAAATGGTTAATACTGTAAGATCTTAATTGCTTTTTAGTAACAAAACATTTACACATTCCATTTTCAATATGTGATTTTTGTATTGCATTAAAAATAAAGCTTTTGGAAGTGATGCTGTGGCTCAAGTGGTAGAGCACTAGCCTTGAGCTGAAGAGCTGAGGGATAGCACCCAGGCCCAGAAATCAAGCCTCACAACAGACAATAAGTAGATAAGTAAATAAGTAAGTAAATAAAAAATAAATAAATAGAACTTTAGTGGGACACCGGTGGCTCACAACTATAATCCTAGCTACTCAGGAGACTGAGATCTGAGGATCCTGGTTCTAAGCCAGACCAGGTAGGAAAGCCTATGAGATTCTTATCTCTAATAAACCATCAAAAAGACCAGAAGTGTAACTATGATCCAAGTGGTAAAGTGCAAGCCTTTAGTAAAAAAGCTCACGAACAACGCTTAGACCCTGAATTCAAGCCCCATGACTGGTAGAAAAACAACAATAACAAAAATAAAGAAAACAACTTTATAGTTACAAATTTTTTTACTGTCAAAATATATATCTTGTTTCTTTTTCTTTTGGACCATAGTACTTCAAACAAAAATTAATGGCTTAATACCACCTAGGTAGAGAAATTTAAAATCAGGAATAAGACTACAATATTTGTGTATAGAATAGTTTTTATGTTCAGTAAAAGAGTATGAAAGAACCTTCAATAATCAAATGTGGACTCTATATCTGTATTTTATGTGATATTCTTTGAGGCTACCATCTTTGTCACAGAACAAAGAGAAGAGTCACTGTCAGGCAGTTTGAAATACCCAGGAGGCTTTGTTTATACTATTCTAGTGTGACCTATAGACAGATAGTTCTGGTTGACTGCTATGGATGTTATGGGAGAAAGGTTCTGAAATGGTCAATGTATATAAAGATACAATACTCAGAGTTCAAAGAGATCCCTCAAAAAAAAAAAAAAGAAAGAATAAATGCAAGAGGAAAAAGGGGATTGGGTAAAAGACTTGCTAACTTACTTGGAACAGTACAAAAGAGTTACAAGTTGGCATAAAGAACTCCAAGAACTACTGCACAACTTTCATTTGATAGTTAATTCAAGATTTCCCTCATAGAGGAATATGTAACAATGAAAGTCCTGCTGATAACTATGCAGGCACTTTGCTTAGGGTTACTGAGGTGGCTTAATTCATAGAAAGGAAGAACAAACAGTTAATGTAATTTAATAAAAATGGTTAAGGAAAATGAAAAATATTGCTGAAAATGGATTGTTGATTTGTATCATTTTCAGAGATAAAAAATGGAAGATAACCCTTCAATTTATTTAGAATACCCAATATCAAATAATAAAAACAAATGCTAAGCATAGAGTACAATCATAAGAACAGCAAAAAAATTTTTTTAAAAAGATATCAACTAAAATCTAGCACTTGGGAAGCTGAAACAGGAGGACTGCAAATTCAAGAAAGTCTGGGCTATATTTTTTTTGAAAAATTCAATGAAAAATAGTAAAGGATATGCCTCCTTAAAAGCACTGCATTTTGATATTTCTGTATCATTATCACCATTCATATCTAGCATTAAAGTTCACTATGTAATACCCATTTTCATAAATGTTGCATGTCAGTTTTTAACTATGACTTTTCTTACTAGTACTTTAAGCTCATAAATTTTATTTTAAAATTAATCTACAACAACTTTAAAGCTTTAGTTTTAATTTTCCCTGCCACCTAATTTTTATTAACTGTTTTTTTTTTGGGGGGGGTCCAGTTCTGGGGCCTGAACTCTGGGCCTGGGCGCTGTCCCTTAGCTCTTCAGCTCAAGGCTAGTGCTCTACCACTTGAGCCACAGCACCACTTCCGGCTTTTTTCTTTTTGCTTATGTGGTGCTCAGGAATCGAACCCAGGGCCTCTGGCATGCAAGGCAAGCGCTCTACCACTGAGCCACCTTCCCAGCCCTATTAATTGTTTTTAAATCAAGTATTTCCATGTTATTCTACCTCACTTAACCTAAGTTTGAAAATGTTCTGGGATCATGATTTGAAAATCTTGACATTATGTATCAATATGATATAGATACAAATTATTCTACAGAATAGCCACTGGCCAAGTGTAGTTATTTAAATTTAAATTAATTGATATAAAAAATGCAGTTCTTGAGTTACACTAGCCATCTCTGAAGTGCCCACTACCACAATAAAGCTAGTGGTTAGCAATGAGGCAACAGAGAAACTTAACATTTCCATCCCTGCAGACAGGGAATGTTAAGTGCATTCTTTTCCATGGAAAAATGCAAATGCATGTAAAACATGGGGATCAGCCTAAACTCAGGGCTTCTAGATTCAACTTCTTCTTTGACTGAAAAGAACATTCTTCTCCCATGTATTCATTGTTCTAGGATGATATTTAATCCAATTTGTATTTTCCCATGACATGCATTAAGGAAAGTTTTTGAAATTTATCATACTTATCTATTTCTTTAGAGTTTCAAATATTCCTGATTCTTCCATCTCACTCTAAAATCACAATAGTGGTAGAGATTGAATTCAAGGCTTTATACACACTTGCTAGGCAAGTACAGTACCAATTAAGTACTTTTGCTTTTAGTTTATTTTTACCCAGGCTGGCCTCAAATCATAATCCTTCTGATTACTGCCTCCTGGGTGATATTCTAGGTGTGAGCCACCACACCTGGCCTCTGAATGATAATCATTAAGACAGATTCCAGAAAAATATTTCTAAAAGACTTTTCTGTTCTGAGAAGAGGTTTTCTAGTCCAGAATGGCCTGAAATTCATGGTTCTTCTGCCTCAGTCTCATGAGTAATTGAGATTATAGGCATATTCCACCATGTCTAACTCTTTATGAGTGTTTAAAGGGTCTATATTCCTTAAAGACTCAAAGCTCTAGTTAGAAAATGTAAAAAAGATAAGGGATCTCTTTTCTTTCAGATTCCATTTGAACCAGTTGGAAGCAATGTGAATTTGTAATTCTATTTACTCAGTTTAGAAATTATAGCTGTGCCTTTAAGTATTTGTTTCATGCTAGAGTAATTATAATATTTTCAAACCAGTACTTGAGATATATAAAAAAGGAAAATATGACTGTTTATATAATTTCTTCATTATTTAAATTTTACATATTGCTATATTTGAAAATATAAGCAAGTACATTTCTAAGAAATTTTACTTTTTAAGAATGAAGATTTTTTTGTATAAATATGTACAGAAAATATATTGTGAAAGAAAACTAAAAGCCTATAATTTGATTGCAAGTGAATGTACGAATTAATAAACTTAGATACATGGATTAACAGTACCAGAGTTAAGCTGAAATAGGTGGACTTTGCAGTTGTTGTCTATAGAATGTGTTCAAATTTGGCTACTAAACTACAGTCAGTATTTCTTCATATTGACTAAATTTAAGACTGTCTATACTTTCGTAGAAGCAAAAGAAAGAAAAAGAAATAGTTGAAGACCGAGTATTTTGGAAAAATGATTTTTATGGGTATATATAATCTATGCTTTTTAATACAGTTGAAAATGTTTTTAAAAAGTTTATAGTCCGTTTTTTAAAAAATCTTTCTTGCTGTTGTTTTTAATGTACTTATCATGTACTATGTGATTTTTTTTGTTTCTTTTTGTATGTTCTTCCCCCAGGTATAACTCCTGTTTTCACTGTATTTGATTCCATTGCCCTGCATCCTGTATATACATTTTTTCTAATTTGGTGGTGGTGGAGGGTAACAAAATGCTAAAATAAAGATATAGAATGACCCATTGTAACAACGAGATGTACAAGACACTATGTTGAAAACAAACTTTACAACTAAGGGATAGTAGGGGAAAAACAAAGGAGGGAGTAAAAATGCTCAATAGGAAATGGACTCATTACCTTGTTCATGTAACTGTAACCCCTCTGTATAGTATCTTTAGAAACACTACATTAAAAAAATGAAATATTGGGCTGGGAAGGTGGCTCAGTGGTAGAGTGCTTGCCTTGAATGCATGAGGCCCTAGGTTCGATTCCTGAGCTCCATATAAATGGCAAAAGCCAGAAGTGGCTCTGTGGCTAAAGTGGTAGAGTGCCAGCCTCGAGCTGAAGAGCTCAGGGACGTCACCCAGGGCCAGAGATCAAGATCCACAACTGACAAAAAAAAAAAAAGAAAAAAAGAAAAAGAAAGAAAAAAAAGAAATATATATACACATATACATACGCACACACACATACAAGTAACATAAAACCGGAGTTGGAGGCCTGACTCAGTACAGCACTAGCCAATGAACAAAAGCATCAGGTACCAAGTTGAAGTGCCAGTCACATTGCTACCTGGAAATGCTCATAACTCCTCTCACAACCATTTTTTATTCTAGTTTATTTTCTCTGTGCATACATACATAAAATATAATTACATTAGATATGGAAAGAACATGAGTATATGAATAAAATGCATAGGTACTCATGTTAGCTTACCTCTTTCTCTAAGATTTCGGAATAGTTTTGATGACCCCTTCCAAACTGGTGGTGTTTCTGAAAGCATTTGATTCAATTCCTGTAACAGGAAGCATCATAATACCAATCAGTAGGCAGTCATTTTTTAACATTAATTATAAAAATTAAATGTCCACCCCAGAAAAAATTATTCATTTCAAGGACCTACAATGTATATTACCTGTCCTATTCTCTGGCTGTGGCTCATGCAACCACAATACCCAATATCAGTCCACAATGAAAATACAATATATGAGAAATACGCAACATTAAGTTTGATTAGACCTAAGATATCAGATAACTTTAATAACTGGAAAGAATAAGACAACCAAATTAAGACAAAATATGAATTTTATATTCTGGAGCCAGTTACAAAGGGATAGTTTTAGAAAAGCTATATGGATTTTTAAAATCAAGGTCAGAGGTGATCATCTGGCTCCACACTCTTCTTTGTTGCACTGTAAGATTGGGGGGGGGGTCAGTAAAAAAATAATTTTTTTAAAGGAATATGATAGGTCTGGGAAGGTGGCTCAGTGGTAGAGTGCTTGCCTTGCATCCATGAGGCCCTGGGTTCGATTCCTCAGCACCACATAAGCAGAAAAAGCGAGGAGTAGCACTGTGGCTTAAGTGGTAGAGTGCTAGCCTTGAGCTGAAGAGCTGAGGGACAGCGCCCAGGCCCAGAGTTCAGACCCCACAACAACAAAAGGAATATGATAAAAGGACATATAGAGAATTTTAATGGTGATTCAAAGAATTTTGACATCTGATAAAGTTGGAGAACAGTAATCTACTGAATTGTAGTTACCAGTTTAAATTTGTCTCCTAATCTTAAAATTTCATCTTTAAAAATCAAAGTATCACTGATGCAGGGAAATTTTTGGAAAAATTAAGCATTTGAATCATTACTCATACTCACATATTAATATTATAATATTAATGTCTTAAGTTCATTTTGCATTTTTAAAAATTTATTGTAGCTCAGAGCTAAAACTGGGCTACTTAATTATGAAGAAATTTGTTTAAGAGATTTTGAAAAACAACTTAAAATATTTTGAAATTTAAAACTTATCCTCATTAGTGCAATTAAAAATCCAAATGGAGAGACCATGTTTATTTGTTAATCTGATGCTTCTGTTTTGTAGCTCCCAAAAATCTGGTGTCATCTGAGAGCTTGTAGAAATTTAGAATGTCAGTCCCAATTCCAGAACTCATGAACAAAATCTGCATGTCTTGTAAGATCTACAGGTGATTTTTGCACACATCCAAATTTGAGAATACTTCTAATGCCTCCTAAAGCAGTAGTAACTAAAAATCTTTGTGCATTCATATACTACCTTTTCTTAATTGCAATGATGATCTATTCAGAAAAAGTAAGAAAATATCTGGAAGGCCAAAGGCAAGAACAATGTTTTTTAGGTGATTTGTGAACTTCTTGAAGCCCACATGTGGATTCATATAATCATTTCCTTGATGGTGTTATATGTTCATTTCAGGTAAGAGATGTCAAAAGGTGATAGCAAGTGTCTATTTTGATAGCAATGGCATGGAAATTAAGTTTTCAGGTGATAGTAATGACTAGCTGGGAAAATTGCTGTTGAGACAAAAGAAACTCAAATATGTTTGTTAGAGTGAGAGGTGTTAAGAAAAATCATTGAGTATACTTTATATAGTTTAATTTATAGTGCATGTATATATCTTTCTCCATTTGAACCCTCCATGTCTTCTAATATCTATTCTACCTTAAATTTTTAGTTTCAGATTGAAAAGCCACAGCTACCTTTTATTGAAGACTTTCTGTGATTAGCAATAGACTCATACAATAGCTTATTTAATTTTTAAAAAAGACAATCCTTAATACGTATATTTTACTGATAAGCAACTAAGCCAAATTAGATAGACAATTAGTAAATGACAAAGATCTGTGTTTAGTCTAAGCAATTATTTTAGTTTATAATCCCTGTTTCCTGGATAGAACTTAGGTTGACATTGTGACGTTTTCTTTTCTGCTAACACTAATAACTTTTAAAATTTATTAAAATCTTTGTATTTTTCAGTCACACAGGAATCTTACTCTTATTATCTATCTTGGACTCAAATACAGTAATGCACTATAAAAAGAATGTCATTGGTCCCTGTCCAGGGTTCCTGAGAGGGAAACTACACTTGCATTTATTATCCCAAGGAAGTTACTAGGAAGAACACTGAACAGCTCTACTTCTTAAGAGAGAAGAGGGATACTTAGGTTTATATTATACTCATAAATCCAGCTTAATGGAGCTTCTGTTTTAAGCACTTGTGCTGGGAAGATGACACACCCTGATTCTGTGTAGTGAGGACACAGAGCTTCTGTGTCTAAATTTGTATCCTTTATAATAAAACTGTAAATATAACATTTTCCTGAGTTCTACAAGTCATTCTAATAAATTACGAAACCTGATGGGAGACCACTGAATATGTGCTAAGCATTGAAAGTAGGGGAACTTGTTGGGCCCTATTCTTTCATATTAGTGGAGTTTACCCTAACTCTGGGTGATTGCTGGCAGGATTACACTGCAGAATTGCAAGGAGGTACCAAATAAACTGAACTTAATTTAATTTCTTAAAGTTATACATACTATTGGAAGGATGTATACAGAAAAAGAAAAGAAAACGGATAAACAATCCAAAGACAAACCAAACTTCAGCTTTACTTAGCCTTCTTTCATTTTAATTCGCTAGTTAGAAAACTGCAAATATTAAATCATTCTAGGTACTGTTTTATAATATCCCCTTTGTACTTCATATCTCATGGGTACATTTTCCTATGAAATACTCTTCACTTTTGTTTTTATCACTAACACAGTAGTTAACATAAAATTCTGAAATGCTTTTATCCTGCCCATGTAATTGTAGCCCCTCTGTACAGTATGTTCTCAAATAAAATAAAATACAATTAAAAAAAAATTCTGAAATGCTTATATATATATATATATATTTTTTTTTTTTTTTTGGTCCAGTTGTGGGGCCTGAACTCTGGGCCTGGGCGCTGTCCCTCAGCTCTTCAGCTCAAGGCTAGCACTCTACCACTTGAGCCACAGCGCCACTTCCGGCTTTTTTCTTATGTGGTGCTGAGGAATCGAACCCAGGGCCTCAGGCATGCAAGGCAAGCGCTCTACCACTGAGCCACCTTCCCAGCCCCGAAATCAAATGAATTTTTTTTTTTTTTGTCGGTTGTGGGGCTTCAACTCTGGGCCTGGCGCTGTCCCTCAGCTCTTCAGCTCAAGGCAAACGCTCTACCACTTGAGCTACAGCGCCACTTCCTGAAATGCTTATATTTTTAATATAAAATATTTTAGTACAACAATTTATTTTGAAAGATAATTTATCTGAAAGCAAAAAACAAGAAAAAATTTAAATACAGATAATCTACTTTCAAAGCAATGACATAACTCATTATGTAGCCTCTCAATAACTACTGTGGGAGAATCAGAGTGAAAAAAGCAAGTACTTCTCCATGTTATGAGAAAGACAGATCTGACATACATCCTTGGAAACATCTTTTCATTATTATAAAAATTGCCAATCTACTTTTCCTGCAACTTACTGTTTGCTCAACCTTTTAGCCAGAACATATTTATCCATTTCAACTATTACTATGTTTGTCCTTGGTATGCATATTTTATAATTATATTATCTATTTCCTTAATGAATGACATTTATATTGTTTCTATTTATATTGTTTCTATTTATATTGTTTCTATTTATATTGTTACTATTTTTTTTGCTAGTTTAACTAAAGCTTTAAGAAACATGAATAGAATTGCTGGTGCAAAATATGCTGATATTTCTCTAGAAAACATACATACCTGGAAGTAGGATTTCCAATATATATATTTAATTTTATTAACCATGACTAACTTCCCTTCTAAATATGCTAATTTATGTTCTTACTAGTTCCTTGCTAATTACTGACATTATCAGACTTCTTGATGGTGCCAAATAACATATCAAATAATCTAACATCATTGGTTTAATTTGCATGTCCCTAGGTACCAATGAAGTTGAACTTTTCTTTATAGGTATTTATTGGCTATTCTACCAATACTTGCTTCTCCATTTATTTCTTATTGAGCTAATTATCTTTTTATTTGGATTACATGAGTTCTATGTGACAACTGATACTTGTTTTGTTTTTTGGGTTTTTTTGGTGCTGGTCTTCATGCTTGAACTTAAGGTCAGTTGCTGTTCTTGAGCTTTTATGCAAGGTTAGTGCTTTACCATTTGATCCAGAGCTCCATTTCCAGCTTTTTTTGGGTGCTTAATTGGACTTTCCTGTCCAGGCAGGCTTCAAACTGTGATCCTCATAGCTCAGTATTCAGCCCCCTGAGTAGGTAGGATTATAGGTGTGATACCCAGCAACTGACTCAAGATATTCTTTTTATTTTTTAGCCAAGTTGCAAATATATCCTCTCACACATTGTAGACCTTTTAACACTGTTGATAGTTTTTGAGTGCCAATGTTTAAAATATTTGATTTAACAGAATTTGTCAGTAATTTGTATCATGTATATGAGTTCAAGTGTGCATATGTATATGTACACATACATATTTGAAAAGCTTTAACTTACCTGCTTAGAAAGAGACTTCCATGTTTTGGCAACTACAATAAATATAAAATAATTAGATAATAAATAATGCATATGAAATGTATCTATATTCAGTAATAAGCCACTATAACTCAAAATCAAGGATTTATGTCCAAAAGGCGGAGGTTTTTTTAACCTTAAGATTTAAATCCAAAACATAATGATTTTATATTATCTATTTACTTCATAGACCATAAACATTTTCCTTTTTATTTTTTTTGGTCGGTTCTGGACGCTGTCCCTCAGCTCCTCAGCTCAAGGCCAGGGCTCTACCACTTGAGCTACAACACCACTTCTGGTTTTCCAGTGGTTTACTGGAGATAAGAGTCTCACGGACTTTCCTGCCCAGGCTGGCTTTGAACTGTGATTCTCAGATCTCAGCCTCCTGAGTAACTAGGATTACAGGCATGAGCCATGGGCAATGGACCCAATTATCTTTTTTGGTGTTGTTATTGTTGTACTGGAGTTTTGCATGTGTTAGCAGGCATGCTAACACTTGTAAGATGCCTCCAATTCATTTTGCCTTAGGTTTATTTTTCAGAGTTTTTTTTGCCTGGAGCCAGCTGCAGACCATCTACCGCCTACCTATGCCTTCAGTGTAGCTGGCATTATAGACACCATTGTTGAGATGAGGTCTTGCTAAATTTGTGTCAGGCTGGCCTTGAATCTTGATACTCTTGATCTTTACATATTGAACACCTAGATTACAGGTGTGAGCTACCACTTAGTCCATAATCATATTATGTTATGGCTTTCTGGATTTATAATATTTTTTTCAAATTAAACATCTTCAAGGATTAAAAGTACAAATTCTGATGTTTATAAAATATTAATCCTTTAGGATATATTAATATCCCTGAAAATAATTCATAGCTGAGGTCTGTCTAGAATGAAGAAAGATAAAACCAAGAATGAAGAAGAATAAGAGGAAAAGAGATAACAGGGAGAGCTGGCAAAGTGAAAGGGAAATTTCCATCCTATTTATCATCCATTTCTCCTACAACTGTTGTAGATGTGTCTTGAGTGTTGTAATTGAATATACTATATGGGACCAATTTCTTTATCTGATCTTTCTGTTCCTCAAAGATCTTATATGCCACAAATCACACTATGTTAGGGAAAATTTGTATTCAGTATTGCTGTTTCTTTTGCTCAGATTTAAACATTGCAAATTCCTAATGCCTAAGAATTATCTCCAGGCTTATATATCCTATAACATAACTGTATTAGGAAAACTGGCAAAAATTATTTCAGCTACACTAAAATAATAATAATTATTTCTAGATGTCTACTTCTTCATAATTAACAATATCTCAATGATGGCTATTTAAATATAATTAACAAGGTATCAAATTTCAAAATTCTAAGAAAAGACACCTCTCTCTCTTGTTGTTGGTTGGTGGGGCTTGAACTCAGGGCCTGGGCACTGTCCCTAAGCTCTTTTTGCTCAAGGCTAGTTAATCTATCCCTTTGAGCCACTGTTCCATTTCTGGTGGATAGCTGGAGATGAGAGTCTCAAGGATTTTTCTGTCCAGGCTGGCTCTGAACAGCAATTCTCAGATTTCAGCTTCCTGAGTAGCTATGATTACAGGCATGAGTTACTAACACCCAGTTGACATCTCTCATTTTTTTCTTTTTGTCAGTCCTGGGCTTTAACTCACGGTTTGGGCTCTGTCCCTGAGCCTCTTTATACTCAAGGCTAGCACTCTACCACTTGAGCCACAGTGTCACTTCCAGCTTTTTCTGAGTTTATTGGAGATAAGAGTCTCAAACGCTTTCCTGCCTGGGTTGGCTTTGAACCAGGATCTCAGCCTCCTAGTAGATAGGATTGCAGGTATGAGCCTTAAGATAATATTGTAACTTACTTTAAGATAAACTTACTTTAAAATAATTTTCCAAAAGTTTGGTAAACAGATTTTCACAAAACTATGTATGTCATAACAACATCTTATTCCATCAGTATGTCATAACAATATCTTAGATTTACTCCGATAGTTTGTACAAACATATAATCAAGTGACTAAATTCACAGCTCTGTAAGTTAGAATATAGCATGTAACCCCATGATACTGCATACATTCATTTCACAGTGACACTTTCAAAATAAACAGAACAGTTTGAATAATATGTTTGATTCTGTTGCACCTGAAATATAGTAGCAAGACTACAGAAAAGTAAATGACATAAAAGTATATGCTCATGCTCTTATGCAATGTTCACAAGTTATTTATCAGAGGAGGAAGTTAGACATACTCTTGACTTTGGTAGAGTTTATTGTAAATTATTCACAAAAGATATATTCATTCTGCCGGAACTGTACCATGTTCAATATTATTAGCTTTTTAAAATAAAGACTGGAGAGCCATTGAGGTTGTTCTTCAAAGAGTTTTCTGTTCCTAATTTCCTCATTTCACATGAAGTTACTATACATATAACTATCACAAGTGAGAAAGACTTTAATTCTATTAAAATATTTTATTTCTTAAACTATGTTTTATATGTTCATTGTATTTGTGACACTTTCAATATCTAAAATATTTTAAAATAACGTATTTTCAAAAATCTAAATTGAAAATTTCTTGTTGCTATGCAAAACTAATCAATTATTTTTGTTGTTTATTTTTTATTGTGAAAATACTGTACAAAGGGGTTACAATTACATGGGTAAGATAATGAGTACATTTCTTATCAAGCATTGGGTAGTGCAAGGAGGGAATTTACCTTTTAGATTTTACTTGAAAAGGAAAACAAGATAACTAGTTTTCAAAAACAAAATTAAAATCAATAGATGTATTTCTAATTATCATTTATTTGAGGTATAAATATTTCAGAAATCTTAAGGAAGTATTTATATACTACATCTTTTTTCTCATGAATGTCATCACAACATTATATCATAAATTTTTAGGTCATGGTTATGAATTAACATGAGGATGATGATGAAAACAGATATCAATACTCATGTACAGGTACTATATGAATCACCATTATTCAATTCTCCAAAATTCATTATGAATCTATTATTATTTCATAAATAAGTTAATCAACTTTATTAATAAAGTTGTAAAAGATCATTCAATAATATTTAAAATTCCACATTGTGCCAAAAGGGGCCATATTCTTTTTTTTTTTTTGTCAGTTGTGGGGCCTGAACTCTGGGCCTAGGCACTGTCCCTCAGTTCTTCAGCTCAAGACCATTGAGACACAGCGCCACTTCTGGCCACTTATGTGGTGCTGAGGAATGGAACCCAGGGCCTCATACAGGCAAGGCAAGCACTCTACCACTGAGCCACCTTCCCAGACCAGAGGCTATATTCTTATCAGGACCTTTGAATTATTATTGTAAAGAGCCCTATCTACTTCTTAGCCTTCTCAATCTCTCCTGCCCTACACATTTCCAAAACAGTGCAAGAACATACCAATACTTTTAAATTGTATGGTTTTGATCATATAGTTTCTACTCCTCTAGATACTACCTTTACAATCTTTGGTCAAAGTCTTCTTTTTAAAAATTATTATGGGTAAAGATCTTCACGATTAAACCTCTACTACAAATTTCACTACAGCTGCATTTCTTTTCTTTCTGGTAGTCAAATGTCTCCAAAGAGTCCTTAATATCCACTGTTTTCATGTCTTCACCTGCTTCTCAGCTCTGCAATCTGGTCTTTGCCTTAATCACTCCCCTGAAACAGCATTTTAAAAACCATCAATAGCCTTCATATTCCTAAACCTACTGGACATTTTTCTTTCCTCCTCTAACTTGACTACTCAGTGGCATCCTACTCTTTTGACCAATTTGGCCATTTTCTTTCAGCTCTATGATTCTTCATTCTTCAGACTTTTTCCTCTGTCCCTCAGGCCCATTCCCTTTGAGGCTCACCCTTTTCTAGCGCGCACGCGTGCGTGCATGCGTGCGTGTGTGTGTGTGTGTGTGTGTGTTTAACTTTTAAAGTAAAAATTTCTAAAGGACCAGTTCTTGTCAGCTAAGCTATACTGTAATATTCTAGCTCCCTAGACAGTGTTATTCATACACATTGCATTAATTACCTACCATGCACATCTGAAGAAGTCTGTACAGACTTCTCTCCTGCTCTCCAGTAGAAATAATCAAAAACAACAAAAATCAATTCATTAAAAGCTAGTCTGACACAGACACTGGTGGCTCACACCTGTAATCCTAGCCTCTCAGGAGTCTGTGATCTAAGGATTGCAGTTCAAAGCCTGTTCAGGCAGGAAAGTTCATGAGACTCTTACTTACAGTAAACTACTAGGAAAAAGCCAGAAGTGGTGCTGTGGTTCAAGTGATAGAGCACTAGCTTTGAGAAGCTCAAGGACAGCACCCAGGCCCTGAGTCCAAGTCCCAGAACCAGCATCAAACAGACAAACAAAAACTAGTTTGCAAAAGAGTTAATGTTTCTAATTACTGAGGATTCTCTGCCCTTTGGCAGTACCGAAGTTTGAATTCAAGACTTTGGCTTGTGAGGGACTGGAATCACACACCTAAGTGATCACTCAAACTATGATCCTTCTACCCTCTACCTCCCAAATTGCTAGGACCATAGGCATGCACTACCATGTATGGTTTGTTTTTCATTGTTTGGGCTGGCCTCAAATCATTTTTTTTTCCCATCTCTACCTCCAACATAGCTGGGATTATAGGCATGCACCACCACACACAGCTAATAGGTCTTATTTGAAATTAAGGTTTTCCAATGGAGGGGGTAACAATGTTCAAGAGAAAGTGGAAGTGTACTCATTACCTCACTCATGTAACTGTAACCCTCTGTATAGTATCTCTACAATAAAAAAAATTAAAAAAAAAAAAAAGAAATTAAGGTTTTCTGTATTCTTGTCTCAAAAGAAAAGAAAACATGACTTCAACTGTTCTAGTCTAATATTCGGTATACTGATTTTAGTGAGTTACCATGTAGTGAGCTGAAATGAGTTGAGATAGAGCAATCTACTTCATCTTGTCCATACACAATTCATCTCAAACATATCATTACAAATTGATAAAGTGATTATTGCCCTCAAACTCCATTCTTACTGCCACCAATCCAGGTAATTGGGCCAGAAACTCTTAGTACTACACTTTCATCACCATCTTTGGATGCTTTCAAGCCCAACTACCACTAAGTAAGTTGTGGTATAAGATCAAAGAAGAGTATTTGTCATCAGAAAAGGCTGTTGTGTAAATGTGTAAAGGATGTACTTGGTGGAGTGGGCACTTTTTTTTTTTTTTTGGTCTGTCGTGGGGCCTGAACTCTGGGCCTGGGCGCTGTCCCATAGCTCTTCAGTTCAAGGCTAGCACCCTACCACTTGAGCCACAGTGTCACTTCCAGCTTTTTTTTTTTTTTCTGCTTATGTGGTGTTGAGGAATCAAACCCAGGGCCTCATGCATGCAAGACAAGACCTCTACCACTGAGCCACCTTCCCAGCCCCATGGGCACGTTTTTAACATCCACAATAATGCACAACAACAACAAAAAAAAGGCTGTCAAAATTCTTCCCTTTTCTATCACTTGTATCAGTAAGGTTGAGTTTTCTTCACATCTTTCCTGGAAAACAACATATTCTAACATGTTCAATACAAAAGCACATATAAGAGTCCAGCTGCTTATTAAGGGAGGTCAGCATTAGTGTACATAATGCCAAAATGTTTGAGAATTACTGTCGTAAGGGAAAGTAAGAAACAACCTATCTAAAAGATAAGCTGCTATGTGGAACAGCTAGAACAAATGCAAGATAGAAATAAAATTCTTGACTAGTCCTCTTAATCATCCTGGTCAGATTGGATCAGTTAGAATTAATAGACAGGACATGCTCAGTGGCTTATGCCCATTATCCTAGCTACTTATGAGGCAGACATGGAAGATCAAGGTTTGAGGGCAGCACAGGCAAAAAAGTATCAATGGCTGGAATGTTAAGCCAGCTATGGGTATGAACAATGACTGGGTACAGTAGTTCACGCTTGCCATCCCCAGTGAGACAGAAACACACAGAAAGGAGGACTGCAACTCAACTTGGCCTGGGCATGAAGTAAGACCCGATCTTGAAAATAACCAAAAGAAAACAGGAGTTGGAGGCAGGATTCAAATAGTAGAGACCACCCTGCCTAGCAAGCATGAGGCGATGAGTTTAATTCTCACTACTGCTCTATCCTCCCAAAAAAGTGGGGGAATCAAGAAAGAAGTAATAGGCAGAATGAATCTTTTTTATTTATTTTGTGCCAATCCTGGGGCTTAAATTCAGATCCTGTGTACTGTCTCTGAGTGTTTTTGCTCAAGGCTCGCACTCTACCACTTGAGCTACAGCTCCACTTCAGATTTTTTGGTTTTTAATGGGAGATAAGAATCTCATGGACTTTTTTCTACCCAGGCTGGCTTTAAACTATGATCCTCAGAATTCAGTCTACTGAATAGCTAGGATTATAGGCATGAGCCACTGGCACCTGGCATGAATTGTGTGTGTGTGTATGTATGTATGTGTGTATGTATGTGTATGTGTGTTATATAATATTGAAAATAAGATGAGGTTGAAGTTTGGGAAAGGGGAATTTTCTGAAAAGAAGGCAGTAAGGGTTTGTAAGAAATACCTGGTAACACCATAGAACAGACTTTTGAAAAAAGTTACTTTGGTTAATTATTCTTTTTTTTTTTATTGTGATAATACTGTACCGAGGAGTTACAATTACATGAGCAAGGTAATGAGTACATTCCTTATTAAGCATTGTTATCTCCTTTGTTTCCCCTTACCATCCCTTTCCCATCCCCCCCCGACCTCTCTTCCCCCCTGACAACCACCCATTGCAACAATGAGATGTACAAGACGTTATGTTAATTATTCTAAAATATATTTCCTTTCCATACTTTTACAGAACACAGAACTGTTTTGTTTTTTGTTTTTCTTTTTTAAACTGCATTTTTACTGACATCTTACCTAGTTAATCTGACCAGAAACCCCTACTATTCATTATTATTCTGCTATTATCAGCTTTGAAGGCTTTTGAAAATAATTAATACAGGTACACAATTATTAAGGTAACTTTTAAAATTTACTCACATTTGGGCTCATCTGTGGTAACAGCCAAAATAAAATCATACGGAGTCATGAATAACTGCCCTTCACACTCTATAGAAGCAAATAAACGAAATCTTCTCTCCCTTGATGTAGCATACAGGTCCAAGTCTTCGATATCTGTTCTGCTAATGGCAACCTACAATTAAGAAAGGGGGAAAAAAAACTTGGACTGCGTAAACAACACCATCTTTTATAAGGAAAAAGCTTTATTTGTGCCAGTCATGGGGCTTGATCTCAGGTCCTGGATGCTGTCCCTGAGCTTTTGTGTTCAAGGCTAGTATTCTACAATCTGAGCCACAGGACCACTTTTGGGCTTTTGTGGTACTTTATTGGAGATAGGATTCTCACAAACTTTCCTGCCCTTGGCTCACTTCAATCCTTGATCCTCAGATCTCAGCTTCCTGAGTACCTAGGATTATAGACATGAGCCTCCTTATAGGATAAAAGTTTTTTTTATTATATTAAAAGTGATTTAATCAGGTATATGAAAAAGTGTTAAAACAGTCCATCTTTGGAGAACCATAATCATTTTTATAAATTTTTCATCTGAATAAAACAAATTAATGTTGAAAGATCCATTGATGTATGAACAGTTAGTTCATAAATGTTAGTTGTGATTTGCTTGGGGATGGCTATTTCTTTCAGTTGCAATAACATTAAATTACAGACTAGTGGTAAACTTTAGATGGAATACTGAAATGCATACTTAGGCACTGTGTACAGTTTTATTTACTTGATTTTAAATATATTCTAAAAGAACATGAACATTCTAAAAGGAGGAACTAAAACTCTGGTAGGCTGCTCATGACTATTTATTTGGAAACCATATGGAGGTCCTGTTTAGATTAGGGCCAAAATTACTAATTCAAAGTCAATATATAGTCAGTCACAAATGCTCATTCTGAAAATCTTGGCTTAAGTAAAGACTCATACAGTTTTCTTTCATTTCAAGACTTTAACTGGTAGACAAATAATTTCCCATTGCTACTTTTCTCTTGCACTAAATTTATTTAATAAAAGATTTTTCCTGGTTATAAAACTAATGCATAGACTTTGTAGGCAAACTAGAAGATGTTTTTAAAATTTATAAATATAATTCTGTATTGCTTGTGTTTTAAAAAAAGAAAAAAATCTGATCTTTTGAGCTCATATCAGGGACATTTTCCTGTATCAGTGTTACAATAGAAAAACATTTTTGGAAACTGTATGATATTCCATAGTCATTACAGAAAATATTCAAACTCATGGAAACTGAACATTGCTGAATGATTGTGGGTCACTGAAGAGATAACAATGGAAATTCAAAAGTTTCTGGAATTCAACATAAAATAAAAACATGCAATACTATCTCCTCTAGGACACAGCACAAAGCAAGACTCAGAGGAAAGTTTATGAGTGCCTACATCAACAAGTTAGAGAAATCTCAAAACAATATCCAAATGATGAACCTCAAATTCCTAAAAATACAGGAGCAAGCCAAACCCAAACTGGTAGATGGAAAAAAATAATAAAAATTAGAATGGAAACAAATTAGAGACTTTTTAAAAAAAACTTACGAAGAATCAACAAAATAAAAAATGTTTCTTGGATAAAATTAACAAAACCTTCAGTAAAACTAAGTGAAATCACCCAAATAAATGAAATTAAGAGATGAAAAATGGACTCTCACAACAGAAACAAGCAAAAATTCTGAATATTATAAGGGAATATTTTGCAAACCTTTATGCCAATAAATTGGAGAATCTGGCAGAAATGAATGGATTCCTAGAGAACACCAAAATACTTAAACTGAGCTAGACCCATAACAAGAAATGAGACTGAAATGGCAATAAAAGACCTCACAATCAAGAAACACTCAGAAGTTGTTGAATTTGTAGCCAAATTTGATAAGGCCTTCAAAAGAGAACTAATACCAATACTCCTCAGACTATCACTACTAAACTTCTTTCTATGAAGCTATCATTACACTTATCCCAAAACCAGACAGGGATCCATCAAAGAAAAAGAACTATAGACCTATCTCTTTGGTGAGCATAGACGTAAGACTTCCCAATAAAATTCTGGACAACTGTATTTAACAACCAACAAAAAAAAATTACACACTATGATCAAACAGGATTCAACCCAGAGATGTAAAGCTGGTTCAACATATGTAAATCGGTAAGTATAATAAAAAAAACACATCAACATGATATAAAAACAAAAACATGATCATCTTAACATATGCAGAAAAAGCTTCTGACAAACTCTAACACCACTTTATGATAAAAGCTCTGAATAAGCTAGAAATACACAGAACATTCTTCAACATAATAAAGGCTGTGTGTGACAAACCTACAACCAACATTATTCTTGTTTTTGTTTTGTTTTTCAAACTTTATTTTCCTGTAAATTACATCAGTTACATCAGTAAGGTAATGAGTAAATTTCTTGTTAAGCATTGGTAGAAAATAAACCAGTCCCTCTAAAATCAGAAATGAGAGAAAGATACCCACTCACTCCATTCCTGTTCAATAAAGTGCTGAAAAGGCAAGAGAACAACATAAAGGGGATCCAAAAAGGGAAGGAAGAAGTAAAACTATCTCTTTTTGCAGATTACAGATCCTGTACATAAAGCACCCTATGGACTCTTTTGCCAAGCTACTAAAGCTGATTCAAAATTGGTAAATTAGCAGAGTGTAAAGTAAAAGTGGCTTTAATGTACGCAAACAATGAGAAGTTAGAGAATGAAATCAGATAAGCAACTCCATTTATAACTACCTCAAGGAAAAAAAAAAGCCAACCAAAGATGTGAAAGACCTCTATAGTGAAAAGTTTAAAATTTTAAAGAAGGAAATCAAAGACGACTTAGGAAAATGGAAAGATCTTCCATGTTCCTGGATTGGAAGAACTAACATTGGGAAAATGGCAATACTGCACCAAAACAATCTACAAATTCAGTGTAAAACCCATAAAAAATACCATCAAAAATCATTCTTCAATGAGAGACAGAAAGCAATTTAAAAATTTCAAATGTTTAAAGTTAAACATCTTTCAGTAATATTTAGTAAATTATACTATTTGCATCAAAATTACACAGTAAAAATTCATCAAAATTCATAAAAGCCAATGGAGAAAGATAATCCAGAAACCAAAAAGCCTGAATTACATCCATTTAGCTGCATAAACTACAGTAACAATAAAAAAGAACTAAACAAACCTTTCAAAAGTGGTAATATAACTGTGAACTGAAGAGATAGAGATGGAGAGGGGGTTACAGAAGCTACCATTATTTAAGCAAAATTCTTATTTTCTATAGATTGGTGGTCAAACTAAAAAAAAAATCACATATTTCAAAGTCAAAGAAGTGGCAGCTTTCAAACTGTTAAGAAATACTAAAGAGGAAACCCTTAAAGTTAATACTGGCAACCAAGAAAAATACAGCTTATAAAGCTGGAAGACAGGAGAGGCATTTATGTCAAAGTTAATCCAACACAGTTTCTACATGGCATCTTTCTTGGAGGTGCTTTGTTAAAATGATTATTATAATGTGAAATATTTTCTGTCCATACATTCCTGCCTTTGTTTGCATGGTTTTGATCTTACTAACAGGTCTACTGATGAAGCTCTTGAATGCAGTAAGACATTCTTGGTTGATGACAAGTTTTTGTTGAGGTTAATCTTACAAAGGTTACCTAAAGCTTATCAATTTAAATTTGTTATGATTGAAAGTTCTTACAGATTGATTTACTTAATATTGCTGCTACCTTGAGTTCTTATTTTTTTTAATCAGTGTCTGCAACCAATACTATCTCAGGTTGTTAGTAACCAAATACTCTCAGGCCAGGGTTTTGGATGTTGCCTATCCTATCAGGAAATGAGCTTCTGATTTCCTGATATCAACCTGGATTCCTTATTTCCCATTTTCAGTGCCTGAACTCCTTGTTAGTATGCATCAAACATGGTTTCCTGATATTTCTTTAGTTTCCCTTGGAATTAAGATACATGCTTTCTTACCCACTTAATGTTAGGTTGCTTCTTATTATGTCTCTGTAATGCTTTTGTTTAAAGACTGCTAATTATCAACATGAGCAATGGCTCCCAATTAATTTATAAAAATAATTAAGTTATAATTAATGAAAGTCTAAGCTTAACTTGTTAAAAACAAGAATTAATCAAATTTTCATCTGTGCCTGGGATGAGTTGTAGAAACTGTAATACTGTATTTAATCAGCCAGGGCCAACTTCAGTAATGTTTTAGATGTTTAGTTTAGATGCTTAGCTTTGCCATTTCTCTGAAGTTATTGCTTATACATTTTCTCCATGAAAGCCATTTGCCAGGAAACTTGTACTGTCATACCTTCTGTAAATAAAGATCTAAATTACCCTTATGAACCACATTTACTGTAATAACATCTTACACTTTGACAATAGTTTCCTGAACCCTTGGATAAATAGTATTTCCTTTATACATTCTTACTATATCTGTCACTGAATTGTGAATTCCTTGAGGAGATCAATAAATTCTTAATTTTTATAGTGCCAGCGACTACTTGGTACATGAAAAGATGAATGGGTTGAGAATGAAAAGATAATTGGTCACTATGTAATAAGTACCCAAAAGAATATTGAGTCTGGGTCAAATACACAGACAAAAGAATGGTCAGAGTTTCTTTTAAGATAGGCAGAACTGAGATTTCTCTTTCCAAACTAAATATTGAGTTACCAAAAGAAAATTCAAAGCTTTAGTGAGAAAGGTACAACATAATAACAGGTATCTTTTTAAAATATACTTCTAATGACATAATTGGTTTTACACATATTTTCTAGATAAATATGACATTCAAATACATTTATATAAGATTTGTAAAGTTAAGATATGGATTACTGGCATACTTATCATTGAAGACATTTAGCTCTTCTTTCTGACAGAAATATTAAAAATCCTTATGTTAAAGAACATAAAATATTTATTGAGCTATCCAACTAAACCGGTGTAATTGTGAAACATCCACTTTCTATCTTTCATTCCCCAAAACCCTTTCCAGGTTTTGGTAACCACTATTTAATTTTCTGCCTCTAACTATCTGACTTTTACAGATTCCATTAGTGATATCATGTAATATTTGTTGGTGTGTATGTGTGTGTGTGTTTCTTCACTTAAAACAATGATCCATGTTCCATCCATGTTGTCACAAAATACAACATTTCATTCTTTATGATTAAATAGTATTGTTTTGTGTATATATATAACATTTTTTACCCACTTATTTGTTGCTTGACACGAGTACTTCTACTTCTTAGCTATTCTGAATAATGATAGCTGGTTGATTTCTTCTGGGGGGGGTGGTCATGTTCAGTTCCTTTGAAATCATTACACTACCTTGTCTTCTCATGCTTCTTGTTGATCTTTATGTATTTGGTGGAACAGTCACCTCAAGTATTTTTATAGAGTGGTTTTCAAATAAAAGACTTTCTCCTGGTGATTTCTCCTAAAGTGTTGTTTAGATAGGCTTCAATGACTGGCTCTACGTGGAAACTAGTGCAATATGGAGTTTCTTCAAAAATAATCAAAATCAGTTATGTTAGGGGCATTTCAGTAGCTCAGGTTGCAGTTAGAGGATATGGGACTACTCTTCCAGCTGTGCTAAAGTGGGGTGGGTTTTCTGTTATCTCTGAGTGACAGCGTGCCTAGATCCTGGTGTGAGGTATCCATCTATTTCTGTGGATCACACTGGGGCCAGGCTGCCTCAGTGTGTACAATAGGTATTACGCAACATACAAGCTAGAAGCCTATGTGCCTGTAAAGCCACACACGGATGGGGACAAATGGGGTTCTTGTCAGTGTTTGAGAACTGTGCAGGTGATTTTGGAGGGCTAACCTCACAGAGCAAGGGTGCCTAGCTTCTTTCTGGATCCAATGGTGAGTTGGTAAGTAAAACTGTTGCTTCCCAGGGCCTCAGTGGGTGAATCTCCTAATAATGTGCTGCCTAACTGCTTCCTTAAGTCAAGCCATGCCACTGTGGCCCAAGCTGCACTTTCAAAAAGTTGTTAAAATGGGCTGGGAAGGTGGCTCAGTGGTAGAGTGCCTGCCTTGCATGCATGAGGCTCTGGGTTCGATTCCTCAGCACCACATAAGCAGAAAAAGCAAGAAGTGGTGCTGTGGCTCAAGTGGTAGAGTATTAGCCTTGACCTGAAGAGCTGAGGGACAGCGCCCGGGCCCAGAGTTCAGAATTCAGGCTCCACAGCCACAAAAAAAAAAAAAAGTTGTTAAAACATGTTATCTTTAAAATTGATGCTGTTTATAATTTACATTTAGCTGTTGTAATAAGGAGGCTTGTGGGATTTATTTTTTCATTCTATTATTATTTTACTAGAATAAAAATTGTGGAAAATCTCTTTAACAAGGATGCAGGTAAACAATTTTGACTTAAGTCTTTAGGTTTGAAACATTCAACCCTTAGGCACCACTTCCTAAGTGATCAGAACATATAAAAAATTCTACAGCCTGTAAAAGAGGATTATAAAATAAGTACAATGTTACTTCCTAAATAATACTTCAGTTGGATTCTTTCAGTTATACATTATTAACTCATTTCTATAGCAAAGAAATAACATTTGCATCAATAATATCCTTACAGAAAAGGTTAATGAAATTGAAATTCATAAATAACAAGAACAAATAGACAGAATATTTGGTTAGAATTTTATAGCTAATACATTAGGGAAGGAAGAAAGAGCATATAGTTTTCAAATTTGAATGAACATTGAGCATTCTAATCTAGGAGAAAGCAGTTAGTTGTTACTTGACAAAAAGACAAACATAATTTGAAACAGGCTCAAATTTAGTACAAATGCAGGAGGAGCTTCTCGGAGGATAGAGGCAACAGTGAAGGGAATGAAAAGCCAGAATAGGAAAAGTAAGAGAGATATAACACGATTTACCTGGCATGGTCCTCAGACAAGTACAAGATCCAGACTCTGGATCTCATCCATGAATAAAGGTTCAAGTAGCATGAAAATTGGTTGAAGTCCACTATCCAAGAAGAGACAGTAGATCAAGTCAAAAGAAACCTGGGTTCAGGAGGAAGAAATTTAGTCCCTGAAAAATTAGCATAAGATCATGGGGAGAAAAGATAGGAAGCTAAGAACAGGAAATTTTATATGTTTATATATATAATTTATAACACATAATATATAACATTATAATAATATTACATGTTATAAATTATATATATAAATGACTGGAGCTAAATCATAGGTATCAGTTAAATCAACAATGTCAATGTCAAAGTGAACAACTAGATGATAACTTGAAACTCCTATTGGTCTGAGGGTTTGTGATAAATGTCTACAAGTAGACAGTCAGGTCAACTTTCATACTAGGAAAATACATACTAGTTCAACTGACATTCATTTTTATCAAAAACCAACCACCTTCCTTCCCAAAGATAAAGGTCTTTTTTATTCAGTCTCTTTATTATATTAATATAATAGTCTTAATTCCTCAAATGTAGTGGCTCAAACATAAGAGAACCGAGTTCATTTCTTTCTTAGATAAGGATCCAGAAAGAACATACTAGTACTAGGTTTGGATGGAGGGGCTCTGCTTTATGCAGTCATTCGGAGACCAGGGGTATAAAGATGACTCTGACATTATTAACTGAGGAAAGAGAGAGAGGTATGGAAGATTATGAGAAATACTTGTAGCCCAGGACTAGAAGTGGTGTAAATCACTTTTGTTCACATTTAGTTGAAGAGAACATAAGACATTTTGATCACATTTAATGCAAGGATGCTGGAAAATAAAGAAATGAACATCCCTATCCTAATGAGGAAGGGCAAAGATTGTGTTTAACAGTTTGTAGTCTCTATTACAGTAACTTTGGTGATAACATCAAGGACATACATAATACAAAGGATAAGGGAGCAAAGCATTAGAGATATATGCATGTATGTTGTGGGACTTAGACTAACTTCCAAAAGAAAAACCTATATTAAAAGTCGCATGAATTAACTTCAAAACACATCAGTTTGTGAACACTGTAATTCTAACTTTGGCTGAGAATTCCAGACATTTTAGTCATAGAAAACTGTACCTTTCTTCTGATTTCTGAAATGCAGCCAGTATTGGCTTAAAAGTTAATGCTGGCCACACTTATGCTCTCTAACGGTTTGTTTTGCCAATGCTGATGAAGTACCTCTGATTCCTACTTTTTCCACAAAACATTGCCTTAACATTAAGAAAAACATTTATGGGCCAGGTGCCAGTGGCTCAGGTCTAGCTACTCAGGAGGTTGAGAACTGAGGATCCCCACTCAAAGCTAGCTCAGGCAGTAAAGTCCCTGAGACTCTTAACTCCAATTAATCACCAAAAAAACAGGAAGTGGAACTGTGGCTCTAGTTAGTAATAGTAAGTGCTAGCCTTGAGAAAGAAAGCTCAAGGAGAGAGCCCAGGTTCTGAGTTCAAGCCCAAGACTAGCACCAAAAACAAAACAACAACAACAACAACAACAAAAACAGAAAGAAAAAAAGAAAGGAAGAAGAATAAAGGAAGGAAGGAAGGAAGAGAAAATAGTTATGTGTAGTTCTCTATCTTTGAATGGTTAAAGACATCATAAACAGATGTCTTTTGCTCCTTCACCACAGACCTTTCCACATACGCAGGGGAACCTGAACAATAATTACCATTATTGCCTATAGCTTAATTTACAAAAACCAGATTCATTCAATTAAAGATATAAGAGCTCAACTTCTTGATAAAACCACAATATTACTAAATTTTATGATAGATTGCTACTCTGAAAGTATCCAATAAACTCTAAAAGAAGCAACATACAGTATTTTTTTTGGAAAAAAAAACACATAATGTATATAGCCTTACATTTTACATTCTAGCTACATTTCTTTGGTTAAAGTTATAAGATTACTCTAAAAGTAAAATAGCATTAAACTTCAAGATAATGAAACTACACAGTTTGTAGCAAAAACTAAAAGTAATTCAACGATTATAACTAGAAAGCTTAAGAATTTTATAGCGCTAATTTTTTGCAGAACAGGAAAACACAGATATTGTTAAGTTTAAGATAAAATATGATTACATTATGTTTTAGAAGTAGTAAACTTTGCTAACGACTGGAATTATTCCTATCAAAAAGTGTTGCATACCTTCTGTTATTTATAACAATGGAGAATTTACATGGTAGTAAAAATTCCAAATCAATCTGTGAAATAGTACACATTACTTATTAAAAATTACGACTTTTATGTAGCTGTAGATCCTATTGGTCCTGCTGACAGACGGAAGATGAAAAGCTTAAGAAGTGGTAAAAATGATAAAAGTTGATTTTTAAAAATTACCTCACCTTTTCAAAAGAAAAAAAAATGTTGTCAGTGAAATTACCTGCCTGGAATTTCCAATTGCAGACATTTGCAACCAGTATTTAGATGTTTCTTCTTAAGGTACTGAAACTAGGACCTTCAGGCAACAGAGTACATCATTATCCTACCTATGAATAACAGAGCAAAGGTTCACTGCCAAAACATAAGCTCATGTTACTTCAGGTCAGGGAGGCGAAAATTTATTCTGTGGTAAGGTCTGGTTTTCCCAGGGAGGCAAGATTAAATGCCAGATAAAGGATTCACTACTAGACAATTAGAGAAACAGATGCCTACAAGCTGATAATAACAAAGAGAGGTAACCTGAAACAATTCTCTGAACACTGTATAATGCATTACTTTTTAGCAACCAAGAAACAGAAATGAAAATGAAAAATGGAAGAAAAACAAAAATCACTTGTACTAACCAAATTATTCAGAGTACTTATCATTATTAGTTTCCTTAAGACACATTGTTTTAATTAAATCAAGTTAATACTAAATCTTAAAAAATATTCTAAGATATATTTAATTTCATTTCATGTAGGCAGTTGAACATCTGGTATTAGCTCCTACCTGGAAATGGCAATTATATGAACATTTTATGAAACATTAAAGAACAAATAATCTCCTCAATTTACATATAAGACTATTATAGGCAAGAATCTTATGGGACATACATTAGCTTCTATTCAAGTAACTAAAAAGTTGTTCATAGAAATATTACATTTGGCTTTCACCTATGGCTTCAGGCTTCTTTAAAGGAGTCTAAGAAGATAAAAGAGGTAATGTTTGTTAGCTTGTTGGGTGGTCGAAAGGTTAAATATCAAATTCCCAGTATGGGAAAATCCCAAAGTACTCTGGGTGAGATGTGTTGATGCTTAGCAAATTCATCTGTGTAGAAATATTTACAGCTGAAGACAAGCCAGTAATATATTCCTGGCTGAGATCAAATAAACAAAAGCTACTAGAGATAAAGCAACTGACCATTTATGAGTGTTAAAGACTCTATTTGTATTCTTATAGCTTATGTTTATGTAGAGTTCTTTACAAGACTATCAAGTACTTTCTCATATATCATCTTAACATCTGACAAGTGAAGGTATTTTTTTAGAAAGGAGCATGGTTCAATGATTTATTGCCTAGAGCTCTTCTTTCCTTGTATATTCAAGACTGTTGCAGTAATAACTCCCTTGCCCTGCAGCCCTCATGTTATTTCCCCTCTCCTGACTACTTCCCTTCATATACTTGTTGCTGTTTCTCCCATCTTAGAAACAAAGCTGTCCTACTTCTCCATTTAGTTATACTTCCCTGCCTTCCTGCCATTTCTTTCCTACCCTCTACCAAAGAACATCAGGGAGTAGAGTCTTCATTTCTTGTCTCAGATTTCCTCAGTCTCTTTTGAAATTAGTTCATTAGGTTTTACCCTCTACCTCCACTAAAACTGCTTGTCAAAGTCATCCATGTTGCTTAATCCAAAGGTCAATTTTCATCTTACAGAATTTGACACAGTTGATAACCCTATTTTTCCTTGAAATAATTTATTTTCTCAGATTCCTAGACTTGCTGTCCTGATTTTCCTATTACTCTGACCATTCCTTAATGATATTAAAATATTTTCTTATTAAATCATTGCACAAAAAGATTACAATTCCATAAGTCAGGTTACGAGTACTTGATCAATGACATCACTCTCCCTCTTTTTCACCTTTCCCATTCCTAACCTCAAGTTATGTAGTTTTTTGTTTTGTTTGTTTGTTTGTTTGTTTTTGGTCAGTCATGAGGCTTGAATTCTGGGCTTGGGCACTGTCCCTGGACTCTTCAGCTCAAGGCAAGCGCTCTACCGCTTGAGCCACAGCGCCACTTCTGGTTTTCTAGTGGTTTATTGGAGATAAGAGTCTCACAGACTTTCCTGCCTGGGCTGGCTTTGAGCCATTAATTCTCAGATCTCAGCCTCCTGAGTAGCTAGGATTACAGGCATGCGCCACCAGCGCCCAGCATTTAGTTCACTTTTTACATAATGTACATTGAACACAAGTGTATTTCTGTTATTTCTTTTTTTGGTAGAGCACCTGCCTAGTAAGTGTAAGGCTCTGGGTTCAAACCGTGGTATATATAAAAAAAGAAAAAAAGACCTCAATAACAGAAGGGTGTGCTTACTGACACTTCTTAATAGACTACGTATTTTGACCATTTATTAGTCTTCACAAGAGTCAACTTAATAAAAATAAGAAATGATGAAATTGTGTTTTGTTTAGAGATACATACATAATTTGTAATTCGATTAGAAAATCTGCACAAAGGGCTGGGAAGGTGGCTCAGTGGTAGAGCACTTGCCTTGCATGCCTGAGGCCCTGGGTTCGATTCCTCAGCACCACATAAGCAAAAAGAAAAAGCCGGAAGTGGCGCTGTGGCTCAAGTGGTGGAGCACTAGCCTTGAGCTGAAGAGCTGAGGGACAGCGCCCAGGCCCAGAGTTCAGGCCCCATGACTGGACCCAAAAAAAAAAAAAAAAAAAAAAAGAAAATCTGCATAAAAATGATAAAATCGAATTTAAACTAACCAAAGACACAAACAGGCAATTTCTAGGAAATAAATTATTACCCAAAAAATCTTAGCCAAGTTTAGCACTAATGGCTCAAATCTATAATCCTAGCTACTTAGGAGCCTGAAACCCAGAGAACTGAGGTCAAAGCCACTGCCCTAGGTAATAAAGTCTGCAAGATTCAATCTTCAATTAACTAGCGAAAGTAATGGCTAGTTGTATGATCTAAGTGGTAGAGTGCCAACAAAGCAGAAAATCAAGGAAGTGTGAGGCCCTGAATTGAAACACTAGTAGCAGCAAAAATCACTCCACAAATTCTCATTTCAGCTATGGGGTAATGTTAATTAGAAGGATCATACTCCAGGCCATGCTAGGTAAAAAAAAATAAGACCCAATTTGAAAAATAAAAAGCAAAACAGCTGCAGATATGGTTCAAGTAGTACAGTATCATCAAGTACAAGGCCTTAAGTTTTAACCTCAGTACTTGAAAAAATAAAGTTTTTTTCTACCACTTATAGTAATCAGGGAAATGGAAATTAAAAACAATGATATATCAGTTCACACTCAAATTGGAAAACTATCAAATTAAATCATATTAAAGGAAAGGTGAATAGCAGAACCCATGTCTATAGAAAGACTTTCATCATGGCCACACCAACGAAGGAGCCTAGGACTAAAATTCAGGTGTATAGCACCCAATCCAGTGTTCTTTTTCATATTACACAACATGGTATATTGGTACAAAAGTACACAGGCTTTGCAATCTTTTAGTCCTACATTCAGATGTCAGCTTTACCACTTTCTAGTTAGGTAATCTTGGGAAAAATATTTAATCTCCCTAAACTTTACAATTTTTAACTTTAGAATGGATAAATACTAGACTTATAAATTATAAAGAGTGAAAAATTAATGAGGAAATTTCCTTCTCCCTTGCCCAACAATCATTTGATTAAGAAAATCCTATTAATTAGCTAGATCTTGAAATAGTCTCAACTATTTAGTTCCATGCTCAAAGTTTAAAGTATCAAGTAACTTTGTGACATGGTAAGTTCAATGTTCACTAAACATGTCCATGGTGATAGAACCATTTCAATCATTTCACATTTCCTTGTGATTCCCCCCTTCTACTTTATGTTTCACCTTTCTGTTAATCTTTCTGCCCCAAATATTTGGATTATACTATACTATTTCTTTAGGGTGACAGCTGATTCTTAATAACCAAATCTCTAAGTATCCATGGATCCACTGTTGTCTGGGCCTGACTATACAATAATTCTGTTATAACTTTGATATGAAATATTTCCCACAGGCTCATATATTGAATGCTTGATTCCCAACTAGCATAGCTATTTTAAGAGGTACGTGTAGTAAGTAGATCATTGCAGTATGTCCTTGGGAACTGTACTATCTTGGGCTCCTCCTTCTCACTTAACTCTGCTTCCTGTCCTCCATGACATAGAAGCTTCCTCCTCCTGGAACCCTGTGTATAACTACTTAAAGATAACAATATAAAAAAGATAATAAAAATTATTGTAATAAGAAGAAATCGATTACGAGGCTAGGAAAGATGCCTTGATGGCACTGAGTCGTTGGCCATTTTTCATCTAACCCAGAATAAAGACTTTGAAGGTTTTTCACTTAATTGAAAGATTTTTGCTTTGAGAAGAGACCTCCAGGATGCCCCGCAGACACGGGGCTCCTGAGTGCAAGCCCAAAGGAATCTAGCCACCATTCAAACTGGAAGCAGGTCTTGCTGTCATCACTATGATGATTCTGCAGGCCTACAGACTTGAAGAGCAGCAATGTTACAGAGGCTTTCAAAGAGATTTCCAATAAACACCTGGTTGGCCAGGCACTAGGTAGCAGGGTTAGAATGTATGCAGAGGACCCCTGAGAAGATGCTGCATCAAACTATGAAGGTAAAGCAAAGGTTTCAAAAGAGATGCCAGTAAATTAACCATACCAGGAATAAGGGATATCTGCAAAGGAAAGCTGCAAAAAGTAGAAAAAAAAATCCATGTACATTACTAATGGCAAGGCTTAGGAACCAGGTTCTAACCCTTGGGGGCTCACAGCATGCTACCACTTGCTATGCAGGCCAGACATGAGGCCACAGGGTATATAGTTTTTCCTACTGGGTTTTGGTCTTGCTTTGGTCTGATGCTTCCATTCTTCTACTCCTCCCTATTGGAATGGAAATGTTTACTCTGTTTCATTATATCTTGAAAGTATATGACTTTTTGATTCATTGTTCAGTTTGCCTGAAATGTAAGAAGAAATTTTTAAATTTAGACTGCTGAACAATCTTAAGCAGTTAAGACTTTGAAGACTCATACAGATGACTAATGCATTTTGCACTATGAGATGGCCATGAGTTTTTGGGAACCAAAGAATGTTAGTTTAAATATAAAATATCATCCACAGGCTCATGTGTTGAGTGCTTGCTGGTCATTAGCTTGTGGTACTAGTTTAGGAAGTGCTGGAAACATTAGGATGTAAGGACTAGATGGAGAAAGTAAGCCACTGGAGGCATTTCCTTGGGAGTTGTGTATTGTCTAGGGTTCCTCTCTGGCTACTCTGCTTCCTATCTTACATGAAGTGATAACCTCCTAGCCTCCTCCTCCATAAGCTCCATGATGTTTTGCCTAACCACAGGCCCAGAAACAGTTGTGATGGATTGAAACCTCTGAAAATGCATAGCTGTGATGAAATATCTAAGAAAACAATTTACAGCTATGCAAATACAGACTCCAAATCTTTCTAGACTGCAACTCGAGAAAAGGACCACAATACACCATTGATATGTAGACTTTTTCCTACATCATAATGAATTTACCCAAATAGCGTAATCAGCTTAGGCTTCTCTAAGAAAATATCTTATATGGCTTAAAGAATAGAAATCCATTTTCTTATAATTCTAGAGGCAGAGAATCTGAGATCAAGGTGAAGATTCCCCTTCTGGCTTGTAAATGGCCACCTCCTGCTATGTTCTTCCAAAGTCTTTCCTCAGAGTATGTGGAAAGTGAGAAAAAGTGAAGGAGCAAGTTCCATGTCTTCAACTCACCTTAATTCCTTAGAGGCCAGTCTCCAAATACTACTACATTAAGTATTAGAGCTTCAACAGTTAATTTGGGAAAGACACAAACATACAATCTATACTACCATCCATCACCGTATCTATTCTATTACCAAATAGCAATTTATCTAATCCTTGTCCCTACTTGTGCAGACTTTTCTCTCTCTCTCTCTTTTTAATATTTTACTCTCTAGAACAATTTGATTGTTTTTAGATTTTACTACAGACCCTTCTTTTGGAACATTTATAAAGTAGTAACCAAGACCATTCTTAACCCTGTGTATATCACCTTTGTAACAATTTTTTAAAGAATTAAAATTGAAAAATCATCAAAACAAAACAAAAGGATCAGTCTTACAATCCTTGGCCCACTAGTACCCTACTGGAAACAGGAATAGAGTTCTCTGCTTGCTTGTGTGGAAGAGGCTGCCTGTTATCAACCACTCCTGAAGCACTTGCATGCCAGTGGGGGATCCCCTGCCTACCCAATGGTTCCCCATCCGAAAATTCCAGGTTGTCAGTCCAAGCCTTTGTCTCCAGGTCTGCCAGCCTTGGTGAGGCAACTGTGGAAAAGCTCTTGTTGATAACTAGACCCAAATTCCAATTTAGGGAGCTTCCCTTCCAAATTTGTTTCTTTCTAGAGTACTCTACCTCAACCCCAGCACATTCTTCAGAATGCTGATCCCTTCTTTGTAGCTAATTCCTTGTAAACAGTAAATAATACTATTTAATACTATGATAATAGATACACCTACTATTCACTTGTAAAAAAACCACAGGATGTGGAATACCAAAAGGCAAGCGAAGCAGTGTTTGTGTGTGTGTGTGTGTGTGTGTGTGTGTGTGTGTTTGTGTGTGTGTGTGTGTGTGTGTGTGTGTGTGTGTGTGTGTATGAAAGCTATATAATAATGATGTGTTAAGTTAGTTAATTGTAACAAATGTGCCATTGATAGTGTGTAAGATTGCAGCATCTGGGAAACTTGTAGCTTTCTGCTCAGTTTTTCTGTTTACTTAATAATCTTCTAAACTGTTTTCCTCGATGTGATTTCTTAAAAATAAAGCAATTTTGGCTAAGTATGTATCTATGAAAATACCTAGAAACAAATATGCCAAAACATTCATTTTAAAATCCAAATGGTAGAATATACAATTCATACTTTAAATTTGGACAAAAAAAGTTACATGAAAGAATACAAAAAGTACACAACATTAAATGGTATAAAAGTATTATTTTTTCATTATAGCAATTATTGAAAAAGAATAAAAAAGCTTTGCTTTTTGACAACACCCTGGGTTGAACGTAGAACTTCATGCATGTGGGCTGGGAAGGTGGCTCAGTGGTAGAGCACTCGTCTTGCATGCTCAAGGCCTGGGGTTCGATTCCTCAGCACCACATAAGCAAAAAGAAAAAAACCGGAAGTGTGCTGTGGCTCAAGTGGTAGAGTGCTAGCCTTGAGCTGAAGAGCTGAGGGACAGCGCCCAGGCCCAGAGTTCAGGCCCCATGACCAGACCCCCCCCCCAAAAAAAAAAACTTCATGCATGTTAGTTAAATCCTTTACTATTAAGCTATAGTCCCAGCCATTTTTAAATTTTATATTGATACTTTTGCTAAATTTCTCAGAATGTCCTTGAACTTGTGACCCTGCTGTGCCCCAGTCTATAACTAAATTATGATTATGTCATGAAATAGGAAATAATTTTATTTTTTCCTACAGATTACTTTAATTGTACCCCATTATCTTCTATATTATTATTTAACACTGAACAAGATAGTATAATTACTTTAAAAAATAGTATTAGTGAATTTTACTCTAATTTAACTAATGGTTTTGTTCACCACGGTTTTTTGCATTTCAGCCCTTCTTTGATGCTATGATGGTCTGGCACTAATAAATAACTGCAGAATTTTATTAAAATGAATTTACTATCATTCTTATATAGAAATTTACCTAGATACAGAAATCCAAACTGGCAGTCATTTTCTCCCAGCACTTTGAATATGCATCCCCTGTTCTCTGTTTCTATTTGTTATCATGATCAAACAAACTGTAGTTCCTTTACAGATAAAACTATTGTTTGTCCTTTTTGAATTTATAATTTTACTACAATGTGACAAAATATATATTTATTTTTTTATTTAGTCACCTTGGAACCATGCTCCCTGAAACTGAGGATTAATGTCTTTGCTCCTCTCTGGGAACTTTTCAGACATTATAACCTAAATGAATGTCTCTGTCATCCAGTCTGTATCCTTTGAAAGATGAATTTTAAACTCTTAAACTCTGTTAAATTTGTTATTTCTATATCTTTGTGTTTTGTTTTTTTTTAATTTAATTTTATTTTATTTGTGAACATACTGTACAGAGGAGTTACAATTACATGGGCAGGATAATGCGTACATTTCTTGCCAAGCATTGCAGCCTCCTCCTTTGTTTGTGTTTTGTTTTATATTGGCTAGCTTCTTCAACTATGTTCTAGGTTACTAATTGCTTCAATAGTTCTTGCAAGTTCTGTTAGACTCTATTGGAATCTATTCTTTTTCGTAGTAAATGTCATTATCCTTTTAACCATTTTAATATACTTAGCATAAAAACTTAACCAAATTACTCTATTATTAAATTTTTAGCAAACTAATCATGCAAGTTATTGACTCTATTCACAGAACTTCATGTACATTGTACTGTGGGATTATGTGCTTATCTTCATCTAGATCGCATCATATAGCCAGTATCTAGGGTATTTTCTCCAAAAAGAATCTGTGAATTTCTTCCCATCAGCTACATCTGCTATTTCTCTGCTTAAGAAATATAAATTTTAACTCTGAAAAACATGAGGTGAGGCAAAAACATGTTTATACATTCACAGGACAGACTTTTCAACCCAGAGCCCAAGAAGAGATCATCAGGGTATTTTTTGTCATCAACCTATACTGGGGGAAGATCTATTTTTAATTTATCCTTTTTATAAGAATTCTGACTTTAGGTAGGTGGTATCTCAGACCCAACTTGCTTGGACAAGGTATGTCTTGTCTCTCATCCCTACATGAGAACTAAAATCCAAGTCCCTAGAATTCAGTGAATAACTTCATTGCCTCTTCTGAGTAAGCCACAACTCACACACTGTTCCACCGTCCTGCCAGCAGCAATTTCCTGAAATTTCATCTAAGTACATTGTAATATTTAAAAGTTTATTTTGGGGGGGCTGGGCTCACTGGTAGAGCACTTGCCTCGCATGCATGAGGCACTGGATTCCATTCCTCAGCACCACATAAGCAGAAAAAGGCGGAAGTGGCGCTGTGGCTCAAGTGGTAGAGCGTTAGCCTTGAGCTGAGGAGCTGAGAGACAGCACCCAGGCCCAGAGTTCAGGCCCCACGACCGACCTGAGCTACAGCGCTTCTTCAGGTTTTCTGGTAGTTTATTGGAGATAAGAGTCTCACAGACTTTTCTGCCTGGGCTGGCTTTGAACCATGATCCTCAGATCTCAGCCTCCTAAGTAGCTAGGATTACAGATGTGGGCCACCAGGGCCCGGCTATTTAAGGGACTTTTATGGATATCTTTACCAGCAGTACATCTAACAAGGGTCTAATAACTACAATATAGAAGGAGCTTAGAAATCTAAAGCACCAAAGATTCAATAATCTAGTCAACAAATGGGCAAAGGAGCTAGACATATCTCAAAAGAAGTTCATATGACCAATAAATGTATGAAAAAATGGCCAATGTTCTTCCTTATTTGTAATAATTAGTGTATGTCTAGGATAATCTTAGTAGATGAACAGAACAGCTCTATAGCTATGTACATATGACCATATAAGATGATGCTAAGCGAAATGAACTCTAAGATATGAACATAAAGAGATTTTTCTTTGTTGTTGTTGCTCTCAATCTACTATGTGGTTTATTTTTTCTTTTTTGCTTTCCCCCCTATGGCTTATCCCCTGTTGTCACTGTATTTGATTCTGGTACCCTGGGTAGTGTATATACATTTATCTGAACTATGGAAGGGAAGGGAACAACACAATGGTGAGACAAAGGACAAAGGGGGAACCTATGCAACAGCGATACAAGACAATATGTTATGTGGGGAGGGAAAGAAGGAGAAAAATCAGGGAAGGGGTAACAAGTTAAACTAGAAACGTAATCACTATCTTGATTATATAACTGTAATCCCTCTGTATATCACCTTGACAATAAAATTTCTTTTAATGATCAACATTTCTAGACATAAAGGAAATGCAAATCAAAACAACACTGAGATTCCATCTCACTCCAATCAGAATAGCCATCACCTACAATAAATACTGGTGAGGATGCAGGGGTTGGGGGGGGTTTGGGGGGGGTGGGGGTGGGCGGGGGGGGGCAACCTAATACACTGTTGCAAACTAGTGCAACCATTAAGGAAATCACTATGGAGATTCTTTAAAAAACTAAAAATAGAACTACCCTATCTTGTGATAACCATTCTTGGGGCATTTATCCAAAAGTCTACAAGACAGGATATAATAAAAGCACTTGTTACACCTATGTTCATTGCAGCACAATTCACAATGGTCAAGTTATGGAAACAGCCTGAATATCATACAATTGTTTAATGGATCAACAAAATGTGATACAAATATATATATATATATATATATATATATATATATATACACTCGTGTATGTCTATACAAAGAGGAATTTTATTCATCCATCAAGAAGAATGAAATTATGTCACCTGCAGATCCGGAAAATATTATCTCCTCATAATATTGGTATAGTTCAATGCAATGTTTTGCTGAAAATTCTTCACAAATCAAACTTGCACATTAAATTCTATATCATATGACTGAGTCTACCAAAGACTAGAATTATGACATTGACTGCAATCTTCCCAATTTAATTCTATAACTAGTTTGGCTGAAAAAATATTAAAATATTAATTCCTACAGAATGTGAATGTATCTTTTTTTTTCCCCACGGAGCTTGAACTAAGGGGCTGGATGTGTTCCTGAACTCTTTTGCTTATGGTCTAGGGTTCCACTACTTTGAGGCACAGGTCCACTTTCAGTTTTCTGGTGGTTAATTGGAGATAAGAGTCTCACAGACTTTCCTGCCCAGGATGGCTTTGAACTGTGATCCTCAATCTGAGCCTCCTGAGTAGCCGGGATTGCAGGCGTGAGCCACCAGCACCTTGTTAGATGCTCCTTTTAATGTGTATGTCCTTTTAGTATTTATTCAATTAAACAAAGGAATTACATTTACCAAATGAATATATAAATATAACTACTGAATATATAAAGATAACCAAGACTGTTTCAGTGCTTCTCATTAAAGAACTGAGACAAAGAGAAGAAAAAAATTAAGAGATAATTGCCAATTTTTTTGAGTATATGATAAGCAGGGGTATTTTATGAAACCTATAGCATCAGAAAAGACTTTCTGGTAGAACTTTACAGCTGAGGTTAAAACAAAAATCTTCAAAGCTCTGGTAATGGAACTACATTTCAGCAGGTTATAGTTGTTCATTCCTATCAGTTAATTCTATTCCAGGCTTATAAATCTGAGTTTCAAATATTCCCTTCATATCCACACTAAAATCACAGTAGAGGAATATAAAATGTATAAATATATTAAGTCTAAGAAAAAGAAAGACAAACAATTAAGGGAATTCTCCATACTGTAGTAAAACTGAAGAGGTGGAGGAAATGATAATTGACTTGAGGGAATAGAGGCAAAACTTGGGTACTGTGGCTAAGATCTAATTAAAGCAAAGTATTTGCTGTATAAGCTCCTAGAAAAGACCAGGTCTTTCCTTACAGTGCAACAAAAGCACTGTAAGTGGCAGGACTGAAAATACAGGAATATAAAACAATATGTAAATTTAGCATTAAATACTCCCCAACACACATGCTCTTACACATTTGTGTAAGTGTGCCCTCCAAACTCTCCTTTTCTTAGGAGAAGTTCATGATACCAAAGAAAAGGTACTATAAAACACTGAAATGTAGATGCTGCTCCAAAGTCTGAATTGCAGAGGTTATATAAAAAAGCAAGCTAATCAAAATTTAGGATGAAAGGTTTGGAATGGACTCCAGTGTCATTTAACTTCTAAATATACAGAAAATTTTGAACACACTAACCAATAATAATTAAGTAAATAAAAACAGACAATAAAGAGGTTGGGGGGTTAGCTCAGTGATACAGAGCTTGACTAGCATTGTGAGGGGGAAAAAGGTAATAAATGAATAAAACAAATGTATTGAATATTCACTTTATGCCAGGTATACCATTCTGTTCCAAATGTATTAATTAATTTGGCTCTTTAATACTGTATGAAACCATTACTTCTTTTACACATAAGGATATAGGGAGAGAGAGGTTAATGTATCCAAAATGATGTAACCAGTTAAGTGTTGGAGCAACTGGGTCCTACCCCTTTGAAGGCAGTCTTTCAAAAAGGGCAAAATAAGGTCTCTCAATTTTAAAGTTAATTTTTTAAAAAGAAAAACAAAAAGTACGATTTGCATTTTTGCTACCTTGTTAATCTGCCACCAAAGGGACTTCAGTAGCTCAGTGGTAGAGCACCAGCCTTGAGAGAAAAAGCTGAACAAGAAGGGCAAGTCCCCTAAATGGAAGCCCTGGTACCACACACACACAACACACAACACACACACACTGAGATCTGACTTAGTCAATCATTCAATGCTAGTTTAATACTATTCTCCTTCTTAAGCCACAAAAATAAGGTGTATATTTAGAGGAGGGTAAAGGACAAAGCTGTTAGTATTTTGTGTATTCTTTGTACTTTGTTGCATGCTTAAGATTTATTGCTAGAAGCTGATCCACAAAGTAAATCCCTTCACCTAAATGCACCCAAAATTTACATGGATGTACTTAGATCACTGCTGTATATAAAGAGTATAAAACTGCATTAACTTTAAAAAAAACTCACAAAAGCAATCTAGTTGCTTCTTTTCTCAATTATTGTCACCTAAATCTTTCACTCTTCCAGCATGGCAAGGAAAATGCCCCTAGACAATTTTACTTGTCATTTGCATGACTTGTAAATATATTGATGCCACACACACAAATCATGCTTTCTCATTCATGTCTTACGCTTGGTCTACGGCTGAAGAGTTTTGTGTGATGTAGCAACTGGCTTCATTCACTGTCTCTTCCTTTTGCTGTCTGGATCATCTTCTAACTTACTACACCTACCTTAGGAATTCTGGTTTGCATGAGAGAAAAAGACAGGCATATACTCTTTAGAAAAAGAGTAAATCTGGTAACACCTTTCTTTTTTTAGTAAGGAGACTACGCAGGTTTAATTCTTTCCATACACTAATGCAGTGGCTTCTGAGACTTCAGGTCACTGTTTCAAAACTCATTTTGCACCCAGTTTTCCTGGGTCATTTTCTCTTGCCTGGTCCAATCTTGCCTTGTCCCAGCTCCTCTCTTCTTCCACATTTGTGTCTTTTTTGTTTGTTGTCCTGTTTTGCCCTTTCATTCTTAGAGTTTTTGTTGCTGCTGTCCCCCACCGGGTGGGGGGTGAGGGTAGGGGTGGTGGTTTGGTTTGGATTGTGGTCAACGGTCTGTCGGTCGGTCGGGAGCATGCAACAACTTTGAGGTACAGAAGCAGCAAAGGGCAGCATCATCCGCCTCCCGACACTCACACGTGAAAGGTGCCTGGGCGGCCTGCCTGGCCCTGGAGGTTCCCCAGGCACGGCCTTGGGGCTCAGGAAGCCTCCAGAACTCCCAGTGTCAGGTGTCACGGTGACCTCTCGTCTCGGGCACCCTCCCCTCCCCCGCCCTCCCGGGACCCCGCGCGCAGGTGGGGCAGCGCAGCCCACCCCCCCACCCCGGGAGTCACCTGCGGGCCCGGGCCCGCGCGCGCACGCGCACTCGCACCTACCGTCTCCTTGGCAGCGGCCACCGGGATGGGCAGCAGCCCCCGGCCTCCTCGGGGCGGGTCCTCGGGCTCGGCGGCCGCGCTCTGGGAGGCACGCGCGGGAGCCCACGCTGGGTCGGCCCGGGGGTCCCCGTACAGACGGTAGCACACGAGGCCGACCAGACCCCCGCCCGCCAGCGCCGCGACGCCCAGCTCCCCCCAGCGCCGCCGCCGCCGCCGCCGCCGCCACGCCGCAGCCCCCTCCTCATCCTCCCGGCCGCACAGCCGCCGGCCCGGCAGCGCCAGGGGCGGCCCCGCTGGCCGCCCGCAGGGCCCCGGCCAGGGCTGGTGAGGAGTGAGCGCCGGCGGCAGCCGAGGCGGCGGCCACAGGAGCCTCCGCAGTGCAGCCATAGCGGGAGCCGCTGGTACCAGAACCCCGGCGGGCGGGGCGGGGGGGGGGGGAGCGGGGAGCGAAGCCTCGCGAGATTTCGGGACCGCGAAGTTGGCGGTGGTCGGCGCGGGGACCCCGCCGGATGCTTATCCCGGGAAGAGCCCCGAGGGACGCCGGGGACCCCCCCACCCCCACCGCTCCGGGGCCCTGTGTGCCGGCAGAACCGCGCGCTCCGGAGGGCGCGTGAGAACGCGACCCCGCCGGGGGCGCCCGGCTCCGCGGGCCGGCCGCGGCCCCCGCCTCGGCTCTGCCCAGCGCGGCCCCGGCCCTCGCCCCGCTGCGATCGGAGTCGCTTCGCCGAGCGGGAGGGGGGGGGGTGCTGACCCCCGGCTGCGACAAATGTGCGATCGTCGCTCCAGACCACACGAGTAAGGTGTAAAACACCGGGTTCCCGTCCGCCCAGCGTCCAAGCGTGAAGTCAGGAACTGTGACTGCCCCCATAGTAACGGGGTGGCCGGGCGCCGGCGGCCCACGCCGGCTGGGCATCCTAGCTACTCAGGAGGCTGAGGTCGGAGCGCGTCGGAGGTTCAAATCCACCCCGGGCACGAAAGTCCATGCGACTCTGATCTCCTATTAACCAGCAAAAGGTCCAAAGTGGAGCTCAAAGTACTAGCCTTGAGCACGAGGGCTCAGCGTCCTGAGATCAAGCCCCAGGATTAACACACACACACGAAAAAAAAGTAATGGCAAAAGGCGAAGGCTGTTTCTTTGATGGTAGTTGTTTGGTTTTGTTTTCTCGTTCACCATGAATACCTTTGGACACATTAGCATACCTGGGATCACTCAGTTCAACAAATTACAGCTGCCTTCTGTATATGAAAAAAATATTTTTAAGATTCTGAATAAAGGTTCTGAATATGCCCGCACTTCCTCCGAAGGCTGTTGATACGAATATAAAATAAAATGAGCGAATTGTTTCCTCTTTATTATTATTTTTTATTGGCTATGCTTCCTGTTTGAATGAGAAACTACACATGACCTCAGTTTTCCATACCTGGCACCAGTCTGGGGGACTTGAGTTTTATTAGCTTTGGTTTCCATTGGATGGAATGGAACCAGGAGCTCCTAAAATATTTTAGCTCTAGGCCGGTAGTTTCACATGGGCTGGAATAACATGGAGAAAGCATCAGCTGATTATCACAATCCGTGGGAAAACTACTTTTAGAGGCAATCAAAGTGACAGGCACTGCCCTCGAACTTTCCATTTCTATCCTTCACTCACCTCTTGCCAATAAGTAACCTGTCCGATATGTCACATCTTGTTTTAATATAGGCGAGTGGATTTTGCTTACTTAAAGCTACTTAAGTGATTTTTTAAAAAGAAACTTTATAATATATAAACAAAATATTTACTTTAGCTGCCCTCTCTGTTTTTCAACAGGCTTACTTGTGTGTTGGTTTTATGTGATCAATGCCACAAGGAAGTGTCATTGAGAGCTTGCTTTACCAAGTTTCTTCAATTTCTGCCTTTTCTGAATTGTGAAAAGTTTAGTTTTCTCTTAAGTATTATTTATATCTACCATCTCTCTCTCTGTCTCTGTCTCTTCTCTCTCACACACACACTGTTCTACAGTTTACATTGAGCATAATTTCCTGATTTTTCTCAGATTTCTAATGTAGCTAATCCAAGAATTCTTGGACAGACTAATGAAGTTTCATGACTGAAAAGTAAGTAGCTTCGACTTAGCACTTTGTCCATAATCCTAGCTACTCTCATAGTCACTTGGGAGAGTGAGATTGGAGTTGGAGACAAGTCCAGGCAAAAAGTCCAGAGAATCAATCTGAAGAGAAAAATTTCATCCCAGCCATGAAAGGATAAATATGAGGACCTGGGTATAGGTCTACCTGGGCAAAAATAAGAGACCCTATCTCAGAAATTACGAGAGGAAAAAGGGTTGGTGGTCTGGTCAAGCAGGATTGTTCACCTACCTAGTGAACACGAAGCCCTGAGTTAAATAAAACAACAACATTAAAAAGCCACAAAGAAATGGGGATGAGATAGTCATATATTACAGATGAGGAAAATGAGGATCTACTTCTTACAAATACTTTCTTTGTCAAGAGACTAAATTGTAATTCAGAGTTTAATTCCCAGGAGAAACGTAATAAAGCAAGCATGAGTAGGACTTTGGCAATGTTTTTGAAATTTAGATACTTTCATGTCAATTCTACAGAGAAACTTCTTTTAAAAAATATACTATGCAGTAAGAGCCCAAACCTTCAAATATTCACATAGAGTAACAATGGTTTATGTGAGAAGAAAAATGCTGAAATCAAAACATAACGGTTTTTGTTTTTTCAGGAAAGTGAATAGGTTATGGTGGAAATCAAGAGATCTAGGATCTATCCTTGAGTTTGTTAAATCTTAATTGTAGTGCCTTGGAGGCCATTTTCCTCTAAAATAATGATATTAGATAGTAATTAGATGTTCACCTTCTGAATCTGTGTTTCCAATTCAAAAGATTCCATTATCAGCCATGTTTCTACAGCATATTTTTTCCATAGCATACTTTTTTGTGGTGCTAGAGTTCATAAGATTTTTCATATTTTATTTGAACTGGAGATGCAGCTGTGGTAGACCACGTGCCTAGAATGATCAAGGCCCCAAATTTGATAGCTAGCACCAAGAGATAGCAAAACCAACACTCATTTCTCACGATCTACAGTTAAATGTGCCCTTCTTTCAACCTAAAATTCCATCCCCAAATCTAATTTAGCCTTTTTGCTGGTTTTTTTTTAAGTTGCCAATAAATGAATGACTTTTAAATTTGGAAAGTGTGAATTTTCAGTACATCAGCAGAAATAGCTTAACAAAATTATTAAAACATGCTGTTGCCCTTATTTTGTTCAGTCTGGGCTCCCAAAACTTGAGTAGTTAAAAGGGAAGCAGGTACAGCTGAGAAGCTGCAGGAGGCATGTGAACCACCAGCTCCAGCTCCGCTCAATTCTCAGAGGGAATCTATCAACCAGAGAGCAAACAAAGAAGGATGCTGCAATCTCCTGGGAAAGATGTCATAAACATCACATCCCCTTATTAAGGCATAAAAGGTTGCAGTGGTGAAATTTAAGAAAATATAGATAAGGTAGGCTCTGTGGAATCATAGCCCTTTCTTCTTCAGCATACTAATAATCAGAAATCTTGAACTCCATGCCCCAGAAGCCAGGACTAAAAGGAAACCGAAGTATCCAAATCACTAATGATCTTTCTATTTTGACTAACTCCTCCCAAAGACAATGACTTATACCCTACCCTTTTCTTTACCCTAAGCTAAACTACATCTGAGCAACAAGACACCAGATAATTTATCTAGTCCAGCGTCTGGCACATACTAGAACCTCAATAATGCTGATTAAAACAAAGGAAATTAATTATTTTTGTGAGGTGGATAAGGAGAGGAAATTTAGACCAAAATGAGAAAGCAGATCAGAAGATACTGACATAGAGTGACTTGCCAAACATTGAGATAATCTCTTGAAATAGATCAACTCAAATGGGAAGCCAAAGAGAGAAATCCAGGGGTTGGCAAGGATGGAGCAGAGACAGAATGTGATCATGGAGAAGAGCTGAAACAGGTTGTGTGATTTTGAGGTTTTAGTACTGAGTCTATCCTCTTTATTCATTGGCAGAACCTTGTTGGACTAGAACCTTAAAATTTTCAATTTCGTTCAGTCTTCAGAGCAAGTCCATCATGACCAGCCACTGACCTGACTGGTCACACCTTCCTGTTCTGTTCTGATGTATCTCACTGGTGGTGAGAACCATGCTGGTAGGAGTGGCAGTTCAGACTTGTTACCAGCAAGGCTTCCTGCGTGCAAAAAAGTGAGCCCTTCTCGTTTCATATGCTGTTCTCATGCCTGGCAGGGACTAGAGTTTCTGTTACTCTGAAGGGTATATTCTGGAGCAAATCAGTTTCAGAGCAAGTTAATAGTATCCATTATATTAGCATGACACTAAGATAGAAACATAAATAATGTAATCTTTCTAAAACTGTTGGTAATATCTACTAGAGCTTAAGGCATCTACTGTGGCCCATTAACTTTACTCAAAGATGAAATTCTCAACAAAAGTGAGGATTTATGTTCACCAGAAGATATACAGAAGAGCATTCATAGCAGCATTATTATAACTGGCAAAAAATAGAACTGTTTACATATCCATCAGTAGCAACCACAATTAAAAAAATTGTATTGTCATGTAATTGAATGCTCTAAAGCACTAATCATTGCTTATCTGAGTCTACATATAATCATATGGATAGGTTCCATAGAATAAAGTTGAGTCAGAGATCAAACATAGAAGATGCAACTATATTATTGTATTTGTAAAGTTCAAGTGCAACAAGAACAACAAATATATATAACGTATGTCACATAGTAATGTTATATATACATATATATATTCATTTCTGTATATATGTATATGTTAGAACTAAAGCTAGTAGATTTTTCTGATGTTAGTAACTGGATGCAAAGACATTTTGTGAGTGTTCTATTTCTTGTTATAGAACATAGTGACACAAGGGCATTCATTCTTTGAAAATTCATGTCTGTCTTTTTACAGCTTATCTGCACTTTTTATATATTTATGCAGTAACAAAGTTTATATGAGAATAAAAATATATTTACTTCTGGATCCTCTTATTTACATATTGTTGATGAAAGGACTTTGCACAGTTATGAATTCTACTTTTCAAAAGGAATATATAGAGCTTGAAATCAACTGAGCTTATTAGATTACCTAGATATAGTCTAAAGAGGTTTAACCAAAGAATATATTAATAAATGGTCTTTCTTGCTTGAAAACTCCTAAAAATGCTTATCAGCTATTTTTAATTATTATAGAAAGGCCTCAAGGAGTTTATTGTTCTAAATAAATGGGTCAGCACTTTACCTTCTTTGACTTAGAGCATTCTTGTGAAATGCCCATATGGACTGACCCAGTAGGTATCTGGGTCCTAAGGCCTAGTACAACTAGTACATATTCTTGTCTCTGGCTATGACCCCAGTTTGTCAGGTGTTAGATGAGAAATTGTTTCAAGGCCAAATAAACAAACAGAAGGGCAGCCTTTAGAACAGATGGAAAGCTCAGCATAAAGAAGGAACCATCAGAAACATCGAAAATAGCATAAGGTGTACATACATGAGAAAACTTAGCAGGATGACAAAACACGTTTGTCTCTTGCCAACTGTTATTTGGAATTGGTTAGCAAAAATACTGAGCAAAGAAAAATTTTCAGGCCAAGCCAAGAATTCACAGTGGAGGAATGTCTATTAAAGAGGAACCAGCACTGAAGACCATATTCCATTGTAGGGTCACCATGATATCTTTGAAATTCTTCGTTAAGATGATGCAGATTACAGCAAGAACAAAAAAGAAACATTTAAAATATTTCTATAATATCTACATGGATATTTTGCATTTACCTTATAAAGTTATGGAATGGAATACTGGCAATAATTTAGAGATGGAAACATTTTAGTCTTAAAATTTTTTTGAGCAGAGATAATAGAGAATACCTAATGGAAATTGTCAGAAGAAATTTCATCTGATGACCCAAAATAAGGAATAGATAACAGACTATCTCTAATTTGAGAGGAGAGGAATCTAGGCCCTATTCATTTACAACCTCGTTTTTCAACTCTCAGTGTAGGATATTGAATACCTTGCTGGAATCTTGTGCCACTAAAATATATACTCACTGATGAAGAAACGAAGAAGTTCTCAGGCTAAAGAAGTTTTCTGGATTCTACAACCAACACTTGAGCCTAGATATCTTTATTTGTCTTTAGATGGTTCTTAATTTTGAAATCATTAGAAATTAAGAGAACATTAAGGCACATTAATTTGCCTGGAATAAAATAGTGATTACAACAGTAAATCACAGATATTGTGAGTTACTGAAAAGTGCGGGAAACAAGTCAGTTCTAAGAACACCATAACTGTGAGCCTGACTTGGCTACTTGTCTGTTAGTCTGTGAATCATAGTGAAAGTCTAAAGAGAAAGCATTAAGTTGCTTTGTCTCCGTGTATTTTTAACCTTTTTTTTTTTCATTTTTCATGTAGGACCATCAGCTGTATCTGAGAGGAAAAGTGTGGAGTATATTGAGTTGCTATTTCTGAGAAAGGGAGAACAGAATTCCTTAAAAGACCCTATAGGCAGATAGCAGAGTGTATCGGCACACATTTAAGGACTATTTCTAGCCCTGATTTATAACAGTTCAGATTTCCATGATGTAAGTGCTCCCACCCTGGTGATTTCAAACTACTAATACCATGTTAGTGATTACAGACTTGCAAAGAAATTCATGGTAGTATACCATTATCTAAAATTTCCACTATCCACATACAAAAGCTACATTTAATATAACATTATTATGCAATGGAACATGTAATAGTTGGGGAGATGTAAGTCTTATTAACTATTATATTTAATTCACCTAACAAGAGTAAATTGTATTAATTTAAATATGAAGTCTAATGAGAAGTTTATATGTTTTTGATAATGTCTTTGTTTAAAAACTGGCTTGAAAATTATCTGAAAATGTAACATTGGACACAGAAAGTGAGACATAAAGCTAACCCAAAAAGATCAGGGCTAAAAATATGCCATTAGATTAGTTGTAACCCAGCTACTAGGAAGGCAGAGATTGGGAGGACTGAGGTTTGAGGTCATCCCAGGTGAAAGTGTTATTGAGAAAATAAAAAAGGAAGAAAAATTGCCTTCAGCTACAAATGGCAAAATGAACTTACCCATCTTTTAATCAAGAAGAGAGTTACAATTGATCTCATCTCTCCAACGTTTTTAATTGTTTTGTTAACTCTAAAGTATGGAATTATTTTTGTTCTTTCTAATTATATTTGTTGTTCCAAAGACTGAATTAAAGAGTCATTTTAGGTCTATAAACACTGGATTACTCAGACAAGATGGAGGCTCTTTTTGAATTGAGTCTGCAAGGATTCCGTTTTAAAAAAAACCTGCTTATTTAATTGTATAGGCTAGCTGGGGCTTGTGTCATTTCAATGATAATTTTCATATTTGATTAAAATATGTTGCAAATTTATACTTCAATGATACAGTACATCTAACTCATACTTAAAACTTATACTTAAAGTTTGTATATTGTTCACATGAAAGTATTCATGCCTAGACCAGAGGAATGATGGGATGATTTAGATTGCAATGGAGTATCTTTCTTTTCTCTTAAAATGAATTAGCTTGCTTCAAGGCTGGAGAATGATCTAAAGATGAAGCTGGAGACGATGCGTGTCCATACATTCCTTGGCCACTGAAGCATATCAAAACTTTCACAGTTCAAAAATGATCCCGATTTTTTTTTTCAAGACAGTCTCACATCTTGTGTTCAGGAATCTGCAAACCTCAGACAACCACATCAAGGAAAATAAAGTGAGCCTTTCACTTGCGGATAAAACATTATAGAAAACCACTGAATGAGCCACTCTACCATCATCATGCAGGTGTATGGGTATTCTGCAGCAAATTATTCTGGAATAAGGTCAGTTCCTCTATCCTTACAGTGTTCTACAAGGAAACCATGTTTGATCAGAATTTTATTCTATGCAGAATTTGTTTCAAATACACTTTGATCAAAAGCTATGTAATGGAGACCTATACTATTGATATATAAAATTAATCACCAAATTTTTTTCTTGGCTATCATTAAATACAAGTGTTACACTAACTTGCTTATTAATGTGCTTATGCAGAGCTTTTCCCAAAAATATATTTTAAATATCAAAGACCACCAACAATTATGGAACCAATATACAAAATTCAAGGTTATTACCTGAATCAGGAATTCTCTCAAACTGAAAATGAGCCAAAGAAGGAAGAACTGAAAGTTGTATTACTAAAAGAATTTATTGGTATAAGTTTTATAAAAGTGGAAACATGAAAAGACAAATTTCAGAAATGCTGTGAGTGTTCCTTTGTTCTTATTTCCAGTCTGTATATTAAATTTTCTTCCAACTTTCCTCTGATAATTACCCAGGACTGACATCAAACTAGAAGAGAAACATCCACAGTTGAGATTAGAATTCAAGAACCTGGGGAGAGAGATCTTCAAAGTGGCAACTGAGCACATCATAATTCCACGTCAAAATTGAGCAGAGCTTTTAAAATGATGTTTGTGAAACAAAAATTGTACTGTGAAGTTCATATATGTTCTAAATGATTGTATTAGAGTAAAAACATATGTTATTTAACATATAATAACAAATGAGCATTTCCAGCCCTAGCAAAAAAGTTTATTAGTCCTCCTTTTTAAGCTGGAAATTTCTGAGAACTCTCCCAGCCCCAACTTAACAGAAAAAGCTGGGCATGATGGGTCATTTCTGTCATACCAGCTGCTTTGGGAAACATAAACAGAAAGCTCATGGTCCAGGATGACCTGGGCAAAATTTAACATCCTATAAGCTCTGTGTTCTGTCCAAAACATGTCTACAGATTTGTTTTCAACGGTACCAATATTTGAGTCCCAACAGTTAGAACTTCCTTATCTTACTTAATGCTCTGATTTTAAGGGAAAAGTTGAGTAATTTCAAGTGATAAATTATATAAAGTGTATAGTGTATAAAACCAAATCACTGAATTCCACTGAATTTTATCCTGAAATTTGGTTAGAAAAAGCACAAAATATTAGGTTGAAAGATATTAAAGAAGTAATTTAATTTAAGGGCTAAATTTTGGAGAGGAGAATAGATCATGGTTTTCCAAGAGAACTTTCATGATCATATTCCTTTCTTTTCTTCTCCTTTCTCTGGCATTCCCTATATAACTCCACTTGCATATTATTCTAATCCAGAATGCCTTCCTTTACCTAAGGCTGATCTAGTGCATTCTGACCTTAAACTTTTAATGAAGTAGCTTGAACTCTGCCTTTATGATACTACCTATTGTTTCTTCTTTATCTATTTATATTCAGGAGCATAGAGACCTCTATTTTACCCAATAGCAAATGTAGACATTACCTATTTTGCAACATGAGCTTAAATATTTTTGAATTCATGAAAAATATTTTTTTTTATAAAATCATTGAGAATCCATGTAAATTTAATGTTTTTTTTCCAGGATAATAAAGGTGTATGAGTTGAACTATTGCTCAAACTTCAGAAAACCAGGTCAATAATATTTTAGAAGAGAACAACATTGTTCTGCAAAACAAACTCTTATGACAACAGCTTGTTAGAAATAATTATAGCTTATAATCTTGATATATCTGACGAAATACTAGTGAATCTGAGTTTATCTGAAAACAATCATAAAAGGTTGCTATCAGAATGTGTTTTTTTTTCATTTTGTTGTAGAGTCTGGTAAATACAGCTTAAGGGTATACAATTCTCAAAGACCTTTTATTTATTTGTCTTTTATTACAGCAAACGACTCCAAATCTAGTTCCTTGCCCTTTCATTTGCTTGACCCAGTGGCTTGTCCTTGAGCTCATTTCACAATTTTATTGCCAGCTAGAACGTTATAGCCTTGTTCACAGGAGTAGCTCGAGTCAAATATTTTCAGACTCAGCACTTCCATCCTGTCCTGACAGCTGTGTACAATGTGCTGAATTGCATTTGATTCCTCATCAAGATATTGACATTGAACAGTTTTCACTGATTGTTTAAAAGAATCTTTGCCCAGGCCCTACTTGCTAGAATCGTGTTGCTTTTTCCTTTCTTTTCCCTTCCCCCCACTTTTGGAAATGAGAATTACACGGGGGAATTTGCCAACAGTATGACTAGAGAAATGAAACTTGGCAGCATTTATCTTGACTACCAAAGTCCCTTTTGGCCTTAGAAGGATCTGGCCACATAGATGATCAACACCGCCCTCTAGTGGCTGACCCCAGGAGAGGCCAGCAGCCTCTTCGTCCATGTGACAATGACCATTGCTGTCAGTGCATGGCTTTATGCCCAGGAACAATTATTTTTTTTTAAGATGAGAGATATTTTTCCCCAGCACATGTTTTCTAACAGTCTAAGTTTTATATGTATTAAGTTTTATATGTGAGTTATTAGCCTCATTCTTCATTGGGGGAAATATTAAAATAAATTCCAGAAATCAAAGCAAATAGGTTTCTGGAAAAGTCTAACGGTGCAGCTTAATCAAACAAGAGGTATTTATTGGATATGTAATGTAGGCCAGGCACTGTGGCAAATGCTTGCTATATATTAATGAATATAATAGACGAAGATTTCTGCCTGCATGGGGCTTGCATTCTAGTAAAATGCCCTGCCAGTGTCATACCAGGACAACCATAGCATTATGAACTTTCGATCTTTCTCCCTCCCTTTTCCCTTCCCATTTCCCTTCCCTTCCTCTCTCACCCCTTCCTACCTTCCTTTCTTCTTCCCTTTCATTTTCTCTTCCCCTCCCCCTCTCTCTATCTTTCTCCCCCTCCCCCATCCCGCCTTTCCCCTCCCCCCCAATTCCTCCTTTTCTGCCTCCCCACTCCTCATCTTCTTCCTTCTTTTGAGATATGGGTTTGACCTATCACCCAGACTGGCCTGAAACCAGATTATTATTCTCTGGCCTCCTCTTCCCGCCTCCCTAATGCTGAGATCTCAGGCTTGTGCCATCCAAGCCAGCTCCAGGTTCTTGAACTGCATTCTTAATACTCAACGAATGGAATTCGTTTTGCATGTTCTCCCCTTACTTGCCTTCCAGGCAAATCAGAGGTGACCGGCAACAGACCACTTAATAAGTCAGCATTCATAATTTGTCACTGAGGCATTACTAAGACTTCCTGTGTTATTGCTTCTCACTCCAGAGTGAACCATTATAGGAAGCTATTTATGCCCTCCTAAAGTGTGTGCTAAATTTGAAGAAATATTCTTCCAGTGTTCTTGCTATACCTTTTCTCAGGGATGGAGATTCCTCCCTATGCCTCCTCTAATTGGGCTGAACTCCTTCAGAGATTTTTTTTTTTGCCTAGGGCTATGCTCCAGTACTAAATAAACAGTACTTGTCCTCTCAGGTCTCTAATTGGGGGAGATAAGTAGGTAAAAAGGCTTTAGTTAACTCATTTTGCTTTTCTTGCAAGCTTCAAAATTTCAAGTTGGTTTTATAAATCATTCTCTTTTCTGACCTTTAAAAAAAAGGTCGAATCATTACTAAATGACCCCATGTTGCTGACCACATATATGGCATACTAGGAAAGTAGGAGGAGGACACAGAACCAGAGGGAAACAGGGGAAAACATACAACAGTGGGACCCATCAGCTACACTGGACATTGATGAAAACGAACTAAGCAACTCAAGGGCAGTGATGGGAGGGAGGGAATGAATGAGAAAGAGGGAACAGCAGACACTAAGCAAAAGGAAAGAAATGTACATATCACCCTATATGGAAGAAATAACTGTATTGTCAAAGCTCATAGAACTCATAAACTTTATAGACCATGATAGAGACAATTTGCCCCATGAAGGTTAGAATGTGTTTGTGACTTTAACTAAGTATCACTATCTCACATTACTGAGAAATTTGTGAAATTTATGTAATTACTTAATCACAATAAAAATAGCAAAAAAGAAAGAAAACATAACATCCATATTATTGAATGTTATCAAAGATTGAACATTTGTACCTACAATTCTGTAACTGAAGTTTTTATTTTTACCTAATTTAAAGAAAGGCAATACTTTTATTAATTGTTAAAAATCTATTGGCTTGCTGAGCGCTGGGGGCTCGTGCCTGTAATTTTGGCTACTGAGGAGGCTAAGATCTGAGGATCAAGGTTCAAAACCAGATCAGGCAGGAAAGTCCATTGGGACTCTTAACTAACTGGAAGTGGAGCTGTGGCTCAAAGTAGTAGAGCCCTCGCCTTGAACTAAAGGGCTCAAGGACAGAGCTTCACTCAGACCCTGAGTTAAGAAATAATTATAGACATGATAAACTTTATGAGTAAATTCCCTATTCGGAAAATTACTATTTAAAAAGCAGAATTTTGATGGCAATTTCATGTGTTTGGCAAGTAAAATTTACTTGGATATTATTTTAACTTTCTAATTATGGTAATAAAACATCTATTTAATGTTTACTTGGCATTATCCCTGAGAAGATAGGGGCATATTTGCTGTATCTTGAATGTGGGAAAATTAAAACAAAGAAGCCTAGTGTCATCTGGATACACTCACAATCTCATTAAGAATTAACACAAGTAGTGGTACTCCTTAAACCCTAGAATATGGACTACCCAACTTGCGGGGATGGGATGGGATGGGGTGGGATGGGAGGGAAAATCTGGAAGAGAAAGGGGAAAAGGGTGACAAAAAGAAATGTACCCTACCTGACTTATGTGACTGTAACCCCTCTGTACATCACCTTTATGACAACAATAAAAAGAATAAAAATCTATAAGCTATAATCACTATTTTCTTCTCTCTGTCTCTCAGAGTACATACGTATATAAAGTACCTCCACACCCCCAAAGTCCCAGGATTTTTATTAGGGCCTATGCAGGTGCTCTAAATTATTTTTTATAAATGTGTTGTTCAGTTACTGATTCTGAGAACAACCAAATAAAGTAATTTATATATACAATGTTGTCAATTTGAACCACAATATTTTTCATATGTATTTCAGTTGATCAAGAGAATTGTCATTTATTACTTTACAGGTACTTGCAACATTATTCAGTGGAAATAGTACTGGAATTAGACTTGAAATATTTTGATTTAAATGATTGTCGTTCATTGGATGAATCAGACTATCACCTTTCTCATCTGTTAAATGAAGCTATCTAGCTGTTCTGGCAAGTACTTCCCATAAAATAACAAATGTGAAATCATTTATATATATACATATCTATATATTATATAAATTTGTCAGTCCTGGGGTTTGAATTCAGGCACTGTGTCTGAGAGTCTTTTGCTCAAGGCTAGTACTCTACCACTTGAGCCACAGCACCACTTCCAGCTTTTTCTGTTTATGTGGTGCTGAGGAATCGAACCCAGGGCTTTGTGCATGCTAGGCAAGCACTCTACAACTAAACCACATTCCCGGCCCCCTCACAGTATATTTTTATGATTTGCTCAATTGATAATGATAGATCATGTGAAACACTAATGATGATATAAATTTTAGTCAGATGCTGTTAGGCTCCTTCTAAAAGTACTTATTCAATTTTCCAGGCCTATCTCAAGGAATTATTCTTGATTAGTAGTTCCAACTATTTAGTAGACTGAGGTGAGAAAGGTACTTGGTCACAGAATTTCAAGGCCAGCATGGGAAACATAGTGTGACCCTATCTTAAAAATGCTATGAAGCCAGATGCCGCTGGTTCGTGCCTGTAATCCTAGTTACTTAAGGGGTTCCTAACTGAGGACTGTGGTTCAAAGACAGCTCAGGCAGGAAAATCGGTGAGACTCTTATCTCCAATAAACTATCCCCCAAAAAGCTGGAAGAGGAACTCTGGTAGAGCTCTAGGCTTGAGCAAAAGAAACTCAGGGACAGAGCCCAGCCCCTGAATTCAAGCCCTATAACTGGTGTATGTGTGCCTGCACACACCCAAATGCTACTACAATTTTTATTTCAGGAAACATAAAATTATTTTTTTCCAAGCTCCAAATAGAGAGCACTGTTAGTCTACAAACCATCTTTATCTTCTTTCATCTTGGAAGAGCACAAAAATTTTAGTGATCAAATATTCAGGAAAAATTGGTAATCAAAATCAACACACCAACACTTAGATACTGTAGTATTTAATTAATTAAAATGTATTTTCACTCATGTATATTCATATGATTAATACCACATTTCTACAATTGGAGAGATCACACTTTATTATTCCAATTTTATAGACAAAAACATTGACTTCCCAAGGCTCCATAAGCAGGCAACAGTCTTCTTATATCTAGCAAAATAATGAAAAGAAAACAATGCGAGATTGAAATCATATTCTTTTTTTTATTACTCTTGTTTATCTTTTTGATGGGTAAATTAAGGAGTAGTGATGGATAGTGATGGTAGCTGACATTCCTGAAAGAGCAAATAAGAACTAAGATGTCAATTATGCAATCTGCATAAATATAGTCTTCCATATTATGTGACTTCATCATCAATTAATTTTTTTCACCTATATTCAATAGGAAAAAGGTCAAACCCAGTCTGGTTTAGTATGAGGTTTTATGTAGACTAGGCCTCTTCTATGAAGATCAAGAAATCTGTTCCATCTGTGATAAATCAAACAATCTTGGACACATCTTACATGAGAGGTTGAATTAAGATGTTCTTTCTTATAGTAAATAATTTCTATATCTTTTGGTTTCATCAAATATTTCTCACTAGTTTTAGCATCTATAGGTTGTTTTATTTGGACCAGCAATGTTCCTATGCTGGGTAGAAATTGGTCCATTTTTATCTGTGTCATTCTTGTACTATTTTAGTGGGTTTTTTTTAGTGTTTTTACCACAAGAAAAATCTTTCCCTTATTGATTAGTTTGATTGCTTATTTAAACAATTGTATTCAAAGATTATTTTATCCTATTTTGATACTGTTATAATTTATTTCAATGTTCAAGTTACTCTAGATTTGGTTTATGATCCTTTTTATTTTTAACTTTTCATCATTTTTTGAGTACTTCCTTGCCTTCTATACATAAAGATGTCCAATCCTAGGATGCTATTTCCCTAAGTTTCCTGAGATATCTTAGTGCCCAGATGTATTGGGAAACCAGAGTTTAGACATCATTTGTGCCCCTTGCCTTTGCATGTGCATGCTTCTTAACCCTTTTAATGGATAGAGCACACACACACACACACACACACACACACACACACACACGTACACACACATGCATGCATTTCTCAACCTTCAGAGACATTTTCCTTAATATATTTTCTTCTTTGCTTAATACTATAACTCTTACCACTGAGTCAAACTATCCTTCTCACTGAAATTTAATATATCTTTACTTTTTAGTTATTTTAGTCTTTAAAAATTCATTATATGATCGAAGAACTGCACTTGAAAATTGCTAATTAAAAAATGAGGTGACCTTCTGTGCAGTTATATTATATACTTGGTTGTGTAACACATTCACTTGAATCTACACAGCTAGGTTCATTTATTTCTACCTTATTTCATTGTTTTCTCCACAATCCTTGGTTATTTCATTTTACTTAAAACATTAAACATTTTGTTGAAAGGCGAAACTTCACAAAAAATTTTGCAAAGATATATTACTCCCTCCTTTCTCCTTTTTATCCACTGGGCAAAGAGTTTCATGAGATTTCATTTATGCATTGTATTCTGTCTGTATTTATTTACTTATTTATTTATAGTATTAAAGATAAACCCCAGGGTCTTTAGCCAGTGCTATATAACTATTTTCACCAGGCTTGTTTTTTCTTTTTTTTTTTTCAATTTATCTTTCTGTTTTTAAAAAAAATATTGTCAAGGTGATGTGCAGAAGGGTTACAGTGACACACGTAAGGTAGTGAGTACATTTCTTGTCAAACTGTTACTCCCTCCCTCATTTTTCAAGGTAACTATATGCATGTAGAAATTTCTTAGTTAGGCACCAGTAGCTCACGCCTAGCTACTCAGGAGGCTGAGATCTGAGGATCATGGTTCAAGGTCAGCCAGAACAGGAAAGCCTGTGAGACTCTTATCTCCAATTAACCACCAAAAACCCTGAAAATGTAGCTGTGGCTCAAAGTGGTAGAGCAAAAGAGCTCAAAAACAGTGCTCTAAATTCAAGCCCCATGACAGAAAAAAAAAAAGAAATTTTTTGTTTTCCTTCTGTCTTACAGGAAAGATAGCACTTAGGTGAACTTGTTCATATTTTATATTCTTCACTTAACACACTATCAGTTCATCCAGTTCTTTATTTTATAATGCTTTGTTGTATCATAATTTATTCAAACAGTTTCTTGTATATCCATATTTGTGTTGTTAACTTTTTTTGTGTGTGTGCCAGTACTGGGGCTTGAACTCAGGAATTGGGCCAGGTCCCTGAACTTTTGTTTTTTTTTTTTTGCTCAAAACTAGTGCTCTGCTACTGGAGCCACAGCTTCACATACAGCTTTATGGTGGTTAATTGGAGATAAGAATCTCACCTATTGTCCTACCCAAGATGGCTTCATATCATGACCCTCAAATCTTGGCTTCCTAAGTAGCCAGGATTATAGTCATAAACCATCCACACCCTGCTGTTGACAATGTTTTGTAATTATAAAGCATAAATAAGATGTACTCTTATTTTACTGGGAGGTATAAATCATAACTTATCTTTCTCAAAATCTTTCTCAAAAGTAAAATATATTTAGCTCTATCAACTGCTTTAACTTTTTTCACCATGTATAAACTAAGGTTCGTGACAATAAACTGGCTAAAAGCAGCATAAAAAACTATGTAAGGTCTCGAAAACTGTGAATATGTCTTGTGGAAGCAGAAATTGTACCACATATTTGTATAACAGCAAGGCAAGTGTGGTCTCTAGGAAGTACAGGTAAAGTTGATTAGATTGCAGTGTATGCTTAAAAGTTGAATAATGTAAAACACTTCAAAATTATTTAACTTCCCATGATATCATCACAGCGTGTGCAAAAAAAAAATCTTTAGTGTTATCTTTTCCTGTCACGTGACAAGAACAAACAAAAGAAATCCTTATCTTTTTGTTTCTATCCTGGTCCTTTATAAAATGGCATTAAGCACCATTCAGAACTTACACATTAAAGGTTTGGTTTGAGAAAAGAGAAAGATTTGCTTTACATTTCCAACAAATTGCACTTGTTAATTATAACATAAAGGGAAAATTTTTCACAGTAATTGAGGCTGTCCAGAACTCTATGCCTAGAAAACCTCATAGCCTTAAGATCTCTTTTCTAAAGATGTTTTTACATTTGAGTTTCACAGCAACCTTAGGCATAGTGAACTATGCAGGTGTTACATTGCCCTTATTTTATAAAATAGAAATTGTCTTGGGACATTGGACTTCGGACTAAAAAGACCAGATAGAATTCAAGACAGTATTTTGTCTCTGTAAAGTGAGTATGTCAATCTTCTAGAGTTATTGTAGTAATCAAATGAAAGGATGCATATAAAATGCTGAGATGTACAAAGACAAGTTAGGTATTATAAATATATTTGAACATGTGAATATTTCCCATATTAAAATAGCATATGTCTATGTTTGTATCTATGTATTTGTCTAATTGAGTATATTTAAGCAGTGTAAAAACTATAGATTATTCAAGTGTTCATATGAGAAAATACTGTTATAGACTTTAATACCTAAATGAGCAGCTGATGATAACACATATTCATTATGGAATAATTAACAGTCTTTATATGGTGTATAGAACTTAGACCTTGAAACAAACCTCATTAAACATCACTTGATCTAATTTTAAAACCTTTAAGTATCACCTCTTTAAAAGTAATCAATGTATGTTCTGGCTACTTGAGTTATCCCGCTATAAGATGCACACAACTTTGATCTTTCTTTGATTTAACACTGCAATTAAGAAGATTTGGTTCAAAGTAAAAGCTCATTGGTTGATGTTTTACACTGATGTGATAGTGTTTACACAGATGTGCTTTGAAATCTTGATTATGGTGGATTTGGGGGTCCCACCACAGAGTGCTGTTGTTTGAAATGTGAAATGATACACTTACCTGGTACAGCTTTTAAAACAGACCTAAGTCACACTTCGAAAGTAACTTATCTGTTTATTGCTCTTAGCCAGTGTTTTTGTTTTATTTAATATCTATTACTGTTTTAGAGCTTCTTTTATAACTTGGCTGTACAGGGGTCTGTAGATAAGTGTATAGTGATGAAAATGTGCAACCTTACCTATTTAAAGCATCTGAGAATTAATTAGATAACAACAAACCCAAACCAAATCTTCAGATAAAATAAATCAGTCAAATTCTACTGAAATCTTAAGTTTAGGCTTTTACTGAAAAATAATGAGATAACATTGAAAAACTGATCTTGAATGGTCTCCAAAATTCTTGGTTCAAAGGAAACCTAAATCAAGAATAATTCTTAGCTCTTCTGGAAATATCTTTAACTTGTGATACAAAACCAAAGTTTTTAACATTTAAATGCATCTCAATCTCTCACTTTAGTGGCTTTCCGGTTTTAGAAAAATGTAAGGAGCTTAAATTTTTTCCCAATAATGTTCGAAGTCTAAAACTCACCAAGCACCAACACTATTTCCATTTGACTTTAGGTTTTATAATTGAAATATGAACAAAAAAATCTTGTTTTTTTAGGCTGTTCATCATTTATGATGCTCTTGCACATACTTACTGTCTATTTATGACAAAAGATAAGAATGTAGATCAGTCTCAATCCACTGATGCATGATTACCCTACATTGCTATATTATGCAACTTAAAAGTCCAGGACTTTAGCATACAATTTTTAAACCTCCATGTAGATGGAAGGCAATCCTGGTCATATCATATGTTATCTGAGTAAAAATAAAGATTAAAGAGAACTTAAGCAAGGGAGGGGGGAAAATAGGTGTTTCTAACTATACCTTGATTATGTAAAGAAAAATCCCCCATCTAAATGATAAAAGAAAAGAGTGATACTGGTACATTTTATTAGTGTTTTAAAATTAGTGAGTTAAACTGTCAAGGCTTTGATTTTCCTTTCATGTGTGTCTGGGCAGGTCTAAGCCTGGGGTAACGCCCTTTTTCCTTCTCTCTCTCTTACCTTCCTCTGCACCTGTCCAGGGCAAGTTCCCAGGCGTTCCCAAGGAGTCCAATTCTCCTCCTCTTCTCCCCTTTTCTCCTCCCACCCATCCCCTTCTGTTCTGTCTCTCCCCTCCCTCCCGCCTTCTTCCCTATACTGCCAAGCTAGGCAGTGATCTATCGCTGTAGAAGAGCTCACATCAAAGGCGTTTGCCAAGCGTCACCAAACACCATCACCGTTGTCCCAAAGAGGGGACACCCCCTGAGCCTCCCTGAATTTTGCAGGCCCAGTGCAGGAATGATTTTTGCGAATGCATGGCTCGAGAACCGCCCAGGGCCCCTTTTGGGTCACTTGGGAAGAGCAAAAACGTGTTGAGAGGAGGCTGGTTTAAGATTTCAAACAGAACCAACCTCCCCAGGGCGCATGAAAGGACTTGATTAGCATATGTCAAGAGGACCCGCATATATAGACGCAGTGTATGTACACAGGACTCGGATCTGATCAGTTTGCCGAGTTGGAGCCCCAGCCCCTCTGTCCCAGCCCAGTACTGCTAGCCGCGGCAGCTCTAGATGTTTCTACACAGCCAGCAGCGGCTCTACCTAGCCCAGGAGAGAAGATCACTTCCAGACAGTGCCATCTGCCCGGCTAGCCCAGTGCACAGTCCCTACCAGCGACCTCACAGGAGTAACCTGGCTTAACTTTTGTTGTGGGGGACGGCTAGAATTTCCCTCCATCCAACTCTTCACCTCCGCTCCGCTTTTCGGATTTCCCCCCTTTCCTCCCGGCCCCTTCATGGCTCCCTTAGCCGAAGTGGGGGGCTTCCTGGGCGGCCTGGAGGGTTTGGGTCAGCAGGTGGGCTCGCACTTCCTGTTGCCTCCGGCCGGGGAGCGGCCGCCGCTGCTGGGCGAGCGGCGGGGCGCGGCGGAGCGGGGCGCCCGCGGCGGGCCGGGGTCTGCGGAGCTGGCGCACCTGCACGGCATCCTGCGCCGCCGGCAGCTCTACTGCCGCACCGGCTTCCACCTGCAGATCCTGCCCGACGGCAGCGTGCAGGGCACCCGGCAGGACCACAGCCTCTTCGGTAGGTACCGGCACCCGGCTCGGGGCTCCAGCTCGGCTCTGCCGCCGCACTTGCCGACGGTGTCTGCCGACCCCTCGCTCCCTCCCCACCGTCCCTGCACTCATTCGGAGCCAGAGGCCCCAGGGGCTGGAAGTCGGGCCACGCTCGAGGCCAGTGCGTGATGCACCGATGCTCGAGAGGCTGCCAGGAGTGGGGAGGAAAGGGGTGGGTAGGAGCCCGGGCTAATCCTAGTGGTCGTGCCCTCCTGAGACACAAAGACCTGACTTCGCCATCGTATTTTCCCCTCTTCTTGCACTCTTGACCTAGCAGGAGGTTCGTTGTGCTGTTAAAAATCTTAGGATGTCTTTCTCCAACTTGCGTTTATCTCTCCCCCCCGTTTGAAAACTAGTATCGATGCACTCTCTACTTTAAACGCGCACAGTTACGCAGCTGGCTCTCCACCGGTGACCTAGCTCTGGCACCGGATGCAAAGCATTTGCATGTCTACTTAGAGAACTGTAAATGTCCACCTGGGGAGCGAGCAGATTAACTTTTTCCTGGGGACTGTGGCTACTGTTAAAGGGTCACCTGGCTGCAGTTCTCAGAGCTTTACAGTTCTATTTGGGTGAGAAGGGGGTGGGGTGGGGGTGGCAGGGAAGGCACTGAGCATGCCCAGTGCTTCAGCTAAGCTGTTCTTTAGAAATTGCGAAACTGGAAAGTAAGGATCTTGGTGTGCACACTGTAGGTAAGAGGAAAAGGAAAGAAGATATAGGTGGGAACAGAAAGGCGTTTCAAAGAAAAAAAAACACTGCCACAATGCCAGGGAGCAGAAGGGGTTAAACAAAAACAAACAAGCCTGGTAAATGTCATCGATTGGGAAATCAGAAAGCCTCTACTGTTAATTACTTACTAACTTGGTAACTGGCAAGTAAGTGCCTTCTGCAGTATGAGTCCTAACTTTCGTGGTGTGCACAAAGACTAGATAAGTTAGGTGATCCCTTTAAGGGTTCTAACATCTCAGGATCCTTTCCCAAAAGATGAAGCTTTCTTTATGTTAGAGTTAACCTGCCAACACTCTGAAGCGATTTGGATACCCTAACTGGTGACATCATTTGAGAAATTCTTTATATATATGCATTTATACACACACATATATGCATATATACACACACATATATGTGTGTGTATAAATGCATATATGTGTGTATATATGTATATATATGAATATATATTAAAGTATCATTTATTTGTTGGAAGTGATTTGAAAGTACAAGAGTTCTCTAGTTCTCGTTTTCCTTTGCACCATAGACTTCTTTTTGAGAATCTCCTTTCTTTGTGATCCTCTTATTTTATCCTTATCTCCTTATTCCTCTCATACCTACATTTCTGTTTTTGACTTGCAAACCATTAAAATTGGAGAAGTGTAAATCTCCATTTAAAGGGCATTTATAACTTTAGATGTAAAAATAAGCATGTGGTGGTGATTTGGTAGCACTTAAAGGCTTAGAAAATTAACTTTTTAAAACCCATGTGTTTGCAGCTTCCACTGATCTCTTTCAAATTCCCACTGACTATGAGTCAAGAGTGTCATGACCTAGTGACCAATCTGAGGTCACTTTTGGAAAGTGTTTTTAAATTGAGGAGGAGGAGATGCTAAAGAACTTTGTGGACACCAGGTGGTTCAGTTCTCTTCAAGAATGAAGATTCCACTCATTACAGAAGAGTTATCCAGTTCTTAGGAAGATTTAGAAACAGACACAAATGTGATACTTATAGGCAGACAGGGTAGAAGTCAAGCTTGGGTTTTAAATAGATGTTGCATTTCAGAATTACTGTCTGCTATTATTAAGCTTTTGTGTGATTATTTAGTAATTCACAAATAGGACTTAGACTGATTATGTGCTAGTTTAAGTCACACTGTGGTAAGAGACTATAGATAGAAACAAACTATTCATTGTTACGTAATAGAAAGATAACCCAGATTAATCTGGTAGCTAAAGGAATAAGCAACTCCTTTTGATACGTTACAGTGCATCCTAGTGGCCTTCAAGAGCGTATGCATCATATTTTACTGTCAGGGTATATAGGTAACGAGGAAGTTATATTTAATATGTACAACGGTGGATGCATCTCTCTATATTTGACTTCCTTTGCTAGTGCTTCAATTGCTATTAAGTTATTTTCTAGTTTTTCTTTTAGATTCATTTCAGCATCATCAAAGTACAAATTTTGAAAACTCTGAAGAATGATTATTTAAGATACCAAATACCATTTTTGAAATGTTATCCTAAGTTGCTGAGAATTCTATATTTTTAATTTTCAAAACCATATGCTAGGACATAGTAAGAAAGGTCTCGGTGAGGCTAAAATAATTCTGTGTTAGCTTTATATTTATAACGGGATCCTTTGTGCACAGTAGTATAGTAGAAAGATTTAATAAGTAAACATGGAATCATTTCTTAAAAAAAAAAGTTTAACCTGAGATCAAACATAGTCCTTTAAAGCTCCTTCTTTTATTCTCCTCTATTCTCCATAGATTTGTCTGATGTGGTTGCATTGGTGGGTTGACTCACCTGTTTATTATGATTTTTTTTTAAAGGCTGGCTTTGAAAATGATACCAGAAAGACAAAGTACCTCCAAGTCTTTTTCTGGGACACTGGGCATTAGAAAATCTATCTAAAATCTGTGATTACCTCTTAAGGAAAGTTTTTCATGTCTACTCTTTGTAAAGGAATTAGTGTAGTTGCCACCTCACATTATGAATAAGAAAGACTTGTCAAATCTCATTTAAGAATCAAACGATTACAAATTACTACGCAGTATACTATTTCCTTGAGGAGAAAAAAGGATCAGAATTAAAAAGTGTGGCTAAAATCCTTAAGAGGAACACAAGAAAACATAAAGGCACTTTCCCATCAGTTCTACTAACCATTGTAAAAGTAATCTATGCCTGGTTATGCATGAGGTTTTGAATGTTATTTAATAAATTTGAAACTATTGAATATAATTACTCTAAGGACACATGTGATCATTTTTCCTTCATACAATTACATAACAGAATTATGTTAAGATAAGAATAAAAGAGTAAGTAGAGTGTGTCGTGTAATAGAAACACTGAATCAGGGCTCATTGAGATTTCCAGAAAGAATGAATATTTTTATATAAATAGTATAGATGGAAATCAAAGTTACAGTCTACTATACTTGACACCTGGTTCTATTCTTCATTCTACTTAGGTTATCAATTCCTTTCCTGTGAAAGACAAGAGTAGTTTATTGCAAATTAAAAATTATTTAATACCTAAAGGGATTTAAGATGCAATGCATCTCAGCCACAGTATATACTCTTTAATTTTAATGAATATTTAGCATAGTTGTTATAATTGGTATATTTTTATTCCAATTTTGTTTTAATAGGAATCTTTCACAGATAAGCTTAGCAGTGAGTCTTTTTTCCCCTTTATTCCCTCACTCTATAGTTGTCATTATGATGACTATCTTTTGGAGTCTAGGTCTTCTTTATCTTTTCTTTGCCTTAGGCTCTCAGTTAAGGACACTGGCTCTTTCAAGCCACTTAGGAACTTTTAGTAGTGTATTGTTGCTGTAAGATCTTTGATAGCTCTAGTGTTCTACATGATCTCCTAATAGGTTGAAAGAGCTCATTTGTCTTGCTAAGAATCTATGTTTCTGCCAAAGAGTGAATTAAGCTCTGGGTAGAATAGAGCCCTCCATATCAGCAAATAGTCAGATTCTGTACTTTCTCTTGGCTTTGGGAGTATCACGTGTCCAAACAGGAACTGGTACAATAAATCAAGAAATGACTTAAGAGCAAGAGTCAGGCTAAATGGTACACATTTATACTGTTTGTAGAGCTTAAGGTGGGGTAAAATACAAAGCTATTGAAGAAGCAGAACCAAGCATAAAAAGTATGGTGATACATTCTTACCTGCCTAAGGGGAAGAAGAAGACAAAAGCATTAGTCCAAAGGTTAGTGTGTGTAGAAAAACAGGATAATGTAGAGTGAGGCAGTACATTGTACTTTTTTGAAGTGTGGTGTATTACCGTGTCAAGTGGAATGTTTTTGAAATGAGTCATCCATTGATGAATTATAGTAACTAGAAAATTATTGATAACAAAGTCCATTTTCCTATTGAGCTTTTGGTATGTGGCTATCAGATATAATGAAATATGATGTCCTTTTACTTTTCAAAAGATACAATTTGTTAAAAAATCATGTGACAGAAACAACATATTTTGTAGTTGTTAGTCTTGAAACTACTGTACTATCCCAATGAAACAGTGATCTGGAGTACAAAAACACTGGATGAGGGTTCAGAAAAAGTAACTTGGTTCAAATGTTAGTTTTACCAATTACAAGATCAATAAACATCCTTGATCCTCAGTTTCTCTATATTCCACATGAGGATGATAATAACAGCTTTACGATAATAACAGACTTAAGAGATTGTTTTTAAGACTCTATGAAAAGAATATAAGAAGGTATAAAACCTTTTTTATTACAAAAAATATACTTTCATTCTCCTGTAAGTTATGCTGTTCCAGAAAAAGGAACATCAATAGCAGCAACCTCCCCCACCCCCAGTTAATTGAAAATGGCTGCAATTAAAACCAGTAGAAACAGGAGGGCCACGAATACCTCTATTATACACTTACTTATGATAATAATAATAGCTTCTATTTGTTGAATGTCAACATGCATCAGTCTTATCATTTGCTTTAGATATATGTACACTAATCAATACAAATCATTGTTTTCTTTATAAATTCAGGAATTCTGGAATTCATCAGTGTGGCAGTGGGACTGGTCAGTATCAGAGGCGTGGACAGTGGTCTTTACCTGGGAATGAATGACAAAGGAGAACTCTATGGCTCAGTATGTATTAGTGTTTTTAAATGACTATTATAATTCTTGAAATAATTGTTACTCATTTTGTAATTAAAATGTTCCCCAATAATATGTTCCTGAAGCAGTTTATAAAATCCATAAACATTAGAAGTCTCTATCCTAGCCAATTTCCATGTACCTAGGCAACAGTAGAACAATTCAGTTATACTTTTTAAATCCTTAATCAGCCTTTCTACTCAATCCTATTCTTTATCCCAAATCTTTTCAGTTGCCTTCAGAGTTTGGTCATTTCCACCAGTGACAGAGAACAATGGGAGTCAGTTTAGACAAAGACACAAATAATGTAGTTGTAAAGGATTGTAAGAGAAAGATTGAAAACCTATGTAGACAGTCTTCATACACGTGTGGGATTAAATAAGAAACTGTGGTCTATCCTTTAGGACAACATACAGTCCATCTTAAAAAGACAAGGAATGATTGGGATTTTGCTACATATACTTCAATAGTAACACAATCAGTTGGAAGCTAATTGTGGGGAACATACCACCAGTAATAAATTCATAGAAAGAAGATATATTAGATTTGGAGGTATGACCTCCAATTAGCAAGATCTTAGCTATCGTAAGATATCCTGCTATGTATAAGTTTGGTAACTACAGTGGACAAGAAAGATTTGAGACCTGCTCGGTGGTGATAGTAGCACAAGGGTGATAACGTGCTATAAGTAAAAATTCACAATTTTTGTTAAGCATTTTAAAATGAAATTGGTTGGGTGTGACATGCTTGTAATGGTAACTACTTGGAAGTGGCTAGGAGGAACGTGGTTTGAGGCTGGCCCAGCAAAAAGCATATGACTCAATCTGAAAAAGAATGTAAAGCTGAGAGAAAGGAAGAAAGGAAGAGAGAAAGAGGGAAGGAAGGAAGAAAATGAAATTGAGAATTAACATTATTTTAAAGTTCTTTGAACTCAACCGTCAGATACAGTCACCTGAGGAAAAAACTCCAAGCAATATATGACCCAAATGAAGAGAAAGAAAAAAAGTTAACGGTTTTCTTTCTTTTGCAGGAGACACTGACTGCTGAATGCATCTTCAGGGAGCAATTTGAAGAGAACTGGTATAACACTTATTCGTCCAATATATATAAACACGGAGACACTGGCCGCAGGTATTTTGTGGCACTCAACAAAGACGGGACTGCAAGAGATGGTGCCAGGTCCAAAAGACATCAAAAATTTACTCATTTCTTACCAAGACCAGTAGATCCAGAAAGAGTTCCAGAATTGTACAAAGACCTACTGATGTACACTTGAAGCATGAAAATGGCTCTGTTTGAAGAATGAAATCACATCCATTCTTTTCTCTAACAGTTCCCATGGTTAAATAACAACTGGAGAAGACAGTCAGACTATTAGAGTTTGTTTTTCGCTGGGAGAACCAAATTTTGAAAAAAAAATACAGACAAAAAGAAATAGACTTGAAGTAGATGAAGATCTACAGGTGGATTAAGTTTCCTTAGGTACCTTGGCTCAGTCCTTACCAGTAGATTGAAGCAGAAAATCAGTTCACCGTGGATAATGGGAACATCATCTAGTTTGCTGCTGGTGCTTCTGCCTCTCTTGTGATGTTTACTTTGAAAATTTCCTTAAAAATAGATACTTCAATGGTGAAGAAATTAATTGACATAATTGGTCATAATTATTGCCTCTTAAGTTCTGAAGACTGTAGAAATTTTCAGGTGGTGGCATTATAGCTAAAACAAACAAAATGAACAAACAAAAACCCCTCAAGTGACTATGGAGTATAAAATATGCCATACCAATATAGACCTCCTTTTTTTACACAATGAACCTATTTATACATTTTCCATTTACAAATATTTATTATATATTTATTTATTAAAGAGTTTATTTTTTACTGGTATATGAAGACAATACAAAGAGTAAAGACCACAAAATGTCTTATAGTGTATCATGACTTTGTTGTGAAATATTGTGCTATAAAGAAAGCATCATTAGAACATCAACTACAGAATAAGATCTGGAACTCACTTTTAAAAGAATACAGTATAATGTATAATATACTTTTATGCAATCAGTTGCCTTTTAAATGTGACATTGGTTCCTTTGGGCTCAGAAGAAATACTTCCATTGATTTGTATTGCATTCAAGACCTGTTCAAAAGGGAATTAAATAATTTTATTTTATGTTTTGATATCATTGCTTTTCAGGTGTGAGTTTTATTTATAGGATTTTAAAAAATGACAATGTTCTAAGCACCCTAGAGAGTTTGATATTTAGAGAAATTTTAATGTTGAAACTATTAAACATTGTAGTCAACTTACAGTTACTTATTTTCTTGATTTATTGTAGCCAAGATCTGTGTGGTAGTGGCATTAATCTTTGTGGCACCTCCATTAACAGTGGTAAGGCCCCATCTACCTGTGGCTAGTATCCTTTCCATTTATTTACCAACTATTCACTAAAGGCTACTAGACACCAGACACTCTGTGAGGCACCCGGGGGAATGTGATGGTTAAGTCAGGGGTGGATCCTGCTTCACAGAGCTTACTGTCTGATTGGAGAAACAGTACTTGAGTAAACTAGCATTTATAATACTTTGAACTATGATGTGTTATATCAGGAAACCAAGTTTTAGACCTAGAAGAAAAGAATAATAGATAAGATGATTTAGAGAAGGCATTCATGAAGAGATGACATTTCTGATAGACTCTGAAGGAGAGAAGGAACAAACCAAAGTGAAAAGTGTGTGATATTATAAACAATGAATATCAGTTCTCCCTTTAAGAAACTTTCAGACATTTTGATTATATCTCATTGATGCCTTCAAAGATACTGCTAGTCAGGTAATTACCAGATGGACTTTTCCCTAAACAACTTAATCTTGGTGTTGTTAGTGCCTACACAAAATATGTAATATCTTTACTCTCAAATAAAGATTTTTTTAGATAGCTTTCTAAAGGGAGGAAACTAATTTTTCTTACCTTGGCATCAGAGTCTTGACAATAATACCAAATGAGTAGTCTTTGGGGACTTGCTACAAAAATTTGGGAATAATAAAACTAAAAGCTCTGGCGGGAGAAATATTCATATTTTTACTGGGGGCACACATCACTTTACTGTTATTAAGCATATGGTGGTTTCTGATGATAATTTAACTTTCTTCCAGTGTAGCTGAGAGAAGGGTCTCTCTTCTAGTCATGAGACTTATGGTTGCTTTAATTCACCTCTGCTGGTCCTCTTCAATACCGTGCTACTGTGTCTTGTGTATAGAAAGAGGTTGCTTCCTTATCCCAGTGCCCAAGTTGTAAATGCCCTGTGTTGGTATCCATGAAATATTTAAAGTTTAATTTAAACAGTACCTTGATGTGTAGGTAGGAGTTTTGTTTTTTCAAAGTAATTTCTTGCATTAAGTACAATTCCTACAACACAATTGCTTTCAGTCTATGGACCTGTGAAAAGATAAAGGCAAGTTTCGTATCACAGCACCCCCCCAGTAGTAGCACAAAGCTACCAACATTTCTATTCAAAAAGAAGGAAAACAAATGGAAAACACAAAACAGTATTTTGTCCATAGTAATCCTGTGGTGTAGCCACAATGCTATTAGAATTCATTGTTGAAATTTCAACACTAAGGTAGAGCTGGTCTGACTGCTCTTTCTATTGGGCTGGTGAAAATGGAGAGATTAACTCTGGACATAGCAGAATGTGATTAAAACTCAGTAACGACTTGTAAGTTGGAATGGAGGGGAAAGAAATTAGAATATCAGTTCATATAAATAGGACTTTGGTTTCTTGGACTCAAATCTGAAAATCTCTGCATCATACCATAACATTTTTTGTATTATGCCAATAAGCATTTTAGTGGATAGACAGTAAGTTTTAACACTTTATTCTTATTTAAGGATGATCATGGCTGGGCCCTGATAGCTTATGCCTGTAATCCTAGCTACAGATGAGGCTGAGAATCATGGCTCAAAGCCTGCCTGGGCAGGAAAGTCTGTGAGACTCTTATTTCCAATTAACCATCAGAAAACCAGAAGTAGAGCTATGGGTCAAAGTGGTACAACACTAGCTTTGAACAAAAGGGCTCAGAGACAGCAACCAGGCACTTAGTCCAAGCCCTAATCCAATTTCTACCAATAAGTACATGGCTATCATGTATGCTATTTTACTCTTAGTATTTAACGATTGATATGTGATTCAAGTATGTCAAGCAAAATCTTCATTTCTAGTCTGGATGCAACTCAAAAATAATAAAGAGATCTCTCTTAAGATACAGAGATTGAGAACCATGTATATTTAAAGCTATAAGTCTATCTGTGTTGACTTAAAGGGGAATCATGGTCAAACTTGAAGCCCAGACTAAGGAAAGTATGATAGACAGAGACTTGAAGAAAGAGCCTCAGTGTTGAAACTTCAACAATGAATTCTAATAGCATTGTGGCTACATCACAGGATTACTATGGACAAAATTCTCTTTGGTGTTTTCCATTTGCTTTCCTTCTTTTTGAATAGAAATGTTGGTAGCTCTGTGCTACTATTGGGGAGTGCTGTGGCTATGAGACTTGCCTTTATCTTTTCACCGGTGCATAGACTGAAAGCAATTGTGTTGTAGGAATTATACTTAATGACATATACTTCATGAGCCTCTTCCACACCTACATCTGATTTAGCTAATACAATTTGGATTTTCATATATTGCTAATGATACTTTGGGGGAATCCTGGGAAAGAATCAATGAATGTAATTTTCATGTGGGAGGAACATGAATATTTTGGAAGTCAATGGTTAACTGTAGTGGATGGATTTTTAAGATGATCTTCCCATATCTCTGCCTTCGATTGGGACCATGCTTTTGTGCAAGTCTCTGTTGGACTTGTTATTTTTTTCTAAACATAGAATATGGGAACGAGTTGGCTGCCATGACTATAGTTACATTAGTAGTTTTACTCTAGAGATTCACTGCCAAACTAATGAGTAAGCAGACATGGTGGGAAAGCCAGAGTGGTAGCAAACTGCAGATAGCCTGTAAGACTTGAGAACATGCCTATCCCGCAGCAGTTAGGAGCGTGGAACCCTCAGTTTCACTGCTGCAAGAAATGAATGTTTCCAACAACCTGGGTGACTATGAAGTAGACCTTCAGCAGTCAAGCCTCAAGATAAAAGTGCTGCCTGCTAGTTGCAGATGTCTGAAACACTGAGTTAAGATCCTGAATAAATTCTGACTACAGAATAGTGAGCTCACAAGTTTGTATTAGTTATAAGCCCTTGATTTTACAGTAATATATAGTACAGGAACAAGTAACAAATACATTTGTTAGTTCAAGTAAACATTTATTACTAACTGGAATCACAGCATTCTTTTAAATATATCTGGTACTAGGGCTTTAATTCAACTTTGTATAACTTTTTTGCTCAAGGCTGGTGCTCTATCACTTGAGCCATTACCCTCTTCCATATATATATATCAATATATATGTATATGTACATATATGCATATATTTACACACTTACATACATAAACTGTTTTTTAAAGTTCTAAACTCAGAGCCTTCATCTCTGATGGCACTTTGAAACTGTTAAGTGAAATTCGCTTGTGCATATGGCCTATAATTGGTTTGCACGCTTCTAAACCTGACATGACAAGACTTCTTCTTTTGTATCTGAAATGACTGTCTTGAAATTAAAGCAAATTTGTTTCCTCTCTCACCAGGAGCTCTGAAATGTGCATTCTTTCTTCTCTAACCCAAATATTACCAAGGTACAAATACGAACAATGTATCAAGACAGAGAAGAGACACATGTTTGTTCCCCTTCTATATTGCACTTTATTTGTTATCTTTTGGAGATTGAATGGCACAGACCTTGATACATTTCTTAGAACATGGACATATAATTTTCTAGTAAATCAAATTTGTCTCATTGAAAACAGAAAAAAGACCCCGTGTCCTGCAAGTGAAGACAGTGATGATGTCAAGTTCCTTGACATCTCTTACCTTCAATAATTCTGTAGATGGAAACAAATGAATGCAGTTCTTTTCCAGATATAATTATATTTTATGTTTCTTTATTATTTAAGGTAGAACTGAATGAAGAGGAGCTATATCTCTGATTTGACCATGGGCCAAGATGAGTGGAATAATAAAACCTGGTACACCAATAATAAGGTCACTTAAAAGGTCACAGATATCCCAAATACAATGCTTCTGCAGAAGCAGCTGGAAGATAATTTAAAAACAAATTATAAGCAGGGTATTTATTTGGGAAATACATTTTGTTATTGTCAATTTTATCTGATTTTAGTTCTGGTGGCTTTTTCATCTAACATCCACATGTTTTGGGATAGTTCTAGTGATTTCAATTTATTCCCACATAAAAATAGACAGTCTGAAGTTGGGCATGGTTACCCTCAGTCTGTTGGTTAGCATTAGAAGGGATACCTTGGAGTTCAAAGGTAAGTGACATATGAGGCTGAGGCACCTTACTTTTCTGAGCTCACAACATAGTCTTACTAATTATGATACTTCAGTGAAGATTTCCAGCTAAATCTTCTATGGATGAGGAACACTTTCTCAGGGTTAAGGTGAAAGAAGGCCAATGCATAGGTATTTAATTTAATTGGTCTCACACTTCATCCTTTGCAGGCCATAGCTAGACACTGTAAGTTCCGTAGTAATTTTCTTCTTCTACATGATTGAGAGATATTAGCAGTATATTACTATGCTGCCAAATTAAGGACCAGTCTGAATTGGCAACATCTATGCCTGGTACATCATCTAGTGTGAACTTATAAAATAGGCAATACAATTTGTGTATTTGAAACAGTTTTATTTCTAAAGCATGCAAGAGCAAATGTCATAATTCTTGTGGGGATTTGATGCACACAGCTTTGGTATAGAGGCACAAATTTTGCACAGGTTGACTCATGAAAGAGGCCAAATATTCACTAGCTAACTTTTTACAATTGCCTTTTTCAAGAGAATTAATACTACAGAAAATGATGTGAGTGACTACATTCCTTCTAGTGCACAGGCCTGGTATGATTTTAGATATATAGGAGAACATAACTAGCCCCTTAAAGATGAATTCTCTTAGGAATTCTTTGGGAAATCTGTGGTATTTTCAGAGACTATATCTCTTAAACATGATTGAATGATTGACTGCTACCTGCAGGTACCAGGATTGTGAATACAATTCTTATTTAGATTCATGAAAATTCTCTGGGACATTATTTTATTTATTATTACTATTATTTTTAGTGTTTGAATAGCATCAGGGTGGTCTGATAGGACTCGTAAGCCAGAAGATCTAATGATCCCCAAAATGGCCCATGGTATTCCTAGGCCTTTGCATATTTTTCCCTATTAAATTGTTCTATGAGTTTTAATGATCAACTGAATAAGGGAAGACAGAGCCTTGAATACAATACTTCTGATAGCTAATCAATGTGGCATTTATGAAATGAACACCTTTTCTATTTGAATTAGGTCAAAGATTTCCTTTTAAGTTTCACATAACTAGATTATATGGAAGGACTTTAGAGTTTAGTTGTGTGGTATTATCACAAAGATGTAATTAGGGCTAAGTAAAAGCAAATCACACTGGGAGCTAAAATTAGCCAACGTTTACATTTGTGAAGTCATGGGCCACAGATTAGTAGAATGTTAATGTCCCTCTCCATTTGGACTAGTCAAACCAGTTTGTCCAAAGGATATGTGGTGTGTAGGACTATTCTCAGGTTGTTCAATACCCTGATTATGTAATTTGATGTACCTGTATGGCAGCTTATTATATCATATTTGCAAATGTGGCGATACAGAACTATTCTAGAAGTTTCCTTTGGTATGTCCAGTTGTTGGGATCCTAATCTTACTGCCCCTAGAATCATATATTCATTGTAGATGAACACGCATGGAAAAGACATTCCACTCTGGGAAAACTGTTTTGGTGTTGTTTGTGGACCCTGTGCCTAGCAATTTTCACATCCCAGGAAGCCGAGTTACTTTCTCCTCCCCATTTCTCAAGAGTCTTAGCAACTTGTCTCATTTTTAAAGTTCAGTATTGTTTTTACTTATTGTTATTTTCAAAGTGATGCACAGAAGGATTACAATGACATGAGTCTGGTAATGAGTACATTTCCTTTCACACAATGTCTCCTGTTCTCTCATTGTTACCCAATCCCTCCCTCCCATCACTACCCGTAAATTGTATGGTTCACTTTCATCAGTGTCCAGTGAGTGCCAGTGCTGAACTTTTTCACCCTTTTTCCCTTGAGTTCTGTGCCCTCTCTCAACCCTCCCAAAGAAATACACATGATTACACCATACATAAAGAAGACAGAATCATCAAAAAATATTTTTTTAAAAGGAAAAAGAGCATTTGACTCCAATTCCTTTTTAAAAAAAATTTCAAGTTTCTTAGAATTCAAACTTGATCCTGAGATGCTTGAATATTGTTCTCATCAGGTTACACAGTTTAGGACCTCTTTAGGCAGATCTGATACTTACTGGACCTGCATTTTGAAGCTGACGATGAAGCTGAATTTGTTCTTCTCTTTGAGAAACTGGGCCTGATCCCAGTCTGTAGGGCCAGACTTCTTCAATTTAGAGAGATCAGAGGAAATCAAAGAAAATGCTTCAGAAGTTGTCCTTTGTTTTCCTTGTGCAGGAAGAAGTTTATCCTTAAGATTGACGAAGCCCTTGTCTCCGTGTTCCTTCTCTTGGCTCAGCTCCCAGTGATTTTTAAAGTGTTTGTTACTATCCCATGTGGAGACTTTGCCATGGATTCAGTGTCTACAAATTCAGCGGATTCTTGTGTCCTATTGATTCCTCCTACCCCCAGGTCATAGCAAATTGCCAATGTTTCCTTTAGAAATTTGGGGATCCCATTAGCCCAAGTCTAAAGGCTTTAGTCTTTAGCATAAATCTGTCTTAAATTGTTATGTAGCGTGTGTATAATAGCTTAATTGAGAGTCTCATTAAGCCAAATTTGTAGCATTTCCAGTGGAATTCATGAGTCTACTGGAAAATTTTTCAAGGGGTGGAAATAAAACCCTTTGAAAGCCGAGTTACATCAATCTAATGATAGTCATGTGGGCTACTGGTTACATCTATTCTATTGATCAGAACTGGAGCTATTTGAGTCCCTTGGTCCTCTTCCAACATCACTGAGCATTTGCTTTTTAGTTTTCAGCATCCAAGTTGCTCCTCATTCCTTGCACATCGGCTCATCAGGATCTATATACTTTCTCCAACCATGAGACAAATAATGTCACATCTATTACTTCACCTCACATACTATATTCATTAATGTTTTTCTTTTTATTGTGGCAAAATATGCATAGCATTCAATCCAGCCCTTTAACAATTTTCAAGCATACAGTTCTGTGGCATAACTAGTATATGTGTAGGACAAGTAGAAAAGGTCAAAAGCTATATACATATGATCATATAAGATGATCTTAAGTGCAATGAACCCCGAGATAGGGACACAAATATTTTTTTTCTTTCTTGCTATTGTTTCTAACATATTTATAATGTACCATGTGATTTTTTTATTTCTTTGTATGTTCCTCCCCCATGGTATAACCCCTGTTTTCACTGTATTTGATATCGGTGCCCTGCATCTTGTATATACACTTCTCTAATTCAGGGAGGGAAGGGAAAAAACAAAATGCTTAAATAGGGATACAGGTTGATCCATTGTAACAATGAGATGTACAAGATACTATGTTGAAAAGGAACTTTACAACTGGTGGTGGGGGGGAGTAGTGGAGGTGGGAGGGAAGGCAGGGGAAAAACAAAGGAGGAGACAACAATGCTGGATAGGAAATGTACTCATGTAACTGTAACCCCTCTGTACAGTATTTTTACAATTAAAAATGTACAAAAAATCCAGTCACATTATTGCACAACCACCACCACCACCAACCATCTCAGAACTTCTTCATCTTCCCCATCTTTAGTCACTAAATCCTCACTCTCCTTTCCTCTCAGGTTTTGACCAACACTATCTTAGGACTGTAAATACTTTAGGAACCTCATAGGAGTAAAATCAGATGATATTTGTCCTTTTGTGACTAGTTTACTTCCCTTAGCATCACGCTATTAAAGTTGATCTACATTGTAGCATGTATCAGAACTCACCTCCTTTTTAAAGCAGAATATACCACATTTTGTTTATCTACTTATCTACTGATCTACCCTTTGACTAATTATGCAAAGCTTCTAAGAACACGGAGACTCAAATATCTGCTCAAGGCTGGGTTTCCATTTTATTGGTGAAAGGAAATGTAGTATTATTTTTTCAAAACAGATCTTCCCTCAGATTAATTTGTAGAAAAAGAAGAGGACACCAGCCATCTGCAGAGCATCTAGGGAGGTCACGCCAGTCTATCTGTTCTCACACTCCAGCCCTCATCCTCCACAATGGGACCTTCAAAGGGGCCTGAGCACCTCTAGGAGCCTGAGCCAGAACAAGAGCAGAAGTTGGAGTTTGAGTCAGAATGGAAGCTGGAGACCTATCTGGCCTTGGTCTAGGCTTTGGCATTTGGTGGCATTTGGGTTGCTTTGCCTTGTGATGCTAAGCAATGTAGTTATGAACACGTTCCAAAAGCCTGGAGTGAGCCTTATAGGCTAGCTGTTGGAGCTTGCAGCTGGCACAGTTTTGGGCTCTTGCATTTACTTTCCTCTTTGGGCTTTACCAGGCTTTGATAGCCTCATCCTGTGTGCTCATAGCCTTGGCTTTATTTGCCTTCATCTTCTGCAGGCCTTTTGTGTGCTTCTTAGCAAAATACTTTTTTTTTTCTCCTTAGGAACTTAGGGTCTACATTGCTATCAGGTCAATGGTGTGCTTTTTTTTTTTAAATATACATTTTCTATACCTATTAGTTATTTGAGAATTTATATGTATGCTACTTCAATTGGCATAGTGTTTAAGACACAATTCAAGAACAATTTTTTAGAATGTAAACTTATAAATGTATTACATAGAGTTGTGAAACTGTCCTGAGTGATTCATATATATCAGGGTCCCCCATGTGTAACTCTTTGCCTTAATTTTGATTCAGAGAACAATAATCCAGATTGGTTCTTTTAAGACACGATGCCTGAATTTGAAGAGGGGAATGTTGAGCTCACTAGTTATGGGGGAAAAGGCAACATAATAAAATAGGGCAGAAGAAACCCTTCTTGGTAGAACCATGTAGACAGGAGAATGCACACAGTGCAATGGGCTGCTTGTTGTTGCTTAGATCCACATTTTCATAAGCATTTATCAAATGCTTTTAGGAGTCTACCAAGTGTCTTCTGTGGGTTGGGGTGGACAGAACCTTAGTCCCCATTGCTGAAATTGGTCTCAGAGTCATGGCTGAAGCCTGCCACTTTCTTATGGAATTATCCAATCTAAATTTCCTTTCCCTTCACTTAGTCCTCTGTTACTCTTGGTGACTTGGGGTAGTAAGAATCAAATCTGAATCCTATGGACCTTATGCTCTTTACTCTATGCCTTTTTTTTTTTTAACACACACATATTGTAAAGATACTGTACAGAGGGGTTACAGTTACATGAGCAAGGTAATGAGCCCATTTCCTATCACACATTTTTTTTTAAATTTAATTTAATTTTATTTGAGAACATACTGTACAGAGGGGCTACAATTACATGGGCAGGATAATGCATACATTTCTTACCAAGCATTGCAGCCTCCTCCTTTGTTTACCCTTCACCTCCCTTCCCAGCCTCCCCCCTCCCCCCACCCAATTATACCCCCCTCCCCCCCCACACCAACATTGTAAAGTTGGTTTTGACATGACATTTTGTACTTCTCATTGTTGCAACAGGTCCACCTGAATGCTTAAACGGCTTGTTTGTCCCCATCTCCTCCACATGTTATACTGACATCAAATATAGTGAAAGCGGGGGTTACACTGTGGGGGAGGGACATACAAAGCAACAAAGATCACACATTCTTACACCCTCCTTTATATTTCCCCTACCAACCCTTTCCTCCCCACCTCCCCAACTCTTTCCTCCCCCCCCACTCCTATCCCCCCTGCAGAGTTGTAAAGTTCGTTTTCAATATACTGTCTCGTACATCTCATTGTTACAATCTTTATTTCAGCATTTTGTTATTTCCTTTTCCCTCCCCAAATTAGAAAAAAAATGTATATACAAGATGCAGGGCACCAGAATCAAATACAGTGACAACAGGGGTTCTACCATGAGGGAAGAACATACAAAAGAAACAAAAAAAACACATAGTACATTATAAGTACATTAAGAAGAACAGCAACAAAGATAAACCCTCTTGTATGCCTTTCTCAGGCTAGGTTGCTTGAGTTATTCATTTGTTTTAAAAAATTTCAGGGATTATTAAGGCACAGTTACACATATTTTTATGCACATAGTTTTCCATATTCTAATTATATAACAGAAGCCAATCTCTTCCAAATGACCAGAGTTAAGTATCTCTGCCAAGATGACAATTACACATCTTTCTCTCCTTCAACATCCCCCCCCCCACAACAAAAAAAAATCCAGTGCCAAGAACAGCCATAGTTTATAGTTTAATGGGACTTTTCCTGTGTTCCCTGAAGAAGCATTCCTCTTTAATGGCAAGTACCTTTAAAATAGCAGAGCCAAGAGTTTTGGGAAAGAGATAGATAAATTCTTCAAGTGATATTGAAAGCAATTTCTCCCCAGATTTCTCAGTTACTTCTTGTTGGCAACACAAAACAATACAATATAGAAGCCTTTGAATCAGAGTGCATTGAACTCTGGATAATGTGGCCCCATTTCTGAAAAGCATCATCTCTTAATTGGTCTTTCACTGATGCATTCAAGAGGTTATGACAACATTCCGTCTGGACTTCAGTTTATGGATGATGCAATTCATAATGATTGGTGTTACTTTTTGTCAAAGACTTGCTCCCTGACTATTTTTTTCATGAGCTCATTGTTTCAACACTAAAATAATAAAGAGACTGTCCTTAATAAGCCGAGTCACTTTATCTATTTCATTACTTTGTGGTTAGAGTGCTTCCCTGGCGAGCACGCTTATATCCATGTTAACTTTTAATGTAAAGATTTTAATACTATGCCCACTCCTATTTATCAACTTATTTTTCAGGCTTATTTGTACCTGATCTTCTAATATATTTTCTTTTGAAAGCTTGATCAGCTAGCTGTACTATTTGACATTACCCTTGCATGCTTTTAATTTCAGACCCATTTCTTCTATGATACAATGTGGATGCATTGTCAAACACTTTCTCAATTGCATGGTTTACAAAGAGTTAGGCTAGAGTGGTTTATAGTTATAAGCCACTATATGTTGCAGTTGACCTGTTCCTAAGCCAAGGTAGACATTTTTATCTTCCTGAAAGTAGCCCTCTGGGATGCCCTTTATGGTTTATGGGAGTGAGCTGAGAAAGAAGCTTTGCTGCAGACTGACTCATCTACTTCAACAGGTAAGTAGGACAGAATTCATACCTAAGAGGAAATTACAGCCACATAGTCATTTAGTCTGTCGCTCAGATGTTACTATGCTAAGAGTTGCATTTCAAAATGTATGTGTCCACTGGGCACAGGAGGTTCATGCCACCCACGCTAGCTACCCAGAAGGTTGAGTTCTGAGGATTACAATAGGAAGCCAGTCTGAGCAGGAAAGTCCATGAAACTCTTCAATTAACCACCACAAAGCAGAAAGTGGAGCCGTGGCTCAAGTGGTAGAATGCTATTTCCCTGAGCAAAACAACAACAACAACAACAACAGACCTCAAGGATAGTGCTCAGGCCCTGAGTTCAAGCCCCAGGACTGGCACATACACACACCAATGTGTCCTCCATGGCAAATTGTGTAACCTAATATGATTTCTATATTGAAATTTTTCATAAATTTCTCATGACATCTCTTCATAACACAAGTACCTGTATTATGTGAAAATCTGATAGTTTAAATGGCAGAGAACAACTTGGACCTGATGATAGACAAATCTAGAATCTTTTGTTTGCTTTACAAAATTCTGTATTTGATTCATATTCTGTTACTTTTTTTTGGGGTGGGGGTCCGGTCATGGGGCCTGAACTCTGGGCCTGGGCGCTGTCCCTCAGCTCTTCAGCTCAAGGCTAGCACTCTACCACTTGAGCCACAGAACCACTTCCGGCTTTTTACTTTTTGCTTATGTGTTGCTGAAGAATTGAACCCAGGGCCTCATGCATGCAAGGCAAGCACTCTACCACTGAGCCACCGTCCCAGCCCCTGTTCTGTTACTTTTTAAGCACAATTTTCAAGGGCTGTGGGTATGGGTTTGTGCGAAGTGATCATCATAGGGCATAACTATGTAGCTGAGCTCAGAGTAGTCATTTGAAATGGATTCTAAATTCTAGGAAAGGTTATGTTTACTCTGTGGTTTCTGGAGACTGTTCTTGGTTGTCCTCAATAAATGGGAAATAGTTACATAAACACTGGACATCAATTACTTTGGTTAGGCCAAGAAGTAGTAATGAACTAGATTTTTGTTTTCCCACTTCTCAGAGGGAGAAATAAGCCTGAGTCCACTATAGCCATTTCCATGAACTACATATTAACAAAAATAAAAATATAGATATGATGGAATAAATAAATACCATTTTTCCTTTTTTCCTTTTGAGAAAAATATAGTATTAGTTCAGTCTAAAGGCAAAACATTAAAAGTTTTTTTTTTTAATTGAGGTATCTTCACTAGAATCTATCTTTTATCTTATTGATTCTTTTCAGTATAGCCACATTTTCTATAAGCTAGTAAATGTACCCATATGCTTTTATAATGCTCTCTTACGATTTTGGCCAGCAATGATGGAAATTAGCAATGTTTTGATCTTTGTGCAAGTTGTTCAGAAAGAACTTAAAAGAAGTATTTAGGAAAATCCAAGTGCTGAAACATTTAAGATATGCTTTGTGGTCTCAATTTTCTGTGATTGTCAGCCAGGAAGTTTTCTGATTAAGATGGCTTGCCAATTCCCTGCCAAATACGTTATTTATTACAGTAATGGGGATTTCCTTTTTTGAGATGTTAAAGACAAAATGTTGCTAATATCATTTCCTTTAAAATTTATATAGACCATATAGACCAATTAATGCATCTTAATAAAATCAAGGGCAAGACAGAGCTCAGTAAAGATATACATACATACATACATACATACACACACACACACTTACTGAAATACATTAAATTTGGTTGGATTTGAAGTGTTCTTTACTACTACTACTACTACTACTACTACTATTGTCAGTCCTGGAGAGCTTGAACTCAGGACCAGGGCACTGACCCTAAACTTCTTTTGCTCAAGGCTAGCACTCTACTGCTTGAGCCACAGTGCCACTTCTGTTTTTTCTGTTTGTGTGGTACTGAGGAATCAAACCCAGGGCTTCATGCATTCTAGGCAAGTACTCGCTCTACCACTAAGCCACATTCCCAGTCCTTCATTCATTAACAATGAAACATAAATCTGAATGTAATTGAATTTTTGTTTTGTTGGATTAAAATTTGAAGTAGAGCTGGGAGCTAGTGGTTCGTGCCCATAATCCTGGCTACTCAGGAGGCTGAGACCTGAGGATCATAGTTTGAAGCCATCCCAGGCAGTAAAGTACATGAGACTCTTCAATTAACTACCAAAAAATAGGAGTGGAGCTGTGGCTCAAGTGGACAGCACCTAGGCCCTAGGACTGGCAGACACATGTATGCACAGGCACACAGGCACAAACACACACTCAAAATCAGTTAGAAAATCACAGTACAACACAATTTTTAGAATTTTATGAGTAGTAGCTCCACAGGAAAATGGCTTCTTCGCAGGTATAGTAAAGAATATACACATATAGGTAATTAAGGTAGCAAAGTTTCTCAATCATACATACTTTTAACTATGAGCAAAATAGAAAATAAATATTAACAAAGCTGTATCATATTTGTAGAATAATAAGCATTAAACTTAGAGATTGTGGTAAGTGGTTTGAAAGAATAACAAGGGCTATCAGAAAGACCACAGAGGCAAACTCTTTTATCGGAAACAATTTTTTTCTTTTTGGTGTAGGTAGGATGAGTTTTCATCTTGTAGTTGGAAGGAGTATGTTGTGTTCAAGTAACTAGAAGCAAGACTCTATTCTAGAGTCATTAGTGAGGCAAATATAGGAGGAGATAGATGAGATAGAAGAGGTTGTTAAGGTTCAACCACCTCATGCAGACCCTTAGAGGACACAGTGAATTTTTGAGTATTTTATTTTTAATATAGTGGAAGATTGTAGCGGCATTTTAAGACGGAGTAGGTATCATCTCATCTATGTCTTTAAAACCATATTAACTACTACATAGACATTGAATTTGATTAGTGTAAAAGTAAAAGAAACAGTCTCTGTTAGAAGACAATTGTATTGGTCTAGATGAAAGAGTTAGCATCTCTTAGATGGGAATGTTTGACAGTAGAAATGGAGGATGAGATATAGAGTTAGGATATTTTAAAAATGAAATTAGTGAATTATAATCTTTATATTAAAGTTTTGGGCAAGAGAGATAACAGTGTGGCAAGTTATGCTCAGATTTTGACTTGTAAAAATGTGCCTGTGCATGCATGTTGTGTGGACAGTATCATTTATTGAAATAATTTGAGACTAGAGGAGAGAATGACTTTAGAAAGAATAAAGGTTCAGTTTTGAAAATGGTAATTTTGTGATATATTGGAGATCAAGTAGGGAATTGAACTTATAGGTCTAGAAATGTGGGTTTTAAATATAATTTTGGAGTTAGTGGCCATAGTAGGGAGAAAAAAATGACAGTTTTATGTCATATAGGGTTAGATGACAGTGCTAAAAGTCATCTAAAGAAAGGGAAGAAACTATTAATTAAGAAGAAAATCAGTGAACTTCTGCATTAGATAGTTCAAGGAAGGAATATATTCTAGAAGGTTTGAGCAGTCAACTGTGCTATGTGTTACTGGGAGGACAAATAAGATGAGGGCTAAAAAATTCTGATTGAAGTTGGGTGCTATTAGCTCACTTGTTCTGATACCTGGAAATTGTAATTTGAAGTCATCCAGGAAGAAAAAAATTATGAAACTCCATCTTCAATTAATAGTGCAAAACCAGGCTGAAGGTAAAAGTGGTAGAGCACCAGCCCTGAACAAGAAAGCTAAGTGCAAGTGTGAGGCTCTGAGTTCAAATGCTGGTAGTAGTATGCATGCACGTGTGCATGAGAGGACACACACAGAGATGATTAAATTGACCAGATGAGAACCAATAACGATTTCAAAAGCAAAGGTACAGAAGTCATTTGGGAATGGGTTGAAGAATGAAAGAGAAATGGAGAACTGCAGAAAAGATACAGAGATGACCGTGGTGCACATCATTAATTAACCATCCTACATCCATTTCCTCAGTTGAATCATTGCTCTTTCAGTACTATCTACACAGTCAAGTCCCTTAAATAATTATTCTTTCCAAATGTCAGGGAATGAGCTGGTACTGGTAAATCATCATTCATTTGTTATTTGATTATTAGCCCTGAGTATTTTGCACAATCTTATCAATATTTTCCTCTTAGTATTAACTAGGACAACACTAGCATTGTTATGAACATTAACAAGATAGCATCAGTTTGGGGGACATTAGTTCAACACTTTAATATTGATTATATGTGTTCATTCTGTTTATCCTCCAAATCTTGTTACTATCTGACAGTAGTTATTGCAATTTATTGCTTTCTTACTATAAATCAGATATCACGCAATGTGTTTTATGTATACTTCAGCTAGACTGCAAAGATCTAGTGAGACATCAGTGGTCCTTACTTTTCTGATACGCTAGTCAAGACTTAGGGAAATGAGGAAAGATGACCATGATCATCATCAGGAAATGGAAAAAGTGTTCAGTGATCTACTCAGTCTTTCATTCTCTGCAAAAAGAGCATATTAAATAGATTGCAGCTATCCAAGAGGAATTTTATTCCTGTGCTCGTCTATACTTGTCTGTTTCCTTCCTTGCTCAGACTTGCCCTTTTGATTCCACTGGCTTTTAGCCAACTATTACCCATGAAGATTAACTATGTTGATTTTTACCAGGCCGACCCTACTAGAAGAATAAGCTTTATCTGAAGATGCTGGGGGTGTGGGATGGGCTATTTAGAGGTTGATCACAGCAGACGTATTATTTATCAATTTTAATATTATACAACTTTTTCATGAAAGGCAAGGAATTCAATGTATATTGACAAAATTCTATCAAGAAACCTAGTATAGAATTAAGTTATGCAGCACAGCAAGAGCCTGATTTTTGGTAGAACATTTAAATTTTCTTTTGGAAAATATGCAATTACATAGTATTCTGAGGATGGAGAGCAACTAATTAGAGCAAAGTATATAAGGTAGCTGAGAACTATTGGCTCATGCTTTTAATCCTAGCTACTTGAGAACATGGAAATGGGAGAATCATGGTTTAAAGCCAGCCTACTCAGGAAAGTACATGAGCTTATGGACTGTGTTCCTCAAAGTAATAATTCACATGGAATATACTTTCTGTGCCAGAGGGGATCAACATTGGAATAGAGGTCCTGTAATCTATGAAGGAGCCTATAAATTATAGTAAGGATGTAGCAGTGGTACTCACTAGACCCTATGTGGAAAATGAACTGTTCAACTTGTGGGTGGGGATGGAAGGAAAAAGCTGGGAGGCAATGAAGGAACATTGTCCAAAAAGAAATGTACTCATTATCTTACTTATGAAATGATAAACCTGTTGTACATCATCTTTATAATAATAATTTTAACATATTTTAATAAAATAAAAGGCAGAACTTATAGTAAACAAGGCATAGATTAGGGAGTGAGAAAATATAAGTGCAAGTTCTGATTCTGATACTTATTGCTTGTATAATCATGGACAGATCATCTTCACTTCTTAGTTTAGAAAGGGATACAGTAAAAATCTTTCCACTTGTTTCAGAGAGTTGATAGAAATTTTGATCAAATATGATAATATAAAAAATTATTTTGCATTTATGAGCTGAGTGCTATCAATATCTTTTCAAGTTTTTGAGTTTTATGTTTTAGAATCATCTTTAAAATAATAGTTTTCTCTCTGGTAGAAGCTGTATGTGTTTATAAAATCTGTACAAGCACTTTGGGGTTATTTCCTGTATTGTTTTGTGACAGTAAAATTAGGATTGTTCAGTTACCTCTTCAGCTAATTTTATAAGTAAAATTACTTTGTTTCAAAAAATAAATAATAGTTAATTGAAATACATTCTTTCTAAATAGTAGATGCTAGAATTAATGACATTCAAATGTGTATGTATATCCTACAGTTTCATAGTAACTTCCATCCCCTTTGAGTGTGTGTGTGTGTGTGTGTGTGTGTGTGTGTGTGTGTGTGTGTGCATGTGTGTGTGTGCATGTGTGTGCTGGACTTGGGGTTTGAACTTGGGCTGTGGTGCTATCCCTGAGCTTTATTTGCTCAAGGCTCAAGAACCACAATTCTACTCCCAGATAAAAATCTCACAAACTTACCTCCCCGGGCTGGCTTCTCAGACATCTGAATAGCTAGTATTATAGGCATGAGACACTAGTCTAGTGCCTGGCTTCCATTTTCTTTTGACAACATATATCTCCAATAGTGTGATCACTAATTTCAACATTTTACAGCCATTACTCCTTGTTTTAGTTCATTTTAAAAAATAGCAATATTTCTGTTTTGTTCATTTACTGTTAAAGTTATGTTAGATAACATCTCAGATATTAGAAATAGCTATGCAAATGTTATTAAACATTATTCATAGTGTATGTGGAGGCTCACTTCAGGTGTTGCCTCTTCTGTGTATTTTGGCATAGATATGACAGATATCCAACACTGCAGCATCATTTAGAATATTTTCACTACTCTATTTATTCCTCTCCCCTCACCCTTACTGTCTGACAATGACCAGTCTTTATATTGTCTTCCTAGTTGTGTCTTTTCTAAGTAGTTGGAATTACATACTATACAATCTTTCATTGTTCTTTTACCTGGTAACAAACATGTATGTTTCTTCCATGTTCTTTCATGGCATAATAGTTCATTTTTTAAAATGCTGAACAATATTCCATTGTCTGACTATATTACAACTTACCCATTCATTTACTGAGTGACATCTTTGTTGCCAATATGTTTTCACAACTAAAAGGCATCTGTAAGCAGCTATGTTTCAGGGGTTAAAGTGGACATAAGTTTTCAACATATTTGGGACAATAACAAGAGGGTCTATAGATATCATAAGAAAATTGGAGAAAGTGTTCTCTAATGTAGTTGTATCACTTTGGACTTCCATCAACAATGGAAGAGAAATCCTGTTGCTCCCATCCTTCTCCCCAGTTTGGCAGTAATATTCTGGATTTGAGGCATTCTAACAGGTGTGTGTATGTAGTGTCTAATTGTTTTAATTTGTACATGATGTTAAACTCTCTTAACATGCTTGCATTCCATCAGTGCATCTTCTAGATGGCAGTATGTAGGCAGGTCTATGTTCATGTTCTATTGACCCTTATTTTGGTACTGGGGAGTTTGAACTCAAGGCTTCATACTTTCTAGGAAAGTAATCTATCACTTGAGTCATACACCTAACCCTTTTGTACTATTTTTTTTTAGATAGAATCTTGTGTTTTTCCCCCTCAGGATTGGCCTTGAATTGTGATCTTCCTGTCTATGCTCCAAGTTGTAGTTGGGATTATAGACATGACTTTTAATTGAACATTGAATGTGATTCCACTCTTTTTTTTAGTATATCAGTTATACTTTTTCTTTTCTTTTTTTTTTTTTTTGTCGGTCGTGGGCTATAACTCTGGGCCTGGGCGCTGTCCCTCAGCTCTTCAGCTCAAGGCGAGCGCTCTACCACTTGAGCTACAGCGCCACTTCCGGCTTTCTGGTGGATTATTGGAGATAGGAGTCTCACGGTCTCTCCTGCCCGGGCTGGCTTTGAACCGCGATCCTCAGATCTCAGCCTCCTGAGTAGCTAGGATTACAGGCGTGAGCCACCAGCGCCCGGCCTCAGTTATACTTTTTCAAAAACACTTTTTAGTAGTTGATAAAGTTTGCAATATGTACTTTTAAATGAGCCAAGTTTCATATAACACTTTACTGTTTCATGTTTGGTATAAGTTCATTCTAACAGAGTAATCCTGATTCTTCCACTCATCTTTGTACAATGAATGTTATCCATTTCACCTGTGCATGATGCATATGCCACACTTTAAATACTTTACCCTACTCTCTCATTTTACTAAAATGATATATAGAACAAAATCATATCTACATCTAAAACTGAGGTAGATATGAAGTAATATGACATTATGATTTATATATACATTGTATAAGGTGAAAGTCAGGTTATACATACAATTTCTTCTTTTATCTATTTATATTTATTTATTTATTATTTATTTATTTTGGTTCCAGTCGTGGGGCCTGAACTCTGGGCCTGGGTGCTGTCCCTTAGCTCTTCAGCTCAAGGCTAACGCTCTACCACTTGAGCCACAGTGCCACTTCCGGCTTTTTTCTTTTTGCTTATGTGGTGCTGAGGAATCGAACACAGGGCTTCATGCATGCAAGGCAAGCGCTCTACCACTGAGCCACCTTCCAAGCCCCTATTTATGTTTATTTTTGTGCTGGTACTGGGGCTTGAATTTCAGGTCTGGGAGCTTTTGTGCTCAAGGCTGGTACCCTACCACTTGATCCACACCTCCACTTTTGTTTTTTTTGGTGGTTCATTGGAGATAAGAATCTCATAGACTTTTTTTTTTAATTGGGGCTGGCTTTGAACCATGATCCTCAGATTTCAGTCTCCTGAAGAGTTAGGATTATAGCTATGAGCCATTGTGCTCAACTTCATTTATCATTTCTTTGTGGTGAAATGTTTAATATTCCTTTTAGTTTTTTGAAATATATAGCACATTGTCATGATTTATAGTCACCCAACTATGCAAGAGCATACCAGAAATTGTTCTGTGCCTTAGTCCCTTTTCATCTTCTTTGCGTGATTTCTGAGAAGATGTAATTATTATATTTGTTCCTGTATAGGCAAGGCAATTTCCTCCTAACTTCAAGATTTTTCAGTTTTTTCTCTAATTTTTCTGTTTGACCATGATATACAATGATGCAGGTTTTGTCTGTTGTTTTCATTTATCCTGCTTGATATTCTTGGAACTTCTGGGATCTGTGATTTAGTGTGTGACATTCACTTAGGGGAGACTCTCAGTCATTATTTCTTCAAAAATTGCTTCTCTTTCTCTCTTCTTCATTGGCTTTTTATTACTATTTTGTAGTCATCTTACAGTTGGATATTCTGTTCTATTTTTAGGTGAAATTAGCCAGGTGCAGAAAGACAAATACCCATGGAGTGTTTAATTTTCAGACTTGACCACGCAGCCGTCTTAAGCAATCCATTGATCACAGCTCAGGTTTTCCTTTCAGGGCACTGGTTCCCACAGAGGTTCCTGTAGTGTAGTTATAGTTGTAGTTGTAGTTGTAGTTGTAGTTGTGCCTCTTCAATGCTAGGGCAGCAATTTTCCCTTTGACCTCACTTTTTGAAGAGATTTAAAACAGGTCAATTGTATATCATTGACTTTAGATGTTTAGTGTAGGGTAGTGTAGATTCTTAGTGTAGGGTGACCACTTTTTTGCTAGCTTGGATACTAGAAAAGGCTTACTTTTAAAGATGTTTAGAAACATTACTATTTTTTAAATTGTGTATTTACCTATGTCCAATGATCTATCACAGCAAATTAGCAAATTCTGTGACATGACCACTCATGACAAGCAGTTACACATAAATATGAGTGATAAACATTCTCTGATAGTCTCACAGGAGGACAAAAGGCTTAGGGATGTTTTTGTTGTAATACCACAGTATCCTAGCATTTTATTTAATCAAAGCTTTATGTCCTTCATTATCTTGATGACCAGGAAGATGGGTATAAATGGTCAGGATTATGGTGGGCATAAATCTAATCAACTCTTGATGAATATTTATTTTGCAGTACATTTTTATTCTGTGCCAAGCACTTGGTGATTTCTATGTATTCATCCAATTAATTCCTCTCCATAATCTCATAAAGTTGTAATTGAATCTTAGCCTAACAATGGCATATCAAAACTACATACAATTTGCCTAAGATATACGTTAAATTATTCAATCTCAAACTACTAGTGAATGGCAGGCTGCATCTTCTTTTTTTTTTTTTTTTTTTTTTTTAAATTGTATTTTATTTTATTTGAGAACATACTGTACAAAGGGGCTACAATTACATGGGCAGGATAATGGATACATTTCTTACCAAGCATTGCAGCCTCCTCCTTTGTTTACCCTTCACTTCCCTTCCCCGCCTCCCCCCTCCCCCCACCCAATTTTACCCCCCTCCCCCCACCCAATTATACCCCCCTCCCCCCCCCCACACCGGCATTGTAAAGCTGGTTTTGACATGACATTTTGTACTTCTCATTGTTGCAACAGGTCCACCTGAATCCTTAAACGACTTGTTTGTCCCCATCTACTCCACATGTTATACTGACATCAAATATAGTGAAAACGGGGGTTACACTGTGGGGGAGGGACATACAAAGCAACAAAGAAATAATCTTATAAATGCATTAGAAATACATGCATGAAAGAAGGCTGCATCTTCTTAATTATATCATAGTGAAGAGCCTGAAATGTAAGCCATTATTGCATAGCTAGAAGTTTAAAATAAAACATATAAAAATGTCTCTTTTTTGGTTGTTGGTTACTGAGGTTTAAATTTAGAACCCCACACTTGCTAGGTAGGTACCCTATCACTTGAACCATTCTTCATATTCTTTTTTGGCTTTAGTTATTTCCAGAGTAGACCTGACACTTTTTGCCCAGGGTGACCTTGGGCATCAATCCTCACAATCTCTGACTTCCAAGTAGCTGAAATTACAGGTGGACACTACTGTTCCCAGCACCAAGAACCACTTTTAAAAGAGGTTATAAATCTATTCAGTTGTATGAAATTGAATGGCTGTTGGTAAATTTGGAGAAAGTGTTCATGTCTATTAAATAAAGATGGTTAAATCAGGCCCATCAATTTGATGTATCAATAAAAAGAGTAACCTAGCACAACAAACTTAATTTTTTTTCTAGTTTTGGAAAAAACAAGCCCTAGACACAATAAACTCAATAGCATTCATGCATTTGCACTCATAATCAAATTGCTGAAAACTGAAGTCAAAGAAAAGAAGAAATACTGAAAACAGACAAGTGTCCTTCGGGAATGAAGGTAAAACAGACATTCCTAGAATATTTACTTGAAATCATTTGTAAAGAAGTTCTTCACAAAAAAAGAGAACTAATAGCAATAATTAGTTTGCAACACAAATAAGAAAGATATAACAAATATTAGATGGCTGGGTAAAGACAAGGGACTATGGTACTCTGGGATTCTTTAAGACAGATTTTGTAATTGAGAGCAAAAACTGGATCACTATTATAAGACACTTTCAATGTATTAATGTGATGAAAAAGATAACTGTAACTAGAAAGGACAGAGGCTAACGGAATCAATATGGCAGTTAAAATTTCTGGGTCCTCAGGGCTGGGAAGGTGGCTCAATGGTAGAGCACTTGCCCTGGGTTTGCTTCCTAAGCACCACATAAGCAAAAAGAAAAAAGCCGGAAGTGGTGCTGTGGTTCAAATGGTAGAGCGCTAGCCTTGAGCTGAAGAGCTGAGGGACAGTGCCCAGGCCCAGAGTTCAGGCCCCACGACTGCAGCCCCCCTCAAAAAAAAATTTCTGTGTCCTACTTCATTGGTAAAATATTGATTCTATGTGAGCCATGAAGTTATATATATATATATATATATATATATATATATAACATATATATGTACATATATATGTAACATATATATGTACATATATATATATATGAATTACTCCTATAGACAATCAATGCAAATCGACATTGTCACCATATGAATAACAATGGAATTCTCAACAAATGTGTCCATAACCCTAAAGAAGGCAGGAAAAGGAAATGAGAAAAATCACAAGAAATACCAGGAAAATAACTGAAATAAGGAAATCAGATTTGTATCAAGAAAAGCAAGAATAACCGTTCATGTAAATAGTGCATACATGCATTTAAAAGATAAATATTGTCAGAAGGAATTTAAAACTATGAATCAAATACACTTCTTCTTTGAGAAACTCTCTTCAAACATCATAACACAGACAGACAAAGTAAAGAGAAGAAAAATGTGCCATATAAATATTCAAAAGAGGACAATGTGGCTAAATTGACAACACAAGTAAGAATTCAGAGCAAACAAATATACCAAGGACAAAGAGAGAAGTTGATAAAAGGATCAACTCATTAAGAAGATAGAAGAATTCTAAATCTAATAGAAGAATATCGTATTATATTATATTATATTAAGTCAATAGCACTGGAACCTTTATGGAGAAGAAATGTTAGGGTTAGTATTAACCTATGATATTGTTCCCTTATTAATCATTTTATTTCACTCTAGTACATATTTTATTAAGGTGCATAATTGCTAAAGTTTCTTAAATATTAAACCACAAAAGAAAAAAAAACACATAAACAAATCTCAGATGAGCTGGTAGAATGCTGTTTAGTTGTATTTTTCATTGTGCTGCTATCACTATTGGATATCCTGTTGGATGTTGACATGCATTCTGGATTTTAAGTCTCAAATTAATTTGGGCAACATAAAAATCTCAGTGTTCTGTGAATCACAAAAGTTGTTGTGTCATCTTAAATCTAAAACAAGACTTCTGTGTATTTTTTTGATCAGAAAAGATGAAATGAAGGAATTCATTTTTGAGAAATCTTTAAAAATATTTTTATTTAAGTAGTTCTACAAAGGGGTTTTAATTCCACATGTCAATTTATGAATACAAAGTATGTGGGGCAATGTCACCCCTTTCATCATTCTTCCATAACCCCAGATCCTACAAGATGTTTAACTATTTTGGAGACCCATGTGAAAAACATCACTTGAGTGTTGTTTTCAAGGAAGGGTGTTTTTTGTTTGTTTGTTTGTTTGTTTGTTTTTTAGCAATGAAATCAGGTGATTATACGTTGAGTTATTGCATGGTAAACTGAACACCATGAGAGACCAGGGCTTTGTTGACTGGAGTCTCTCATCACAATATTCTGAGAGAGCTCCAGAATTCACAAATAGTTGGGAAGGGCAGAGTGGGACCACCTTCACTTTGTTCAAGAATACGCTTCTCACAGAGAAACCTTCTTGCAGGGAGGCTGAAGGAACTGAGAGAGAAAACACAACTGAAAGATGAGCAATCTTTCAAGATAGAAGGCTATAAAAAAAAGGCGAGGAGTGTTAACTTTCCAAAGAAACCCTATTGTTCTAACCCCCAAAGGTCATACATTCAGACTCAGTCATAGGGTCAAGGAAATCTAAGTCTTCTTTTTCGATACCAGATCCTGTAGGGCAACCTAAAATTACCAAGTAACACATAAGGAAGTGAAAAATGGGATCAGCCATCCTTCAACATTAATAGGTTACTTAATGGCTCTTGCTGCAATGGTGCAATTCAAAATGATGGTTCCCTCCCTGGAAGTAACATGAAGAGGGTGAGGAGGAGGAGGAAACCATTGGGCACCCAAACAGCCTCATTCCCATCAAAGGCAAATTCTCACTGGCATGTATATTTTAAATAATTCATGGTATGATCAATCTTATACTACTAAATTGTGGATGAAGACTATTTTCACATCCATGGGATTATTCATTTTCAGAAAGTCTTTGAACTTTTAAAATACATCAACCCAGAAATTAAATAGCACATATTAGCTCCCTTGCAATATTAACTAGGGGAAATAGCTTAAAACCTATGTGAGTTGTAAATAAATAGAAAATGAAGGATCAAAAATAACATTAAAAGACAGCCCCCTTCAAAAAAAAATTCTCCCGTCAGGGTCTAAATTTCAACAAAAAGGTGTAGATTGCCAGTAAAGAAAAGGTGCATATAAAATAGCACTTAAAATATGGTTAATAAATAACTGTAAAGAGAAATCTTTATTAAAAGTTAAATAAGAGTTTAATAAGTAATGAGACACTGTGGCTCATAGGAAGGTCATACTTCCTATTATACAGGCTTGTAAATACTATAATACTGCCATATAAGAAGATATAATGATATAATTAGATAGATAATGGTATATATATAATGACAATGATATCATTATAATGATAATGATGAAGGATGGTAATATGAATAAATTGCTACTTCAGCTCATTCTTCTTTATATAAGCACATTTTCAATTTGGTATCAAGGTGCACAGATTTATTTATTATTGTTGTTGTTATTATTATTGGACTGGGATTTGAACTCAAGGCCTTGAACTTCCTGGGCATGAGCTCTACAACTTGAGCAAACCCCACTCTGTCTGTCATCCCTAGCCCACTGTGCATTTGTTTATTTTTCAGACAAGTTCATACTTTTGCCTGGGACTGGCTTTGGACTGCCATCCTCCTACCGCTACCTCTTGTGTTGCTGGGGATACAGACATGACCCACTCCTCTCAACTTGTTTTTTTTTTTTTTTTTTGGGTCCAGTCGTGGGGCCTGAACTCAGGGCCTGGGCGCTGTCCCTCAGCTCTTCAGCTCAAGGCTAGCACTCTACCACTTGAGCCACAGCGCCACTTCTGGCTTTTTTCTTTTTGCTTATGTGGTGCTGAGGAATTGAACCCAGGGCCTCATGCATGCAAGGCAAGCGCTCTACCACTGAGCCACCTTCCCAGCCCCTTTTTTTTTTTTTTTTTGAGATAGGTCTTGCTAACTTTGTTCAGGCTGGCCATAACAACTGGTCCTCTCATCTCTGATTCCTGTACCTCTAGCTGGATTACACCACACCTGCTCCCTCTTTTAATGTAAAGATTTCTAAAACATTATGAAAGTGCATGTGTAATTATTAATTAAAGCTTCATCTGACCACACACTCCATCATGGAGGTGGATTTTATTCTCTCCTGAGAAGGGAGAAGATCCTGATTTACAATCGGCTTCATATGCAACCTTGCAAGAGGATGCCAGTGGTAAATACAGAAAGTGGTGAGGGCTAGGGGCTGCATTTTGTGTGCTGTGATCCAGTCCCCTTCATTCCCAACCTTGTCTGAACATCTTTACTCTTTGGTTTTGTCTTTGTGGGCTCAGCAAATGCAGTAACTGATGACCCATTGAGGGCAGGATGATGGTGTGGTGTTGTGTCCATACAAGCAGAGGCATTAGCACCACACAAGTTACCTATGCGGCCAGCTTATGGCTGAGTAGCCTTTGATTTTGTATTAGGCAAAACGAGATAGCACGGAGTGCATACTCCTCATGTTTGTCAGGGGCAGTGGTAAGCACTTCATATGGGGATTTAGTTCATTTACACTGTCTGACAATCCTGTAAAATGTTAGCCCACTTTTAAGACCAGAGAGTTGAGGCTCAGGGAGGATATACCACTTACCTTAGCATTGCATAATTAGTAATGAGTGCAAATGGAGTTCAAACACAGATAGTCTGGCTTCAGTCACTCTGTATACTGAATCATCAGTAAACCATATGTGGTATCCAACACCTGACTGCTCTTCCTATCGTCCTCATTTCTATTATCTCTAGGCACCTATAGACTACATGGCTATATCTGCAGCCAGATGATGTATGCTAGGTGCTTGTTCATGTTATACTTCTTTATTTTTAAAAGTCCCCCTTGCATTTCATACGCTCAAGTTTCTAGGGATATAAAGATGGTTTTGTTTTCCTAAAATAGTAATTTTTAAATGCTCTAAATTTTCTTAAACATTTTAGTATTTTCATTTGTGTGTGTGTGTGTGTGTGTGTGTGTGTGTGTGTGTGTGTGTGTGTGTGTGTGTGTGTGTATGCTTGTGTTTGATCTGTGCCTGAAAAAAATCTCATTTTCCTTCCTAGATGAATTTAAAGTCTTAGATGAAATATCACTGTGGCTATGAAATGTTCTCTAGCTCTTTATCCACAAACATTGTATTGATTCCTCAGTTTCATTACAGTTCTTTCTATTCTGCACTGAACAGTAGGCATTTGTCAGTATCAGTGAGCTACCCAAGGGCATGAGCAGTGTTTCATCTTGATGAAGTTTTCCCAAGTACACTGGATGTGTAGACTCCAATGAGAACAAGTTGAATGGCTGGACAAGGCTTGTGAGATACTTTAATCCATCTCCAAGTCATCATGGGGGACATCACCCAACAAGAAGGATTAATGCAGAACTCACAGTGCGTTAGTTCATGCAAAGTAGGTTATTATTAAGTTTCTTCACAGGGTCATTTCCTTTTGTTTTTGTTTTTTTGTGAGATAGCATAAGGCCATCAATGGGGCAAAACAGAAGGGACTGCTCAATCTTGGACTTCCATTTTCCACAACTATGAGCTGAGCAAACTTACTTTCTTTGTAAGATACCCAGGATCAAATGTTTTCTTATAGCCACAGAAAATTGGTTGCAAAGAAAAAAATTGTGCCTGCAAAACTGGATGGACCTGGAAGAAAGACACATGGCCACATGATCATAAATCTCAAATGGTTTCTTAGTGCTAGGCAGCCACACTATAATTCCATACAGAGAGTCCCTACTCTTTCTCATCTTTTAGCATCTCTATCTCCATACTATGCTTTCTTGCCTTTGGAACATTTTGGATTGTACCGAGGACCAAGCCCTTTGCTCCTGTAGTAGACGGTATTCTCTCTCATCCTGATCAAGAGCATCACTCCAGAAATACTCTCCTGATCATTTTTTCTCTCTTTTGAGTCATCCCAAATGACACGTAAGTGTGCTGTTATTTTCTTATCTTAATAATATGAATGAACATCTTTGTTCTGTTACCAGAATATTTCCAGTGTTGTATTGATGTCCCACAATCTACCCCTCTAAATTTCTTCAAGATCACTTTTCCTTCCTACTCAGTCTCCTTCACAGGTATCCTCTTTGGCATTTTACTTTTAGAGTTTCTTGGTTCTCAGACCTTTATTTTCTTCCTCCACCCCTATCTATACTCCGGGCTTTGATGATCTCATCTAATCTTATTGCTCATATATCATAAGCAAGCTCTCCCCAATATTCACTTCTTACCTTAGAATGCAAGACTATCAAGCCAAATTGCTGTATTGCCATTTCTTTTTGCAATCTGATCTAAACTCAAAATGCTCAGAACTACTTTTCTCCCCAAAACTTATTCTACCTTTCTCATCACAATTAGTAACAATTCAATCTTCCAGTTGCTCAGGCTACATACTTTGGGTTCACTACTTTTCTCTTTTTGACTCTTGCACTCAATCTGCCTAGAATTCTTTTGGAATAATCTTCAAGTCGTGCCTAACCTTGTCTGCTCCCATGGATGATTTAATGGCCTCCTGATTGGTCTTGTTACTTCACATTTTTCTCTGCCTCCTGTCTACTCAATTCTCAATACAGCAGCCAGGATAATGTTTTGAAAATGTGCTCCAAATTGGATCACATGTCTATCAAAACCTTGCAACACATCTCATTTTACTCAGTACGAAATCCAAGGTTCTTATAATGGTGTAAAGGGCCCTGTTTTAATTGCTCTCTTTCCCACCATGCTCCTCTTTTGAACAAATTTCTAACTCATCTACATATTTAATTTCAATTTAGGCATTGTCCTCACTTTTTCCATCAGCTATTTTCTCTGCTTGGAACAGTTTATCTTAGTTATCCAACCATTTCCTCCCCTTCTTCCAGTCTTTTTTTTTTTTAATTTTTATTGTGAAAATACTGTACAGAGGGGTTACAATTACATGGGCAAGATAATGAGTACATTTCTTATCAAGAAATGTAGCCTCCTCCTTTGTTTCCCCTTCCCATCCCTTCCCATCCTCCCCCCGCCCTCTCACCCAACCCTTCTCCCCCCTTCACCAAAGTTATAAAGTTTGTTTTCGACATACGACTTGTATATCTCATTGTTGCAATGGGTCCACCCATATCCCTAGTATATGTCTGAGTCAAGCAGAAAAGGTCAGATAAGATGATGTTAGGGAAATGAACCCTAAGATATGTATTCAAATGTTTTTTTTCTTTCATGCAATTGTTTCTAACACATTTATAAAATTATTTCTTTGTTGCTTTGTATGTCCCTCCCCCAGGGTATAACCCCTGCTTTCACTGTATTTGATATTAGTATAATTTGTGTAGGGGAAGGGAAAAAAACAAATCGTTTAAATAGGGATACAGGTGGACCCAGTCTTTGCTCAATGATATTCCCACAATAAGACCTCAACTGATTTTCCCATGCCATGAAATATTCTAGTCTCTGACCCAAACATTCTTAACTCCTTCTTTAGCATATTCTATATTGCTTGTACTGACATTCATTATTTTTTATTATGTGAGATTATTTACTAATACTTCTATTGTTTTTTAAAATGTCTTCTTTGTTTATAAAGCAAGATCCATACAAGTAGAGATCTTTGCTTTGTGCATATAGGCAACGGAAACATCTAGAATTGCTCCCATCACTTTGCAAGTGTTACAGTGTGTGTGTGTGTGTGTGTGTGTGTGTGTGTGTGTGTGTGTGTGTGTGTGTGTGTGTGTGTGTGTGTGTAGTGTGTTTGCTGGTACTGGGATAGAAATGAGAGCTTGAGTGCAGATGTCCCTTAGCTTTTTCATTCAAGATTGGTGCTCTACAACTTGAGCCACAACTCTACTTCCATTTTTTTTCCTTTTGCTTTTGGTGATTAATTGGATATACACAAGCTTCCTGGGCTTCCCTGCTTCAGCTGGCTGTGGACTACAATCCTCAGATCTCAGCCTCCTGAGTAGATAGGATTGCAGGTGTGAGCCAATGGCACCTGGCATTTTCTGGAGGAATGAACATGAATGTAATTGTGCATGGTATTAAAAAAAAAACATACTGAGCTTAGGTGCATACATTAAAAATACAGTGGGGAAGCTTTATGAAAAAAGTTTATTTCCTAGTTATTTAATAACAACTTCTGAAAGATATCCCATTTCTTACCAAAATGTTACCACTTTGGTTTTGGATACTGTGCTGCCATCTAATGAGGTAAATACAAATTGCAAAGGTTTCTGCAGCTGTTACAGCTTCTTTTTAGAACACTTCTAACTTTCACAGAGTTGTGAGGACTCCAGGGGAATGTTACCCAGTTTTGAAATGGATGCAAGTAGAAGCATGCAAACAGCCTCTCTTGAAGTCTGAAATCACCTGGTGTACAAAGCTGCTGCAGAGCAAAAGATTATATCAATTACAAATGTATCATCTCTACTTCAAATAACATTTGCACAGGAAAATGAAACAAATCATTTTAAGGGTCGCATTTTTATTTACAAAATAAACTTCAGATCTGACCTTGTGCTCACCTGGAACATGTTTTGTTTTGTTTTGTTTTTTAAACTATAAAATGGAGCCTAGAGGAAAATACTGCCAGTAACTCAGGAGCATGAATGGGAAGGACTGTATTTTGTTCTCTATACCTGAGACTGAAAAACAACTTACGCAAGGCTACAGTTTTTAGAAGTAGTAAACCACAGTAGATTATAGTGAGAAGTTACTTTGCATAAAATACCTCACAAGCATTGGTAAACTTTTGGAGCTATTGAATGAATATAACAAATGAAGACATTGATGCACAGAGGCTATTTGATGACATTGATTCATAAGGCAGCAACATTCTGGAATAAATAAATGAATACTCACTTAAAATGCCACAAAATTATTGTGGTGGCTCCATCATCTGTCTTTTTTTTTTTTTTTTGGGACAATTGTGGAGCTTGAACTCTAGACATAGGGGCTCTCCCTCAGCAATTCAGTTTAAGGCTAGAGCTATAACACTTGAGCCACAGCACCAATTCTGGTTTTCTGGTGGTTAATTGGAGATAAGAGTCTCATGGATGTTCCTGCCTAGGCTGGATTTGAACTGTGATCCTCAGATCTCATCCTCTTGAGTAGCTAGGATTACAGGCCTTAGCCAGAGGTGTCTGGCCATCATCTGTGTTTTTATGCCTCGTGTAAGAATTTCTTCAATGCTGGAAAAGTATCCACAGTATGCTGAACATATAGTTTGCCTTTTATTCATTTATTTTTCCTCTTTCAGGCATTTATTTACCTTGTTTTCTATGACTGATAAGGAAAGACTTTCTGTGGCTGGGAAAGTGGCTCAGTGGTAGAATGCTTACCTTGCATACATGAGGCCCTGGATTTGATTTCTCAGCACCACATAAGCAGAAAAAAGCTGGTAGTAGCACTGTGGCTCAAGTGGTAGAGCACTAGCCTTGAACTGAAATGCTGAAGGACAGCGCCCAGGCCCAAAGTTCAGGCCCCATGACTGACCCCCCCCCACAAAAAAAGACTTTCTATTTATTTCCTTTGATTTTTTTTCTTTAGACTTAAATTGTGTTGGAATAGAACATGTATAATCTTGAATGTCTTCTTTATTTGGAGACTACACATATCATGTTATTTTTGTATTTTGATTGTCCAAAATACTGAATACTCTTGATTTATTCATTCTTTCAAAATTAATAGAAATATCTTTAATCTTTAGATTAGTAAATTGATTGAAAGAAAAAGTAGAAAAGCAGCCAAGAGTCCTTTCATGCAAAATTCAGATAAGTATTTAATTGCACCCTAATGAATATATTCTCTTCCAAATATATTTTAATCTTTGTATAATTCCAGATCACTTGAGATTTTTTTTTTCTGTCATAGGTTTTAACTTAGGGTCTGGGCACTGTTCCTGATCTTTTTTGCTCAAGGCTAGCACTCTACTACTTTGAGCCACAGTGCCATTTCTGGTTTTCTGAGTAGTTTATTGGAGATAATCGTCTCAGACTTTCCTGCCTGGCTTGGCTTTGAATCACAATCCTCAGATCTCAGCCTCCTGGGTAGCTAGGATTACAGGGACACAGTTATAAATTAGGTTTTTATCTGTGGGGGTGGGGTAGGGAAAATGATACTGAGGTTTGAACTCAGGGTCTGAGCACTTTGCTTTAGCTTTTGCTCAAGGTTTATGACACAGTGCCACTGCTGATTTTCTGAGTAGTTTATTGGAGATAAAAGTCTCATGGACTTTCCTGCTCTGGCTGACCTGGAACTGGAATCCTAATATCTGGTTCTCATGAGTAGCTAGCATGAGCCACTGGCACCCAGCTCTCTCTCTCTCTCTCTCTCTCTCTCTCTCTCTCTCTCTCTCTCTCTCTCTCTCTCTCTCTCTCTCTCTCTCTCTCTCTCTCTCTCTCTCTCTCTCTCGTCAGTCATGGGGCTTGGGCGCTGTCCCTCAGCTCTTCAGTTCACGGCTAGCACTCTACCACTTGAGCCACAGCACCACTTCTGGTTTTCTAGTGGTTTTATTGGAGATAAGAGTCGCTCAGCCTTCCTGCCTGGGCTGGCTTTGAACCATGATCCTCAGCTCTCAGCCTCCTGAGTTGCTAGGATTACAGGTGTGAGCCACCAGTTCTGGGCAATTTAATGATTATTTATACACTTATTTTATTTGTTTTGAATTGTTGCCTCTTAAATTTAATTTAATTTTATTGTAAGTGTGATGTCAGTTACATAAGTAAGGTAATCAGTACATTGCCTTTCAAACATTGTTACCCCCTCTCTTGTTTTCTCCCCCTTTCCCTCCCTTCCCACACCCCTCCCTGCAAGTTGTAAAGTTCATTTCCAACAGTGTCTTGTGAGAATTGCTGTTGCATTGGTGATCTATTTTCTTTTAGATACTTTTTGGGTTTTTCCAATTGTGTGAAATTTGCACCCAGATAATTTTCAGTTTGTATTTTAGAGTATATAATATTTAGTTTTGTTTGTATTTTAGAGTATATAATATTTCTAATGCCAACTGCAGATGTCAGTTATATCTTCCTTGCACAAATCCTCCATTTATTCCTCCAAATTTATTCATTTGATCAAAGTGTTTAATCTTTCCCAATAGACAAGTATCATTCCTGCCAAGTGATTGTGAGCCCTTTCCAAAAACTCTAAAGCAAAGGCTGGGTAGGAAGATAATTGATTTTTTCCCCTCTTATTCCCTCAAATAATTAAAGAATATTGTCCGTATGTGAACCATTTCTGAATTGAAGAAAAAAAGAGAACTCTAATACTGAAGAATCTGGTCATCTGTGTGGACTTTAGGGTTGGTCAATTTCCTGTTTATGAAATATGTTTTTAAAAAAGCTGGATTTCATAGAGGCTGTTCAACGTGAAGGAATAACCCATATGTTTAATAAGAGCATGGCTCATTATTGGTCACCAACAATTAGAATTAGATTAGAGCAGTACATTATCATCAATGTAGAGTAGTGGCATTTCCCAGTAACCAAGGTGCAGGGAAAGCTTTATGCAGCTTAAGACCTTTCTCCCTAACACAGGCTGTAAACATTTATGTCTTAGAGCAATGTGCTTATTTCCCTTTCAGTGCTTCATTTAAAATGTGACTTGCTTCCCAAGCCTAATATTTCACACAGTACTTAGCATCTTATTAAGATGTTTTACATATTCTTGTTCATGAACAGGTTTCTATCGCCTCTTCTTAGACTATAAAAACCAAAGTGTTGAAATAAGATCTTGTTGTCTTATCTTTGTGTCCTCATTACAATGCCTACCACATAATGGATGTTCAATACATAATAGTTGATTAAGTAGGATGACAATTTATATTTTCATTTGTTCTGGAAAATGCTTTAGAATAGATAGACATTCCTGAATTCCAGGAACTAGAACAGTTCACATTCAAATAAGATCTCTTTTTTCCACCTGCCAATGCCAGAAAATAAAACACATGTGACATGAAAAGGGCTTGACCACAGTGAAGGCCAACATTTGGCGAATTTCTTCCCTTAGAACAATTTAGAATAGAAATAATCCTTATTGTGAAGGCAGAGGTGGCATAGAGGTCAGTGTTCAGCAAGGGAAGTGTCCCTAATAAGTTGATTACATTTAGCAAACTTCCAGGGATCTCTCCTCCTTGGATGAGGAGCCTGGGCTATGGAACAGATCATTTCTTTTTATAGCTCTTTCCTGTGTCATATACCTTTCAATAGCCACATACACAGATATTTGACCCTTTATTCTTTGCCATTCTTTGGCAGGAATGAAAGATAAATGGAGATAATGAATATCTAGAGATTCAGACACCCAAATTCAAGACATAGAGCTCCCCTATGACCCAGCAATCCCACTTCTGTGCACTTACCAAATGACCACAAACAAGGCCATACTAAAGCTACCAGCACAACCGTGTTTACTGCAGCATTACTTACCATAACCAAGATATGGAACCAACCTAGATGCTTCAGTAGATGAATGGATCAAGAAAATGTGGAATGGAATTCTATGCTTCCACCAGAAAGAATGACATCGCCCCATTCATAAGGAAAGAAACAACTGGAAAAAAAAATCATATTAAGTGAGGTAAGCCAGACCCAAAGAAACATGGACTCTATGGTTTCCCTCATTTGTAATTAGTACATCTAGGATAGTCCTAACAGATGAGCAGAATAGTTCCATAGCTATGTACATATGACCATATAAGATGATACTAAGCAAAAAACTCAAAAAAGGAACTCCAAGATATGGAAACAAAAGTTTTTTTAAAATGTACTATGAGATTTCTTTTTTCTTTTATTTTTCCCCTAGGCTTTATCCCCTGTTGTCATTGTATTTGATTTTGGTACCCTGGGTATTGTATATATGTTAATCTGAACTAGGGAAGGGAAGAGGAACAACAAAATGGTGAAACAAAGGACAAAGGGGGAACCTATGTAACTGCAATGTTCACAAGACAATATAATGGAAATGAACTATACAACTTGGGTGGGGGGAATTTGCGGGGGAAGGAAAGTGGGAGGAAAATGAGGAAGGGGTAAAAGTTTGACAAGAAATGGAAATGTAGTCACTACCTTACATATGTAACTGTAACCCCTCTGTACATCACTTTGAACATAAAATTAAATACATAAGTAAAAATAAAAAAATTAAAAGTTAAAGTTACAAAACAAGGGAAGTGAGGAAATCCATTAAAAATCATATAGAAAGTGAAGAGTCTTTAAGTCCATTTCAAAGAAGGATGCAGCCACCAGTGTGATTTATGTAGGATACTTCAGCCAGCAATATGGCCAGTGCATGGCTGTATTTAATACTCCTGCTTTCCAAGCTCTGAACAAACTACCAGGAGTCCTGCTTTTTAATTTTTTTTTAAAATCACTCCTAAAGGTTTTGTCTGAGGAATAACCCATCAGCCAGATTCAGGTCTTTTACTTCTGCCCAATTAGAGGTATTACCTGTCTCTCTTTCCACAGAGAGATCCCACGCCCTGATTTCCTTACATGTGTCCACAATGTAACAAAACAACAATCTGGTGAATTATTTAATGTTACAATTCTAAGGCTTGTTGATGCAGCTTCATGGCATGAATCCCCACATAGAAAGCACCTCTTAAGTCAGTTCTATGGGAAATGGTTTATGTGCCAATCTGTTTCTGTGCCTCACAATCTCCCACCGTGCTGAAAGCTGCTGCTCCAGTTTCCAGTGAGTTAGAAGAGAATGTGCTTTTCTGACACTGTCTGCAATAATAGCCCAGAAATCACACTCATTGGATAGAACAATTTATCTCTAGATCTATCTGTGCTTGCTCCTGTGTCTTAATGCTCTGGGCATCTGAAGTTTGAATAGTGCTGTGATATTAAAAATATACTTAACAACAGTGATACTCACAAGACAGTGTGTTGGAAATGAACTTTACAACATGGGGGGAGATGGAGGGAGACAAATGAGGTGGGAGGTAACAATGTTTGACAAGAAATGTACTCACTACCTTACATATGTAACTGTAACCCCTCTGTACATCACCTTGACAATAAAATTAACTAAGAAAATCAAATAAATTTTAAAAAGTGTACTTAATTAGCTACTTCTGGTAGTTGGAGCTTGTGATCCTACTTACTCAGGAGGCTGAGATTGGGAGGAATGTGATTTGAGGCCAGTCTGGACAAAATGCTCTGAAGACCGCATTTCAACAGATGGTGTTGTGATGGTGTGCCAGCTATTGTCACAGCTATGGTGGACAGCTTAAATAGGAGGATTGTGGCCCAAGACAGATCACTGAAAGTGGGTCTCAAGGCATAAAGGTGTGTAGATGTGTGTGTGTATGTATGTATGTGTGGGGTGCACAAATGTGTGTACACACAAGTGTATGTGTCTATCTCTCTTCATGTTCTCAGACAGGAAACAGGGATGACAATTAAAATGGAAGAATGGCATACTACCTCTCCTTTCTGGCTTAAAACTTGAGGGCAGAAAAGTGATGCATTTGTGGTATATGCATATGTGTGTAAAGAAACTTTCTGTAGATATCTGTGCCCAGAAGGAAGCTGAATAAGACAGGTGAACGTTAAAAATGGGAAAGAGAATAAAACTATAAATGGGTAGATATACATGCATACTTTGCTAAAACTAAGCAAAAGACTAACATATTTAGATAAAAAATCACAAGATGTGTTAGTCCTTGGTCAAAGCTCTGTTTGTAAGCTTGAGTATCTAGCATTAATAAATGTGAATACATATGCCAGTGGGTAGAACATTTGTTGGTTTACACACATAAATATAGTGTGAATCTCAGGGCCATCTGTTGTCTACTTGGCTAGATGGGGTGAGAATATTTGCAGATCTTTGAGACAGCTGAAGAGTGAGCTGCTGAAATAATGAAGCTGTTATATTCCCAAGATAAAAATTATTCAATTCTTTTAGTGATGATCATTTTTATTTATCTTTAAACTTTACTCATTGCTTAATATATTATTGAAGAAAAGTGATTACTCTTGCTTCCTGTCCTCTTTCTCTCTCACATTTTGTTCTATGTTTGTTATGTGTCAGCCCTGAGCTACTAATGAGGATAGCAAGAAGACAGAGATAACCCCTGACCATGTGGAACTCAGCTCTCTCAAAAGGAAGCAAACAGGACAAGAGCCAATTGGTATACTCTTAAATTAATACTGTGATAGTGGCTTGAGCCAAGATTTTGGAGGACAGAGAAGAGAACAGTGAATTGTTTTCAGGTATGAAAATCTTCACAGGGGAGGTGATATCTGACCTGGGAATTGAAGGATGGACAATATTTTTGTCTTGTTAAGAGATATGTCCACAGGGACAGACCATGATTTCCTTGCTGCTCACAAAAGAGCCTTCCAAGTCTGTTCACAGACTGAAGAACACAACAACAAATGTTAATGCTGAGACTACTTAAATGATGAAATTGGATAAAACCTTGGATCATTATCTTGGCTTGAAGCAAAGACAATGAGAAATAATAGCTGTTGATTGCTACTAGTTGACAAGTACTTAATGTGACTGATTTTAATCTGAAAACTCAGTGAACAGCTCTTGGTACCTATTCATTTCTAAAGGTACAGAAAGCATTCAGGGTCACTTTGTAGTCACAGTGAATATTTGGACTCAGGTTTTTCTGCGTGCTAAAGCCAATGCAATTTTCACTGCACACCAGCTTCCTTTGCTTTGCGGAGATACTGTATGTAGATTCACAAACACACAGTTTTGTCAACAAGTACACAAATGCAAACAAACATACAACCACATTCCCATCTCATATATATGTTCTTTACCTTAGCATGAATCTATGCTGTAAGGTTACTTTTGCTCACTTACATAAGTGATTTGTAAACTAAATACAATACGATCTTTAAGATAGAGGCTTTGTTAAAGAATAACTTGGGAAGTTTATAAAAATGGACACCAATGAGGCCTAGTACTGGATGGTGCTATACTCTTTTGCTTCATTTTGGAATGAAATACCAGTAAGACAGATAGCCCATACCAGTGGCAAGACGCAGCCCCTCTTCCTTTTCTACAGATCTTCTCAGCACATATCTCCTAAATGTTGACTGACACTTAACAAGTGTGAAAATCTTTCACATCAACAGGATCTGGCCTTGAGTCAGTGGGGGTATTTTGTTGACTTCACGGGGTTTTCACGAAGGAGATCAAAGGGGTGCATTACGTTCCCATACATAACTTTATAGGACAGATGGAATCCACCTTGAAAGACCCACAGCACTTGAAGCCAGATTATCAGAAGACTCAGACACTAAAACCTATTAGCTTGCTCAGACCTTATCCTCACACTGTCAGCACTCTCTAGCTTCATTGATAGGTAGTAGACAATCTAATTTGAATTTTAACTGCTGCCAAAGTTCAAGCATGGGTTAGAAGGTGGGCCACTGAAACGTGGGTGGTTTTAAAGATGCCCTGGCTTTGGTATGTAGACTTGCTTCTTTGGATGGTGATGTCTCACAAAGGGCTAAATCACTTTGTTTGAATAAAAAGAAATTACCCACTCACAATTTTGGGGAAAATTCTGGGAAAAATTCCAGAGTTTACAATGGTATTTGGCTAGGTGGGAACTTTGCAAATCTGTTCTATCTCTGCAGAGAAAGGAGCATGAAAGGAAGTTGTTTATTCTTTCATCTTCTAGAAACTCCAAAGATATTCTGCTCCTGCCCACATCTAACACTTGAAATGCACACAACTTTTGAGGTTTCCCCCTCAAGCCTTGAAACAAATTTTAGTTACAAATCAGAGTGGTGTTCTTGACTATCCTTATTTTTTACTTCAGTGAAAAAAAGATTTCTGTGCATATAAACTATTAACCATTACCAGGCAACAAAAATTGTGTTTAGTTAGTACCATTTAGATATACTATATATGACAATTTAAATGATATTATTTTATAATATATGAACTTCAAAAGATACCTTGTTAGCTGGTGACTAGGAATTTAATCCAGTGTTTCAAAATGTTTTTAAATGTAATTAAGTTCCAATCTCTTTGACAGAGTCTCAGCACTATTTGGCCTTCTATATATGCTGCTATGTTATATAGTTCTGCAAAGGGAAAGATTTTGCTTTCCTATAATGTGATTATTTCATGTTATACAATACTTATATATATATATATATATATATGTCCTTGTACTTTAAAAGAAGTAGTTGTGTCCAATTTTGCATTTTCCCAAATGTATGCTATATTTTTAAAATTTATTTCTTAATTATTCATACATTTATCATATAAGGGTTATAAAGTAGATTAAAATAATTATATATTATTTTTAGTAAGAACACACGGGGCACAAAATTAAGCATGCAAATATTTAATCTCTATAAATTATATGCTTGCCTTGGACTTTCTAAAATATTGTTTTCAGAAGTATATATGTGCTATATTGATGCTTGTTAAAATTTCGTTGTTTCTACTAATAAGTGGACTGTAATATCCGCCATAAAAGTTTAGTTTGACCACTTATTTTATCTTTTAGCTTATATGTTTATTATCCTCAAGTAGTTATACATGGAAGTTACCATTCCACAGTGAATTTATGAGTGTAATGCATGTCAATCAATATCACCCCTTTGGTCATTATTCCCCATCCTTCTAGTTTAATCATTTATTGAAGAAATTTTTGGCACTTACAAATATCTCCCTTTTCCCCATTTTGTTTAGAAGTTATTGTCTGTTTTTTTCTTCTTCTGTTAATGTGAATTTTCCTTCCCATGTGTTGGCAGATGCATTCTATACTTGAACATTTACATTTGCAAAACAGCAGCTTTGCTTACCTGCTTAGTGTGGAGACACTCTTTGAAGAGCACTCTTTTTTCACTTCTGTCTTGTGGAACTACTCCCAGAAAGAAGAGGTGAAAGGCGTCCACCCAGCCCACAGGTGTGTGGGTAGAAGTGTCTGTATTTCTTTGTTGGCGGCTCGGAGGGTGCAGGTGTTGAACAGAAGCATAATCATTCTGTTTGATAGTTAGGCTTGCTATGCGTCAGGTGGGGACATTTACAGAAAATCTGAGGGGGGGGGGACCTCTCATAACTTTGTTGTCTAGGCTGAGAAGCATAAACAGATTTTTTTTTTCCTGGCTGGTTTTAAAGCTAAAATGATTGGTGTGGCTTTATCTGTCAAACTTCTAGGTAAGAATCTTGTTTTAACTTGACCATACAAACAGAGTTTATTCCTTATTTAAAAGAATAAACATTAAACAGTTTTTAATAGAACATTAAACGTTTTTAGTAGAACATTAGATGTTTTAGCACTTACTCAGGAGCTCCTGAGCAGTATAGGTGTCTTGCTCTGACTGCAAAACACGTCACTTTCAAGATACATCTATTTGTTCAGATCCTTTCGGTTGGAACTGTAATAAGACTTTTTTTTTTAAAGTCACACTATCGGTCGCAGTAAATTAAGATGTATGTAGCACCAGGTCAGAGGTACTGGAAAAAAAAAAAAAACCAACCCAAACCTCCTTTTAAAACACAGAAATTATCTTGGGTATCTCTTGGCCTCCCTGCCTCCAACCCAGCTGCCCTCTCTCTCCCTGATTCATTCTGATAATGTTAGCCAGCTCTTGATTTAAAAATTTATCATTTCTGGTGTTCCTCTCAGGATTTTGGTTCTTCCTAAAATAGTTATAAACAATATAATAGTGATTTTATATTCTTTACAACCGACTGTTTCACTATCATACTGCAATCTTGGGGGAAAGTAAACCCATTACACTTTTGATTAAGTTCATGTCTGAGCATGACTGTCAAAAGGAAAAAAATAATTCTCTTTAAAGATTAGCTTACATTAGTTATATGTAGGGGGAGTTAATTGTTACATTTCCACACATCTTACACTGTATTACCAATCAATCTCATCTCCTCTATCATTTTCCTGAAAAATTGTTCTAGTATTTTTATTTCATTGAAAAGCTTCAGAATCTCAATTTATCAAGATGTCACATAATTTTTAAAAAATATCTTTAACATCAAATGTTCAGTGAACAATTCTATCTACAATACTCAAGTGAGTAGGCTATTTGGCAAAACAAATGCCAGTAATTTGACAAAAAGTCATTTACTTTTCCAGTTAATCACTTGTATTTATTTCTTCAATCACAAGACGAGTGTTAGGTAAAGACATCCATCCTACGAAAAGATTTAAAAATATCCATTACACATTTTTTTTTTTTTGGGTCCGGTCGTGGGGCCTGAACTCTGGGCCTGGGTGCTGTCCCTCAGTTCTTCAGCTCAAGGCCAGCGCTCCACCACTTGAGCCACAGCACCACTTCCGGCTTTTTTCTTTTTGCTTATGTGGTGCTGAGGAATCGAACCCAGGGCCTCAGGCATGCAAGGCAAGCACTCTACCACTGAGCCAACTTCCCAGCCCCGCATTACACATTTTTAATGTTAAAGTTTTTCAGCACTTTAGTAAAGACATTCATGGGCAAAATTGAATAACCATACATATTATAATGGTTAAAGATACTTTAGGGACTATTCTGTGTCAAATAATTCTCTTAATCTTTGTCGGGCGCAGGTGGCTCATGCCTGTAATCCTAGCTACTCAGGAGGCTGAGATCTGAGGATCGAGGTTCAAAGCCAGCCCAGGCAGGAGAGACCTTGAGACTCCTATCTCCAATAAAACCACCAGAAAGCCGGAAGTGGCGCTGTAGTTCAAGTGGTAGAGCGCTCGCCTTGAGCTGAAGAGCTGAGGGACAACAGCGCCCAGGCCCAGAGTTCAAGCCCCACAGCCTACCAAAAAAAAATCTTTATTTATATGAAGGCATATGTATTATAAAAATACTTAAAATAGGAGAGTTTAACTTTGCAGTCACACAGCTACAATATGGTTTAGAATTAATTGTGTTTTCAGTTCAGATCATATCCATTATATTCATTAGTGAAAAATGCATAGCATGGACTTTACTCCCAAAAGATTTCAAACACACACACACACACACACACACACACACACACACACACACACACACACACACACACATCCTGATTTCTTTTAAACAGCTTCTGATTTTTACTTTTTTTTTAGATAAAGTTTTGCTTTGTACAGAACTCACTATATGTCTAGGAAATCCTTGAAGTTAGATCTTCTTACCTCAACTTCCTGGGTGCGGTGCGGAGATTGTAGATGTACATCAGCATACCCGGCTTTAATAAGACAAGATAATTAATTTTTGTTGTATTAGGGATTGAACCCAGGTTCTTGGTGGGATAGATCAACTTCCTACCACTGAACTAAATTCCTAGGTGTTTGTTATTAAAAATTAAAATGGGAAAACTGAATTGAAGACATTATAACATGATCTTTCTGTGCCCTTGATGTAGAGTTATTCATTTAATTATACTAACAACTCTTTGGAGTAGATATACTTATATTGTTCCTATTGTACACAAGTGAGTTCATTAAATCCTACCAATTTAACAAACAAGCAGAAAATTCAAGATTTGAACATAGGCCCTTTTTATCATGGGAACTAGACTCTATCACATACTATATACTTATACCTTGGATCCTTTTTTACTGCATAGATTTGAATGTACAGGATTTCCAGGTTTGGAGTTTAAATTCACACTAAGCTACAGATATACTGTGAAAACTTTACAACCATTTAAAAAATTAAATCTCATATGAAATTCTTTTTCTTGTGATTTGCCACTGTCTCCAAAATTATAGAAATAAAAGGAGCAGTTAAGGCTCCTGATTTTGTTATTGAAATTTTATTGTGTTTTGAATATGATTGCTGTAAAATGATAACATTCCAAGGAGACAAGAGGAGGGTTGGATGGTCCTTCTACTCCCAAATGCTGCCTGCTCAGCCTGAGCATACCGCATGGCTATAGAGTTGGGCGTTGGTCAGTATTGGGGATAAGTATTTGTGTAAGTTTGGTCAGAAATTCACAGAATGAGAAACTGATATCCTTTATATTCTATGGTATAGCATTACTTTTGTCAACCTTTCTTATAAACTTTGTTATCTTATTTTTTTTCTCCTTGGAAGTATTTTTGTTAGAAGATGTAGGGTAGGTTGTAGGGACTCTAAAATTATGGAGAAAGTAACATAATTCATAGGAGTATTGAAATTGAATGAGTTAACAAAGACAGTGACAAATCTTGTGTCTTGTTTACCACATGGAATATGTAAATATTTGATTCCTAATTTTAAATTAAATCCAGCATTTCTTCTGTACTGAAGGTTATTTTATATCTTGAGTGGGCTTTTTTACCCCACTTTTACTATTTCTTTCATAGTTCAGTTAACACTTCTATTAAAGTTGGCCAACTTGGTAACATATATTATAAAAAAATTACCTTTCACCACAGTGACACACAACTTTTATATCCAAGTCATTCTGGTAAGCACTTCTCTTTCTGACTGTATAAGTTTCTTTTGTTGACCCAGTGTAATACAACTGTTCAGCTAGGTTTATATCTTTGTTACAAAGTTCATATATGAACTTTGAATTAGATCTTATAGCAACACATTGCTAAGTCTCTAGTTCAGAGGCTTAGTACTAGAATTGCTAAATCAATGCCAGATCTAATGTAAGTTGTTTATGAACACATGTACACATGTTTAATTTGAGTTTGTAGCATTTATATATAATTTAAAAACCTTTAACTTGCTTTTCACCTTCAGGAAAATCTGAGAGAAAATTACATGCTGATAGTTATTTGGAAGTTATTGAATTTTGAGCTTTGAGCTATTTCTTATTCTAACCCCCCACCCTTTTTGTGATGGTGGTGGTGATACTAAGGTTTGAATGTAGAGCTTTGTGCCTGTCAGACAAGCACTTTCTAACTCTATTTCTTCAGTCCTTTTAAGTTTATTTTTCAGGTATGGTTTTAGGCATTTTGCATTTGGGCTAACCTTGGACCACAGTCCTGTCCAGCTGGGATTCCAGGTGTCCACTGCCATGCCTAACTTTTTTGAGATGGGATCTCATTAACTTTTTGCCCAGGCTGGATTTGAACCACTATCATCTCAATCTCTATCTCTTTATAGCTGAGATTATAGACCTGGCACTGTCTTCATTTAAAATTTTTCATTGTTTTCTAAAATCTTCATTATTTGCTCTTTTCTTGGTTGTTCCAGGATACTTAAAGTATCAAGTATTAATCCAAATCATGGTGTTTTTTAAATAAATATGTTATTATTAAAGCAATATATAAAACAGAAATATATAAAACAGAAAAGTGACTCATGCCTGTAATCCTAGCTACTCAGGAGACTGTGATCTGAGGATAATGGTTGGAAGCCAGCCTGGGAAGAAAAGTCTATGACACTCTTCTCTCCAATTAAGTATTAAAAAAAAAAAAAAAGCTGGAAGAGGAGCCATGGCTCAAGTGGCAGAGTGCTATCTTGGAGCACAAAAGCTAAGGGACAGTGACCATGCCCTGAATTTAATCCCCAAGACTGGCACCAAAAATGAACAACAACAACAAATATCCAAATATATCTTCAGTCACTAAGAATGTATAAGAATAGTCCAGATCTATCAACCGGGTCCTGCTGACAGAGCATATTTAAATCTGTAAGCATTTTCTTTATTTCCACTAGGAAATAAAGTCTCCCTAATTTTTCTGGAAATCAACTGCTATTTTCATCAGTCTTCCTCTCCCCACTGTTGAAAGGAGATTTGGACATAAGACACATTATCAGGTTTTCTTCTCCTAAATCTATGTAGACAAGAGCGCAGCACAAGCCAAGTGATGAAAAGCAGCTGGTGTAGTGGAGCATGGGTGAGCCCCAGGCCTGGCCAGGCTGCTCTGTATATGCAGCCTTCTCTGACTGTTATCTGCAGGAGAAGCTGACATACATACTTTAATGTGATGTATTCTAATAAGGAATGCACTAAAGCTAATGCATTAAATTATTTTTAATTAATGAATTTCACTTTTTTAAATCCATCATGCTTGCTAGAATCAACCCAATCTAGCATGGGGCAAAGTTCTCCTTGGGTTCTGATTTGTGGTGATTAGGATATTTTTTCTTTCTGTGTGGTTCATCAGGAGAAATTGATAAATTGCCCATCCAATATGTATAATGTCTTATCCTCTCTGAATGTCTCCTATTCTCAAGGTGATTAGTGACATTTTTGTTATTTTTTTTCTTTTGTAAAACTATTATGGTCCAAGAATCGAGGCGATCTACTTTAGGACTCTTCTTCAAACCAATATAGCCTAATTTCTTCATTTCATGAATGAGAAAAACAAGACAGAAGAAAGAACAGGTGCCTCTGTACGCTCTTTTATGGCTTGCTCAGTAGCATTCCTTTAAGAAAAAATTTGTTTTTGCAAAGTACATTTCATTTGTATCAAGTGTTCTCAGAATATACAATTTCTTTAAACATGTATTTATTTGCTGATGATTGCTGTTGGTGATTTTGCCTGTCTATTTTATCTTAATATTTCACCTGTGAATATCCACAGGTATTGAATGGCTCGTTTCTGAATGGCTTATCTCATACAGCACAACATTTAGTCTTATGATCAATAAAATCTCAACCTAACCTTCATAAGCTAGGATATGATATGAAATGATTATATGAATGATTATATTTGATTAGAATGAGAAAAAATTAGTGTTATAGTCATTTTGGGCTTTACCTAAGAACTACCTCAGGCTTTATTATCAACAGGTTTAAAAATATACTTTAATACTTATTACATCTTCAGAACAGACTCAAATGTCTCTGTGGAAGAGGTGCCCATTAAAATAAGTAGGACACGTGGGGATTAAAGATGATCTCCCTAATGAAATACAGAGCTTCAGCACTGTGAGAAAATTAAGACTTGGGCCAAGAATCAAAGAGGAGCTCAATAGCCTTCAGGAGGCGTTTTTATAGTCTGAGATCAAGGAGGCTTCATCTGCTGAAGTGGCGGAGGACTGGTAATGGCTTCCTAATCTAGGAGACACTTTTATATTGTTTTCTTTGCAATTTCTGGGACTGTTAAAGCTTAAAAGTAAGCGGCTGCAGGCTGGAAATCAGATGTCCTCTCTATGCAAGGTGTCTTACCTTATTTCAGTGTCATAGATGTTCAGGAGGGCGTGGAATGCTTTTAGGGCTCTCTTCAAAGTTAGAGACAAACATTTGCAGTCATTTCAACCAATTCTACAGGCAGAAAAAAATAAAGATGGGAAGAGGAGGATCAGAAGCAATAGTCAGAGCAATTTAGCCTTTTGAATAGAGAGGAACAATTTGCATATCATTATTTGGAGACATGACATTTGATTCTTCCATACTAAAGTGCTGTGGTAACCTGTACAAATTGGATATATATTTGCATTATCATTCAGTTCAGATGTTCATTGGAGAAACCAAAGCAATTCTGTCTTAACACTGGAATCAGATCACAATAATTTTAAAAAAGTGAATAAAAATAGTTTTTTTTGATGTATTAATGCCATACCTTACAAAAAGTTAATTTCAAGTTAGAGGATAAAAAAATCACAAGGAGCCAGTATTATGCTTGAAAATTACTCATCTCCTACACCATACATCAAATCTGTTTTAATATTAGTAGTTTTGTCTCATATTTACATATATATATCAAGACATAATATATAATGGCAAATATGCAAAGTATGGTTTTATAGTGTTTGCTTTCTTTAATTCTGCTTCTATATCATTTCTTTATTTTTTGCCAAGCTCATATTTGTGCAGGTTAAATATGTTGTTGCTAGAACTATTCTGAAGAAAAACCAATTACGTATATGATTAAAGTGAAAGAAAGGGCTCTTTGTTTTTCAAATGTCTGTGTATTGGGAAGTCCTTGACACAGTAAATATATACATATATTAGTATTTTGTTAATGATTAATTAATCACTACTGACCTCAACAAGGTAATCTGTAGGGCAGTTGAGTGCTCTAAAATAAATCCCAAATGGCTTTGAAAAATTATTTTAGCAGTTAGTTTTATAAAGTTAACCATGGAACTTGCATGATCCCATCATGTCCATTCTATTAAAAACTTAGAAAATTGACTAGGTAAAATCTGGTAAATATGTTTAAATTTTAGGGCAAAGCAAGGCTTTAAAAAATTGCCATTTGCCAGGCGCCAGTGGCTCACACCTGTAATCCTAGCTACTCAGGAGGCTGAGATCTGAGGATCACGGTTCAAAGCAGGAAAGTCCGTGAGACTCTTATCTCCAATAAATCACCAGAAAACCAGTAGTGCTATGGCTTAAGTGGTAGAGCACTAGCCTTGATCTGAAGAGCTGGGGATAGCATCCAGGCCCAGACTTGAAGCCTCACGCCCAACCCCCCCCCCAAAAAAAAAAACTGGAATGCTCCTTTTATTAAATTAATAATCAATGGTATGTCTAGAAAAGTCTTCCTACCTTGAAAATAATCACTACTATTGGAATAGTCATGATTTTTATGAGTTGAATAGTAAAATCAATGTTTTCCGAATTTTACTTTTAGAATGTCTCGCCCTAGACATATACTAGGCTAAAAATAGATTCGATTTTTTTGTTTTGCTTGTAGTTTAGATATACCCAAGTGACTTTTTACTCAGCATGACTGCTTGTAAAATGTATAAATGATGTTAGCTGTTATTTAGGGTAAAAATGTTTGATATGACAAGTTTTTGCTTGGGAAACTTAACACAGTATCATGCAATCCAGTCCTGGGTTTGCATTGGAGATCCCAGACACAGCCAATACAAAATGCGCATAACTTTCTGCGATATCACTGTGATGACTCAATGTAATCATCTGTGACAATTTTTCATTTTAAAGCACTTTCTAGTTGTGCTTTAAGGCAGTATTGTACAGTGTAGAGTAAGGGCTTTACTTTACCTTAGTTAAATCTTAAAGCACTACTTCTTCAACAAATCATTTGAGCTGCATTAGCTTTCCCAGCCTCCCTAACACTATTAAATCACAGCTTATCAATCTTTAAAATGCACTCAAGACATCTAGCAAGTAAGGATGTGTGTATGAAATAAAATAATGCTTATAAAACATCTGGCTCCAAACCAAGCACATTTTAGATGTTTAATAAATTTGGGGACTCTATATTATAATTCTTTAGAAGTCTGTGAGACCCTTATCTACAATTAATTACCACCTGTCCCTTCCTAAATAAAGCCCAAACTGGAGGTATAGCTCAAGTTGAAGAGTTCTAGCCTTAAGCAGAAAAAGCTCAGAGACAGTGCTCAAGCCCTGAGTTCAAGCCTTGGACTGGCACAGACACACACAAATAATAAGATTCTGAAGAGTTTGTGGGAGTGTAGAGGGATGGGAGCTTGATGACAGTGTGCACTACGCCGCTGCCTCTGTGTGCGAAGGTTGTGTGGTAGCCTGTTAATGGCAACCATGCACATTTGATGTCCTAGCAATTCTACTTCAGGCAGAAATGCAAACACATGCACACCAGCAGACACACAGAACAATATTGACAGAAGCGTTGTCCATGATTATCCAAGGGAAAACCTACATATCAATTATAGATATTTTATATTCAGTTACAAGAGTGAATCGATGGACACGATAGAATAGATAAATCTTACCAATGAGATTGAGAGACAGAGACCATAGTGCCATAGGGTACAGCACACACTGTGCATAGAAGTAAAGAATAGGCAACTAGCAAGCTATAATTTTAGAATTCATGACACAGGTGACCTCTGGGGAGGAGTGGTTTATGATAAATCAAAGTTCATTGTCTGTAACAGTGGTTTCTAATCTAAAAAGAATGCAGCCAAATCTTTTAACTAATCAAACTATTTTTCTCATGTGAACCCCCAATCAAACTCAATGTAACAAGCAATTAAAAGGAGAGTCCTCTGATGTATACAAAGGAATGATGGTATCTGGGCTGTTCTCTCCTTACCGTTTGCTAAAGCCCATTTCACAATTGGAAGAATTACATTTAAGTTCCATTTCTAAAGCCTAGATTTGACCAACCCATGTCCCAGTTTAAAAAGTTTAGATTCCTCCTTACCAACAATTACTAAGGTAGCTCTACCTTCTGACACAAAGTCCCTAGATCTTCGCACCATAACAAAATCACTCCCTGTGTCCATTCATAATCCACTTGAATTTGCTCACATGATGATGCTTTAGTTTGGAATCCTCTGGCCTCTCTTGCCTGTGGTCAGTTTTTGGCACTTGTTTTTTTCAAGGGTCTCATATTTCTCTGTAAAATCCTTGTGAGCACTGTTTGGGACAAAGAGATCTTGCCTTTTCAATCAGTTAATTATCTGTCTTCTCCACTGGTCTGTGAAACTCTCAATAATTAGTAATATATCCCTGTATTTTCATATCTTCCTTTTCTTCTATGGACTACAACCATCATGATGTCTAACAGGTAGAAAGAATCAGTTAAGTATTTTCTGAACAACAAACAAACAAAAAAGCCCAAATCAAGTATTTTTACATTATACAAATAAAATACACTAAACTTGATTGAATAGAATGAGTTTGATGTCTAGCATCTCCAGGAAAGTAAAACAAATGGGTTTTAAGTGTATATTATTCTATTCTTTCTATTATTAAGCTCTTTCAATAACCTATGGTGTAAATATTTGATATAAAGTTTAATTTGTATCACAATTTCTCTTTTTACCAAATAGTAGACTTTTCCTAAATGTACACTTAAGAGAATAATCTTAGCCCAGCAAAAGATCTGCTCATTAGGAGAAGTCAGTGCTTGTTTACTTCAAAGGAAAAGAGCTGTTTAAGGGAGCTCCAATTCTGAACTTCTGCTCAGTATACAAAACTCAAAGGAAATTCCCCCTTAATCTTATACCTTAGCCTCATTTCTTGAGCTTCAAATTCCATCATAATCTCTTGTCTGGAGTTCTAATCTTTACCACTTGATAGGACATTTTGCAATAACCTCTTTGTGACTGTAGAGATTAATCCTTAACTACAGGTTAGTGGTTGGTAGCCTTTCTTAGACAAAACTGTTTCCTTCCTTCCTCCCTCCCTCCCTCCCTCCCTCCCTCCCTCCCTTGCTCCCTTCCTTCCTTCCTTCCTTCCTTCCTTCCTTCCTTCCTTCCTTCCTTCCTTCCTTCCTTCCTTCCTTCCTTCCTCCCTCCCTCCCTCCCTCCCTCCCACCCTCCCTCCCTCCCTCCCTTCTTTCCTTCCTTCCTTCCTTCCTTCCTTCCTTCCTTCCTTCCTTCCTTCCTTCCTTCCTTCCTTCCTTCCTTCCTTCCTTTCCTTTCTTTCTCTTTCGGCTCTCTTTCTCTCTTTCCTTCCTTCCTTCTCTCTCTTCTTTATTTCTCTTCTGTGCCAGTTCTGGAGTTTGAACCCAGGGCTTAGGTGCTGTCTCTGAGCTAGTGCTCTTCTACTTCAACACCACTCCACTTCTAGCTCTTTGATGGTTAATTGGAGGTAAGAGTCTCATGGACTTTCATACCTAGTCTGTCTATTCATACCTTGATCCTCAGATATCAGCCTTCTGGTCAACTAGAACTATAGGCATGAGTTACCAGCACCTGGGTCCAAGCTGCTATTTTGGAAGAAACTTTAACTACAACTATTTCAGGGTTTCTCTGTTTCTGTTGAATGACCTTGTAGATTCCAAGAAGAGTGTGAAAGTATGTGGCTATTGTTTAGGAGGCAAATTCTTAAGAGGACAGAGTTCTGCATTTTTGGAGGTATACTGAAAGGTAAGATTATGAATGGTCATAAATATAATTTAATATTTTAACTTGTAAAAATTTGGTCCTGGAAGTGGTGCTGTGGCTCAAGTGGTAAAGCACTAGCCTTGAGCTGAAGAGCTGAAGGACAGCACCCAGGCTCCGAGTTCAAGCCCCATGACCAACCAAACAAAAAAGTTGGTCCTATATGAAATGTATTTTATCTTTTAGTCTGCAATTAAAAAGAAACAACTCATGATGACCAAACATTAATGCTCCATTTGTTTTAACTGTTTATTGTAGGCACTTAAGCAATAAATGATGGCTGAATAGTGCTATTTTTGCCACCCTGACATATGAATAAATACCATAATATTCTTTTTAATTGTTTCATTGCTCTTAATTTTAGATAAGCTTTCACATATAACATAGGAAAGAATACAAGAAAATGAGAACACAGGAAAAGACCTTAAATTATGGCTTTAGAAGAGAATTTTGGCTTTAAAAGAGTCCCTCTCCTTCCCTTCCTCTTCTTCCTTCCCTTCTTTCCTCACATCTCAAACTCTGCCTAGGGACATAGGGAGTTTATCTGGGATTTTTTTTTTTGCTAGTCCTCAGGCTTGAACTCAGGACCTGGGTACTATCCCTGAGCCTCTTTGTACTCAAAGGTAGTGCTCTATCACTTGAGCCACAGTGCCACTTCTAGATTTTTCTGAGTAGTTTATTGGAGATAAGAGTCTCAAGGACTTTCCTGCCTGGACTGGATTTGAACCATGATCCTCAGATCTCAGACTCCTGAGTAGCTAGGGTTTACAGGTGTGAGCCATTGATGCCTGGCTGACTTTTTTTTTTTTTTTTTTTGATCAGTCATGGGGCTTGAACTCTGGGCCTGGATGCTGGCCATTAGCTCTTCAGCTCAAGGCTAGCGCTCTACCACTTGAGCCACAGCGCCATTTCCAGTTTTCTGGTGGTTAATTGAAGATAACAGTCTCATGCACTTTCCTGTCTGGGCTGGCTTTGAACTGTGATCCTCAGATCTCAGCCTCCTGAGTAGCTAGGATTATAGGCATGAGCCACTGGCAATTGGCTGTGACTATTTTTAACAGCACTAGTGTGAGGTATCACTGAAATTATTTAAAGTATATATTTTAAGAAATTTTGACACATCTATACTCCTGTGAAACAATCATCATGGTCATGATAATAAGCATTTCCATCAAATCATAAGCTTTCCTCCTGTCTCATGTCCTCTTTCTTTTCCCTGGCTCTCCTGACTCTATTCTTAACTAAATCTTACATTATGTAGATTTGTTTTAACTTTCAAAAATTTATATAAGTTGCTGTTTATTTAACATTGTATTCACATAATTGACATGCATAGTCTATGAAGAATGAGCATACAGTGTGCATGAATAAAGCCCCATAAATGCTTACCATGTTGGCTTAAAACAATTGTACATTAATACATGATAAACTGCACAGAATGCTAGTGAGGAATAAAGTAATAAAGCTACCAAAGCGCTGTATGATCGTTCCAGGTAGAAATGAAATGTTGTGGATTTAAATACACTCCTCTAAAGCAAAAGTTATAGATTCTGTTACAAAATTGAATAACCATAGAGCTCCTCATGCCTGATGTTACTACATTTATTTCTTCTCCCTTTGCTGCTGTTTCTTTCTTTCTTTCCTTCCTTCCTTCCTTCCTTCTTTCTTCCTTCCTTCCTTCCTTCTTTCTTTCTTTCTTTGTTTCTTTGTTTCTTTGTTTCTTTCTTTCTTTCTTTCTTTCTTTCTTTCTTTCTTTCTTTCTTTCTTTCTTTCTTTCTTCCTTCCTTCCTTCCTTCCTTCCTTTCTTTCTTCCTTCCTTCCTTCCTTCCTTCCTTCCTTCCTTCCTTCCTTTCTTTCTTTCTTTCTTTCTTTCTTTCTTTCTTTCTTTCTTTCTTTCTTTCTTTCTTTCTTTCTTTCTTTCTCTCTTTCTTTCTCTCTTTCTTTCTCTTTCTTTCTCTCTTTCTTTCTCTCTTTCTTTCTCTCTTTCTTTCTTTCTTTCTTTCTTTCTTTTTTGGACACCCCTTATCCCTTTCCTCAGCTTCTTATTTGAGTTTAAGCTGAGATAGTAGATATGGGTATATAACCTAATTGGAGAAACAGTGTCTTTATTACTGTGAGATAGTTGTGGTATAGCTCCACTTACATGTTGAGTGTTACTGAAGAATAATGCATAATTTATTATATATACATTTATGTACACGGATACATAAATCTTTGGAGGAAATTGTTGGGCAGACACTTTTAAGAACAGTAAACTGGAATGATTTACATTCTAGTAGTCTTAGACCTTCTTTTCTTTCATGGTAATTCAACAGAAATAAGATATTGTAAAGTAAGATCACTTATTCAGAAAGATAATATGTAGAATGTCTAGTTTATAAGAACAAGAGAGAAAAATACTTTTGCCACTCTTTCCATCTTTATCATTTTTCTCTCTACTTATGCTTTAAAGAGTATAATTAAGAAGTTCAGCCTTCTAAAACCTACCTTGAAACTAGGTTGCTATATCACTTGGCTATCGCTCTTTTATACAGCCTGGGTGGCTAAATCTTCAAACACCTCAGGTGTCTTGAAGAGCTAGCAATGGACCATTCAACAACTATATTATGCCATAAAGGGATATTCCTGGAAGTAGTTGACCCATGCCATCCTGTTGTTCCTTACACATTTTCTAAAATAACAGTCAGACAGCTTTATGTACCAGCGAGTAGCATGGTAATGTGATCTCAGGCAGGTTATAGAGATCATGGTCTGCTCAGATATATTGACCTGTAGGCAAACAATGAGTAATATGTCAGTCACAGATGCATTTCCAATTCAAGAACCTTGTTCTAAACTGTGCTGTGACATATTTTGGTATATGTCTCTTTTGTGGAAATCTTCAACTGGCATCATAATTATGCAGAAAAGTAAATGTATTCTGAGTCATGTTTTTCTTTGCTTAATGTGTATGCTCCAACCAACTGCCAGTCAAATTCATGGGGTGTCCTTCATGCATGTCTTTGGGAATGCTTTGTGGCCAGTAAAGTCAAATGAAGCAGGTGACAGAGCAAAGGAAAAAACTACTAAGCATTGTATGTAAATTGTTTGATGTACATAGGTAAGTTGAAAGAGATATAGGAACCAATAGGCCAAATAGAGCTTGGTTTGTTATAGAAGACAAGTTTCCATAGAGGAGTCGAAACTTGACAAAGAGGAGTATTTTAGAATAGTTAACTAAACTTGGGCTACAGACAAGCTTAAAACCATAGACCATTAGAAATGGGGGACTATAACTACATGTACCAGCAAGTCAGAGTTCACAAGGAAGGGAGTACTGAGAAAGAGAGAAAGTGATACACTCAACATGACTGTTATGCTAAGAGCTATTAGAATTCAGTTATTCTGCTACATGAAAGTAGCCAGCCACAAAAGAACACATATGCTGTTTTATTCATATGAAATGTCCAGAACCAGTAAATTTATGAATCAGAAGATTATTGGTTGCTTGGTAGTGAGTGGGAAAGGGCTCAGGAGTCCTGGCATTGGCAGGACTCCAAAAGCATGGCTTCTTTGGGGAATGATGACAAGGTTGTAATGTTACATAGGAGAGATGGTCACACACCTTTGAATTTACTAGAAAAATCTTTAGCTGCAAGTAAACCTTACACTCCACCTTCAAATGAGTAAACTTTATGCTCAATATGTATGAATGGTGTGATGTATGATTTATATGGCAATAAAGCTGCCTCATAAAACTTAAAAAGCAAAGAAGTTACATTTGGCATATAATTGGCTTAAAGAAGGTAGGTAGACTAGACTACATATGTATGTCTTTCTCATTAAATTATATTTTAATATATTAGTAAGTAATAACTCATATATTCCCTAGTAAAGGGCATTAATACTAAGAAATTTACAAAGATGTATTTGAGAAAAATATTATCATTATTAATATTAATACTGTATTCACATTATTATATATTACTAACATATAATATGCTATATAATACATTATATAATATAATATTTATATAATATAATATATATTTAAATAATAATATATAACATAATGTATATTAATCATATATAGTAATTTTTTCATTCCCCTTTTCTTTTCTTTTCTTCTAGTTCATTTCTCTTCTCTCTTCTTTGTTCTCATCTCTGTGTGTGTGGGGGGGATTGGGAGGTTCTGGGGCTTGAACTCAGGACATGGGTACTGTCCTGAGCTTTTGTGATCAAGGCTAGTGCTCTATTATTTAAGCCATAGCTCCATTTATGGAGTTTTGGTGTATACCACATACTATATTATATATTATTGATATATTATATATACTATGACACATACATAATATGACATTATATAGTACATTATATAGAATAAAATATATTAAATAATATAAATATATAATTATACATTATATAATTTTTTCAAGGAAAAAGAGGTAATTGAGATTGAAGACAGTGAAATAAGGTGGTGGTTGAAGAGCAGAAGTAGGCAGCTTCCAATCCTAAATGGTCATGGTAAGCAGTAAGAAAGTAGGTGCCAAGTACTCCTATGATTGCAACTGTATTCCTGTGTCTGTGGGGGGAGTATAAAGGGCCAGAAATAGCACAGCTAGACATAGATGCTAGAGAAACCACAGCAATGTTTGACAAGAATATATTAGCATATATATTTTTTCCTCTTGGTCAGATGTACATATTTTCATTTGTTTATCAAAAATTCTTTGAGGTAGAATTCTAACTCCTTCATGATCTGCCCCTGTTTATGCCCTCAAAAGTAAAGAAGGAATCATTTTATACTTTTTTTTTCTTTACTGGAGTATCACACCATTTAGCCTGGGGAGAAATCCATATAAACTATTCAGACTTAGAATTTTAACTGTTTATTTTGTTATAGTAATACAATAACTCCACAGAGCCCTCCCCCACACCTTCCATTCCTGCTGGGTCTGTAGCACATGGCATTATTCATGAAGAGAGAACTTGGTGGTTCTTATTTTCATTCATCACTTTTCAGTGGTAATGATTAATGAATGTCGTTCTTAGAAGTTCATAAAAGGTCAATTGACTGTTTTCCTCTCTTGTTACTTCGAGGATTTTTCTGGTGTGTGCGGTATTTATTCCATTTAAATCTTAGTCATTTGTGGGACTTTCCTGTGTAATAACTTTTACAAGTATGATTTCAAAGGAGAGCAGAGGGATGTGCTTATAGATGTACTCCACGCCTTTTCCCTGAGCTTTGCCAGTGCTACTGCGAGAACTCTTTGAAGATCCCACATCAGGTAGAGTCTAAAAAAAGTAGCTCTTTTCTTCCTAGATAAATTTACTAAGTTTAGAAAGCTGTCCAGGACCAGGTGTAGTGAAAAGTGAAGAACCAATAACTTAGAATTTCAGATTTAAGTGATAGAATCAAGAAAGCTATAGATTTACTCATTTATGCTCTAGTGACATTTTGTGTAAGTGTTACTACTTTCTTTCCTTAGTTCTTTTCCACAGGTCTGTATTGAAGAGTGTATGCAAAACCATATCACCACAATATTAGTGTGTGTGTGTGTGTGTGTGTGTGTGTGTGTGTGTGCATGCGCACGTACACGGGTGCATGAGCTCATCCTGGGGTTTGAACTCTGTGCCTGGGCACTGTTCCTGTGCTTTTGTGCTCAAAATTAGCACTTTACCACTTGAGCCACACCTCCACTTATTCTTTTTGGAGGTTAATTGGAGATAAGATTCTCATAAATTTTGTCCAGGCTGGCTTTGAACTTCAACCCTTAGATCTCAATCTCCTGAGTAGCTAGGATTATAGGTGTGAGCCACAGGTGCCTGGCATTTCTTTGTTTTTTTGTTTTTGTTTTTGTATTTATGGTACTAGAGTTTGAATCAACAGCCTTGTATTTGCTAAGCAGGTGCTCTTCCACTTGTTCCATGCCTCTAGCCCTGTGAAATTTTATTCTGAAGAAACTTCCAATAGTCTTGCAAAATGATGTAACATTTACATCTTCACCAGTACAATGTTAAGAGTTCAAATTTCCCTACAAGATAACCAACAATTGGCATGCTTAATGTGTTTTTTTATGAATGATTCTAGCAGGCATTTACTTGTACATCAATTACATATCCCTAGCGGATAAAGATGCTGATATCATTTCAAGTGTTTCCCATCTATGCACATTTTAAAGTATCTAAGTTCATTGTCCATTTAAAAACTGCGTGATATTTTTCTATTGAGTTTTAAAAATGCATGATGGGTATAAAACTTTTATTAGATAAATGATTTATAAGTATCTTTCCCCTTCTGTGGCTTGTCTTTTCATCCTTCTAACTTTGCCTTTTTTGAAAAAAAATTAATTTTGGTTAAGTCTCATTAAATCTAACTTGATCAAGAGTTTGGGTTATAAATTAATAATTAAGATTGACTCTTTTTAGAAGACTTTTTCCTCTTGTATCCTACTTAAAAGCTACCTCTGGCCATGTGAAATTACCCAAGTTGAAAACACCATTTTTCTCTGTTTTAGTCATGAAATACACAGATTCTGTGCCAACCTCAAATATATTTGCGATAATTTGTGGCTTTGAGTCCAACAGGTCTGGATTAAAACTAAATGAAGAGGACCTTAGTCAACATTGTTAGCATTTTAATTAATCATCAAATCTCATTTGCATTTGATGACCATCACTTTAGAGTTGAAACATTTGAGTCTATTCTTTTTTACTTTGTCTAATTTAATGGCAAGTACTAATCATTAAATTAAGGCGTGTGTGTGTGTGTGTGTGTGTGTGTGTGTGTGTGTGTGTGTGTGTGTGTGTGTGTGTGTGCGCACCCCAGTTCTGGGACATGATCTCAGGGCATGAACTTTTACACTCAAGACTAGAACTCTACCACTTGAGGTTCCACTTTAGACTGGTTAATTGGAGATAGATATCTCAGGGACATTCTTGCTCAGGCTGGCTTCAAATGGTGCTTTTTTCATCTCTGCCTCTTGAATAGTTTGGATTACAGGCATGAGTTATCCATGCCTGGAAATTTAAAAGTTACTTTTAAAGGTATAAAATCAGGCTAGGTTGTAATTAGTTCTTTTAAGATAAAGAAGTGAATGACTGTAGTTTTAAAATAAAAACTAACAAAGCAGTCATTGGAAATTCTTAAAGGAAAAATGCAGGAGAAAGTGGAGATAAGATGACTGGAGAAATCAACTGGAGTTTAGTTACTTGGTTTATTTGAGACAGGGTTTCATTATATAGCTCATGCTGATCTGGAACTCTCAGAACTCTAGAACAGCTCAGGCTGTTCCCAAAGTCAAAACCCTTCTGTATCAGCAGCTTCCCAGAATGCTGGAACTACAGGTATGCACCACCACTTCTGGCCTCCCATGGCATTATTTTGATAGAAATATGTAGGCTTAGGTGGGGCAGCCACAACTGGAAAGCAAAAGGTTTTTTTTTTAATAGCATTACTTACATAACTGATTAAAATTAAATTTATAGTGAGGCACCAGTGTTTTACACCTGTATTTATAGCTACTTAGGAAGCTGACATTAGGTTATCATAGTAACAAAGCAGCACAGTCAGAAAACTCTGCAAGACTCTCCAATGAGCCAGTATAAAGTGGATTTACAGTCATGGCTCATGTGGTAGAGCACCAGGAGAGAGCACCGAGCAAGAGCACAAGACACTGAGTTCAAGCTTTAGAGTTAGAATAATAAAACAAAACACGTTAGTGTCATTTGTTGTTTTTCATGCCTAACTCCAGTTTCCATTGCAGGTACTTAGACAGATTACCTTTTATTCCTATAGGATTCCCACATTGGTTAGCAAAGTACTTCTAGAATTATTAAATAATTCTTGTTTATCTGACCATCAAAGGTCAACTAATTTATTCAAACTATGGCTGACAACTGCTAGTATGATGAAAAAACAAACAACACCTCAGAATGGCAAGACAGTAAAAGCATGGAAACCACTGATTAGGCTACTCATGTCATTAGAAGAGAGTGTAGGTTTCATTTCTACCAGCACTGCTACTACTCAAAGCTCTTACTAGTGGTTTACTATTGAAGAGCTCAGTGTCCTAGACTATATCTTGAACCTACAGATGCAAAGAACTCTTAGACTTTATATTTTAACAGTTAATTAAAAAAAAAAGTCAAGCCTCTAAACTGCTTCCTTGTGGGGGACTTCATTTGAATTTATTATTCTATTTTTAAATATTTAACATTATTTTGTTCCCTCCTTTGGGCTGTAGGTAAATGAAAACAGAAAAAATGTGAATATTGAACATATCTATCTCCTTGACCTCTGGTTTGACAAACACTGAAAATTTAGAATCATTAGACAACCCATTCAAGTGGAAACGGATCCTTTGTTGGTTGCAAGGGCTTCCTTCTGTGTGTCCTTTGGAATGAGAGAAAGTCACAGCCCCGGGCTGACCATTGGTTTTTTCCTTTATAGATAATTGGAAGGAAAGAATATATTTAACACTGCCCATTACACACCTTTATGTTGAAAAGTCTTTTCCTTCTCATCAAGATTTGTCATTCCGCTGTAGTTTTCTAACTTTCTTCCTTAAGAGACGTGCTAAAAGGCCTGATTATACATGGAATTTTTTTCTGGCCATCTAAAGGGTAATCTATGTAGATAGTAAAATCAGGGACCTCTTGACTTTGATAATAATGCCTGAAAACGGAGACTCTTGTGACCTGCAGGCATCTGTCTCTGTAAAAACATTCCATGCAGCCATAAAGTACACCCAAATAACAGCCAAAAAAAGAGGAGGAAAAGAACTTACAGAGATGGGAAGATTTGGGCATGACAGAATGAGTGCACTTAGGATAACAATGATCTATCATCTGTCATACAATCTATCTTTATGGTGAGGAGAATTTTATTTCTACTTGTGTGTTTTCATATACAGCTAGATGAACAGTGTGTAGGGGTTTTGGAAATTCATCCTCCTATTGTTCTTTACAAAATCATCCACCACTGTGGTAGATTATGAAAAGAAAACTCAGTGCCAAAGGATGTAGACAAGTACATTGTGAATACTAGACAGATATTCTCTTTTCCCTCCCCACCGCAAGTTGCACTAAGTGTTTATAATAAGCAAATGCCATTGCTGTAAAATTCTGCAATTCACTCAGCTGAGTTCTAAACTGGATTAGTTTAAAGGTCATGGGATACAAATGGTTCATGAAATGATAAATCCTTGAAATACAAAATCTTGCACTTGTTTTCTTCTAAGAATTATTAAGAGTTTGAAATGAGATGGAAATGAGGAAATGGCAAGATTTTAGCAAAGGTCAAAAAATATGAGAAGGTCAAACTCGATTCTATCCATTAAGAAACAGTGTATCAGAACTTTACACTAGTCCTAAAAAAACGTCTCTACTGGTTTGGAGAAGATTCATGTAGATGCAGACCTTTCAGTTTCTTCCCTAGAGAGATCTTCCCATTGGAATTCTTGCTTCGTGAATAAAAAGGTGTTTCCCTCACCCACTCCTTTTCTTCTCCTCTCTCCTCTTTCTCTTTTGGCTGGGGATTGAACCCAGGATGTTTTGCATGCTTGCAAGCATTCTTTCATTCAGTCACACCCAAACACAGAAAACTCACTTCCTTTGATGGTGTGGTTTATGCTGGGAAAGCCTCAGAGATACAGTGAGAATCGCCTTTGCTTGTTACATTGCTTCACAGGGCATATTCAATACAGAATACCTTCCATGAGGATTGCTCAGTGGTGGCTGGCTGCTAGTAATCATGTTCGTTGTTCAGAAAAGCTGTCAGCCTCAGCATGGCTTTGCTTGATGCACCATCACTGAGACAAGCCTGACTCAGCAAAGTTAGAAGGAGGATTCCATGCCAGGTGTGCATGGCTGCCGTTTCTTATGCTCATTCATTCTGTGCTCATTTCAAGGAGGAAGAAAATAGGCCTTTCTGTCACTAGAGTAGAGAGAGGTGATAGTGGTGGCACAAACTTTCAAAGCATATCTCTGCCCCAAAGTGTAGGAAAAAATTCCATTACATAAAGTGTGCAAGACATTATGAATGCACTAACATTCCATTGCTCCCGAGGTTACTGTAGAAATCGACGGTGAGCAGAGGCCACGTAAGGTGAGGGCCCCTTGCTCCAGATTCACTGCTTCCGGCTCTCTGCTCCCTATGGTTTCTTTATGCTACCCCTGCAACCTCTCCCTAATGGGAATAGGTGCCAGGGGCTAAACAGCTCTCCATGTTCACATATTCCTGCACTAATTAGAAAGCAATCTACATGTCTCCCATAATTCTTTTGTTTTTGAAATCTGGATAAAATAGATTAGAGCTGTCAAAATTATGCTCTGGAGGGGTCCAAAATGGTCCATCTGTACTCAGCTATCTGTAAGTTTGGAGCTAAATATGTTGCTCTTCTCTTCTTCCCCTTTCTCTTCCTCCTCCTCCTCCTTTCTTGTCTTATTTTGTCTGTGGTACAGACAAAATAGCCCAGGCTGTCCTCAAAACTATGATCTTCCCACCTGAACCTCCTAGAGTACTGGAATTACAGATGTGTGCCACCATGTCAGGAAATGTCTTCTTTTAAATATGAATGGGTTTTTATGTCAGTACCAGGGCTTGAACCCTAGGCCTAGAACTCTCACTTGGCTTTTTTTGCTCAAGGCTAGTGCTCTACCACTTCAGCCACATCTCCACTTCCTGAATGAGTTTTGTTTCCACATAGATTATCCAAGACTTAATCATTAATTCAAACATTTAAATATACTTGAAGTTGATTTGGTATAATTGTTGTGATGCTAGAACTCTATTCCTGTCCCAGAGAAAGATAGGGTTGACTACAGTGTTCAGGTCTTCATGTGCTTAGACATATACCCACAGATGCTAGGCTCCTTCTATGAGAAAAATGTATGCAAAGATTAAGACCCAGGGGAATCACTGGCCTGAGAGCAGAGGGGGAAAATGCATTGTTAATTTCATGCTGTCTGTTTTTCTTGGGCTTGATCTTGAAATCTTTTGTTTTGTGTATTCTTTTCTGATTATGTGGCTATCAATGTATTGATGAAGTTCCTGTTGAAATTGCCACAAAGCAATCTCTTGATTCTTAGGTGCCCGGAGTCATATTGACAGATAAATAAACGACTCTTAATAGTAGAGCACTTCTAAAGAAATCTGGTTCGACAAATGGAAAGCAAGTGTTAGAAAGTGTAACAATTAACTAAATGGGCAAATCATCTCTAAAAGCATGCCCACAACAACTTACTTATGGTATCAGAATAGGATATAAAATAAATAACTAACATTATAAAAACAATCCTATATGCGTTAACATATGTCAGGCTTTGTGCAAAGGGATTTCCTGCATTCTCTCACAAAACTTCTCTGTGAAAGGCAATGCCATTGCTTAGGTTTCACCAAGAAGAAGGTAAGTATTTGTTTTGCTCAAGGCCCTATCAGTATTGAGCAGGAGAACTAAGATTCAAATCAAGGTGTATCTCAATCCACAGTTCAAATGCTAAGTGTTTGGGAAATAGAGACATGTTTCAGCTATGTGGGTGGGTATATTTACTGGCTAGAGCTCAGTAAATAGAATAAGGAATTCTTGAAATTAATTAGGAGTCAATATTTCAAATTCTCTCTTTTTTCCAACTGTGTTGATGAAGTTTTTGTTAAGATTGGAACAAAGCATTCATAGATTTTTCTTGTCACAAACCAGGTCTATCACCCATATAAATATCACCCGTATATATCACTGTATATAATGATACAGGAAAACTTTAAACACCACTGATGTTCTGACTTCAGTGTGAAGTTTCATGTTCCATTCATGTTAACCATTTGGGATTTTTGTGGTTAATTTGGTGACTAAGCTGATGAAGTACAATTGCTGCTTGGAAAATGATTTTCTAACTCATTTTGCTTACATAATAAAAAAAAAGTTTTCCACCTCAAATAAATCCAGAAGAACAAAGGCAAATTAGGAGAAATATTATGCAGACATCAGAAAAAAAAATCTTCATATGTTAGTGGTGACATAAAGGTAAATATTTCTAGGGCATTTTTTATGATTCATTTTTTGGTCTTTGAACTATAACTTCTTAAGTATCTTTAATGCTGGTAGGCAAGAAATACTGTTCATAGGTTAAAGCATATGGCAACATTCTATTTATGATTCTGTCAATGACTTTTTAAGCCCAGGAGGGAAAACTGAAGGTTTATTTTAGGAGTTTCCCACACCTGTTTATCTACTATATATCCAATACAAAATAAAATAGATTTCCCCCTATCTTTACAGTTATTTTCTTTAGCAAATTGCATCTATTTAAGTTTTGTATGAATCCATTTTTCCTTTATTTTGAAGATAAACCTTACTAAGGGTAAAAGGATACCCATTTATTTTTAAAACTATAGCTAATTTCCATTAAAAATATTGGCTTCCAATTAAATGTGCACACTATGGGCACAGCAATTCACTTTTTTATTGTCCATTGACTGGCCCAATGAACACTTCACTTGCTTGTTACTCACAGTGTTTTGCAAGATATTGTTCCAAACAATCACATCCAGGAGTGAATGGTATCACAAGAATTGAAAAGTTCTCCGTTGTTGTGGGTGCAGTTTGGAGTGGCACAAGTCTTGTTTGTGGAGAGTTACAGTGTGTGGTGCTGGAGAAGTGGTCTCGGACTCAAAACGTCTTCTCTTTCCTTAATCAGATAAACTGTCTGGTCAGAAACACAGGGCTTTTATTTTCACAGACAGCTCCGTTTTCTTCCCCTCAGGGATGTTGTGTAGCATAAGGACCTGTCTCAGTCTACAGAATATTTAATTCCTATAATTTCAGTCACTTGGTGTAACAGTCATGGGAAAAGGGAGAACATTTCTATAAAGTGGTTAGATAGATGGTTTAATTTTTATTTTGGGAAAATCCGAGGTGAGAAAGTAAATACCCTGCTTTGGTCAAGTATAATGAGACCCTTCTATTTTTATAAAGGTATTTGTTCCACCCATTTTTCCAATGACTATACACTTAAAAGCACAAAACATCTCTTTACCACATCAGTACTTATATGTAGAATTGAATTATAATAAAGGCATTATATTAAAAATGATACAAATTATATTAATTATATATTTTATGCCCCCCCCCCATCCCCGTGCTGGTTCTGGGGCTTGAACTCAGGGCCTGGGCACTGTTCCTGAGCTTCTTCTGCTCTAGGCTAGCACTCCACTACTTGAGACACAGCTCCACTTTCAACCTTTTCTGAGTAGTTTATTGGAGAAAAGAGTCTCACAGACTTTCTTGCTCAGCCTGGCTTTGAACTGCTGTGATCCTCTGATCTCATCCTCCTGAGTAGTTGGATTATTTATGTGAGCCACTGGCACCCAGCTTCTGTTTTTAACTCTATAATATTTTAACTTTTCATGGTTTTCTATGGCAGAATAACTAGAAGATGTTTTAATGTATTGACATGATTTTTACTTTTAAGGTAGATGCTTTACCACTGAGTTACCACCCAACTAATTTTTACTTTGAAAAGTAAAGTATTTGGCAATGGAATTCCTTTTATCCCTTTCTTCTCTCCCTCCCTCCCTCCCTCCCTCCCTCCCTTCCTTCCTTCCTTCCTTCCTTCCTTCCTTCCTTCCTTCCTTCCTTCCTTCCTTCCTTCCTTCCTTCCTGAAGTAGTACAAATTATCCCAAATATTTAGTTGTGTAAATCACATACTAAAACATAGTTTTATGACTTCTCACATATTTGGTAAATCTTTCCTTAACACCTGGCCATTATTATCATAATTCATACAAAGAAGAATATAATGTACCTTCTAATCTTCACTTATCTCCACCCTCATATCTTCACTATGTTGAACAATGAGGCTCTGCTTAACAATGAACCATACACTTCACCCTATAAATGGCAGCCATTTTAGTTTATGTAAGTACATTCTAAGATCCCATACAAGAATTCAATAAACTGACCCAAAGTTACAGAACTTAGTAATTAATTGATGGAGCTGAACAACTCAGGTTTCTGCCTTTATATCCCATCATATGTGTGTGTGTGTGTGTGTGTGTGTGTGTGTGTGTGTGTGTGTGTGTGTATGTATGTATATGTAGTTGTAAAGATACCCCCAATCCTTCTTTCATATTTTTTCTGATTTTCTTCAAAATTTTCTTAAATATTCCAAATCCAATATCTTCTATGCATTAAGAAGTCTAGACAAAAAATAGCAGGGAATTAGTATTTATAATTTGCCAAGTTGTTAATTTGTTTAATCCATACAATTCTGTGAAGTAAGTTATAATTTCCTAATTTTTACAGAGGAGGGATACAAACATTGAGAAGTTATTTGCCCTTTTTTTTTTTTTTTTTCTGGTTGAGGGGCCTGAACTCTCCCTCAGCTCTTCAGCTCAAGGCTAGCGCTCTACCACTTGAGCCACAGCACCACTTCTGGCTGTTTCTGCTTATGTGGTGCTGAGGAATCAAACCCAGGGCCTCATGCACTCTCCCACTGAGCCACTTTCCCAGCCCTATTTGCCCAATGTTAAAAAGTAAATAGAAGAGACTCTCTAGATCTTAAATTATATCATGTCCCATGATTTAGTATTTTGTTGCTAGGAAGTTACTTAGTATATAAGGGAATGGAATTTATTAGAGAGCTATCTTTTTCTGTATATGGCTTTTCTTTTCCTTCCAAGTCTGGACCTTTCTTTGCAGGACTCCTATAAGTAATGAGGTTTTAGAGGCTGAATTTTTCACATGGTCATTACATATTCTCTTGTCAGGCCTCCTCTAGGAAGTCTATACTGAATTCTCTTTGTCCCATTCCACCATCTTGAGTACTGGTCTACCTATTGGCCCGAGGGAAATTATATAAGAAAGGAAGAGAAAACTTTTGTCTCAATCCTTCTTTCTTTCTAATATGAGCCTTCTTTAATAGCATTTGAAAAAATGAAGATGATCCAGACATGACCACTTAAGTGTTCACTTTGGATTAAAGAGATATCCCAATTACTTATGATATTTATAGAACATAATGCTAGAAGGTGTGTGTGTGTGTGTGTGTGTGTGTGTGTGTGTGTGTGTGTGTGTGTGTGTGTGTAAAATGTTCATTTCAGGCACATAGTGAAGGCTTTAAGCAGCAAGAATAAGAGGAAGTCTGATTGGTCTGGCCACTCTCTGAAAGGCATTTCTAGGCATTTAAGAGGAAACTAAAGAATATAGGTAGAAAGTCTGTTACAAATGGTACACTTTAATTTTAGTTTTTTCATAGTCAAATATAAAGTGCTCATCGACTCAGATGAGCATGGAAATGTGTAAACATATTTATTATATACATTATATAGGGTTGAGTTGTTTAAATATGGATATGACTATAATTCTATCATTCCTGCTCATTTTCTGCAAGTATCATTTGTAGCCAATGATAATTATCTGTCTGCACATCTCTATAGAAAAGAATTCAAAAACTTTTTTTGAAAGAATAAAAATGCTGAATACTAAGTACTAAGGTAGTTGCTCTACCATTAAGTTATGTTCATAGCTACTTTTTTTTCACACACATGTATGGAGAGGGAAGAGAGAGAGAAAAAAGTTGACCAAAAGTTGCTAAGTGTGTGTCTAAATGTGTGCCACGTAAAGAATTGAACCACATGTGTCCATTGGTTATATTTTTTTCTGAGTGTAAATATTAATATTTATTTTTAATGGCATAATAGAAAATTACTGTACTTCACTAGTGGCTCTATATTACTTTACAATATTTCTTCCAGGAAGATCCATTGGTCATATTTGTACTTATAGAAATAATTGTATAACTTGGAAGGATGGAGACATTTCTTAGGAAGCCAGTTGGATGACTGCCAGTTTTGATCAAAGGCAATGTTTTTGGCAGAGTGCTATAAACTCAAGATCACTGGGATTTTTGAAGCAGTTCTCTTGACTAAAGATTTTCTCAAACACACAAAAAATGTTGGTACCATTAATGAGAATGAAAACTTAATATCAAAATGATGAAATTATATATTTTTGTAAAGATACTGTACAAAAGGGTTACATGAGCAAGATAACGAGTCCATTTCCTATTGAGCATTGTTACCCCTTCCTTTGTTTTTCCCCTGCCATGCTTTCCTTCCCCACCTCTCCAAGTCCTCCCCCTCTGAAATTGTAAAGTTTGTTTCCAACATAGTGTCTTGTACATCTCGTTGTTACAATGGGTCATCTGTATCCTTATTTCCGCATTTTGTTATTTCCCTTCCCTTCCCCAAATTAGAAAAATATATATATACAAGATGCAGGGCACTGGAATCAAATAGAGACAACAGGGGTTATACCATGGGGAAGAACATACAAAAGAAACAAAAAAATATCACATTGAAAAGAACAGCAAAAAAGATAAAATCTCTTGTGTCCCTATCTTGAGGTTCATAAAATGATGACAACTTTGAATGTGAATATTTGTGATTCTACCTCAAGGTAAAAAATGTTTACAAATAAACCACGTGCTGGTGGCTAGCTACTCAGGAGGCTTAGATCTGAGGATTGTGGTTTGAAGCCAGCTCTCGAAGGAAAAGTTCATGAGTCTCTTATCTCCAATTAACCACAGAAAGCTGGAAGCAGAGCTGTGAATCCAGTGGTAGAGTACTAGTCTTGAGAGAAAAAGCTCAGAGACAGCATTCAGGGCCAGATTTCAAGTTCTGGGTACCTCCTCCGCCCTCCCCCCTCTCCCCCCCCCCCCCCCCCCCCCCCGCCTTTTGTAATATTAATGGTTATCTCCTTTTACTGATAGAGAATATTAATTAGTCTCATAAAGTCTTAGGTTTTTAAAAATAATACTTATGGTGCTATCTTTAATTCTCAACAGAATCCTGTGCTCTAAACTCTAGGAAACATCTGTTTGTGTGATAATTTCCATTCAGCAGCTGTTCAGTTCCAACTAGCCATACGCATGCTCTTGTGCCATCTAGTGGAATTCTAAGGTAATTCATTATAACTTCTAAAAAATGATCTAAGTACTTGTAGAAAACAGTTGTATTTAACAAAGCAGTTAAGAGCTACAGTGCATCTTGATCAATGTCAGCCTTTCAGCCCTCTCACCCATCCCTCCCAAACCACCAACCCCCTCATGTTTCTTAATTTTGTAGGATAAGCATTGGATTCTTGAGTGTATTCTATGCCTCGTTTCATTTGTCTGTCTCACTCCCCTCAATCCCAATGAACCCCGTTCAAGTACCTGTTCCCTAGTGTTTATTGTGTTGAACTTTGACTTCTCTAAGGAATTACACAATTTGAGTTTCCCCTTGACTTTGTCATATTTCAATGAATACATTGGTATACACTTGCATACAACCCAGTGGATTACTTATAAGTTTATAAGCAAATTTTAGCTTCCATGTATAAAGGAAAACGTGCAACCCTTGTTTTTTTGGGGCCAGACTTACTTCAATATATAATTATTACAACTTTTCCTTGCCACTTTTAATCATGCTGTATTATTGGGATTTTTTCTTTTTTTAAAAAAATATAGCACTTAGGGATTTTTGACCTCAGAAAAATAGTAATTATGTGACAAATGGAGTTCCATTCTTGGATTTGAGTTCTTATATTGATAATCAGGGCTATTTTAGGGTAACACTAGTAGTGCAGTAGTGTACTTAAAAAAAAACCCAAAACAGATCAACTTTGGCAAGTCTTAAGAACCAAGAAAGGGGGTAGAGTAGAGAGAATACAAACAAGAGAAATCGACTTGGAAAGAGCTTGTGGACAAAGGAAAGGTATGAGCATTACAAGATGGTTTTAAAGAGGAGACGCAGACAAAAAAAAATCCCAAGTGAATTGAAAAGAAGAATAAAGAAAGAGGAGATGGGCAAGATAAATAGAGAAATCAGACCATGGTCAACCTGGGGTAGAGAAAGAAAAAAGAATAAAAGAAGCCCAACAAAGAATAAAAATACAAGATAAAAGCAGAAAGCTGAGAGTAGAGGTATGTTTTCACTGTCACAGCTGACATTCTTATACTACTTGGCTGAAAAACCAGTGGTCATAAACTGGAACCTAATCAACACTGTGGATTGTTGACTCTGTGAACCTTTACTTTCATGATTTGAACTTGATAGAAAGTTACACCAGTTGACAGTCTATTCTGAAATAAGAAGCTAGAGTTTTTTGCCATTCATCTTCTCAGTTTGCACCCATGAAAGGAAACAATTTTAAAAAGTGAAATTCAGTTTGATAAATATTTTATATTAGTAACCTTTTCTCATAATCAGAGATACATGTTTATGGATGGTCAAAAGATGTTGAGAAATATTCATAGCTTCCTTTGTGGGAGTAGAGGTTTTACTATAAAATTCTTACTTTAGACAACAGTTCTTACAAACAGAGCTCTAAGTATACCACACACAGAGTCAACTCACCTTAGTACACACACATGCAAGGTGTATTTTTTTTAAACAGTCCCAAAATGTATTTTTTAAAAAGTTCCCAAAATGTAAAGGAATATAAATAGGGGAATATTTTTAGAAGAATTTTTTAAAATGGCTTGTTTTTGGTCCTGGGGCTTGAACTTAGAGCATGGGTATTATCCCTTAGTTTTTTTTGCTCAAGCCTAGAAATCTATTACTTGAGCCACAACTCTACTTCTGGCTTTTTTGTTTTTTGGTGGTTGATTGGAGATAAAAGTCTCATGGACTTTCCTGCCTGCCTGGGCCAACTTTCAACTGTGAGCTTCACATCTCAGCCTTCTGAGTAGCTAGGATTATAGTCGTGAGCCACTGGTACCCAGCTTAAAGAGACATAGTATTTCCTTCCTTACTTTTTTGCTGTTATTATAAAGGCAATATACAGAGGGGTTATAGTTACATAAGTCAGGTAGAGTAATTTCTTTTTGGACAATGTTACCCCTTCCCTTGTTCTCTCTTAGTTTTTCCCTCCCATTCCCACCACAAGTTGTATAGTTCATTTTCAACATAGTGTCAAGTGAGCACCACTGCTGCATTTGTTCATCCTCTGTCCCTCTATTTTTGTGCCCCCCCCCTCCCCGCCGCTGCTTATCCTCCTAAAGACATAGAAGCTTTCCATTTCCTAACAAATGGGGCAATGTCATTCTTTCTGATGGAAGCATAGAATTCCATTGTGTATATATACCACATTTTCTTGATCCATTCATCTACTTAGGGGCATCTGGGTTGGTTCCATATCTTAGCTATGGTCAATAATGTTGCAATAAACATAGTCGTGCTGGTAGCTTCAGTATGGTCTTGTTTGTGATCATTTGGGTAAATGCCCAAAAGTGGGATTGTTAGGTCATAGGGGAGCTCTATGTGGAGTCTTTTGAGGAACCTCCATTACTACTTTCGAAAGTGGTTGAACAAGTTTATACTCCCACCAACAATGCAGACAGAACACAGAGAAAACAAAACAAAAACAGCAAGAAAGGAAAAATCTCTTATTTCCATTTCGTGGGGACATACTATTTTAAAGACAATATTTAGCTTATAATTTTGAGTTTATGCAGTAATAGTTTTGTTACAAAAGGCTTACTATTTCTCTGGTGATGTGGGACACGTAATTATTCAGGATTTTCTCTTTAATTTTTAGTAACGTTTTCTGCAGGCCCAGTTCCACAGAAACCTTGACACCTTAAACATTTCTGCATTACACCATCTGGAAAATGTGGAGAGGACAGTTCACTAATGACACAGTTCACAACTCATAAACATCCTTTGGCATCTCTCTGATTCTCAATTTACCAAAGATTTAATCTCATTGACTTGTGTGTGTTGGTGTGTGTGTGTGTGTGTGTGTGTGTGTGTGTGTGTGTGTTGGTCCCGGGGCTTGCAGTCAGGTCTTGGGCACTGTCCCTAAGCTCTTTTGCTCAACGCTAGAATTCTACCACCTTAGCCATAGCTTCACTTCCTGCTTTTCTGGTCATTAAAGAGTCTCACAGATTTTCCTGCCCACCTTGGCTTTGAACTGAGATCCTCAGATCTCAGCCTCCTAGGCAGCTAGGATTTCAGGCATGAATTACTAGCCCCTAGTGCTACTGTTTAGTTTTTGCTTAGAAACTGTCCTATCCTGAATATCAGTTATGAACTTGTGCTTGAGATATTGGTGGATAGTGAGTTAAGATGCTACTCTTCCCAAACATTTTTTGCAAAGATATTTTGATAGGAATCTTAAAAGAAGTATTTAACATCTAAAAGGAGTAAAAATAATAGGCTAGATTTCAGAACTTATCTGTATGGATGTCTACTTGCAATCTGTTGATACTTTTCACAGTTTTTTTTTTTTTTTTTTTTTAGCATCTCAACCTTGAAAGTGCTACAGAGATTTCTCAATAAGGCCATGTGGTCCAGAGAACTATATGAGCATGATCTTCTGACTGCATCTGTGCTTTGTCCTAATATTCTCTGAATCTCAGGTACCATATAAAACTGCACAATTTCCTGAGGGGCCTTGTGTGGGTTGACCAGTTGGCTGTGGGCTGAATTACAGCTACCTTCTGCTTGCCAGCTCTCTTCTGGCATCTGGTCACCTACCTCTGAGATGCTGTGTGGGATGATGAGGCCTTTGTGGTAAGTGATGATTACAGACCTTTAACTGCATTTACTATCAGTCCAGGACAATGATATCTGGTTTAGTTATGAAAGCTGAAAGAAGAAATGAAAAATAAAACATAAATATGTATTATATACAATCCCATAATTATTGTATATTTATAATACCCTAATGAGAGGGAGATTTTTTTCCCCTTGAATCTATTTCCAAAATCTTAGCTATCTAGGTTTTTGCCTTCATAATTCATTTTCTGAAGTTTTAGAGTAATGAATCCTGATTTCTTTTTTTCTTCCTTTGTAGGTTGTGGAGCTTGAATTCAGGGCCTGGGTGCTGTCCTTGAGCTCTCTTGCTCAAGGCTAGCATTCTACCAATTTGAGCCACAGCTTCATTTCAAGTTTTTGAGTAGTTTATTGGAGGTAAAAGCCTCACAGGGACTTTTTTGCCCAGGCTGGCAATCCTCAGATCTCAGCCTCCTGCGAAGCTAGGATTACAGGTGTGAACCACCAGTGCCCGGCATGAATCCTGATTTTAAAAGAAAATGTTATAGTTGCCTTACTATCAATGCTGAAGTACATATGATTTAAATTATTACTGAAATTGTTGCTTTCTGTTAAAAGTTAAAAAAAAACTTGACAACATAGTAAGGATCTAACTATTGCCAGATATTAATAATGTAACAGTAACTAAAATTAACTATGTACTATCAATTAGTAGGTCATTGTGTTAAGCTCTTTGCAAGAATGGTAAAAAATAAAAAAATAAATACATTGGTTAGGAGCTGATGACTCCTGCCATCCTAGCCACTCAGGAGGCTGAGGTCTGAGGATTTCAGTTCAAAGCCAGCCCAGATAAGAAAACTCATGAGGCTCTTATCTCCACTTAACTACCAAATAAACTAGAAGTGGAGCTGAGTCTGAAGTGGTAGAGCACTAGTCTTGAGCAAAAAAAGCTTAGAGACCGTGTCTAGATCCTGAGTTCAAGACTCAGGACTGGTACACACACACACAAACACACACACACACACACACACACAATTGTACTGCTGCTACTAAGAGCAAAGAGAAATAAAATATCATGCCCTAGTTACTCTTCCATGTATTCATGTCATTTATTCCTCACAGCAGTATGTGAGATAGGTAGCTTCCATTACCATCTCCACTTTACAGATGTGGAAATGGAAACATATAGCCAAAAGGTACTTTTCTCAAGATCACAGAGTTAGGAATAGCAAAGCTGAATTTTGAACTCAGATCATCTGATTCCAAACTCATGGATTTTATTGCCATAGTGTACATGTGACATGGTTGTTTAAAAAAAAAGAATTTATATAACACATACATATAAAGGTAAATAGGTAAATTGATTGAATTGTGATCTATCCTTACCAAATACAATACTTTCAATATCCTCTTTCTTTTAGACAGGTTCACATGGAGTCATTTGGTAGATACTGTTTATTGCCTTTTGATAAAGTCTACTTTCAGTTTTAATGAGGGTTTGAAATGATATTAAACTTCCTAGAGAACACAAATTCAGAATCAATCCATAAAGTTCAGAGCAGTACATTTTATTTTTAGGTGAGATTGCAATTCTTAAATTCTGAAAACTATGTGAGTGCTTCAGACATAAAATGGGCTTGTGAATGTGTAGCATTCCTGGAGTTAGGAAATGTATGTGTGCATTTTTGGCATCATAAGAATTCCCTCTCACTGGTGGGAATTTATGATATTCATGGCAGATTTTTATGTCTAACAGCATCTCACACATTTGCAGGATGCCCCTTTGTGTTTATTATAAAGGCAGACAGTGAGTCATGTCTTTTATTTTTTTGGGAATGATGATTCAACTGAATTCAAAAGAGAATCTTTGTATTTATATGCAAAGGGACTTTAGGTCTCACTCTGAATGACTCAGTTTCCCAGTGAGGTGCAAACAATCACGATCCAGTTCAACATTGTTGTAGGCATGAATGTCCAGGCAAATTAAATGGATGTAGCTATAAATGGGTGAGAAAGTTCACTGACAATGGAAGATTCTGAGAGATGTTTGGAGAGCTGGATTTTGAGCTGAATTTTAAAGGATATGGAGGACCTTAAGAGAGATGGGAAAAAAATTCTTCGTGTAGCATGACAGGCTTTGGAGTGACATGACCAGCCTAAGAATAGGGCCTGTGTTAGTCAGACTTTCCATAGCTGTGACCCAAATACCACAGGAAAAAAAAAAACTTAAAGGGAGGAATTGTGTGTTTTGGCTCAGAGACTGAGAAATTTTAGTCCATCATGATAAATGGCATCATGGTATAAGGTAGCTTACATCATAGCAATCAGGGAGAAGAGAAAGAACTAAGTATATAAATTGGTGCATAGATAGAGGGATAGGCAGATGGATTAATGGATGGATGGATAGATAAATAGATGGGTGCATATATAGATGAATTGTGTGAGGGAGGGAGGGAAAGAGAGAGAATATGTATTCTAGCTCTTCCCCTTTTAATTTTATTCAGGTATCCAGCTCCTATGGGATGGTGCTGCAGATATTCAGGGAAGGTCTTCTTATTTAATCTGTTCTGGAAATTACTTCATGCATGTGCGCACGCGTGCACGCGCGCACACACACACACACACACACACACACACACACACACACACACACACACACATTTCCTTTTCACCCTCCTAGGCATTTCTCAATCCAATTGAGTTGATAAGCAAGATTTAAACATCACCAGTCCACCCTCGTCAACTTGACATCCCAATATGTCTCCTTAAATCAAACCAGGCATTAATGGCTGTAAGTATCAGGGAGGCAGAGATTGGGAGGATCTTGGTTTGAGGACAGCTCTGTCCCACCTTCCCTCAAATTCACAAGACTCCCTTCCAACAGAAAGCATGAATACGGTGTTCCAGCTGCAGCAGAAAGCATAAATAAGATGATGGTCCAAGTCACCCTGACAAAAGTGAGGCCTTATCTCATTGAAAAAGAAACAAGCAAAATGTGTCAGAGGACTGGTTCGGGTGGTAGAACACCTGCTTAGTAAGCATGAACTCTAGAGTTCAAACTCCAGTTCTGCCCAATAAAGAAAAAAAAAGTCACATTCTATTCCAGAAGGCTCAAGTCTATCTCAGATTGCAAAATGTATACAGTCTGTCTCCAAGACTTCTCAAAGTCTGAACTGATCCAAACTTGTTTAAAAAGAGCCCATGTCTAAAGTCTCCCCTGAAACTGAGGACAGGTTAATTATATACAATTAGGGCAAGTGTTAAGTTCCAAGAAACTTAGCTTGTTCGATGGAAAAAGATAGAGCATTTCACACTTCAGTAGTAGAAATGGAACCTGTGTACAAGGCAAAATACGATAATGCAATAGAAGAAAATAATCTGGAGGTAAGTTTCTACTATTTTATGATTTCAGTCTATTCACAAACATCAGATTATTCCTTCATGGATACTTTCTCTGCTCCAGGCCCTGTACATGGAGGCTGACAGTCATCATTGCTGCCTTCCTTTCGTGTACATTTGAGAAATAAACAAGCACTAAATTCCACATGTAAGTAAGACTTTGTAGTACTACTTGCTGCATCAGTGTTTGAAACACTGGAAACAGTAACTGGGCAAGAGAATGGATAGGAAAATTATTTGTATACTATGACTAAATTATCCAGCAGCTGAAATATTTACTTAAAAATGTGTGTGTGTGTGTGTGTGTGTGTGTGTGTGTGTGTGTGTGTATGTGAAATTCCTTAAGATATATTGTTAACTTCTGGAAAAAAACAAATATCAAAACAATATGACTGACTAGTAAGATGATATTATCATTAAAACGAATAAAAACTATATATTGTATATACATTTACATAGGTTAATTTTCTTCACTGTTCACTCTACCTCTGTAATGGAATTGGACATCAATATTGCTTTCCATTTGAGATGTTAACTTTACTATAGATTCAATTTCTGAGACCTTGTGTGTCTTTTTCTACTGTCTACAATACCACAGTAAATAATTACGTTCATATCATCTCATACATGTACAATCATCTTTGAATAAAGTTTTACCTTTCCTATTTAGATTTTAATGAGCTAGCATTTCCTCCCTACTAATTGCATAGCTGAAAATCTTTTTTTTAATTGTGAAAATACTCTACAGAGGGGTTACAATTACATGGGCAAGATAATGAGTACATTTCTTATCAAGCATTGTAGCCTCCTCCTTTGTTTCCCTTTCCCAACCCTTCCCATCCTCCCCTGCCCCCCACCCAATCTTCCCTGCCCCCCCACCAAAGTTGTAAAGTTTGTTTTCGACATAATGACTTGTACTTCTCATTGTTGCAATGGGTCCAAAGAATATCTTTAAAATAAAGTTTAATAGCAGTGTTGATAGCAGCCATTCTTATCTTCTTCCATGTTTCTTCATTGGGTAAGATATTAATTAGTATTTGGGCTGGTCTGATTTACAACTAAACTAGTTAGGATCTTTATAAACATCAGTACAAACAGTAATTAATGAAGGTTTAATGAATTAAAACCTCATATAAAACTGTGGGTACAACTGAGGAAACCAAAAAGGGTTGAGAGAGAAATAAGAAATACTTGCTCTTGCTGATAGCTCCCTCCTGTAATCCGAGCTATTCAGGAGGCTGAGATCTGAGGATACCTCATCAAAGCTAGTCCTGGGAAGAAAACCTGTGAGACACTATCTCCAATTAAGCACCAGAAAACCAAAAGTGGCGCTGTAGCTCAAAGTGTTAGAGAACTAGCCACAGTGCCCAGGCCCTGACCTCCAGCCCCACAACTAACAAGAAAAAAGAAAAGAAATGAAATACTGTTCTCATAAAAGAAAGCTGTAGGCTCTTGACAGGATTTCAGCCATCAATACAGAAGCACTTTTATATTGAAGCTTTTTCTACTGAGCCAAACACATCAGAAATTTGGGTTTTATAATAAAGCAATTCATAGAACCAGCCATCCAGGACACAAGGCAGGAAGGAGAGGGTGGAAACAGATAGACACAAAAGGGTCAGAGAATATCCAGTGCACACATTGAAGGACTACCAATGGGATCATTTTTCTTACATTACAGTGGGGCAATTTGTTAATGGAACTATGAATCCAGATTACTGAGATTCTTTGCCTGGGGTTTGCTTCATTCTGTTCTCCCTCAAAGCTTGTCCCAGTGGGTTCAAGATTTGGCCTTGTTTTTGAGAGCACTTACATGATATTTGAAATCTGTAGTTTGTCTTTCTCTACCTCTTTTGATCTATGAAAATGTTTCTCATAAATACTACCTTCCATTTTTATGTTCGCACATACTCAGAAAAGTAAAATGATGAAAAACTGAACTGCTGTCATGGTGCTATAAATGAAACTAGAATTCTTTTTGGTTTAGTTAAATAGTGAGAATTAATCATACTTTATTTCTATAATGAAAGAAAGGAAAGAGAGAAACAAATTATTTCATATCAGCTGGTTAAAGAATTCTGGGATCTGTCACCTAGTGAAATGTTTGAAAGGACATTTTTTTGGTGTTATCAGCCATTAGGGATATAAATTGGTTGTTTGAGCATCTTAAAGACTCTCCCAATTGAAACTCTGGTTGCCAAGTAATGGAGTTCAAAATGCTCCTAACCATTCTGAGTTTAGAGACACTTCTAAGTTGCTCCATTTATTTTAAATCTTAATTTAAAATTTAGAGTTTTCTATTTCAACATTTTTTTTTGTTTGGAAACCAAAGCTGATGCTTTTTCTTTCAGAGTAGAAATTGCATTTATTTAGATTGTTATGAGGCTATTGTAAGCTGATTATCTTTTTTATTGTCAAGGTAATAGGGGTTACAGTTTCATAATTAAGGTAGTAAGTACATTTCTCTTCAACCTCATAAGCCCTTCCCTTAATTCTCTCCTACTTTCCCTTCCCCTAGCTCCTGCTAAAGTTGTAGAGATCATTTCCAATGTATTGTCTTGTGTATACTATTGTTGCACTGGTTTTCCCCTTGTTCTGTGTCTCAACATTCTGTTGTTCCCCTTCCCTCCCCTAATTCAAATAAACATATATGCAATACCAGGGCACCCAAATCAAATCCAGTAACAACAGGATATGCAATAGAGGAAAGAACATACAAAAGAAACAAAAAATCAAATAATACATTAAAAACAACAACAAAAAGAAAAACCTCGTGTGTCTTGGAGTTCATTTCCCTTAGCATCATTTTATATGGTTATATGTACATAGCTATTCAGCAATTCTTGTGAACTGATTTTTATGACACATATTTCCATTGGGTCTATTTCTGATTACTATAATATCAGCTTCATTTTTCAACAATTTATGGTTTTTTAATTGTAAAGTGATGTACAGAGGAGTTACAGTTACCTAAATAAGGTAATAAGTACATTTCTTGTCAAACTTGTTACCCCTTCCCTCATTTTTCTCCTACTTTCACAATTTATATTTTTATAAAGGTGGAGCTCAGGTGAAAATTCAGTGATTGATCCCTGCCTTCTCCTTGGTAAACTGTTTCAGAGAGCAAAGCATAACTTGTTGGTCCCTGAGACAACACAGCAGACTTAAGTTGGGTATTGGTGGCTCATTCCTGGGTTCCTAGCTATTTGGGAATCTGTAATTTGGAAGGATTATAGTTAGAAGCCAGCTAAGTTAGAAACATTCAAAAGACTCCTTCTCAACTGGGAGCTGTATGTGGTGGAACACACCTGTTATCCTGGCCTGAAGTAGGTGAATCTTGATCAAGTCCCATATCCAGCAGGAATTGAGAATCTATCTCAAAAACAAGGAGCAAAAAAAGCAGGAGGCAAGGCTCAACAGTAGAGTGCCTGCCTCATAAGCAGAAATCCCTGAGTTCAAGCCATATTATCATCACCAAAATGAAAAGAAGAGAAAGGAAGGAAGGAAAGAAACAGGGAGGAAGGAGGAACGGAAGAAAGAAAGGAAGGAAGGAAGAACAAAAAGAAAGAGTGGAAGATGGTAGACACATTAAAACTCATGCAATCTCGAGTAACTTTCAAGTTTATCAGACTTTGAATTAGAGAAAAGTGACAAGAATAAAGGACTAAAGAAAACATGTTCCTAATACCCCTCCAAACAATGATAAGACATCCATTCATAGCTACTGTGTGAATGCTTTGCCCCAAATGTTAATATATGGGTTTTATAGCATATTAGTGAATTGTTTTCCTGAAAAGGTCTACATTTTTAAAATAAAAGCAGATGAATATTGAAGTAGGATTTATTACCCACATGTAGACTGTCCCAGCCCTTTGTAGTGAAATGATTTAAGTATTTTGCTGGAGTTTATTTAATGTCTCTCTTTCTAGTTATACCACCAGCTATTTAGGAAAGGGCTAAATCTCTGTTGTCTCCATTGATCTCCACTTCCTAGAAAATTCTTCAGGCTTCAGTGTTTATTTATTGGCTAGTAAACATTAGGTTGATAAAAAGAAAGGTGAAATCTTTTCAGCATCTGTAGGGTAGACATGTAAAGGGGAGCTTCAAGTTCAGAACTGTAGACAAATGTGCTGATGTTCATAGATTTACTTGGATTCTGTTCAAAGGCTAGGCTTTTGATAGCTTATGCAGTAGGATTTTCATGTAACTGCTAATAAATAGTACCTATTACAGACCTACCTTCCTCCATAGCACACTGGTCTGTGTCAGTCTTATTTAAGCTCCCCCTCCCCCACCCCATGTTAGTTTGGCTCCTTGTACTGGAGAGTGCGAACTTGATTTTCCCAATAAAGATTTGGGAATAGTTCCTGGTTGAGGATGGATTGAGACTAAAAAATGCAGCAGCCCACTATTTATATAAATGTCCTTATTGGGAGAGATTTTAAATATGATGAACTGAAATTTATACTTAGATTCAAAAGTATTCTTTCTTGTCTATTTAGTTTGGAGAGGCAAAATTTTGAATTACTTATTATGTTATGTAAATAGAATTTATTTATAGTTAAAACTAGCTAGAACTGAATATTCAAGCAAATATTTTCTTTAAATATAAAATGTTTTAAAATTTAATAAGTTTGTATTGGAAATGTCTCTGATTTTGAGAAGTAATATTGGTGATTAATCAGAGTTAACAAGATTATTATCCTTATAAGAATGAGTCTGAAGGGATTGAAGAGATATTCCAAAACTTTCTTAGTAAAGGTTGTTCATTGAACTAAGTTCATAAGGTTTTTGTTAAGTATTTTTAAAAGGCATGGTTAATAGATTCTATATTGTCTATTAATAAAAAATCCCACTATAGCATGATGAGATTCAGAGCTATTTCTACAATAGCTCTGAATGTGTGAAGTATGTTTTCACACTGCACATCAGATAATTCTCAAAACCATTTGTTTATTATTTATTTTATAACTAATCTGAAATAACAAAGAATTAAATAGTTGTTGATGACCTAGTGGTTAGTCCTCCAGATTTTACTGTTTCTTGAGCAAAGGTAGGACGATGTCATGGTGTCTGCACAGGTATCCATTCTACATAAATATATGGGCTAGGATGGTTCCATTCCAACATGGTAAGGTACAGAAGTTTTGTACCAATAAAGCGGGGCCTACCATACCAAGGTGGAAGCAAAAGTAAATAGACAAAAAGAATAGAGGCTGTCTTTAGCTGGTGGTTAAATTCTTTAAGATTTTACAAATGCTTCCAACATAGTTTTTTTCTTCTCAATAATGTGAGCTGTTTAGCCACTGAGCAATGGAGATTTAACAGTGTACATAATTTCAGTAGTGAGAAATAAAACATGCTTTGGTAAGAACTGACAAAAAAGTCTTTTTTCTTCTTTTTCTCAGATTCTCTCTCTCTCTCATACATATATATATATATATATATATATATATTCACACACACAGATAATAGACATATCTAGTGTGATTTATCCCATATAATTACAAAGCTAATATTTTTCTTACTTATTCATTTCTAATATTTTTATCTTGACTCTTTGATGTATAAAAAGCTTGCTTGAATATTCAGAAAAGACTGGTTCTACTGCAAAAGATGACTTTCAAACAAAGGGGTATATATACAATTGGATTTTACTTTGATCATAGAAGGTTTTATCATACAATAAGTTTTCTCTTACTAAGTATAGAACTTGATGAAAAGGGGTTAAGGGGCGTAGTTCATCCAGGGTCACTCAAGAGCTTCAAAATGACCCTCAAGGGCAGCTCTGGCATTCAGATTGCCAAGAGAAATAAACTTGTCTGAGAAAATCCCAATTTGCTGCTGTCTAAATTTAAGGTACCGCCAAGCATTTGACCTTGATGGTATCAGTAAAATGTAATTGTAAACGTGAAGAATTACTGCTTTGCTCTTTTTTTCCCCTTTATTGACCAAACTTAAAAGCCATATTGAGGCAAATTAGAACTTTCTGATGGTGACATTGTGATACTATCAAAATGAATAAAGGTTATATTCATTTTGATGTACTGATGTGCTAATATTCATCATTTAAAGTTATGCACAGAAGTTACAATGGAGTTTTGGACCCGTAGGTTTGTTACTTCTCTCTGTGAGTCTTGAGAAAGTTATGCCCAAATTATTAGCTAATTTTGATATTTCTAATTTATTCGAAAGCTTGGAATTTGATGCAAAAGAAGAGAGGGATGTTTAATTTCTTTTGGGTTGTATTAGGGATAAAGCAATGAATACAATCAGTGTCAGTATTCAGAACTTAGTGGAACTGCGAGGATCTTCACAATTTCTAGATCTCATTGCCAATAAATTATTTAATAACTTAAGCAAATATCGTATCAACACTTACAGGGTTTTGTTCTAGGCATTTGAGGGTTATAAGTTAATAAAACAGACTCACAATTCCTGTTTGCTTTTGTTCTAGGCATTTGAGGGTTATAAGTTAATAAAACAGACTCACAATTCCTGTTTGCTCAGCATGTGTACATAAAGCAGGTAAACATTTTAATATACAATTATATCGTGTTCAAAATTTATTCACAGATCAAATAGATTTCACAGCACAGACAGCGGTGCTAATGGGGCCTCCGAAAGTCTAGAGAACCGTGAAGAACACAGCATATCCTATCATGATGACGAGACTTTTTTTTTACTCAATATACAACAAATAGTTTTACAAGCCGACCAAACGAAGAAATGGCATATAGAAAACTGTTGTTAGTGCTTTCAGTTATCCTAACAATCAGGTTATTGTTGAAGGAGAAAATGTAAACCTAGATAGAAAGTAACCCACAAGACCAACCGCGGACAGAAGTCAAGTAGAAGGAAAGACGTATTGCTAGCAGAGCTGACAAGGCCAAATTCTCATGAGGAAAGGGGGAAAAATGGCACTGTCTGGCTCCTTGGAGGCCCCTTATATATTATTGGGGGGGCCAGAAGTGGGAGGTGCCTCACCTACTCTGCCCCCAGAGGGCGCAGATTAGGTCTGCGAGGGGGGAGTTTCCTTACAATTGTAAATCAGAAAAACGTAATAAATTGATATGCAAAATGGATCAGAAAAACTCAGTAACAGCATAATTCGTGCAATGACTGTGCTATCAATAATGCAACGATACTGTTTTCTTAATGAAGTAGATTTGAACCATACAGGACCAGTGGGAATTCGTGTTTGGGTTCCACATATTTCATCTGGGTCAAGCTCGTGACCCAATGGAGCTATTGGAGAAAAGAGACCAGAAGAGGAAATACTTCCCCTTCTCTCCCCCTCCCCGCCCCCCCACCTTGAGACTACTTTTTACATTGTGATCTGAGAATACATCCAAAAGAATACAAATATATTCCTTAAATATAATACTTAATTTTACTATGTACATTTCACTCTTGACAATGTTTTTGTTATAAGCGATTCACACTTCAAATTCATATTGAAATATCGCTTATGTATTCATTATGTGTTTTGCATTTAGAAATATGTTGCGTGTACGTTAAAACCTTTTATGTGAATATACATGCATATAGAAAAGATGATAAAATATCTTTCTACAGTGATGCTTAAACTGAATCAATGGTTATTTAAGGAACTCTGTCAATTCTTTAGACACATTAAGTGAAGTAATTTATCTCAGATAAAGTCAGCTCAGCCATCTCCTTCAAAAAGCCAGCAATTCATCCAACTCGACCATTTTAATAATTAAAAAAAAAAGAACCTCTGTTCCTGTTGCTTTTGTCCCAGAAATGGGACTTGGGTGGGGGGAGTGAGAGGGGATGAGGGGCAAACTCTAGAGGAAGCTTTTATAATCAGACAAAACAATATTTTCCATTAGAATGGACAAGGAAAGTTTCATTGAAAGGAACACGTTTGAGGTAGAGCTAGTTTTACTTTTCTTCTTCATCTTCTTAAAGCTGACTGGAGAGAAGCTCATTGTGTTGCACTATCCTTTTCGTTCAGGACACCTGAGCAATACACAATGTATCACTTATCAGTAGAACAAAAGGCTCCTTCATGGGTCAAATGCTGGGGAAGATGACAGCTGCAGACTCAGCCTCTCTAGGCAGGTACTTTGCTTGAGATGAGACAGGAAATAAGTCTATTCTGGGGGGACTTCCATGCCTCATTTTATTTAATCTGACTCAAGTAAGATTCCTGTCTTTCAAAATATATTTATGTTTAATGATAATCTTAGATGTTTGTCTCATTTAGAGAATTGTCAGAAATTGTATTTTGTGGGATTTACAGTAGAAACAATGACTTTATTTAGCTGAAGAATACTGCCATGCATTTTAAAACACCCTAATTTTTCAAACAATACATTATCAAAATTATAATATAGAATAATAATTTTTTCCTGAATATAAAACAGAGAAATTAGGAGGATTTTATCTACTGATTGTTTAAACAAATGTTGAAATTAAACTTTATTATCCTCCAAAGGCAACTAAAATGTAGTTTAATTCCAAGAAGGAATCTTGCTATAGAATATATTCCCTGTTCTTTAATATAAATGTATTTGTCCTTATAAGATTTTAAGATCATCCTGATATTTCCACTAGATTAAAAAATCCTGGAAGACATTTAATGTACAGAAGCTCAAATTTTGAATGATTATAAAGAAGTAATTTTTCTTTAACTGCTGTGTAGGCTACCACATTCAAGGATGACAATAGTGAACATTTCATGCAAAACATGATGTGGGTACATTTTTCTTTCATTCTGTTTGGCATGTTCCTGATACAAATGTCTACATTTCACAAATTAGAGTAATAGGATATAATGACATTTATTTCACCATTTACTCACTGTCAAGAGTGGAATTAAGATAATGTTATATATTTGCAGTTGAGCAATTTACAGAATTCTATTATTTTTCCATGCTCCAGGGCAAAGTCCGAAAACAATTAGAAAAACAAACAGAAACAAACCATTCCCCTTTATAGCCAAACTTTAAGTAAAAGAAATGACCTATGAAGGGCTCTTTGTTTCAATAAGAGAATACTCCTTGGTTTACAAAGGTTTATGCACTGATAATCCTATTGTAAACTGAAAATATTGTAAGAAAAATGCAAATACCTACCAAATACCAGAACTTGGCAACACAGCACAGTGTGAGTTGGCTACTTAGGCTTAATCACATGGAAAATAGTCAGTGGCTCCAGGCTACTGCTCAGCTTTCCCCAGAGTGACAGGGGAGCATCCAAAGTACCTGTTTCTATTGAATGCAAATTAGTCTTGTCCCATTCAAAGCTCAGACTGTGTATATCTAATGTAACAGTCACCATAACTACCAATAAGACAGAGACAGAACTTTTGAGTTTAAGGATTTAACTCTAGTTTCCAATATTTTTAAATAATAGATCTCAGCAGTAGTTATGCCTTTGTGTCCGTTTTATGAGTAGGTATGATTTCAAGGAAAAGTTGAATCCAAGAGATTAAAATGGAAAATTAATATCTAGCTACACGGTCACTACAAGAATACTTTCTCATTTTGCCTTTATTGTAAGTACAGAGCAGTATTATATTATAATAGAAAGAAAGAATCAGCAGCGAAATGGCATTCTGACCAATTTCATACTAAGGGAAATGATCACCAAATAATTATTTTCCTTTGCTCTGCTTTATTCCAACAGGAATGTAGGGATTATACTGAATAATAGCATAAATGTTACTTTAAAAATGGCCAGGTTTCCAAATGACTACTGACCTTTTGGTCTGACTTATGAAGAAAAGTCTCATAAACTACTTGAAGTTGGAATAATAATCTTTTGAAAGGATGAAGGTTTAAGGCAAATATTGCTATTTCCGTGTGCCTCTGGGATATAGGGTAAACTGTTTTCTCTGATTGGTATTTCAGATCTTATGCAATCCACTACAAGTTAACCACTGTTATATTGTCATGGTTGGTTGTTTTCTGTTGAACTAGGGAAAGGAAGGGGAACAACAAAACGGTGAGACAAAGGACAAAGGAGGAGCCTATGCAACAGCGATACTCACAAGACAATATGTTGGAAATGATCTGTACTACTGGAAGAGTTCAGGACGGGAAGGGGGGAGGACAGAGGGAGAAAAATGAGGGAAGAGGGTAAAAAGTTAGACAAGACATGTAATCACTATCTTACTTATGTAACTGTAACCCCTCTGAAAATAACCTTCACAATAAAATTTTAAAAAAAATATGACACTAACCAGGTGCTGGTGGCTCATACCTGTAACCTTAGCTCCTCAAGAGGCTGAGATCTGAGGACTGCTGTTCAAATCTAGTCTGGACAGGAAAGCCTATGAGACTCTTATCTCCAATTACCCACCACAAAGTCAGAAATGGAGCTGTGGCTCAAGTGGCAGAATGCTATCTTTGAGGAAAAGAAGCTTGAGGACAGCATTCAGCCCTGAATTCAAGACCCAAGATATCTCCCCCCACCCCCGCTCCCCACATGCAGACACTTACATATACATAAACATGATACTTAAGTATTGTTTTCTCATTTACTGGGAATGAAATCATATAGAGTGAAGGCTAAAAGCACATGTGAACAGAGAAAATTTAAGCTTCTTCCTAAGTTAAATATTACTTTAGATGAGTTTATTGGCACCTAGGTAAAATTACATAAGTCTTCCAAAAGTTGTTTCAAGTGAGATAATGCAGGAAAGGTGTCTGCAGTGGTGCTCTGTGACTATATATCACATAGGATGGGGACATACTTCCACTTCAGTAGTTTTCTGGCATCTCTGATTCAATGTGTCCCATCTGGACTTTGGTTTCCATTTCCCCATCTCAGCTGATGATGACCCCATTTTTCCCACACCTCAGATCACATATTTTACCTTACTCATATAAATCCTCAAGGAAAAGCCTTCCTATCTACTTGTAAAAATTATCCAAAGAATACTTCTCCTCCTTCCTGTGTGGCCACTTTGTTCTAAGCTATCATCTTCTTTGATCTTGGTGACTGTAATAGACTCTTGTCAATTCAGTCTGCTTGCAGTCTTAACTTACAGTATTTTTTTATTATTAACCAAAGTAATATTTAATTACTTGTTTAAATGAAATCATATTTGCATGGTGCAATGACATAATATGTACTGGGACACAAATACAATACACATTTTATTTTTTAAAAAGTATAATACTAAACATAGATCCCATGTTTTCCCTTATTTGCAATGACTAGTATAAGTCTAGGACAAGCAGAAGAGGTCAAAAGCTACGTACATATGACTACATAAGATGATGATAAGTGAAATGAACCCCAAGATAGGGACACAACTGGTTTTTTCTTTCTTGCTATTGTTTTTAATGTATTTAAAATGTACCATGTGATTTTTTTTTTGTTTCTCTTGTATGTTCTTCCCGCACAGTATAACCCCTGTTTTCACTGTATTTGTTGTCGGTGCCCTGCATCTTGTATATACATTTTTCTAATTTGGGGAGGGGAAGGGAAATAACAAAATGCTGAAATAAGGATACAGGTTGACCCATTGTAACAATGAGATGTACAAAACACTATGTTGAAAATGAACTTTACAACTTGCGGGGAGAGGAGGGCAGAGTTGGGGAGGTGGGAAGGGAAGAGATGGTAGGGGAAAAACAAAGGAGGAGGTAACAATGTTTGATAGGAAATGTACTCATTACTCATGTAACTGTAACTCCTCTGTACAGTATTTTTACAATAAAAACATATTAAAAATAAAGAAAATGAAAAAAGATAATACTTCTAAAATCCACATTGTCTCTTTTTCCATTCTTTTGTTTTATTCCATGAGTTTCTTTTTTCCATAGCTTATTAAATGGAATTTGTCAAATAATTCAAGTACAACCACATCATTTCTCCTTTTCATGGTAGAGCAAAAATTCAGGCAGACAGATTTCATTCTTTTTTCAGATTGATACTTTTTTTTGGGGGGGGGTCCGGTTGTTTGGCCTGAACTCTGGGCCTGGGCGCTGTCTCTCAGCTCTTCAGCTCAAGGCTAGCACTCTACCACTTGAGCCACAGCACCACTTCTGGCTTTTTTTCTTTTTGCTTATGTGGTGCTGAGGAATCGAACCCAGGGCCTCATGCATGCAAGGCAAGCACTCTACCCCGGAGCCATCTTCCCAGCCCCCAGATTGATACATTTTTAACAGTAATAAAATTCCCATATTAAAATGTACTTTTATTGTTTTAAGTAGCTGTTCTTAAGGCGCTGCCATTCAACAGAGCAGTTCATGAATACAGTGCTCCTTGTTCACTGTCACTCCTCTCATCATTCGCCCCTATCCCTCCCAACCTCACCCCTCCCTTCAATTTTCTTAACTTTGCACCATAGTGTTAAAATTTCATGACTGCATTCCCTCCATTTCCTCTCTCCCTTCATCTCCCTCCTTGCCCCACGTCCCCTTTCAATGTCTGATTCCTGGTGCTCATTTTTATTAGAACCACTATAGTAATGTTAAAAAAAAATGACAGAAGATCACGTGATACAGGCTCAGACAACTTCCCACTCCCAAAGCAAATGTCCAAGTTCTTCATTGACACACTCAGTTTTTTGTGTATTTCCCTCATTAGCACCTCAGTGGCTTTTCCTTGTCCCCTCTCCTCACAATTCCATCTAGGTTTACTTTCTTTACCTGTAGTAACCTCTTGTAACCTTTCCAAGGAGGTTTATCCTCACCTTGACCATGGCACTCTTAATTCTTTTTACTTTGGTGTGCTTTTCTGCAGTAATTGCACTTTTTTTTTTTGGTTGGTTGTGGGGCTTGAATTCAAGGTCTGCATGATTCTCTGACCCTCTTTGTGCTCAAGGCTAGTACTCTGCCACTTTAACCACAGAACCACTTCCAGTTTTTGAGTGGTTATTTAGAGATAAGTCTCAGGAAGTGTTTTCTGCCAGGGCTGGCTTCGAACCACAATCCTTACATCTTAGCTTCCTAAGTAGCTAGGATTACAGGTGTGAGCCACCAGCACCCAGCCTTACCACCTTTGTATATAATGATAATGTGCACATTATTAATGTCCGGCTTATCACTTCTCTTATCCAAGAAGTATAGAAAGTATAGTGTATAATAAAGATTTAGGGGCTGGGAAGTTGGCTCAGTGGTAGAGCTCTTGCCTCGCATGCCTGAGGCCCTGGGTTCGATTCTTCAGTACCAGATAAGCAAAAAGAAAAAAGCCGGAAGTGGTGCTGTGGCTCAAGTGGTAGAGCATTAGCCTTGAGCTGAAGAGCTGAGGGACAGCACTCAGGCCCAGAGTTCAGGCCCCACGACTGGACCCCCCCCCAAAAAAAAATAAAGATTTAGATTCAGTCTTTGATATTCTCTTCCCCTTTCTTCATTTCCTACATTTCCTTTAAGAAGGCAATGGGAAGCCACCTCTGAATCTGAATCAAAGAGTAACGTGGATCAATTTGTGCTTTCAGGCGAATTTTTCAGGGAGAGTGTCAAATGACTTAGGAGAAACTAGCCTACACACACTAAGGAAGTCTAAACAGGTTATTGTGGTAAAATAATTGTGTGTTTGTGTGTGTGTGTGTGTGTGTGTGTGTGTGTGTGTGTGTGGTGAGGAGGGAGCAAGAATTGACAGGAACTGGAACTGGGCTTGAGTGTCGGAAAAGAAAGAAATCAAATATGACTAAAAAGACTTGGTGATTAAGTGGACAATGGAACTATGCAAATGTTCATTTTGAGAACAGGGACCAAATTTAATGAATAAGACTGAGTTATGCCATTGCTTAAAAATGAATTTTTACGTGGAACCTCTTCATTACTATAATCCACTTTTGAGATTCTTAACATGATAACAGTGTGAACTGTTGAAATGCTCCTACTCATTAAGGCACACTATCAAGTAGTCATTGAAAAGGAAGCAAACTTTGGGGCAAAAAACCACTGTGATTAATATAGAAATGGAATTAGTGGTGGCAAAACATATACTGTATCTCCTGGCAGGTAATTTTTTTTTTTTTGTCGGTTGTGGGGCTTGAACTCTGGGCTTGGGTGCTGTCCTTGTGCTCTTCAGCTCAAGGCAAGCGCACTACCGCTTGAGCCACAGTGCCACTTCCAGGTAATATTTTTTAGGAACTGATTTATTAAACTTTTTCTTATACTAATTTATACCAATCCTCAGTTTTTTGTTTTTGCTTACATATCTAATAATTTAAATTGTGAAACATGAGTAACTAATATGTCCATATCTTAAATATTCTTTCATTATGGAAAGTAGAGAAATAGTACAATAAGTCTTAAAAACTCTCAGCTTGACATAGACAATACAGCTTCATGCTAGGGTTGTTTCATCTATTTTCCAACAACTCCCTTGTCTCTCTTCAATTGCATAATTATGGCATCCATTCTATATATTATACAATTTTGTTTACAAGTATTTAATATTTAACACTTAAAAACAAAGTCTTATTTTGTTTTTTATTGTGAAAATACCGTACAGAGGGGTTACAATTACATGGGCAAGGTAATGAGTACATTTCTTATCAAGCATTGTTGCCTCCTCCTTTGTTTCCCCTTCCCATCCCTTCCCACACCACTTTTTTTTTTTTTTTTTGGTCATGGGGCTTGAACTCTGGGCCTGAGCACTGTCCCTCAGCTCTTCAGCTCAAGGCTAGCGCTCTACCAGTTGAGCTACAGCATAACTTCCAGAACCACACCTTTCTAAGGCTCTAGAACATCTACAGAATTATATGGGACACAAAACTCATCAACACTTGTGAAATCAATGAATTAATCATATCTACCAAATAATTAATACTAATAAAGAATATTGGTGAGATTCCATAACACAGTAGTACTTTTAAAACTTTAAGGTGCATCTCAAGTATGAATGGTAAATCATGCTGTCATGGAGGTTCTAGCTCTGCAAGTCTGAAGTAGAGACCATTAGTCTTTGTACCTACAACAAAGTCCCAGGTGATGATGAGTCTCTTCAGTTTACTATATACCAAGAGACCAGAGCTGAGTTTTTCAATACTTTAGCTACTAACGTGTTTCTACTTATACTTCAATTTAAATAATTAAAATGGAAGCTAATGAAGTCAGTATCATCAGCCACATCTTAAGAAGTCATATATACATTAATGGCTGCTATAGTGGATAGCACATATTATAAAATATTTCCATTATAGCATGTTCAATAAAGCCATAGAATTATAGATTAAAGAATCATTACAATCTATTCCAATGTATAAGCTAAAATAAACATATATTGAACTTCTCACTTTACAATGAATTTATGTAATGAACTCCTTATTTTCAAAGACATTCTTTATACTTCTACTACTAATGATGTCCTAGTAACTATGAATGCTATACGTGAACCTAAAATAAACTATATACAAAAGTAACAAAATTAAAAGAAAACTGATTACAACAAAACTGATTTATTATTTTTGTGATTTTATTGGTTAGAGAGCAGTTCTTCTGTTGGTTTTACCTGGGGTCATTTTTGGGTTACATTTAGTAACCTGAGCCCTGGATGGGTCCTGGAACTTTTTATAAAAATGTCAAGGTTGTGGAAAGACCAATCAGTGACAAAAGTTTAGCAGGCCAACCTTGAAGTCTCTGGGTCCATATAAAACCTAGGTGAAAGAAAAAATAGTTGGATGTACAAAGTATAGTTGGATGTACAAAGTGTAAGAAGATGTACAAAGTGTTTGAACAAAGGGTCGCATTTATCAAGAATTTGAGCCAAATCTTCTCAACTCTATCTTTTCCTTTCCCTCCCTCCCTCCCTCCCTCCCTTTTTCCCTCTCTCCTTCCCTCCCTCCCTCCCTTCCTTCCTTCTTTCCTTCCTTCCTTCCTTCCTGAACTCTGGGCCTGGGTGCTGTCCCTCAGCTCTTCAGCTCAAGGCTAGTGCTCTACCACTTGAGCCACAGTACCACTTCTCGCTTTTCTGCTTACGTTGTGCCAAGAAATTGAACCCAGGGCCTCATGCATGCAAGGCAAGAACTTTGCCACTAAGCCACCTTCTCAACCCCAGTAAAAGGCTCTTTTGAACCCATACCCTGATTTTCTAATTTAGTATCCTATTTGGTGAATGTGTGTTTCATCAATCATCTATATCAGAGATAACCAGATATTTACTTAAACATTTATTAACAATGAGAATTCTTAGGCTCAAATCTCAATATGCTTAATTCAATTTTATGGGTTAGTCTTTTGTTGACCTAGTATGTAGTTTAAATGTTTAAACAAAATCTCTAGGTCATTTTTCATAAACATTAAAAGCTAAGAACTACACTGATGAAATGGGAAATAGATGGTTTAGGAAAAACATAAGAAAACAGAATATATCAAAACTATTGTTCAGACTTGCAGGAATGGAGAACATGTGACCAACCCAAAGGGCTATAGAAGATCTGTGAAATTATTTGGTCTGGCCCTGCCAAGGTAACTACAGGCAGGACTCAAAATTCAATAAATCTAGGAACCGTTTTTTCATGCCAACATAAACTTCAATACCAGATAACATCACACATTAAGTAGCCCTTATATAGGAGAGAATATACTAAACATCTCATTCCTTATAGGATATTTTTTGATGCCCGTCATGTTTAATTCCTTTCTCTAAATATACGCCAATTTTCCTTTTTATTGTATATTTTCTCATATACTTTACCTTATCAACATACTTACACAGAACATAGTACAACTTGGAGTAACATGAAGACCACTGGGACGTTAAAAGAACTAAGTGGCAACAGGCCATTCTATGTGATTTTATTTTTCTTATTGGCAGATTGAGTCAGGATTCTGTTCTCCCCAATTCATCCTGCATTAATACTTTAGAACCCTTTTAATTTGGCCTACTTGTCTTCAAAGGCCAGCTCAACATCTTAAGTTTCTTTTATCTTCTCACACCTGTTGTCTGTGACCTACTTCATAATCTATTCAGAAAGTGATTTTCCATGAACTTAACTCTTTCCTCCTTCTCTCTGTAAAGAATATTGAATTAAAGGGACAGAAACTGTAATATGTAATACAACTCTGTAAAAGATTCATAACTAACTTCTACTAGGAAAAGATTTACTTTTCCCTCCAAGAGGAAATGACACCTTTCATTTTGTAAGTGTTGGTGAGTGTTTTGGCATTAATATCTGGATGTTGTACTTATTTTCTTATCTATTTTAGTGCAATTATTTTCATACATGAATTTTAGTTGTGTTAGTTTGCTCTTTGTTTCCAAGAAAGCCAACTTAAATTGATGAAAAGTTTGTGTTGGCTCATGGTTTTAGAGATTTCAACCTCTGGTCATGTGACCCCATCACTATGGGCATATTTGAGGGAGAGAATCATGGCACAGAGGACTTAGTGGAAAAGAGTAACTCACCTCCCATCAGCCAGGAAGCAGAGAGTAAGACAGACACTCAGGATAAGATTTAGTCCCCAAGGACTGCTTTCCCATGACCTACTTCCTCCAAATGGGCCATAGCTCCCAAACTTCCCATTATCTCATAATAATTCCATTAAATTATGATTCTAGTAATGGATTAGTCTATTGATTCAGTCACAACGCCGAAGAACCAATCTTTCCTGAAGTGCCTGATCAAATCACCATTTGGGGACTAAGCTTTCAATACATGAGCCTCTGGGAGACATTACATATCCAAACCAATATCCACAGTAGAGTAGTCTTTATTTTCAAAGTGTATACTTTCAGCCAGATTAAGCTAACAAGACAACCAGTATTGCATACAAGTCTTTAGAAATAATTGTCCCTAAAATCTATAGGTACTTAATGCACTATGCATTACTTGCATGTAACACACAATCTAAATCAAATGTATTAACACCTTAATGAAACTAACTGTTTCTCAAAATAGGAAGTTCAGAATTAGGATAAGCTCTTAAACTGGCTGATCTTGTGCAGGAAATAATTCAAGGATCCAGGTTTTCTAGTTCCTTTTCTCACTGATTGAGTGTGGATGAAGGGTGTATTATAGAAATATTGAGCATCCCTTTCTCCTGCTTACTTGGAAAATGGCAGTGATTCACTCCTGGGCCATGGATGTTGGCCTGTAGCTTCTGCCAACTTATACTTTGCCTGGCATCCTCACTAAACTCGAATTCTCTGCTCCTGTTGGTCAGAGGAGGCACTAAACCTTGTTTTTCAGCAATTCTCCATCTTCCCTAGACTTTATAAAAGGTCTATAATATATGTATTCCTCTTCCCCCGTCTCTCTCCCTGAGAGTGGGTATGCGTGTGTGTGTGTGTATATATATAACATATATAATATTTTACATATATACACACAAGTATATATTCAATTTTTCAAAATACTATATTGTCTATATTCTAATCCTTAGTATGGTTGACAAGTTGAACTCTTAAGTCATAGTTGCTTCTGCTAAATGGATTTGAACAAAGTTCTGGGTGACTCCAACGTCTTTTATTTCAGTGCACGGCTGCATCTTTGCAATAATCAGGTAAGAGACATTACAGAAAGGCTCCAGTTTGAGCGAAGGTGGTTGGCTAGATCTGTAGAGAAAGCATGGAGGGGTGTCTGTGAAGGCAAAATGAGCAGTGTAACCAAAATGAGCAGTGTAACCAAAGCGCTGGGAAATCTAACTATGAGCGCATTGTTCTAATGGCTACGTTATTGAAGGGAGCGCGTGAAGATGGATCTCTTGATTGTTTGGGCATTAATTTTCATAAATAGTTTGTTTTGAGCTGGAAATATTCCTTCAACCCCTGCCCCTGACAGCTGCTTACTCCATGTTTAAAGAAAGTTTGCACTCTCACAGGTCTTCATTAATCAAGAGATTGATAAGCCTTTGAAGATGCATCTAATTCATCTTGTTACCCATTTGCAATGTGATAGAGGAAGAAAGCATTTCTTTAAATGAAACTCTGCACTTAGAAAGTGGAAACAATGACTAATATAGTAGTCCAGTGACATTCCACCTGTTTGAGTTCTGAATTGCCGCAAGTCAGATCTATATGCCCAGACTAGCACCAGAAATCAGAGTGGTCACACAAGTACAGTGTAGAAAGCAGTGTTTTCCACTGTGATCTACGTGAGAATCTTCTGGAAAGCTTAAAAATATAGTGATAACCAAGCCCCAATTAACATCAGTTAAGTAAAAAACTGGGGAAGGGAGAAGTGGCGTAAGGCCATGCTTAAAAGCATTGCTTATTTTACTGTTCAGTCAAAATTGAGATCTCCTTGTTTAGAGAATATTTTAGACCAGTAGATCACTGAAATCTGAGAGCCGCAAGCAACTAAGCATCTCATCACAGTACAAATTTTAAACTGAGCCTGTCTGAATTGGACTCTCCATTCCACAATCTTATTAATGTGTGCATCCCAATCAGCTACCACAAGATAGCTTCCAGTTATATCCCTTTGGGATATATAACCTTTATACAACCTTATATAACCTTTGGGGTAGGAATGTCCAGGAATGAACTCATGCTGCATTTCCATTCTCCATTGATAAACAGGAATATCATTCATTACTGTGAATATTCATTTATTACCAGAATTTACCACAATCTGTTTTCTTGGGAGAAGTTGTACAAAGAACTTGTGGGTCTCTTGTTGCTTATATTTTAATTCCTTAAGAGGTACTCCTGTCACAAGTGACTCTCCTCATAGCTCCACAGTAACGATATTTATGTATCTATGTCCAATGAAAGCCCCCTGAAGGGGTGATAAGGTTCTATTATATTCACTTTGTATCTTTAGTATGAAGTCTTAATAATTTACTAAATAAAAATTTTAGATTTTTTATCAAGATAATTATTACTTGCAGTGAATTGTACCCATTATTAAATATACAGTTCAGTAGATCTTGGTAATTCCATATGGACCAGTTCCATAATCAAGATATAGCATAAATTGCTCCTCTTAAAATATTCTCTTATTGCTTCTTTTATAGTTGATTTTACTTTTTTTTTTGCCAGTCCTGGGGCTTGAACTCAGGGCCTGGGCACTGTTCCTGAGCATTTTTTGCTCAAGGCTAGCACTCTATCACTTGAGCCACAGTACCACATGTACCTTTTTCTAATTATGTGGTACTGAGGAATTGAACCCAAGGCTTCATGCATGCTAGGCAAGCAATCTACCACTAAGCCACATACCCAGCCTTTAGTTCCTATTTTTTTATACTTTTTTTTTTTTTTGGTCAATTGTGGGGCCTGAACTCTGGGCCTGGGCACTGTCCCTCAGCTCTTCAGCTCAAGGCTAGCGCTCTACCACTTGAGCCACAGCGCCACTTCTGGATTTCAGGTTTATTGGAGGTAAGAGTCTCATGGACTTTCCTCCCTGGGGTGGCTTTGAATTGCCATCCTCAGATCTCAGCCTCCTGAGTAGCTAGGATTACAGGCATGAGCCACCAGTGCCCAGCCATTTCCAGTTTTTGAGTGAGTAATTGCAGATAAGAGTCTCATAGACACTTCTTTGTTTGGACTGGCTTCGAATTGCCATCCTCAGATCTCAGTCTCCTGAGTAGCTAGGCTTACAGGTGTGAGCCACTGGTGCCTGGCTTTTTACTTTTTTTAAAAAAATTTATGTTTTTATTATTGTTAGTTGTAAAAGGAATTGCCATTCAATAAATCAATTTATGAATTTGATCAATGTCACATCTTTCATCAGTCTCCTCCATCTGTCCCAACCCAACCCTCCCTCAGTGTTCTTAATTTCATAGGATATGTACTGAATATCATGGCTTTATTCCCCTACCCCTTCATTCTTATATCCACTTCTCCTTAACCTCCCCTCCCTTCCACCTGTCTAGTACTACATTCCTAGTATTCATTTTGTTGAACTGTGAATTCATTTTTTAGAGATTACAGCATTTAGATTCTCTCCTGCAAAAATTACACTTCCATTAATGCATTTGTATATACTTGCACTGATTCTTACTCTTGAACTCTATTTCCATGCAACTACTAAACTTTTCTTTAAAGAAAATTTTGTCTTTTGTATAATTTTGTATAAATAGAATCTTATGATATTCAGGTTTTGTATTTTGTTGAACTGTTCATGCAACCTACTAAGGTGTACTTTCTTCTATCTTTTTTCTCTTCTTCATTTTGGGATGTTACCACAGAAAAGTTTGGTTCTTCACACTTAGATATTTGCACTTTAATAAATATTGATAAATAAAGTCTCAAATGAATTTGGAGAATTCACAAGGCTTGGTATAGGAAAAAACAATTTATGCCTTGGATCTTATGAACTGACTAAAAAATACTTGTCAACTAACTATGGGAGTGAAAGGTAGCTAAATATAGTTATAAATGACAAATATATCCTAGGCAAATGTATGTGAAATGGCATAACTTACTGAGATATTGTGAGAGAAAGTTGGAATGACATTCTGCCTATCTAATGAATCTAAGTGCATAATCAAAGGAGCAATATGATAAAATATGATTAAGAAAATCTTAGAAACCTGGGGACAGGTATCTCATGCCTAAAATCCTAGCTACTTGGGGGGCTGAGATCTGAACATCACAGTTCAGTGCCAGCCCGGGGAGGAAAGTCCATGAGACTCTTATCTCCAGTTAAACAACCAAAAGCCTGAGATAGAGTTATGGTTCAAATTGTAGAGTACTAGCTTTGAGCAAAAAAAATAAATAAAGGAGAGTGAACAGGCTCTAACTTCCAGCCCCAGGACCAACATAAAAAACAAACAAAAATGTATTTCTTGGAATGATAAAGTATCATAACCTGACTTAGGGAACTGAAACTTCTTTGTACAACTACGTAATAAAAGTAAAAGTTACAATAATAATAAGCAATTCTAGGAGGAGCTTTGGATAATTTCTAGTTAAATTTCTGTATTGAATCAATGCTTGATAAGAAATGTCCTCATTATCTTGCCCATGTAATTGTAACCCCTCTGTAGGGTATTTTCACAATAATAATAAAAAATACCAGAAGAAGATTTTCTGAGTTCTAGGATTTATCATATTTTTCTACAACTATCACTTAGATTAAATAACTGCATGGAAATGCCTTTTCCTCAGAAATCTTGCTCACCTTTTCCCATCACTTTGCTCTCTTCACTCAAATTCAGTGCACCTCCTTTGCATTAATTTCTAACTCCATAGAGCTATTTGTGTCTCTGTGTGTTTTTGTTCTGTTCTACTATTTGCTCTATTGTAAGTTCTCTGAAGTGAACTCTCCTTATGCCTTTGACCAGGATGGCCTAGAGCCCATGAGCTCCAGAAATCTCATCTCCATCCCCAAAGTAGCTGGACCACCATGCTCCACTTCTTTCCAATTACACTTTATATAAAAGTGAACATTAATGAAGTCATATTTGAAGCTTACTTAATTGTCACAATGCCATTGGAGGATAGAACTCTTAAGTTTACAATGGAGGAAAATGGAGGCAAGCAGTGATTGGGTAATTTAACAATAAGCAGACAGCAAAAGGGCAGCGTCTGTATTCATCAAATAAGAAGATGGGCATGGACCGAGTGCAACTTCGTGAATCTTCCTCTGGTGAGAATGCGTCATTCGTTTAAAACAATTAGATTTCCTATTAGACTTGAAATTACTTTAAAGCATGGCTATGCCTATTCAAACTTCACCATTTCTTAGGCTTTACTCTTATTCCCAGTTTTAGTTCTACTTAGATCTCAGTGACCAGATGGGTATCTTTGCCTCGAAAAGAAATTGTTCCATGAGTTCATGTGCCGGGTTACCTGATTGTTTATGATGGTTTATCAAAGAACCAGTAATTGAGACAGTTACTGCTCTTGAAGCAATTTATTCGTCACTTCACTGATCTACCAGTAACTTTTCCCACCTAGTCCCGGCTCTTTTGTAACCTGCTCTTTAACGTAGATCATTTACCAGAAGTAAATCTATCTTACAATGGTCATCTTTCAAGTGATGGAGAAAAACTCAAGGCATCAATTATTCAACTTTATTGCTTCAGTGACTAAAGCATTATTTGTTCTAATGAGCTGCCAAGCTGTATGGGGAGAAAGTGCTTGTGGCAGAACCAGTAAGAGGAGAAACACATTGGGAGTCAGAAAAACAAATTCAGTTCCCTGGGGCTTTGGCTAAGTAGCTTGCCTTTAGATTTCTGTGTTTCATGGAATTCTTATATTGGCAGCTGCAATGGGCTATTTGACCCTCTTTATCGTCTGTTCTTGTTAACACAGGGGTTCACAATATTGCTTCTTGTCAAAGGAAGTAAGCTAAGATAAAGGAGCCTAATTGCATATTTTATCATGCTGATATTAGCAACCCAGAAGGAGGTAGAACAGCACAACAAATTGTGTGGACGGAATATTTTACAACGTGGCAATTGATGGCAAAGAGTACTGTGAAAGAGGTGGTTTGGGCACAACAAGCCAGAACTCAGATTCACTTGATATCTTATGTTTCTGGTTTCTGTTGGAAACAGATTGACTGACTTGTTCAATAAACAGAGAAGAATAATTATTTTCAAAATATAATTTAGGATTGCTGCTATCAACAGATGCAAGTGTACTCAGTGCATCTTTCAAGAACACTCGAAGTGAGTAAACTGATAGTTATCTGATCCTTCATGAAGACTTTTATCTCACATGCTACTACTGTGACAGTGTATTCTATTGCATTAGGTCAATCGGATGTGCAATACTGTTGAATACAGCACTGTTTAAAGTAGTTCCAGGAAATTTGGTCTGCCTTACTTGATTTTGTACTTAGCTGTGGAAGATATAGTAGAAGATTTAAGACAATTAAAATCAACCCAGCAAGAGACTTCAAAGCCATGAGTTCTACTTAGAGTGAGAGCACAATGAAAGAAATAGGTTCCTATGAGGTATCTGTACGAGATTCAATGATAAGTATAACATCAACACCAGAGGTTATAAGGGGGAGGAAGAATACTGAAATTTGGAGTTTTCTTTCACAAGTGATATGCATACAAAATAGCTTCCCAAAAGTAGTGCTGTTGCTTCATATGATAATTACTCTGAGAATTATGTATGGAACTATATACATGAATGTTAATATTGCTTTAAAAAATAGCCCATTGTCATGAGATTTTTAAAATCATATTTGAGTAAGATATGAACTAGTATTTGACTAAGAAATAAATTATTTCATAAGGCAATTATTTGGCACAGTATGTGAATTTTATGTAGAGCAAGCACATAGTGAAGTTTGTTCTATAGTAGCTTTTGCAATTCAATATGAGAATATAGATGAGAAATATTTCACTCTCTAAGCCTTTCATACCTTACTAATAGGATTAATAATTAATATTCATTAACACAAATATTAATTAATGTAAGATCTAGTTAATTAGTATTATAAAAGATAGGCATTGTTGGTGGGTGTCTAAAAAATAGCCAAAATGACACATGAAAAATGGAATGTTTGGTCATTCTCTAGTTACAAATTAGTGGAGTTGTTCATAATTGTTGGGAGTTGGGGGTAGGAGGAGTTCAATGATAAGTGTGGGCTATTTTTCATAGACCTTCCAGGAGGAAAAGGTAGGATATTTGTCTTTTATTTGCTCAAGTTTTAAATAGAAGGGTTATCTTGATTCTAATTTAAAGAATGGGGAATAGAAATTCATCAGGCTGTTGTGAGTTGGAGGAAATATTCTATAAGACTGTGCTGTTCAGTACTTCCACTAAAGTAAGATTTTCTCCAATTTTTTCTGTCTCTTAACAATTGTTATCAGCAGACTTTTGGTTTATTACTGTCCATGTGGCTGTGAAGTGGAATATGTCTGGAATAAGTCTGTTTGCATTTCACTAATGAATATATGTATATATGTATGTATGTATATAAATATCTATCTATCTATCTATCTATCTATCTATCTATCTATCTATCTATCTATCTATAGAGTGCCTGTTAAGCCTTTTGTCATGTGCTTACTAATCATTCTAATGTTTTGTTTGGTGAAATGTACATACAAATCTTCTGCTCAACTTTAAGTGAACTGTTTACTTTCTTGAATTACAAAAGTTTTTTAAAAATATATTTTATATACATGTCATTTGTTGGAGACATTATGAAAATAATGTCTTTTTAGTCTGTGGCTTATATTTATACTTTATTGATGAGGTATTTTAAAGTTCAAAAGGCTTTAAATTTTGATGATACATATTCACAGCCATTTCATTTCATTAATTTGTGTTTGTTGTTATAAAATTAGGACATAATACAAGATCACTGACATTTTTGAAATCCAACCATCTCAGAACTATTTGTTACAAAGCTACTCCTTTTCTGCTTAATTATGATGATACTTTAAGACAGTTTCTTTTAGGGCACAATTTTCATTGCAAATAAATAAACGCTTATTTCTTGTCATGTCATAGTGTGTAGAAAGAAGCCTAAAGCAAATACTAAACTTATATATTTCTTCTATGCTAGACACTATTATTTGTTCTAAGTTTTGCTATTGTAGAGTCAAATGCAGAGTTCTAGCTAAAGACATAGTAATCAGGTAATGTTCTGTATAGTTAGAAACTATGCTAAGTTCATGAGTTTTCATTTTAATAAAAGTTGTTCAATAATAAAGATCCAATCCCATGTCCTTTTCCTTCTTGTACCAGGACATAAACTTCTATTTTGGTTTTATAATTTTAAATCAAGGAAATATGTCATGGTCACATTCATAATTTTAGTTGTATTAGTTGTAAATAGAAATTGTATGCAACACTTCTCATCATAGTTCAGAGGGATGAGAATTGTTTTTTTGTTTTTTTTTTTTTTTACTTGGGTCTGTGAAGCATGGAGCTAAGCATCAGGTATCTGTCCTTTTTCAAATGCCAGAATTTTAATTTTCCTTAGAGTGTTCATGCCAAGATGGACTTGGTTTTTGTGACTCTCGGTAAGTCATTTCACCTTATGTCTCAATTTTCTTTTCTGTTAAGTGTGTGTATGTGTGTGTGTGTGTGGGGGGGATGATTCCATCTCTAAGTTCCTTGTAAGTTACAAGTGCCTGACAATTAATGAGAGCTAACTACATTGCTCACTTGAATGGCTGCTCTTTGAGTGCAAAGATCTTTATTCCTTTAATTCACTAATACATTCAAATCTTCTAGAAAACTCCTGACACATATTTTGAGTTTTAGAATGACATATAACACATACAGTACCAACCACTAATAGGGAAAATTGCAGAGAATTTTTATAGACTGGTGGGAATGGCCTCATGCTGTAGAAAATCTTACACACATTCTTCAAGGGAAATGATTTGAAGAGTATGTGGTACATCAGGAGGTTTCACAGTGCCAGAAATACCTTTGTAGAACCTAAATGTGGAACAATGCTACCTATGGAAATGATGCTGTTTTCTAGAGACTTGGGGACTAAACACAGATAGGTGTGGAGTGAGACATAAATAAAATTGGAACCAAAAACCTGTCTTTGTAAAGAATTTAAACAATGTAAATAAAACCCTTGGCAGAATTTCTAAATGGTGCTAAAGACTGTGAAATGAGTGCTGGGGGTAAAAATTTTAAAAAGTGAAGTTGGAATGGAAATCCCCTTTGGTTTTTTTTGGCAAAGTTCCCTGTACATGTATTGAATTTCCAATAACATTTAGGATGTTTTGAGAGATAACAAATCAGTTTCTAGAAATAAATTTAAATTTGAATACCACAAGAAAAGACCCTTTAGAAACTCTCACTACTTATGACTCTGAGCTCAATATTCAGTCAAGTCCAGATGCTATCAAATGAAGAGTCTTACTTTGAAAAGAAAGAGAAATCTGATCGCTGCAGGGTGAAGGTAAAGTCAATTGCTGAGATGAATAGGAAAAGGGCAGAGTTTCAAAAGGAAAGTGAGAGTATCGAAGTTGGCGCTTTCAATGTGCTTCTTGACTGATGTGCCATCTCTGAGCTTCTTTGCTTGAGCTAGTTAAGGAAGTTCAGTCTCTCACAAAGGAGGTTTCTCACATACTTTCCTTTGTAGAAGGCCGAATCTCTGGTTGCATGCCCTTCGTTGGCAAAGCTGTAGTTCTTGTGACTTGAGTTTGTGTGTGTTTTGAGAACAAAGCAAAACACAAAAACCTTTGAAAAAAGCTCGACATTACTTACACAACCCAAAGAGGCAGATTTTGTAGTGTCTAGTGCATTCTTTATTAAAACTGAAATAAAATGATATATCTCTGGAGCAAGTAATTTGATAATCGGAGGTATTTCATTGCAATGTAGGTTAGATTTTGTAATTTATTCAAATCTTTCCTGATTATCTCAACAGATTTGCTTCAATTCATACACACACACACACACACACACACACACACACACACACACACACACACACAAACAAACACACTTTGGGTTATTTTTGGAAGAATTCTGCAGATAAATTTTATGAGTGTCTCCTATAGGCAGAAAGTGAGTGATGAGTCTGGTTTTCCTAGTGAATTGTTAGGTTTGGATCTGAAATGTCCCTTCTCCCCTCAGAGCTAATAATGTGTGGAAGGCTTGGCCCCCAGTGTGGCAGTGTTTAGATATAAAGCCTTTCAGTGGTGATTAGATCCCAAGGCAGACCTCATTAATGGATTAATCCATTCATAACTTCATGGTAGTGGGATGGGAACTTCAGGAGCTGAGGCCTGTTTGGAGGAAGTAGGTCCCTGCAGACATGCTCTTGAGTACTTCTATCCTTCTGTCTCTCTTTTTCTCCCACCATTCTGGCCTTCAGGAGGTGAGCAGCCTTTTCTTCTGCCTCTACCCATCATCATAATGTTCTGCCTAATGTTATGCTCAAAGCAGTGGAGTCAGCTGACCTTTGCCTACAACCTCTGAAACTGAGGCAAAGAATAAATCTATAAGTCACCCCCCCCACCCCAGGCATCTTCCCATAACAATAGAAAGCCTATTAACAGGAATTAGTTAGTACTGTCCAAACTGGGTATTGAAGGGAGAAGATGAGGATGGTGGATCTAGTTCTCATAAAATGAAGCAAAAACAACTAAAGTTAAGCAGAGATGTTGTCAAGCAAACAAACCTTGGATCACTGGAGGAAAAGACAGTTTGTAGTTTCAACTTAATGATGACAACTAATATTTCATCAGTCCAAGTGTTCTAAGCTATGGAAGCATGTTAACATCCATGATTACATTTCATCCTCACAGCCTTGTGACAAAGGATGGACGCAGTATGCTTTTATTAAAACCAGCTTGAAAATGGAAGAAGTGAGTGAACTGATTTCTTAGGACTGCTATTACAAGTGATCACAGGCTTAGTGACCTAAACTCAATCTAGCAAAATATTATTCTCTTATAGTCCTTGAAGCTAGAAGTCAGAAACAAGGCTACCCTTTTATGGAATCTATAGAGTGGGACTCTAATACTTGCTTCTTTCAGATGTAGGAACAACTCAGATAATCTAAGTTAATGTCTTCATGTTAAGATATCATGTACTTTCTGCTGTTGGATGTGTCAAGTGTGTTAAGAAAAACAAAATGTTTTCAGGTTTGTGGAATTAAGACCCGGATATACTGAGACTGAAATACTAAGATGAAAGAGTAAAAGTGAGCAAGTCTAAGTAGAACTGAAAGTCAATGGTCTTATATATTTCAGAAGGTTAAATAAAACTAAATAGACTATGTCTGCCAAGTCTTTAGTATGTTTCAGTGCATTCTGACTTTCTAAGATAAAGTCAATGTTTTCCAGAATTTGAGGCAGGGAATTCCTTTTTGTGGGACTTTAAAGAGTGGTAGCCTTTAAATGTAACACTGAGAAACAATGCACATGCTTCTTTTTTGTTGTTGTTGTTGTTGGTTGTGGGGCTTGACACCGGGGGCCTGGGCTCTGTCTCTGTCCCTTGAGCTCTTCAGCTCAAAGTGAGTGCTCTACCTTTTGAGCTCACAGCTCCACTTCTGGTTTTCTCGTGGTTGATTGGAGAAAAGAGTCTCACGGCTGGTTTTGAATGTGATCTTCAGTTCTCAGCCTCCTGAGTAGCTCTGATTAAAGGTGTGAGCCACCAGCACCCTGCGCACATTCTTCTTAAAAGACAGAAATGCAGTTTAATTGTGGCGAATAGTTTGAGTGAAGAATAATATGGGTATCTACTCTTCCTGGAGCATTTATGCTATAGTATAAAGTGTTTAGGTGTGTTAACTTGTTTAAACTTTCCCACCCAGAAGGTTGGAAATGGGTTCTATCATTATTTTACAACTATGGAAATGAGGCAAAGAGTTTAAACAACTTGTCTAGATTTATGCAGCTTGTAAGGAGTAGATTCTGGCAAAGCTGCTGTCATAACCATTGTATTACAAGTAGTTTTATCTCTATCTCTATACACATATATATGTATATATATGTATATATATATATATATATATATATGCAAACCAGCTGTCAAGATTTTGATAACAGCAGTATGGGCTTCTTTGGCCTGTATTTAGTAGCAGGGACACAAGGCTTGCTGTGCAATTTGTCCATCAGCGTTTCTCTGAGTCAGAGTGCTAAGATAACACAAAGCCAGTGTTCTGAAGGAGGCCACAGAATACATTGCTCTGTTCCCAAGACTTAGTATCAAAAATATTTCAGTTCTCAGATAATTTATCAGAACTGGTTCTCTTCTGATTTACTTCAAAGCCCCCAGGAAAATGAGAGGAATGCGAATTGGTACTTAGTTTGTACAGAGACCTGTGGACTCTTGGATCTGGTCTTGCTGACAGGAAACTTCCTCTGACAGTCACAGGGCTCTGTTGAGGTGGAAGGTATTTCTTTTGAGTTTTTTTTTGGTGCCAGTCCTGGAGCTAGAACTCTGGGCCTGGGCACTGTCCCTGAGCTCTTCAGCTCAAGGCTAGCACTCTACCACTTGAGCCACAGAGCCACTTCCAGCTTTTTCTGCTCATGTGGTGCTGAGGAATCGAACTCAGGGCCTCATGCTTGCAAGGCAAACACTCTCCCACTGAGCCACCTTCCCAGCCCCATTTCTTTTGTTTTTAGGTAGTTTTTGGTTCCTAAGATAAAAATACTTGACTATTTCCTATCAGATTGTATGTGGTATACTCACAGCTTTTCTCTGCAGGTAGCAACTACTATGATTGCTCAACAGGTATTTTATGAATGAAAGATGAATTATTTCACAGATGATTAGATAGAACCAGACCACAAAGCTGTATTTCAGGGAACAGCATTAAGCTCTTTGGATTAAATTAGTTATTATTAAGGGCTTTGAGCAAGGTCAGATGCCAACAAATACTTGTTAATTGACTAAAATACATGAAACACAGAGGTAGTATTGCCATTTTTCAGACAAGGAAACTGAGTCTTACAGGGCTGCGTTTCTTGCTGGAGTTCACACAGAATAGAGATTCACAGCCACTCTTGGGTCATTCTCACTGTTTTCCTGGTGCAAACCTGCCTGATATGTAAAGAGTTTCATCCAAAGAAAGTGCTTATTCATTTATTTATATTATGGTGATCTTAAAACATTGTATTCCTCATGAGGCAGTATTTAAATTGAAAAGCGTTTCCTTTCATGTACTAAGACTTTTTCTAGAGAACCCAAAGGGGCAAAGAAGGCAGGTTGAGAAGCGCGATAAACTGTCATGTGTGTGGCAAAGTGGGAATTTTTAACTTCTCTTTAAAACATGGCTGATCTTGGGGCTAGAAAGTTGGCTCAGTGGTAGAGCGCTTGCCTTGCATGCATGAGGCCCTGGGTTCGATTCCTCAGCACCACATAAGCAAAAAGAAAAAAAGGCGGAAGTGGCGCTGTGGCTCAAGTGGTAGAGTGCTAGCCTTGAGCTGAAGAGCTGAGGGACAGCGCCCAGGCCCAGAGTTCAGGCCCCACGACCCCACCCTCCAAAAAAAACCCAAAAACAAACAAACAAACAAAAAACATGGCTGATCCACACAGTGCAATAATGGAGACGTTTGGTCGTAGTTGATCTAGTTTCAATCATTTAACAAGGATTTTTTTTTTTTGGAAGTAGCCTTTGTATGAGGGTTAATTGGGTCTGAGCAGTGAAAGTGAAACCCAAACTAAAATTAAAATAAAACAAACCAAAAATCCAGAAAGACACATGATGAGCTCATAAGCTAGATCACCTAATCCTGCAAGCCTTTGACTTCTTTGAGGCCCTGAATATTGAAAAGCCAGAAAGCGAGCATGTTTTCTAGCAATTCATATTTTCCAGCAAAAAAGTTATGTGCATCCATGTATATAAAACATAAAATATATTCATATGCTACTTTTAATTACTTTCTCTCTTATAGAATGTCAAAGTCTGGCCATAACAAGGAGGAAAATAACAGTATTTACTATACTTGAGGTCAAAATGCAAATAAGAATGTTAAAATAAATTCAGCCAAAGCAATATGATGATGAATATAGCTAGCATTATGGAATAACTCTCCGGTCACCTGCTGTTCATTTATATATATATGTCTATCATTTACTCACAGTGGGTTTTTTAAATTAATAATGTAGTTTTATATTTTACTTGTTTAATAGACAATGCTCATCAGCCACTTTACCAACATAGACTTTTTATCCTGCCCTTCCTGTCTTCTCTTCTGACAATATATATCATACATTGGACATTGATAATGGTCTACAACTTTTAATTATTCTTAACATAAATTTCAGAGAATTAGAGGCAAAAGAGTGCAAAGGACCCATATTCTATTTCATACCTAAACTCCAAATCTTCAGGGAAGGTATAGATAGTCTAACTGCATAGTTGATATGAAAAATATTTTAGAATTAATGTCCAAATAGGACATATCATGAGAAAATTATTCTGAGCAACTTGAAAACTACATATGCTTTTAGAATAACCTACTCAAGAATTAGAATTTACAATCTCAAGGTAAAAAAAATCATGATTTTAATCTTTCTACTTGCATTCTATTCTTTATCCAATCACTTGATTTTTTTTCCTACTTAGTTCTTTGAATCTCTTTTTTGCTTTAGCATATGGATAACTTACTTTCAGCAACTGCCAGAGCTTGTACCTTATACTTCAACATAAGTGGCTGTGCAATGAGTTTTAGTAGATGGAAAAAAAAATTCCACCACACTGCACACACACACACAAAACAACAACTATGCAGTACGAATTTGTGCAATGCCCTGCTTCTTTTGTGTCTGTTATTTTCAGAGGGCAAATGGATCTACCTCACCCTGAGACCTCAGCCAGGCAAATTTGCCTTCCCTTTTCCCATCCCCAAGACAAATTAAGAATGCTGAAACCTTTCACTCATAACAAAACAGCGATAAAGCAGGTAACAAGACCTCACATTAATCAGGTCTTTCAAAGAAGAGGCCCCAACCTCTACTCTTTGTCTAGCTTGCTGGTAGGTAGGGTTTTTTTTTTTTTTTTTTGGTGGGGGGGGGTGTGGTGTCTAGAATTCTTTAGTTTAGCAGCACATTCTGCTTGGAAATTGTTTCACTTTTCAGACAGTCTCTATATTGATTTTCTTTAAAAAATCCAGAGAGCTACTACAGAAATCTGAACTTCTAATGGTCTTCCTTTATATTTCCTTACAATGCACAATAACTCTCCATGCTAATGCTATTAATACAAAGAGACAAGCAGCAATGAAAAGAGAGAGAAGGTGGAGAAAGAGGAGCTACTATCACAAGATGTGGTGTATCATCTTGGTGAAAAAAAATCCTGTTTTCTATAGCCAAATTGCTGCTGTCCTTTGTGGAAAATATTCAAGGTTCCTGTGTAAGTCAAGATGAGAGAAGACTTGGAAGAGGAGCAGTTTTCCTTTCAGAAAGAAAACATTACTGTCAGTTAAATGGCAACAGTGCAGTCATTTTGTGCTATTGGAATCCTTCCACCAACAACACAAGACAAAATTTACTCAGAATAATGCCTCTCTGAAGTTTTCCCCATACAGTGACTTGAATTTTTTTCCAGGTTAGTTGCCAGTGTCTGTTAGAGCACGCACGCCCTCTACCGATGAATGAAAATATTAGCAACTAGTTAAAATAGCTGAAACCACGAAGATATTTTGGGCAGTTTTATTGGCAAGTATGTTTTCAGAAGATTGTAAACATTAGCAATTATAACACTAGTCTATTTCCTAGAAACAGGATGAAATTTAAATCAAATTTAGAATGCTTACCTTGTATTATTAACAATAACATTTTATAAATAAGGGTTTATAAATTACTAATGGGTTTTATAAAACAGAAATAACTTCATGTCTACTCTCATTTTGAACAAAATCATGGTATTTTAATAACATATGGAAATAAAGTTTTTTAAAATATTAGGAAACTTTTCCTGAAATAAGCCAGGGAGTTGCTGGTCCATAGGTCTGTTGCAACTACACAGTTCTGCCTTTGAGAGAAAAGGTAGCAATAGAAAATATATGGATGGGTAGATGTGGCTGTAGTCCAATAAAACTATTTACAGCTTAGATTAGGCCCATAAAGTTAGAAACTTGCAGACTGTTCAACTATAAAACAATGTACATACACTTAGAATGGCGCATTTTTCAAAACAAAAGTTGATTTACTGGAGGTGACTGTCAATTTTGTTTGAAGTATGTCATTATTTCCAACATTTTGAGTTTCTTCTTGCTTGACGTCTAAACTCACCTTATAAACATCTTGCTCTTCTCATACTTGGATAGAAAGCTTTGTAGGCAACAGGGAGCAAACTTCTAGCTCTATTAACAGTGGGTTTTTTTGGTCGGTCGTGGGGCTTGAACTCTGGCAGCGTTTTAAAGTTACTCTATTTCTAGAGATTTGTCAAGGGGCACCACTGTCTGCCTTTTATATTTAATCTCTCCAACTGTAATCACTGGCTTGTTGTTACAAAACACATTTTGATCATCCTTTGTGCAAACTTTATACCTCTGATTTTTGTTTCTGGGACTTTGGTGACTCTGTCAAATTAGGGCAAAAAAAAAGTCTCTTTCCATTTTAATGTGTGATTAGCCTGTTATTCTCACAAACAAGATGCATCCTTAGCAAAGGACTTCTCTTTCACAGTCTCTGGACACTTAAGGCCTAAATGGGAAAAGCATCCATCTAGTTTTTACTGTGACAGAAATTAGTCTGAGTTAGCCTTTGGGATAAGACAGCTAGTGCGCTACTTTTGGCTCAGTGATTTCTATAATCGTGACCCCTTCAGTATGTTAATTCACCAATCTGTAAAATGGTGAGAACAGCTGGAGGCATGACTCAAGTGGTAGAGCAGCTGTTTATCGAGTGAGAGGCCACAAGTTTCAACCCCATTACTTTTATCTTTTCTTCATATTGTTCTCATGAAAACTGAGAATGAAAATATGTTAATGTATACTAGTTGTGACAATGATAGAATACCAACTGTATACAACTTCTTTCAAATATTTGCCCTAATTTATTTATTCTCTTTTTTTATTGTCAAGGTGATGTACAGAGGGGTTACAGTTACATAAGTAAAGGAATAAGTACATTTCTTGTCAAACTTGTTAACCATTCCCTCATTTTTCTCCCTCCTCTCAAATTCCCCCTCCCTGAGTTGTACAGATCATTTCCACCATATTGTCTTGTGACTATCACTGGTACATTGTTTCCCCTCCTGTCCTTTGTCTCAGCATTCTGTTGTTCCCCTTCTCTTCCCTAAGATTTTGGTACCCTAATTTATTTTTTGAGGTCAGTGTTATCATTGATCCCCAAGGCAGATAAAGAAATTACAAGAAAATGACCAGATACAAAAATTAGGTAAGATTTTAATAACTCAAGTCCATCAGTATTTACAAAGAATACACTATGATTAATTGGGGTTTATTCTGAAATCCAAAGTTGGGCTAGTTGTTGAGAATTAGTATATGTAATTCATCATTCTTTCATGTTAGAAAAGAAAACTATATCATTCTTTCAATAGATGGAGAAATAGTTTTGAGAAAATTTCAATGTCTATTTTTGACTAAAACGCTCAGCAGCAAAAGGAGCTTTTACAACCTGATTTAAAAAAAAGCTCACTATGAACATCAAACAATGGTGAAAAAACTGAATGCTGAATGCTGTTGTTCTAAGCTGGGGAAAAAAAAAACTTTTTATTCAATATTTCACTAGATGTCCTAGCGAGGAAAACATCTAGCCAGATGTTTACCTAGGTAAGACTTTTTTTTAAAGCAAGGAAAACAAATAAAAGGCATACAGATAAGAGAAGAAAAAGTAAACTTAATTACATTTGCAGGTGTCAAGAAACAACATTTAATTGTATTTTTGCAAATGGATCAACAAACAATCAGAAGGAGAAAGTTTAAGAGTACATTAAAATACCATTGAAACAATTAGAAATATACGTTACATAGCTGTACAAAGTCTATATCTGGGGAAAAACCAAATATCACTAAGATAATTTAAAGTGGGCTAAATAAGAGAAATATGCATTATTTAAACCAGAAGATTCAATATAGTTATTAAAGCTTTCCCAGTTGATTAACACAATCACAGCCAAAGTCACTGAAAACAGTTTTAAAGAAACATACAGTACTATCCTAAACAGAATATATATAGAAGTTAAAATTATCTGAAAATTTAAAAATCCAATGTAGTACAATTCATTTGAAAGAAGATAATATTTTCAACAAGTGGCATGGGACTGATTATGTAGTTACATGCAGAGAATGAAGCTCAGGGCTGGGATGTCACTCAGTGGCAAAGCACTCACCTAGCAAGTACAATGTCCTGGGTTAATCCCCAACACCAAAAAAGAATAGACCAAAAAAACCCCAAACACAACCAAACAAACAAACAAAACCTCCCCAACCCCCCACCACAAAACCTCCCAAGCCCCAAACCCCAACCCCCCCAAAAAAACCCCAAACCCCAACCCCCCAAAAAAAACCCCAAACCCCAACCCCCCTAAACCCTAAACAAAACACCGAAGCTCAAACCTCAATTTCAGAGCAAGACTATAAATAGTCTGAAAATGAATTGTTGCCTTAAATTCAGAAGTTAACATTTTCTACAGGACCATATAAGAGAAAACTTTGGTGACTGTGTCCTTAGAATGGAGTTTTTGAACATAATAACAAAACCAGATTCTTAGCAAAAAAATCTATAAATTGTACATTATTAAAATTTAAAATGTTTACTTTGTTGATTAAACTGGGTGAAAAATTGCATTCATGTATATATCTATATCTATAAAAGAACTTTAGAACATAAGACATGTCTGAGAGCTTAATGAAAAGAAACAGCTAAACAGAAAGTGGGAAAGATACTTGGACAATCATTTTATTCAAGTAATTATATAGATGACAAATGCATTAAAAGGTGTTCAAGTTGGGTGCCAGTGGCTCTTGCCTATAATCCTAGCTACTTATGAGGCTGAGATCTGAGGATCACGGTTTAAAGCCAGCCCAGATAGGGAAGTTTGTGAGACTCTTTTTGGTCCTAAATCCTCAGAACGGTGGCTCAAGTGATAGAACACCAGCTTTGAGGGAAAAAAAAAGCAGAGAAACAGTACCTAGGCCTTGATACTGGTAAAAATAAAATGCTCAGGATCACCAATCCTTAGGTAAATGCATATTAAACCTTGTGTTTGTCAGCTTTGTATCACTTGTGACAGAATACCTATAAAAAATAAGCTTGAAGGAGGAAAGATTTACTTTGGCTTACAGTTTCAGAAGATGACTTCCCTTGATCCAGTTGCTTTGGGGCCAACGATCTTATAGTGAGAGTGTATAACAGAGAAGAAAGCATCTCAATTAATGGCAGCCAGGAAACAGGGGTAGAAAGAGAGGAAAGCGATGTCAGAAAAAATAAATCTTTTTAGGGCACTTCCCCAATTATTTACTTCCCCAACTAGAATCCATTGCCTTAGGTTCCAGCCTTTCCCAGTAGTCCATTAAGTTATAAATATAGAAATGGACCAATCTATTTATGAGGTAAGAATCTTCATGAATCAATCAACTACAGAAGGCCCTATCTATTACCCTGGGGTTCGAATCTGCACTTTTGGTGGCCATTTAGACTCAAATCCATAACAAACCACAACAAACTACTATTACTTAGCCATTTGAATGGCTAAAAGTTTGAGTGTATTAAATATTGGGAGAATGTGAACTCTTCATACACTCGGTTGAAATATGAAATGGGAAAACCACTTGGGAAAAGCATTCAGTATTTTCTTAAAAAAATGATGTGTGAGGGCTGGGAAGGTGGCTCAGTGGTAGAGCGCTTGCCTTGCATGCATGAGGCCCTGGGTTCGATTCCTCAGCACCACATAAGCAAAAAAAAAAAAAAAAAAGATGATGTGTGAGTACCACTTTATGGCAATTGTTACATTCCTAGGATGGGTAGAAGAGAAATGGAAGCACAGGTTCCGAAAAAGGCTTGTTCATGAATACTCATAGTGATTCTTCATGACAGCTCAAAACCGGAAGCAACCAAAATTTCTATTAAGCATTGAATGGCTAGAAAATTGAGGTATATGCATACAGTAGAGAGGAATAAATTATTGGTGCTTGTAACAATATGAATACATTTCAGAATAATTGTAGTACATGAGTGAAGCCAAGCAGAAAAAGTAGAGAGTGCATAATTCAATTTATATGAAGCATTAAAAAAAAAAACTAGACAAATTTATCGTGACAGAAAGCATGTCAATAGTTCGGAGGTGGAAAGTCTCACAGTGGTGGGACAGAGGACTCCACCCAATTCAACAAATACCAGTCAATGGCATTATTAGTGTTATCACTAGCTTTATATCCTCACATTTTGGCTTAAAGGGGATAGGGTGTTGAGATTACTTTTTAAAAATGACTGAGAAGGATGGAATTGTATTTCAAAGATTAGAGCAAATTAAAAAAAATCTTTTTGGGAATGTGGAACTGTGTACTAAAATTGAGATGGAGTTATCTAAAAAATTTAAAGTATCTATCTATCTATCTATCTATCTATCTATCTTTCTATCTATCTATCTATCTATCTATCTATCTATCTATCTATCTATCTATCTATCTATCTATCTATCTATCCATCCATCCATCTATCTATTTTTATGCTGGTACTGGGGCTTGAGCCCCAGAACCTAAAGAACCAGGCTTTTTCTGCTCACTTGAGCTATTCCTTCAGTTTTAGCTTTATGCTTTTTTAAGGATCTGTCTGCCCAGGTTAGCTTTCAACTGAAATTCTCAGATCTCAGACTCCGAAGTAGCTAAGATTACAGGCCTAAACCACTGGCCTCCCCGCCCCTCTCCCCCTTCCCCCCGCCCCGATTTCAAAAGCATTTAAAATGTGTAAATACATTCGTCAGTCCTGAAGAAAAGTGAGAGATAAAGGAGAGAGAAAAATTCCAGAGCATGGAGGAATTTTGCCATAATTTTCAACAGAGATTTATCACATTTTCCTTACAGGAAAATTTTTTTAAGATGAGGCTGAAGATGTTAAATAGTTTTCAATCATGGGATAAACCTGCACCATGTAGAATTGTCTTGACAGAGGGTAATGGTATCACAGTTTGGGGAACAATGAATCCCAGTCACATTATTATAAAGGAAATACAATTCTCAGGGATTTTGTGCCAAATGATCTCCTAAACGGGTGCTTTTGAAGTGGATGTTTGCTCTCACATTCTATATTCCATTCTGGTTATGTTGCAGTGGACATAGGGAGTATATCTATTTTGGGACCATGTACTAGTCCATGTCCACTGACATAATTGCAACACTAGATGGCGTCAGTATGAGGAAGAGTAGGAAAGGGCAGCACCTTATTAGAAGGGTTAGTGGGTGGTACCATGGTCAATGGGACGTGAAGGCCGGGACCAAGTTAGACTCAGGAATTCTAATTCTGGTACAGTTCTTCTCATACCAAACCAGGAAGTTCAGCATTTCTAACACAAATTGGAACATTAAGAAATGGGCATTTACCTTACATTGTGCCAATGTTGTGTTTTCACTCTGAGTTAAACAGTATGGACTTAGGGTCCAACTTCTTAGCTCAAATTTCAGTTCTGCCACTCCTGTACTCAAGTCCCTGGTTTTTCTCCATAAAAGGGGGAAAATGAGTCAGGGTTAGAGGCTTAAGTATTTAGTCCTAGCTACTTGGAATATGGAGGTCGGGGGATAACAATTGGAGGCCAGCCTGCACATAAAAGTTCACAAGCTGACCCATTGTAATAATGAGATGTACGGGGCTGGGAAGGTGGCTCAGTGGTAGAGCGCTTGCCTTGCATGCCTGAGGCCCTGGGTTCGATTCCTCAGCCCCACATAAGCAAAAAAGAATAAAAGCCGGAAGTGCGCTGTGGCTCAAGTGGTAGAGTGCTAGCCTTGAGCTGAAGAGCTGAGGGACAGCGCCCAGGCCCCACAATCGGACCCAAAAAAGTAAAAGAAAAAAAAAAAGAAAAAAATAAACAATGAGATGTACAAGACACTATGTTGAAAATGAACTTTACAACTTTGCAAGGGAGGGGCGGGGGGAGAATTGGGAAGGTAGGGAGGGAAGGGCTGGTAGGGGAAAAACAAAGGAGGTAACAATGTTCAACAGGAAATGTACTCATTACCCTACTAACCCCTCTGTACACTATTTTTACAATAAAAACATAAAAAAAGTTCACAAAAACTCCATTTCAATCAATGGTGGGTGTAATGATGCACACCTGCTTTCCAAAGCTACAGAGTAAATACAATGGTGTGATGTGTTCCTGTCATCCCAGGAATGCATGCATAAGAGGACTGCAGTCCAGGCCAGCCCGGCGGTAAAACAAGTCACTATCTTAACAATAATCAACATGGAAAAAGCTGGCTAAAGAGGTTCATGTGGTGGAGCACCCATTAGTAAGTAAGAGGCTCTGAGCTCAAACCTTTCACAATGAGAAGCAGCAGCAGCAATTATTTCAGCAGATATGTAAAAGCCTTCAGTAGTGTCTACAATGTGATAATCCTCAAATGTCAGTTTTAGTTTTTTTCTTAAAATTATTATATCTCTTCACAGGTGCACAGATGAAAATAAAACGTAGTACAATTATAAACTCCAATTCTATCATTGATAATAAGAATCACACAATTTGTAAGACATTATGTGTGTCTATAGGAATCCTGTATTAACCTTTGAAAATGATTTAAAAGAGCAGTTATGGATGACACGCAAGTGTAGACAAATGTGTTAACTGAACTACGGTAGATCCAAGGGAGAACTGAAATAGTGTTAGTTCCTTAGAAAGGCAAAGCCAAGGTTTAGCAAAAAATACACCAGGAAAGTACCAGGGTCCTTGAAAGGAGTGGGGTCAACAGAAAAGGGTAGATGAATGAAGAGGAGTAGAATGCAATCAAGAATACAATGCATACCCCACAAAGTAAGAAAAATGTGGGGCGAGGTGGGTAATGGAGGGATGGATGAGAATGTTGAAAGAGGTGATATTGATCAAAGTGCACTGTATTCATAAACTGCTTTGCTAAATGGCAAATCATTTGTACAACTATTTAAAGATAAGAAGAAAATGATACATTACCTGAGCGCCGGTGGTTCATGCCTGTAATCCTAGCTACTCAGGAGGCTGAGAGTTGAGGTTCAAAGCCAGCCTGGGCAGGAAAGTTTGTGAGACTCTGATCTCCAATTAGCCACCAGAAAAAGGAAAATGGCACTGTGGCTCAGATGGTAGAGCTCTAGCCTTGAGCTGAAGAACTGAGGGACAACTCCCAGAGTTCAAACCCCACAACTGACAAAAAAAAAAAAAAGAAGAAAGTTATACATAAAAATGTAGTCACAATTTGGTTTATCCACAGGATTCCAAATGGAAATACCCTAGAGTGATTGCCTGCAGTTGAAAAGAAGTCATAATGACAACTCACAAGGCGTTGTGAGTTTTCTTCAGGTGCATCTCACCATCTACCTAAATGTTCTTCAGACTTCTGGAAGCTTGACTCCTTTCACTTCCCTTCAATTTCTTTCATTGGAAAGATACACATTCTTACATTTCTTACAAAGAAAAGCCTACCTTTCCCTGACTCCATGGAAGATTAGAGAATGCTTCTCACGTTTGGAGTTCCTAAGTCAATAAGAACGAATGATTAACATGTCTATTTGGTGTCTCATATACATGCATTCTATTTTTCTGTGTAAACCTCACATTAGTCTGTAAAAAAAGCAAATTCTCAAACTTTCCACTAGGGGGTGGTCTCGTTCTTTCATTAAGGGTGATTTTTTTTTTCTTTTTTAAATAAATGTACTTTTCTCCTTTCTGTGAAAAGCAGGACTGAAGAGTCCTGGTATTGAGAACTCTGCTTAACGTCATGGTTATGTCTTGGCTCTTTTGAGGCTGACAATGTTGAATTTAATGAAGGAGGAGACACATCTGTTGATCTGTCACCATGTTTAGTTAGTTTCCTGTTTTTCTTTATCCTTCATGGATTACTCAAGCAACAGTTTCACATACAATATTGTTTTTCATAGAAATGTCACACATCAGCTGGGCATCCGTGGCTCATGCCTGTGATCCTAGCTTCTCAGGAGGCTGAGATCTGAGGATCATGGTTCAAAGCCAGCCCAGGCAGGAAAGTCCATGAGACTCTTATCTCTAATAAACCACTCGAAAACCGGAGGTGCTGTTGTGGCTCAAGCGGTAGAGCACTTGCCTTGAACTGAAGAGCTGAGGGACAGCAACCAGGCCCAGAGTTCAAGCCCCATGACCGACCAAAAAAAAAAAAAAAAAGGAAATGTCACACTGCTGTACAGACTGAATCAGAGGATGCACGTCTATCTCTTTACAGAGATGCCTTGCTGAAGGGCTTCTCTGTATCACGTATGACTACCACTGTGGGTCTTCATCTTTTAGCCATGATGACAGAACTCTTCATAATAAGCCCAAGTGTGATATAATGCTTCCTGTGGTTTTAAAAGGAAACTCACTTTTCATGGATCCAAAATGAATTCCCTAGTATTTCGACATGAGTAGAATCCATTTTTAGCAATATCTAGCTCACGTTGGTTGGTCAAATTACATTGCTTTAGCAATGATAATAGGAAATGGTGGAGTGATAGAAGTACCTTAACTTGTTAAAGATGATGAAGGTATAGAGTATAGATTTGGAAAACTCAGTAATAGTCATTTGTGTGATATGCAGGAATTTAATGTTATCTCAGAATGACAATGTAATCACTGGAAAAATATAGCAATTTCTTAAAACATTAATCATAAGTATATTATAAGTTTGAGCTCTTTTTGTGGGGTCACACTGGGGGTTGAACTCAGGGTCTTATACTGTTAAGAAAATGCTCTATTAGCTTTACCATAGTCCTTTTGCTTTAAATTTTTTTTTTTTTTTTCCATAAAGAAAAACAAATTTGGTTTGGAAATGAGGAATACCTACAAATGGACCTGGGGCTTATTTTGGGGTTGGGGCAATTTTGATCTTGTAAAATCAGATTGGCATTGGTGGCGCAATGTTGTGCATTTAATAGTGGTCATTGCATTGCATGCTTAAAATTATTTTGCATATAAACCTGTTAAATATTAGACAAATAAATCTGAACTTATTTTGAATAACTCTGTGGTTATTCCATTTGCAGGCTAGGTGTGGGGTGGCTCACACCTTTCATCTCAACTTTATCAGAAGTATGAAAGAGAAAGAGGGAAGGAGAGAGAGAGAAGAGAGAAGTGACATATTTAGAAGGTAAAATACACAGAAGATGGTGGTGCACTGGATGTGGGAAATGAGGAAAAGGATAAGAAATTCTGGACAATGGACAGGTGTTTGGATCAGAAGAAAATAACAGATTTTTGAAAACTGTGTGTTTTAAAGTATCTGTGGGATATTAGATATGTTAGACATTTGGATATATACATCTGAAGCTCTGTATGGAAGTTCAGAGTTTTCTCCCCAAACACAGTAACTGAAACTATAGGAGTGGGAAGATTTGGACTGCAAAGTATGAGAAACAGGTTTGGGACAAACCCTGAGGAAATCCCAGACTAACTTCTGCTGGTTTGCAAAAGAAACTGTAAGCAAAGCAGGAACTAGGAAAAAAGGAGACTGTGCTGTTTTGGCATCCAGGGACAGGGAACATTTCACAGGAGGAAGTTGTCAACAGTATTGAGTGTTAGAGGGAAGAACTAAAAATAGTCCTTAGGTTTAACAATGGAGTCACCTTGACAAGAGTTTTAGTGAAGAGATGGGCTGGATAAAGGATTTGAATAAATAGAATAGGAAAAACCGTTTCCAGAAATCTTCCCTCACTGGAAGATAGACTAAAGTTGACTGATTTCTTTACTTTATTAGTCAATTGATTCCATTTCCTAGAAACCAGGTAACATCATAAGTCCTTTACCAATCTCCAGGAAGGTTAAGGGTAGAGATACTCAGAAGGAAACTAGTGAGAAAGATCTTGGAACAAGCATGGGACAGTTTTAAATTCTCCTCAAGAGCACAACATAGCCAGTGGCCTCTTTTTCCATAGGGCAGACTTGGACGTGCTGGACGCTTGCTTTTTCCTACTGCCTGTTTTTTGCCTGCACTATGTACATCACCTGGTTTGTAAATGATTATTATGCCAGTTATTTTATTTTATATGCTCTGCTACGTCATAGCAAGCAACAGGAAGGAAACAAACAACTGGATATAGTCTGGCAAGTGTGTGTAACATTTCAGGTGCTCATCTCAAATAGACCCATGGGCAGAATCTTCCAATTCCCCAGTTCCTAGCTGTAAAATGTGGATGTTAACAATAACTCCATCATATGCTCATAGCTTGAAATTGACACCAAGATGTACATGCTTGTGAGCGCACGCGTGCACACATACACACACACACACACAAACACACACACATCATTAGGTGCACAGTAAAGGCCCAAATGAAAGTTAGTCAGTAGATAAAAGATTGTTTCACCTTAAAAAAATCACTTCTGAAGGGCTTCCTGTATATGGAAAAGCATTCCAAGTTTAGAATTAAATTCAATATCAGGGTTGTAAGAATAAAGTTGATAGAATGTGTTTATCTCTAATATTCATTTGCTGCTATATCAGAAACCCAAGGATAATCTTCTTAGTGTCAGTCAACCTTTTTCTGCTTTTACCTTCCACTAACAAAATCTCAGCCATTCTTTCCTGCCTGTGTTGCTAATTTATGGTTGGGATTGTGACATCCTGCAGATTTTGACCCTTTTGGGTGTGACTTAAGTAATGGAAGGTTTAACAGAATCTGCCAAACTAATTCCAAGTTACTCAGCATGAGGGATTTTAATTGTGCTGGTATTTGGAACATCCTTAGGGAGAACTCTCAGGGGTGGGATGGGGAGGTAGATGCCATGCTCTTAACCTTGTTGGAAAGTCAGCTCATAGCTTTTTGAGGATCAAAAAGATACAGATGTTCTTTTACTAATCGTGTTACATTCTTATCAGTCTACCATAAGTTGAAAATATGATGTCAAAATGTATTTAATACATTCACCTACTGAATGTTGTATCAACACAGCATGCTTTGGAATTATTTAGGCTCATGATCCCATAGGTGATAGGTGCTTTAGCTCTCTTCCACAGCTCAGCTTTAGGAGAGAATATTATACTGTACTTTGGTAGCCTGAGAAAAGTCTAAAAACCAAAGTCTAAAAACAGAAAACACAACTTCCAGTATATGCTTATTCCTTGTGGAATACCAGAAAGTTGACAAACTGTAAATTCAAGCATTGTTCATTTGGAGACCATCTGTATGTACATATACAGGATTTAAGACAGTTAGAATTAAGAATATCTTAGCTACCAATCCCAAATGCATAGACTCATTAGGGTCACAAAGAGAGGAACATGGTCTTTCCTTAGCTGCTATCCAAAGAGAAAATTTCAGAGGAAATAGTTTATTCTCAGTGTGCAGAAAATCTATAAATTTCTGGATTGGCTAAAAGGTACTATGAAAGGATTTAATGAAAATGAAGCATATATATTTTAAGTAGTTAGTAGTCTGACTCTAGTATCATTTCTCATTGATTTATTAATTACTAGAAATGTAAACAGGGGAGAAGGAAGAAAACTAACTCAACAAAGTTGAGGAGGGTGGCTGTTGTAGCACATACCTATAATCCCAGAAAAGCTAGAGCATCCTGAAGTACAGAAAATGAGACTATCTCATAAAAATAACCAGTGTTGCTGGAAGAATATCAATACCAAATTTCAAACTCTACTATATCAAAACAGCTTGGTACTGGCACAAGAACAGACCTCAGGACCAATGGAATAGAATTGAAAACCCAGAAATGAACCTACAGACCTATAGCCATCTAAACTTCGATAAGGGAACTAAAAAAAATAGAATGGAAGAAAGACAGCCTCTTCAGTAAATGGTGCTGGCAAAATTGGTTAACTACTTGTAGAAAGCTAAAGCTAGATCCTTTTATATCACCCTGCACCAGAATCAACTCCAAATGGATCAAAGACCTCAATGTCAAAGCGGACACTCTGAAAACATTACAGGATGGAATAGGAGAAACCCTAGGTCTCCTTGGCTCAGGCCGAAATTTTCTTAATAGAGACCTAGAAACATAACAACTCAAAGAAAGGTTGGACAAATGGGATTGCGTGAAGTTGCAGAGCTTCTGCATGGCAAAGGACATAGCTAGCAAGATCAATAGAAAGCTTACGGATTGGGAGAAGATCTGCACTAGCCATACAACGGACAAGGGTCTCATATCTAAAATATACTTGGAACTCAAAAAATTAAATCCCCCAACAACAAATCCTCAAAGAAACAACTGCCCAATAAATAAGTGGGCGAAAGACTTAAAGAGAAACTTTTCTGAAGAGGAAAGAAGGATGGCCAATAGACACATGAAGAAATGTTCAACCTCCCTAGCCATAAAAGAAATGCAAATCAAAACAATATTGAGATACCACCTCACTTCAGTTAGAATGGCTAAAATCAAGAACTCTAACAACAACAGATGCTGGAGGGGATGTGGACAGAAGGGAACCTTACTGCATTGTTGGTGGGAGTGTAAACTTGTTCAACCACTTTGCAGAGCAGTATGGAGGTTCCTCAAAAGACTCCACACAGAGCTCCCCTATAACCTAGAAATCCCACTTTTGGGTGTTTACCCAAATGTTTACAAACAAGACCACACTAAAGCTACCAGCACGACTATGTTTATTGCAGCACTATTTACTGTAGCTAAGATATGGAACCAACCCAGATGCCCCTCAGTAGAAGAATGGATCAAGAAAATGTGGTATATATACACAATGGAATTCTATGCCTCCATCAGAAAGAATGACATTGCCCCATTAGTTACGAAATGCAAAGACTTGGAAAAAATTATATTAAGTGAAGTAAGCCAGGCCCAAAGAAACATAGGTCCCATGGTTTCCCTTATTTGCAATATCTAGTATATGTCTGAGCCAAGCAGAAAAGGTCAGATAAGGTGATGTTAGAGAAATGAACCCTAAGATATGTTTCAAATTTTTTTTTCTTTCATGCGATTGTTTCTAACACATTTATAAGATGATTTCTTTGTTTCTTTGTATGTCCCTCTCCCACAGTATAACCACTGCTTTCACTGTATTTGATGTCGGTATAATTTGTGGAGGGGAAGGGGAAAAACACATCGTTTAAATAGGGATACATGTGGACCCATTGCAACAATGAGATGTACAAGTCGTTATGTCGAAAACGAACTTTACAACTTTGGTGGGGAGGTGGGGGGAGTGGGGAGCGGGGAGGATTGGGTGGGGAGGCAGGGGTAGGATGGGAAGGGGAAACAAAGGAGGAGGCTACAATGCTTGATAAGAAATGTACTCATTATCTTGCCCATGTAATTGTAACCCCTCTGTACAGCATTTTCACAATAAAAAACAAAATAACCAGTGTTGAGCATGTGGTTCAAAATGGTAGAACATTTGTCTAGCAAGTAGTTGGTCTTCAGTTACATCCTCAGTATTGAAAAAGAAAATGTAGGGACATTGACAAGATATAAACGAAGAGATGGATGAGAGAATCTAGACAATTAGCACCGAAAAGGATATCAGGATGGGACTGATGAGGTTCCAGTAACGCAGAGAGAATGAAAGTATGAGGAGTCTAAAGATCTGGTGTGGAACAGTGGGGATTTGCTATATCCAAGTCAGATCAGGTCTAGGTAATGGGTGATAAGACTTGAGACCCAAGTCTAGTCCAACTATTTCATTGTCATTCATCTGCAGAATTTTTATAAAATGGTGGCTCTTAGAGACAACTGAAACTCACATTGGAAAAGTGAACAGGTTGCTTTGCTAGCTTACCCTTGGGGAAATGAGTCACTTTCCCCATTAGAGTGTAGAAATACCAATCTGTCTTCCTATATCAATTTTCATACTCACTTAACTGCTTTCTAGTGGGCTGTGGGAGCCTGCTGTATATAAGCCAGTATCTTGTGATCATATTTTCAAGTTTAAGTTTTTGTCCTTTTGAAATTCTAGTTTCCAGGATTAACTTCACAGAGTAGCTCAGAACCAAGCTCTACAATACTATGCATTTAAAAAAAAAGAAATTCATTGTATGCTCAATTGCATAGTCATTTCTAGAATTTTTAATGGCACGAGTTATGAGCTAGAGACTGAAAAATGATCAAGGAGCTATTAGCTCTAACCTTCCTTCTATTAATTATCATCATAAAGGTCGTGGCCCTGACTGTGTCTCTTGCTCCGCTTCAGTCATCCTGGCCCCATCGCTGAGTTTTCAATGGACTGACTTCTTCTCTTACTTCAGATTTCACTGATGAATCTTTCCCTATTTGGTGTCTGCCTTTGGAAAGATAGCTGGGAGCAAGGAGCACTCATTAACTCAGTGTACTTGAAGGGTGCACTGAAGAAAGGCAAACTGTTCTTACTGATATAAAGGCATTTTTGGAACTATTAAACCTCTAGAGGAGAAAATGACTTTTTTTAAAAACACATATTCCATGCCTTGTAGAGTTGGTCACAAACATAGCCACTGACTTTTGAAGTTATTATTTTTAAAATCCTGAGCTTATAGGCATAGCATAGTCCCAGTACCAGTGTCTGTTGCAGGATTCCATTGGAAGCTCTTGGTTCATCCAGGAAAAGCCTTCCCAGGCCAGTTCTCAAAGTTGCGGGAGGGAGACGTACTCTCCAGCCTATTTGCTCTGGAGGAGAGCAATGGAAGGACCAAGGAAGGGATGAGATTTCCCCCCACCCATAGGTAAGTGGAAGGCATAATAAGACAATTTAGGGGCTCCTGACGTACTTATCTGTTCTTGGCAATTTTCCCTGTACAAATGCAGAAGCTGCTTCCTTCTTGTTTTTTTTTTCTTTAAAAACAATTGACTTGAAATTATTATTTTTTTTTAAAAAGAAAGAGCACTTCTATGCTGCTTACATTTAAATTAGACTCTACAGCATAGGATGTGTAATTGATTAGTAAGTAACACTGGGCTGGATTGACTCCAACTATCTCTGGGAAAGCTAAAAGAGTTCACCAAGTGATTTGGGTTGTTTTCTTCCTTGTATAACTGGGGTGGGTTGGTGGAGAAGGTTAATGGATGTACAAAAGAGAAAAGTGATTTTAAAAACAACAAAGAAGAGAAGAGGAAAATAATATCAGAGTTCTATAAAATTGTTCCTCTTTACAAATTTTAGAGTTGCAAATTTAAAACAGATTTATAATTTAAGTGTAAAATACAAATAAAAAGATGGACTCTTGGCAATTTCTAGGTTTTTCCTTTTGTTAGGGTGTGGAGTACAAAGGACAAAGCACCTTGTTTTTGGAGATATTTACTTAGCCATAGGGTTCCTGGGAGTACAAAGTGTTAATTGGTGTTGCTTCTGAAAGACACAGATATCCATTTAGACATACTGAAATGAAGATTGAAGTGCTGAAGGCTGTTGGTTAATTCCTTCGGATCTAGCCTTGACTTGTTACAGTTGATGTCCAATAATGGGACAATGTCCATTATTAGCCTAAAGCCTTTTTTCAATTTCTATTTTTCAATGGAAATCTAATTATCACACACATACCAAACTATTGGGGTTGAGTGAGCAAACAAGAAGATATAATTGTTGTGTATTAACCCTGGTTTTCATTTATGTAGATAATGCATGTTTAGAGGTCAAACTGTATAAGAATGTTCTTGCTGTTAAGAACTAATGCTTTTGATGGAACAAAAGGTCAGTTCAAAAGCATGTTTGTTTTCACAATGTGAGAAAAGAAAGATGAGAAGAAACACGGGAATAAAAGTAGTTGTTGAAGAAAGACCAGTAGATCTAATCAGAGTATTGAACGAAATGTAGAGCTTTGGGAATAGATGGGAAGGAGATGGAATTAAAGAAGGACTTTTTCTTTCCTTGATTTTATTCTTTTTTTTTTAATTGTGAAAATACTGTACAGAGGAGTTACAATTACATGGGCAAGAGAGTGAGTACATTTCTTATCAAGCATTGTTTCTGACTAAGCTTTTTCCTGTTTTTCATACAAGGCAAGCACTGTATTGCCTGAGCATGACCTTAGCCCCTTTATTTTTGTTTATGAGTCAGGGTCTTCTGATCTTTGCCTTGGGTCTCCTTGAATTATTGATCCTTCAGATTCTACCTCCCTAGTAGCTGGGATTACAAGACTTCACTACCAAGATTCAGAGTTATTGTCATATTGACTAAAATGTGAAAAAAGAAAAAAAAACTTTTCTACCTTTCCTTCCAGAACATTGCCTAGAAGTTAAAAAAAAAGAAACAACAAGGAAAGATGACAAGTAAATGAGTCAAGGTAGTAATAGAATTTTCTTCTTATTGATAAGGTTGGTTTGCATCTTTTTGTATTGCTTGGTTTTCTTAAAAACAAAGTAGTTAGTTTACCTTTCAGCTAAACAATAAAAGATAATCGAAATGTATATTTTCATAATGGGTTCCTTTGAAATGTTCATTTTAATTTTCACATTTTCAGTGAAATGAAAATCAACTGAAGCATGACACAAGAGGGAGAAGCAATGTTTTATAGTTAGGAGACTTTGGTTGCAATCCAATAAGGGATGAAGAAGCTGAGCTTCCTAATTCACAAGGTTTATTCTGCTGGTTTTTATAGAAGGCTAAACAACTCAGGATTTGAAACATGTAACCACTGTGTTCTGTCCCCTCCATCATCGAAGGATAGCTGTGGTTCAGGGAGCAATCCAGGGACTTACATGGTATAACCTCTGAGCATCTGACCATCACATCCATCAAGCTCCCGGTTGCTATTCTGCAGAGAGTATTCACTATTCTATAGAAGCCTTGAAGGTTCATTTTCCAGTCCAATTGAAGACCTTGATTAGAAGCAGGTCTAGTGGCCTCCTTACTTCCTTATCTTATAGTCTCATCTCTTACAATCTCAGAGTCCATCCAAAATCTATTTTTTTCTTGAACTCTACTATGATCCTGAGGATTTCTCCCTTACTCAAGGAGACAGTTGAAATTACAGAAAAAGAAAGTAAAATAGCACAGGCTTGCACATACTCACAAACTAAAACATACATATTTTACTTGTAGTCAAGGATGCTACAAGAGGGAATAACTGCAAAAAGATAACCCAGAGTGGTCTTTCTGGATAGATAGCTGATTCATTTACTCATCAAAATCTAATGGGATGTCTGCCGTGTAGCAGGAAGTTCATGAGGATCACAACAAATAATGGCTTTTGATTCAGAGAACGACTCTTTGGGAAAATGAGAGAAACATAAATAATAGTCGAACAATATAATTTCTTAATGTATATGACGAGAATTGTGAACATCATATAATGTGATAGTAGACAGATGAAGGCTGAATCTGTAGGGAAGGCCTGTCCATTTGATGATTACTGATGTGCTAGTTATAGAATGTTTTGCATTGGTACCATTGATCATTGCCACTTTCCTGATTTTCTGGTTTGTGACTACTCTCTGGGGTGGTGTTTGCCTGAGTCTCCACCTACAAGATACAGCATGTGACTAGTGTCTACTTTTCCAGATGGCTGATCACACACAGGAAATTCCTTTGTAAGATCGACTTAACACATATTTACTGTACCCCTGTACTCTGTATGCTAGGCATACATAAGTGAATAACACATGTTCATGTGATTGTATGCACATGCATGCACCCCCCTGCCCTGCCTGCTTGTATGCTCATGTACACACATACACACATACACACTTGTGGAGTTAATGGCCTACTCAAAGGTGTATTAAACTACTTATTAATCTCTCCTTCTTTTCAAGGCAAACTTAAGGCCAAACTTTGTATAATGAAGGCCTTTTTTTTTCTTTGTGCTCTACTAAACTGGGATTTTAAATATTTGCAAAACAATTACCTTGTACTATTTAATTGAAGGATTTCCCATTCAACATTCCCACTCATTCCATAGATTTGATCTCTAGGTCTTTATTGCAACTTGATCATTCGGTACTTTGTAATGCTAGCCTCTGGTTCATTTCATAATTCTATTTTACCCCAGAGTTGTCTATTTTGGAAGTTATTTATTATACTATCAGCAGGCACAAAGCTATAACTTCTACATACCTTATGATTCAATCTGCTACTGCAAAACAGCTAGGTGAGTCTATTCATCTCTCCTACTCTTTAATGTATTTCAGCAGACTAAGGAATATTGGTTGAAGATGCAGAAGCATACATCTTATGAGAAAATGGGTCAGCTTACCATCGTCTTCTTTGAGATGAGAATACTGCCAAAAACAGTCACAGCAATAAAAGTGTGCCTTAACTTACAATGATGAATGAGGAAAAGGTGCTTCTTTGCTTCAGCTAAATTCTACAGATGACAGAACAAAAAAGGAGACATAAAAGTTTCTCATCATTTTTTTCATGACTCTTATTGAGCCCAGAATCATAGGACATTGATGGGTCACAGAATGCCCACTTCCTACCAGAGTACCACTACAACCTGCAAAGTATCCACTGGCAATTGGACAGTTCTCATGGTGCTCAGATACATGATATTCAGGGAGGAAACGGAATCCATTGTCAAACGTTTATTTATCTTATAATCTAGGTTCACAAACTTTGCAATGATAGTGCCTTGAGGAATATCGAAAAAACACTGCTTTGCTTACTTAATCATAAGAGACCACAAAGTTTCAAATCTGGCAAAAACAAAATAGAAAGTAAGAACTAAGAGAATATCAAGTACAATATTTATTGTAAGAGAAGAAAAAGACAATAGTGACCAGAAGAATCTTACAATTTCCTTTATATATTTTCCTAGATTGAAACCAAGAAAGCTAAGAGATCCTGTGAAATTCTCCTAAGCCATGTAAAAAGTATGTGTGACCTGTAGGCTGTATCTTAGATAAAACATTCTGAAGTTAAGAAACAGATCATTTTGGGAAATCATTATGAGACTAAGACACTTTTAGATGCTGCTTCTGAGCCATCTCACCTGTACATAAAGGCAAATGGGTGCCAGACCCTTCTCAAAAAACTTAGAGGCTCAAAAAAATGAAAGGCTAAGGGCCAGGTGAAAGTGACCAGAATAGGCAAAAAGATGAAGTAGAAGACGGATTCTGATATTTCAGACAATGGAAGCTTCTTTGTAATATACTTTTTAGTAAATATAATTTTCTAACTTATGGTTGTAAGAGGCTGTTGTGCTTTTTTTTTTCTGTTCTGCTTTGCTTTGTTAAAACAATCTGGCAAGTTCGTGTAAAGGCATTTTCCTTTGCTTTTTATTTTATTTTTCTATCCAACATTCTACCATCAGTATATTGTCTGACCAGAAAAGGAACCTCTGACAGGCAGACATATAATTACAGAACACTGTGTTTCGGTCTCCATAGTTCTGATTTCGCTGTTACCTTTACTAGCATGATAACTACAATATTGAAAAAGTTCAGGTCATGGCCAGGGGCAAAGTTGTTGCTGGACAAGTTGGAAATTAATCAGTCTGAGGCTCCTCCGCAAAATTTAATTCAGACACTACTGGCTTGAAGTTTGAATTTTGATCGTTTTTCTTTCTGGGGGCACCAAGTCAGTCTTTCGTAACTAAGGATAATAATTAGCCTTAGCTTGTCAAACAAGCACAAGTCTGCTTCATTAGTAGACCCCAGAGCAGAGTCTTTCTGAACTTGCTTTCCCATTCACCTGGATAAAGGCAGGATTCAGCAGAGAAACATCTGGGAGGCTAAGGGATTGGGGAACACTTGGGGAATTTCCCCCCAAGGACTAAAGCAGTGTTCATTGTAATGCTTTCTATTATACCAGGACCAAGGGGGACTGCAAAAGAGAAGGGGAAGATATCAATTCCAAGCAGCTAGAATCTTATTTCTCTTTCTGGCACGTGTACTTGCTTGGGAGATTTCCATGTTAAGTATCACTTGATAAATGTTTCCTCCACTTCTCCCCATGATAATTACCTATGAAGAATTGCATAGTCACTCAGGGATATTGGGTTCTAGATTGAGATGCTTCTAATATCTGACTATACAAAAAGATGCTTCTATGTAAAAACAAACAAACAAACAAACAAACAAAAAACCCCACTTCTATAAGAACTTAGCAAAAGGTTATAGTGTTTTCCCCCAACATCATTCTCTCTTCCTTCTATTTTATAGTTTGCTAGTATAATGGACCTGGATTAATTTAGCCAACAGAACTTTCTGTGGTGATAAAAATGATCTATGTGTTCATTGTCCACTAGGTAGCCACTAATCATGGGTGGCCATTAAGTGCTTGAAATGTGGCTAGTATAGCTGGGAAGTTAAAATTTAATTTATTTAACTGAAGCTAATTTAAATTTGGATAGTCCCATGTGACTAGTTGGTATGGCATTGCCAGAAAGACCTATAGGCTGGAATAAAACCATAGTTGATGCATTTATTTACATTGACTGCAATTCAGAGATACTAGAATTAGCAAAATGTCAGTATTGACACTTTACAAAATGAAATTAATTTGCCTTCTACTTTTTAAACAAAGACAGAAACACACATTTTAGGTAAGGTAAGCAGTTCAGTGAATATGCTTTCAGAAACAACTTTACTTCTCCTATTTTGTATAGGAAATTGATCTCAGAGTCATGCTCCTGCCAAAGATAGATCATGACACTCAATACTGATTGAACATGAATTGCCGGAAAGTTGCAGTATCTCAACTTTGTTCAGGAGTAGTAGACTTGCTATTTTTCAATACTGCAAGAGAACTATCAGGATGTTTGGTGAAGCAGTCTAAAGTAATGAAATTTTTTTCAGCACAGTTCTATTTGTGTAAGATGACAAATAATAGATATTCAATGTCTTGTAAAATGGATTGTTTATTATTGTAGCACCTTTTTTTATAGAACCTTTTGCTTTCCTGTGTTGAGTACAGTATAGCTACACAAAAAAAGAAAGCCCCCCTCATAGAAAGCCCATGGGTTGGGAGAAGATCTTCACTAGCCATACAACAGACAAGGGTTTCATATCTAAAATATACCTGGAACTCAAAAAATTAAATCCCCCAACAACAAATCCTCAAAGAAACAACTGCCCAATAAATAAGTGGGCTAAAGACTTAAAGAGAAACTTCTCTGACGAAGAAAGAAGGATGGCCAATAGACACATGAAGAAATACTCAACCTCCCTAGCCACAAAAGAAATGCACATCAAAACAACACTGAGATACCACCTCACCCCAGTTAGAATGGCTATAATCAAGAACTTTAATAACAGCAGATACTGGAGGGGATGTGGCCAGAAGGAAACCCTACTGCACTGTTGGTGGGAGGGTAAACTTGTTCAACTTTGGAAAGTAGTATGGAGGTTCCTCAAAAGACTCTACATAGAGCTCCCCTATGACCCAGCAATCCCACTTTTGGGCATTTACCCAAATGATCACAAACAAGACCATACTAAAGCTACCAGCACAACTTTGTTTATTGCAGCATTATTTACCATAGCTAAGATATGGAACCAACCTAGATACCCCTCAGTAGATGAATGGATCAAGAAAATGTGGTATATATACACAATAGAATTCTATCCCTCATCATTTGTTAGAAAATGGAAAGACTTGGAAAAAATTCTATTAAGTGAAGTAAGCCAGACCCAAGGAAACATAGGTCCTATGGTTTCCCTTATTTGCAATATCTAGTATATGTCTGAGTCAAGCAGAAAAGGTCAGATAAGTTGATGTTAGGCAAAATGAACCCTTAGATATGTATTTAAATGTTTTTTTTCTTTCATGCATTTGTTTCTAACGCATTTATAAGATGATTTCTTTGTTGCTTTGTATGTCCCTCCCCCATGGTATAACCCCTGTTTTCACTGTATTTGATGTTGGTATAATTTGTGGAGGGGAAGGGAAAAACAAATTGTTTAAATAGGAATACAGGTGGACCCATTGCAACAATGAGATGTACAAGAGGTTATGTCGAAAAACAAACTTTACAACTTTGGCGGGGTAAGGAGGTGGGGGGCTGGGTGTGGGCTGGGAAGGCAGGGTTGGTAAGGGGAAACCAAGGAGGAGGCAACAATGCTTGTTAAGAAATGTACTCATTACCTTACTTATGTAATTGTAACCCCTCTATGGTATTTTCACAATAAAAAACCTTATAAATATAAAAAACCAAAACAAAAAACATTACCTGATATCAAGAACCAGAAACTTTTGGGGCATCATTGATTCATGTCTATAATTCTAGCTAATTCAGTAGTGAACATCAGGAGGATTACAGTTTGAAGCAAGCCTGGCCAAAATGTTCATGAGAGACTCCATCTCAGCTCCATGGGATGGTACATGCCTGTTATCAAAGTTTTACAGGAGGTTGAGGTTGGGACGATGAGAATTTCAGCCCAGTTATGGCATAAAGTTTGCAGCATTTTATCACAGAAAAAGCTGGACATGGTGGTTCACTCCTGTCATCTTAGCCGGTGTGGCCTAGGCTGGCATGGGAAAAAGTAAGATCCTATCTCAAAAATAACCAGAACAAAAGAGGTTGAAGGCATGGCTCAAGTGTTAAAGCTCGTCTTAGGGTAATAGAGTGATATGAGAACCACTTATTTTAATTATGTACAAATATCCAAAATATTCATACTAGATAAGCTATATGGGGCCAGACATGCTCATATTCATATCTGAAGTGGATTTCTATTCTTATTAACTTCTTTAATTATGTAGCAAATATGTCTTTTTATAGTTATTCACAGCATGCTAACATTGTCTATGGGTTAATGATTTCATTGCGTAAGTGACATTTACAGAAAATTGTGGCAAAATGGTGATGAGTCATTGCTTTTCATTTTTGTCTTTCTAGTCCCCCTCAGTTGTCCTGTTGCCTGAAGAGAAGGGCCCGTTGGGGATTTGCTAGGAGCTTGTGACAATGGCCCAGAATGGACTGAAGACATCTCTGCACAGTTCTTTGTTTAGTGACATTAGGGTGGATGCATAAGATTGTGCTGAGAATATCCACATCAAGAAATTATCAGTGCTACAAAATGAGACAGTTAATTTGGGAAGAACTGGTTTTTGCACTAGTCTTGGAGCTTGAACTCAGAGCCTGATGCTGTCCCTGAGGCTTTTTTTTTTGTTGTTGTTGTTCAAGGCTAGAACTCTACCACCTTAGCCACAGCTCCATTTCTGGCTCTCTTGGTGCTTTGGAGATAAGACTCTCATGGACTTTCTTGCCCAGATAGGCTTTGAACCTCTGTCCTTAGATCTCAGCCTCTTGAGTAGCTAGGATTATGGATGTGAGCCACTGGTGCTCAGCAGAAAAGTTTTTAAACATTTATCAGTGCATTGGAAGTGACCAAATAGATGATAACTGTAATAGTGAGAACACAAACTGTGACGACAGAAAAGTGGGGGTACTTCCTTTCCTTTCTCCTCTTGTCTCTTTTCCACTGATAATTTACTATATGTCATTTAGAGGGAAATAATGAATAGCTCAAAATTTGACTATTTATTTATTATTTGTAAATTATTTATAATATTGATAAACTTCAACCATTATGTATAAGCCTCTTGTATCAAATAAACCATCAATATGAAGACTTGAATTCAGAACAGCTTGGAGCGTTTCATATATGCAGCTACACTTGGCCAATGAGCCACCTTGCTCAGGAGTCCCTAGTGATCACAACAGTTGTCAAATTGTGTCTTACTCATGAAATACTGAGATAAGTAAGGTCAGTTTGGCTTTGGATCACAGCCCTACAAAGAACCCTTGGGGTTTCTTGGTGAGCTCTGTGAAACACACAGAAACATACACGCAACCTTTCCAATTATAAAAGTTAGCTGATGTCCATTAGCTGAAATGTTGGGCTAGCTGATCTCTTCTGCCTGCTAGATGGTGCTTTTCTTCTGGAATTCCAGTCTCAGTTCTGATTCCATACTCTTCCATAGGCTATAATTCCCTCCTGATGCAGGAAATGAACAGAGATTGAAAACCGAGTAAATTGAGACTCCAGCAGAATTGATGGATAGATTGTGAGTATCTATGGAAACATTTTACCCTATCTTCCACTTCCTTTTTGCCAAGTTTTGCTTCTTTTTTTAAACTAAGGTAAGAAGGCCAGTCAGTTTGCAAATATGAAATATATAAAATGCTGTCAGCTTAAACAACTATACTCGAATAGCATTCATTTTAGAGATGTTTTTAGAAGGGAGAAATGAAATTGCACTCAGGATGTCTAATAAGGGTGAGTAGTTACAACAATACTTTTACTAAAGGGAACTTACAGTTTTCATTCTTGTCCTCACACTTTGTACCCATTACTGAACATTGCCATTTTGTTGCACCATTGATCTTCTTCTCCTACCTAAATAAAATTTTTCAAAGATTGTGTTCTTCAGCACATGTGGAAAGAAGATAGAAAAGCCACATAACTTATCTGAAAATATTTCAGAAAAAAATCTTGCTCTTTATACTGACTCAGAGCCTTCCTAAAACACCAATTATTCTCAGGACCAATTCCTACAACTTGTAGACATTCAAACAAGAGAGTTTGGGAATGAGAATGTGTTCTGAGAGCTACGGTGCCAAATTCTGCAGACAGATTGCTCTGTTAGAGAGACTAGGAATATTAGCAGCACAAATAAAATGATCTTTTTCCTTAGCACAAAACTTCTACTTCAAGAAGAAAGGCACTTGGTAAAAACACAATTCTGTAATCCTAGTTTCTTCTGTGAGTAAGCAGGGCTAGAGATAAATAAGAGTTCAACTTCCCTTTCTCAAGTTGGAAGTTCACACATTGCAGAAGCAATCTCTCTACCTGTTGGATAATATGGCAGCAAAATAAACAAGCTTGCTTCAAGTAAAAATTCACACACTCTTGCAGGCTATCCTGCAGCGTTTCTTTTCTTAGCACATCTTAAGAGACTAACAAAAAACAGAAAGGAAGAAAAAAAAACCCAAACAAAAATTTGACAAGTTATAAGACTTATGTAAAAGAAAGCTGATCGTTTCATATAGCAAATATACAACAACATGCTCAGAAAACATTGCACAATGCTCCGTTGAATTCTAGATAGGCTGACTTAGAAGGCATCAAAGTGAGGTTAACTGTTCACACAACTGCAATTCTTATCCTAAGATCTAAAGGGCAGTCAGAAATATCTTTGAACTCTACCTTCTCTTAGCTAAGTTCCAAAAGTCTATCCACCATATTTTCTTTCTTTAATGCATGAACATATATTTTACATTTTATAAATAACAGAATAGAGTAGATTAAGGATTCTTGGTACAGAAATACTAGACTCTTAAGGGGATAGAAATGCTTATTACCTTCTGTTGCTAACTCCAACCAGGGACAGCACAGGATTCAGGGGCCAAAGAACTGAGAAAGGAAAGAGAAGATAGGAATGGGGGCACCAGGGGCCCAGGGCTCACCAGTTTCTGAACCCTGAGTTCCTTTTAACAAGCTTATTTATTTAGTTCAGTACATGGGAGGTGACTACAGGTACATGCAGAGACTAGGGTATCAATCTATCTTTGAAGTTACCATCATCCACATGAGACATAGTTTGCATACAGGTGACAACTGGATGGAAGTAATAATCATTCCAACACTAATATAGACTTCCCTCTCATCTCCAATATCTTAAACTGTTGGTGCCAAGCAGCTGACACTTAAGGAAGGATCTTGAACCTGCTTTGCCTAGACTATTTGATCTTTCCAAGGTCCAGCTCTCAGCCTTCTGGGTGCTGTTGAGATGGCCTTCCTATCTCTTTTTTAAAACAATTATTTTATTGTAAAGACACTGTATAGAGAGGTTACAGTTACATGAGTAAGGTAATGAGTATATTTCTTGTCAAGCATTGTTACCCCCTCCTTTGTTTTTTTCCACTTTTTCTTCCTTCCCCTACCTCCTCCATATTTGTAAAGTTCATTTTCAACATAGTGTATCCTCTATATTTTCCATGCACAAAATCAGAATGGCTTATGGCTGTTATCATTATTTTTTATTTTTACTTCTCATGAGATCATGATTTTAGTTAGTTGCTTCGATATCTTTGCCTGCTCATCATCTCATTCCTGGACCACTGAAATAGTCTCATGCTGATTTTCTCCCTCTTGACTTTTCTCTATTTTCTACCCTTTCATACAGAAACGAAAGTGATTTTTTTAAAAAGAAAAACTGAATCGAATTATTACTTACAATAGTTCATTATTTTTACTTGGCTCTTTGGATAAGATCACAACTTCTTTCTACCTGTCTTTATCTTCTCTGGGCTCTTGGGCTTAGTGCCTTTTTAACTGGGATGTGCCTCACCCACAGTGTTCTTCATATTGGTGGCTCAATGTCACTTTAACTGATTGTTCTTTGGACAGACCCCTTCCACCCAAAGGAATATCTTCATCTCAATTGCCTACAAGTAGCCATTGCCTCTGATGTATAATTATGACGTGTATTGCATTTAACACAATAGAATCTTTAAAACTTTATTTTCATTTTGTTCGTGTTTTTCCCCCCATGGTAATTTTAGCTTCAGTGAGGTATGGAGATGTAGAGATCTCCTTCACCAGCAAGACCCAGCAAGTCATGTGTAGCACAGAGCCATTTGGCACAGTAATGACTAGAGTCATTGAATAGTTAATCTGTGATAGATACTCTTCAAAGTGCTCTACATGCATAAATCCTTATTTCTCATAACATGCAAAGGAGAGATTCATTTTACAAGTGGGAGTAAATATTATGGTGGCAGGTCATTTAGTTTAAAATGCTAGGCCAAAGGAGACTAGTTGTGGAGTCCAAGTCTTTAATCACTTTTAAAATCCTGATCAGTGTTTATTAAGTCAATGAATATTTTGTGCCTAGTACAGCCCTAACATCTTGCAAGAACAAAGGAAATAAGCCTGTTATTCATGATGCTGTTATTAATATTGAAGCATTTTATCATCTTATTGGCTTGCTTTGTCAGTGTGGCAGTGGTCAGGGTATGAGTTAAAGTGGTTAGGAAGCAGAGTGGCTTGCTGACTAGGCAGTGCTTGCCAGTTAGTTTAGACTCTGATAATTCTGTGGCAGGCATGCCTTGACTCAAATCAGCTGATTTGGCTTAAAGCTATCTCAAACAGCCTGGAGGAATGAGAGCTTCATTTTAAATTTGAGACTCTAATGCTACTTGATGTTTCACAAATCTTACTTATAATCAGTGTTACACTTCTATGGAAGCTATAAAATATATTCTAGTGACTGGAAATCATTCAGAAGATTATTTAGAGATTTACTACTTTTGAACTGGAGGCAGAGTAAGTACAGGGACTGAACTGCTGGAGAGAAACGCCAGAAACTGAGTCTTCATCTCATTCCTACCATGATCTGTTTTTTGGTCTTTGCTCATTTCCCTCAAATGTAACTTTTAATAAAAGATTTATATTAATAAAAGCACTTGGATACTCTTCTACATTTTATTTAACTGATTTGGACCAACAACACCCCCCTCTCCACAAAAGATCAATGTGCTGAGCAAAAGTAAAGCATATGGCATCTCACTGGCCTGCAAGGGCTAAAGGGCTTCATTGTTTTGTCTTAGAAGGTTATTATGTAGATCTGCAAATAACAACACATTATAACACTTGTGCACTGCCTGAATATCACTTGTTCAAAATAATTGAAGCTTGGGCTGGGAAGGTGGCTCAGTGGTAGGGCACTTGCCTTGCATGCATGAGGCCCTGGGTTTGATTCCCCAGCACCACATAAGCAAAAAGAAAAAAAGCCGGAAGTGGTGCTGTGGCTCAAGTAGTAGAGTGCTAGCCTTGAGCTGAAGAGCTGAGGGACAGCGCCCAGGCCCAGAGTTCAGGCCCCATGACTGGACCCCCCAAAAAAATAAAAAAAAATAAAAAAATAATTGAAGCTAAAAGTGTTTCAGATTTTGATATTTTTTTCAGATTTTAAAACATTTGCATATATGTCATGGAATATCTTGGGAGTGGGTCTCAAGTCTAAGCACAAAATTCCTTTGTGTTTCCTAAACGCTATATACACATGGCATCAAAGCAATTTGATACAATATTTTTAGGAGTATGCCTGAAATTTGACTTTGGCACATTATGAGTTATAAATATCTTGAAGGCTTTATTTATTCATTCATTTATTAATGTATACATTTTTTGTGTCCATCCTTGGGCTTGAACTCAGAGCCTGGGTACTGACCCAGAACTAAGTTTGCTTAAGGTTAATGCTCTGCCATTTAAGCCACAGCTCTATTTCAGACTTTTTCTGAGTAGTGTATTGGAAATAAGAGTCGCACAGACTTTTCTGACTGGTAGCTGGTTTGAACCTAGGTCCTCAGATCTCTACCTCCTGAGTAGCTAGGATCATAGGCATTAGCCACTTGTGCCCCACTCCTTTATTTATTTTTTAACTTGAGATTTCCTAAAGATGTAAAGGAATACATTAGAGAAAGATTTAGAGAAAGAAAAAAAAAGAATCCAGAGCTAAACTCATGGCTGTAGGTATGTAGCAATATATGAGGCTGTACTCCCCTATAACCTAGCAATCCTACTTTTGGGCATTTACCCAAATGATCACAAACAAGACCTTACTAAAACTATCAGTACAACTGTGTTTATTGCAGCATTATTTACTACAACTAAGATATGGAACCAACCCAGATGCCCCTCAGTAGATGAATGGATCAAGGAAATCTGGTATATATACACAATGGAATTCTATGCCTCCATCAGAAAGAATGACATTGCCCCATTTGTTAGGAAATGGAAAGACTTGGAAAACATTCTATTAAGTGAAGTAAGCCAGGCCCAAAGAAACACAGGTCCTATGGTTTCCCTTATTTGCATTAACTAGTATATGTCTGGGACAAGCAGAAAAGGTCAAAAGCTATATACATATGACTAGATAAGATGATGTTAAGTGAAATAAACCCAAGATAGGGACACAAGTGGTTTTTTCTTTCTTGCTATTGTTCCTAGCATATTTATAATGTACCATGTGATTTTTTTGTTTGTTCGTATGTTCCTCCCCCAAGGTATAACCCCTGTTTTCACTATATTTGATGTCGGTGCCCTGCATTTTGTACATATACTTCTCTAGTGAGGGGAAAGGAAAAATCAAAATGCTTAAAAGGGATACAGTTTGACCTATTGTAACAATGAGATATACAAGACACTATGTTGTAAAACAAACTTTACAATTTAGGTGGGGGGGGGTGGAGTGTAGTTGTGGAGGTGGGAGGGAAGGGAGGGTAGAGAAAAAACAAAAGAGGAGGTAACAATGCTTGATAGGAAATGTACTCATTATCTGGTTCATGTAACTGCAACCCCTCTGTACAGTATTTTTACAATAAAAATGTATTTTAAAAAAGAAATATATGAGGCTCTATACAGAAACAGATTGATATTTTCTTGTTACACATCTTTAAGGAACCAATGATGTCCTTTAGCCATTAAAACAAAACCAGAGAATGGTCTCAATTTTTCTCTTTTGTTTCCCTTCCAGTCTGACCTTCACCAAAGACCCATGTACTGGGTCTTTTAATACTGAACATAACACAAAAATGTTCTTATTCTTATGCTTTAATCCTTCAGTGTCGTCTGGCTAACGGAGTACATGATGCCAGCAGATTTGCTTTTATCACTTGATCTATTTTTTATGCTAAGGCAATTGCAAAGAGGGTGAGACTATTTTGTTAAGATGAAGTATCTCTCTTCTTGGAGTTTATACCCTTCTTTTCTTCAGCATCATGTTACTTTCCCTTCTAAGATTGTTAATATCATACTGGCACTAGCCATAAATACTGAAAAGTTCAGAATTTAGAGAGAAATAGTTTTGTACTATTTATGAACTTGCTTTATGCTTCGTATTTTCTTCTTTTCTGGTTTCCCACTGGAGCAGTTAGACTGTTCAGTATTTATTTAGTCAGAAGGGATGAAGCTGGGGGAAAACAGCTGAAAAGAGCCCTTCTGGATTTAGTTTCCGAAGACTAAATCCTTTCAAGAGTTTAGACTGGGTAGATATTGTGAAAACACCAAAAGTGAGAAAAGTAAAAACATATGAGAGAAACTTCAGGTGTGTGAGAATGCTAGAAGGGATAGATTAGTCAAGAAAGAAGGATGACCTATTAAAGGATTCCCCTAGGTCTAGAGTACAGATGGTGAAATATCTTGAATTCTCTTAAGAGAAAAAGAACCCTCCTTCGACTTCTTGGCCTGTGTTATATCTAGGCTGCATGAGTCATAGGAAGCACAGGTACTGATATGCTAAAGAAATACAGAAAAAAAATCACAGAGCAGTTAAATATGCTGAGAGAAATTTCATCCAGGAACTTTGTAAGCGATAGAGAGGATGGTTGAAGAAGCTTACTGAGAAACATATGGTGAGTGGGGTTGACTTGACTGTGAGGTTTGGGGCTTTCTGGGGACAAGACATCTTGGGTGATCAGGGCAGGTGAGTCAAGTGCAGAGGCCTGTGATATAATCAGCCTGGTTACACGTCAGTATTGAACATATGAAAATATGGTATCTCCACAATAAATATCATCCAGCCAATAAAAAAGTCAGTTATACCATTTGCAGGAAAGTGGATAGAACAAGTATGGATCATGTGAAGTAAAATAAGCCAGATTCAAAAACACAAATATTACATATTTTCTTTCAAAGAATATAGATTGCAGAAGCATAGAAGAGAAGCTATTATAGGGGCATAAATATAAACAATGTATACATTTATGAAAATGTCACAATAAAACCTATTATTTTTTACAATTAGTGTACTCCAATCTGCTAATTAAGCAAGATTATTATTATTTTTTTATTTTGAAGATACTGTACAGACTGGTTACAGTTACATGAGTAAGGTAATGAGTACATTTCCTATCGAGCATTGTTACTCCCTCCTTTGTTTTTCCCCTACCATCCCTTCCCTCTCTACTTCCCCAACTCCTCCCTCTCCCCCACACCGAAGTTGTAAAGTTCATTTTCAACACAGTGTCTTGTACATCTCATTGTTACAATGGGTCAACTTGTATCCTTACTTAAGCATTTTGTTATTTTCCTTCCCCTCTTCAAATTAGAAAAATGTATATACAAGATGCAGGGCACTGGAATCAAATATAGTGACAACAGGAGTTATACCATGGGGGAAGAACATACAAAAAAAAACAAAAATAACATCTTTCATTAAAAACAACAGCAACAAAGAAAAAAACCTCTTGTGTCCCTATCTTTGGGTTCATTTCACTTAGCATCATCTTATATGGTCATATATCCATAGCTTTTGACCTTTTCTGCCTGTCTGGTAAGATTATCCTAGATGTATACTAGTTATTGAGAATAAGGGAAACTATGGGACCGATGTTTTTTGGGTCTGGTTTACTTCATTTAACACAATTTTTTCCTAGTCTTTCCATTTCCTAACAAATGGGGTGGTATCATTCTTTCTGATGGACACACAGAATTCCATTATATGTATATACACGCGCACGCATACACACACACACACACACACACACACACACACACGCCACATTTTCTTGATTCATTCATCTACTGAGGGGCATCTGGATTGGTTCTATATCTTAGTTGTTCTGGTAGCTATATTATGGCCTTGTTTGTTATCATTTGGGTAAATGCCCAGGAGTGGGATTGCTGGGTCATAAGGGAGCTCTGTGTGTAGTCTTTTGAGGAACCTCCATACTGCTTTCCAAAGTGGTTGAACAAATACACACTCCCACAAGCAATGCAGTTGGGTTCCATATGGCTGCATCTCTTCTGTTGTTATTAGATTTCTTGATTATAGCCATTCTAACTGGGGTGAGGTGGAATCTCAGTGTTGTTTTGATTTGCATTTGTTTTATGGCTTTTCTGTATGTCAATAATGAGAAGAGCATGACTGAAATCAGGAAAGCAACTCCTTTTGTAATAGCCCCCCAAAAAACAAAATACCTAGGAGTTAACTAAAGAAGTGAAGGACCTCTATGATGAAATGATGTCGCTATAATTTGTGGAGGGGCAGGGGAAAAACAAGTTGTTTAAATAGGTGGTGGACCCATTGCAACAATGAGAAGTACAAGTCAGTTATGTTGAAAACGAACTTTACAACTTTGGTGGGAGGGGAGGATTGAGTGGGGGGGGGAGGCTGGGAAGGGATGGGAAGGGGAAACAAAGGAGGAGGCTGCAATGCTTGATAAGAAATGTACTCATTATCTTGCCCATGTAATTGTAACCCGTCTGTACAGTATTTTCACAATAAAAAATAAATAAAAATTAAAAAAAAGAAAACTTTAAAAGCTGGAAAAAGGAAATTAAAGCAAAACTTGTGCCTAGGTCGCAGGACTCCCATCAAGAAGACCACCAAGAGTCAGACTCTACAACTCTTTTAAGGTTTTATTTAAACAGGCTGCAGCTCGGGCCTTGGCCTATACTCTGACACAGCAGGGCCCAGGAGGAGAGCCCCGAGCTAAGGACATGCAGGTCTTATAAAGGCACACAACCAGGTGGTTTAGCACCACATGTTGCTCTGCTCTGAAACAAGCAACAAATGGTCACTGCCTCAAGTACTTTAACCCTTCAAACTAAGGAAGTGGAAAAACCTCCCATGCTCCTGGATTGGGAGGATTAACATAGTGAAAATGGCAATACTTCCCAAGGCTATCTACAAATTCACTGTGATACCTATCAATATCCCAACATCATTCTCCAATGAAACAGAAGAAGCAATCCAAAAATTCATATGGAACAAAAAAAGACCTTGAATAGCAAAAACAATCCTTAGCAGAAAGAACAGTGCTGGAGGAATATCAATATCAAATTTCAAACTCCACTACAAAGCCATAGTAATCAAAACAGCTTGGTACTGGCACAAGAACAGACCTCAGGACCAATGGAATCAAATTGAAAACCCAGAAATGAACCCACAGACATATAGCCAGCTAATCTTTGATAAGGGAACTAAAAATATATGATGGAAGAAGGACAGTAAATGGTGCTGGAAAAATTGGTTAATCACCTGCAGAAAACTAAAGCTAGATCCTTATCTTTCACCTTGCACCAGAATCAACTCCAAATGGATCAAAGACCTTGGAATCAAAGCAGACACCCTGAGAACATTACAGGACAGAATAGGAGAAACCCTAGGTCTCCTTGGCACAGGCCAAAATTTTCTTAATAGAGACCCAGAAATACAACAAATCAAAGAAAGGTTGGACAAATGGGATTGCATGAAGTTGCAGAGCTTCTGCATGGCAAAGGACATAGCTAGCAAGATCAATAGAAAGCCCACTGGTTGGGAGAAGATCTTCACTAGCCATACAATGGACAAGGGTCTCATATCTAAAATATACCTGGAACTAAAAAAATTAAATCCCCCAACAACAAATCCTCAGAGAAACAACCACCCAATTAGTAAGCAGGCTAAAGACTTAGAGAAACTTCTCTGAAGAGGAAAGAAGGATGGCCAATAGACACATGAAGAAATGCTCAACTTCTCTAGCAAGTTTACTTTTTTTGACAATAAATAATAATTTAGGAGAATCATCAAAACTGTGACATACACTGGAAATTTCACAATTCATCAGGGATATATCTTTATCTATATCTATCCTTCTCCATCCTTCTAATTTTGTATACATACAAAGACAGACTTCTCTGATTCTTAGAATTTGAAAGGACTGAAATTTAGATACAAAATTTTAATTAAATAAAATTTCTTCTCAAAACAAATATTAATGAAGAAACACCCTTGCCAGATCATAACTTTCCATTAAATTCCTGCATAATTTGACTTACCTGGTTTTCTCATTCAACTATTATTTGTATTCAGCATAAATGAATATAAATGCTGTGACCTGTGGAGCATAGGTGCTAAGTTTAGTCTTGCTTGCACTAGAACTACGGGCCAAAAATCCTAGCTCTAGAAGTTATATTGAAAAACTCAGGAAGCAAGGACTCATATTTGTAAATGCAATTAAGGAACAGAGAAGTTTGTCTAAAGTTATATGGTAAATAGGCACCAATAAGCAGAGAGGAAGAGAAGACAAGAACTTTTTCCTAAAATGTACACTACCATATAATGCTTAGTTTTTCCTACAATGTGGTAGCAATATAAATGTATCCATTAATGAAAAAAATAAAATGTCATCAGCAACAAGTTAGAGATAATAGAATCAAATTTTGTCTCAAACATAGCTCTATGGTATAAACAAAATGATCACTGCAAACATGTTTCAGTGAAACAAATAGACTTTTGAAGTAATACTAAATGTTACCATGCACACATTAAAAGCCAACATGCTTCTAACAAATGAAATATATTTAACCTTGCATTTAAGTCAGTGATATCAAGCGAGAAATAATGGAACACCATTGATCTGAACAAACTAATGACTTTCTAGAGCAGAGCACAGCTACTTAAGAGCAATGAAAGTAACCCCAGGTCACGTCTTGATCCTGTAAATATCTGTTGCTTGTGATATTGGATTTTGTATTTGTCTTTCAAAGGTCAGAGGAAAAGCAGGAGAGCTACAGTTCCAGTTTATCTATAAATCATTTCGTATTCATGGAGGCACTGCTTCACTGTCAAGAGCACTGCTTGCAAGCTAGAGAGAACATGACTATGAACTGAGCAGATCCCACATGAACACACGATTCAAACCATGGAGCGAAATGGATCGCTTTCTCTTTGTGGTCTCTGTCATTTCTGTTGTCTCTCCCTCTCTCCCTCTCCCTCTTCCTTCCCCTCTCCCTCCCTCCCTCCCTCCCTTCCTCCCTCCCTCTCTCTCTTTCTCTCTCTCTCTCTCTCCCCCCCTTCCTCCTTCCTCCATCCCTCCCAATGTATTTCCCAAACAAATACTCACAGTTTGGGCATTTTTCTCCATTCCGAACTGTCTGCTCAATATCCTGTTATAGATTGAATATTGGCACCAGATTGAGATGTCGAAGTCCTCCTCTAGAATAACTGAATTTGGAGACAGGGTTTCCATTAGAAATAAGGTCATTTAGGGGCTGGTAAGGTGGCTCAGTGGTAGAGCACTTGCCTTGCATGCATGAGGCCTTGGGTTCGATTCCTCAGCACCACATAAGCAAAAAGAAAAAAGCTGGAAGTGGTGCTGTGGCTCAAGTGGTAGAGCGCTAGCCTTGAGCTGAAGAGCTGAGGGACAGCGCCCAGGCCCAGAGTTCAGGCCCCATGACCGGACCCCCTCCCCCCCCAAAAAAATAAGGTCATTGAATGTGGCCTTGATAAGATAGCATTAGTCTTCTTTCAGGAGGAGACACCAGAGAACTTGCTGGATTTCATTCTTCACATGAACCCAGAGAAAACCCATGCAAAGACAGAGACAAGGCAGCAATCTGCAGGAAAAGGATCCTTCACAAGAAAGCAACTTTGCCAGAATTTCCAAATCATGAGAAATAAATTTCTATTTTATGCCCTCAGTGTGTGGTATTTCATAATGGAAGTCTGAGCATACCTTAGGAGATGAAACTTCGCTGGAGAAAAGAGGTCACTGAGGGAATGTGCTTGGGGGTATCTTACCTTTTGCTCTTTGTGGACTCATTCTCTGCTTTCTCTCTGCTGGGGTGTGAACAGCTCTCCTTCTGTCTCGTACTCTTGCCTCTGTGGTGTTGTGCAAGTGTAATAATGAACTGAACCTCTTTTACATTATTTCTGTCTTGTGTGATCACAGTGGTGATAGAAGTTACTAATACAAGTAGATGACCATAATCCTAGCTACTTAGGAAGCTGAAATTTGAGGATCACAGTTCAAAGCCAGCCTAGGCAAGAAAGTCTGTGAGAATCTTATCTCCAATTAACCACCAAAAAGCTGGGAGTGCCGGGCGCTGGTGGCTCACGCCTGTAATCCTAGCTACTCAGGAGGCTGAGATCTGAGGATCACGGTTCAAAGCCAGCCCGGGCAGGAGAGACCGTGAGACTCCTATCTCCAATAAAACCACCATAAAACCGGAAGTGGCGCTGTAGCTCAAGTGGTAGAGCGCTCGCCTTGAGCTGAAGAGCTAAGGGAAAACGCCCAGGCCCAGAGTTCAAGCCCCACAACCGACAAAAAAAAAAAAAAAAAAAAAAAAAGCTGGGAGTGGAGCTTGTGACACAAATGTTAATCTTTGTTTTCTATTTGAACTTCTTTTTCTTTCCCCTTCTTTTGCCTTATTCTTCTAAAAAGTAATGGTGTACTATATTGAATGAGAGAGAGAGAGAGAGAGAGAGAGAGAGAGAGAGAGAGAGAGAGAGAGAGAGAGAGAGAGAGATCCCTTGTTTTATTTCTTATTTCAAAGAAAATGCTTTTATTTTTTACTCATTTGAAGTGTTGTTGGCTATAGATTTGACATATAGTCTTTATTGAATTGAGGAATAATCCTTCTATTCCTAGTTTCTTCAGGGCTTTTATTATGAAGGGTTATTGAATTTTGTCAAAAGCTTTCTCTGCTTTGATTGAGATGGTCATGTAATTTTTATTTTTTTGTCCTTGAATTCTATTTATCTGTTTTGCTATGTTGATTGATTTGTGTATGTTCAAATATCCTATGTGAAGCTAACTTGATCACATTGAAGGATGTGTTGTGTGTGTGTGTGTGTGTGTGTGTGTGTGTGTGCCAGTCCTAGGACATGTACTCCTGTGCTTCCTCCTTACCCCCCACAGACTTGGCACTTTATCACTTAAGCCATACCTCCAGCCATACCTGCCAGTCTTAGGGCTTGAACTGAGGATCTGGGCATTGTCACAGAGTGTTGTTGTTTTTTATTCCCTTCAAGGCGAGTGTTTTACTACTTGAGCCACAGCTCCACTTCTAGCTTTGTAGTGATTAATTGGGAGTAAGAGTCACACAGACTTTCCTGCCTGGGCTTGTTTTGAACTGTAATCCTTAGCTATCAGGCTTTTGGCTAGCTAGGGTTATAGGTATGAGCCACCAGTGCCTGACAAGACTTTTTCTGTTTCTTGCTTAATTGGAGATAAGTGTCTTGAGGATTTGTCTCAGCCTCTGGGTAGCTAGGATTACAGGCATGAGTCACCAGTACCTGGCTATAATATATGATATAAAAAAATACATTGTAGAATTCAGTTTGCAAGTATTTTATTGAGTTTTTTCTTTAAATCTGTGTTCATCAAAGAAATTAATCTATGGTTGGGAAGGAATCTATCAAGGAGATTAATCTATAGTTTTCTTTTTATGTTTTATGTTATCTGCATCTTCATACCAGAAGCTCTGTCTGTTCAGGTTTGGTGTGAGAAATTCCCAGACAGTAGCTTCTCTCCACCAAGTCAGTCTGGTCCTCTGAGAATGCCAAACCAAACCAGTCAAGGCAAGGCAGTGCGTGTTGGCTGTGTAAGGCCTGGATGGGCTTTTGATCTTGTGTTCCCTAGCCTCACTGTTCTCTGTCCTGGCACCCCTGCTTGTATTTACAGTTTGTCTGTCTCCTCTTACCAGAGTTTGGGATGCTGCAACTTCAATGAAACTGCTCTTGGCTTCCTTCTGCAACTCAGCTTATACTTCCCAATGCAAATAGATCTGTATTGGTGAATCTGGGTAGCCACAGATACAGCTAGTATTTTAGGTTCACACTGATTCTTGAGTCTATTGCTGACTTAGCCAGGAGAGTTAGCCTTTGGAGTTTAAAGACCTAAAAGATTTTGCAGTTTTGTTTTGTTTTACTTTGCTATCCCCTTCCTTTTCTACTTTCAATGGGCTTCTAATTCAATTTTACCCCCATTTATTCTGTTTTGTGCTATTTTAATTTCTGCAGTTGTGTTTTAAATTCTCAGTTCGTCTTTTTAGCACTGCAGTCTTGTTTTTCCTTTATTCTCTTATCTTTTCTTCTGAAGTGTCTTGTTTGATTGATTCTGCATTGTTGCTGGGTTCTTCTGAAGCACAAATGACTCATTTTGGAGGCTTTTTGTCCTGTTCTTTGAGTATTGCTTACTTCTATAATTTATTCTTTTTGTACCTTGTCTATAAAAAAAGCAAGGATCTCTTCTTCCTAATTTTGTTTGATTGAAATTCAGTAATAACAAAAGCACTGTATATCCATTGTAATGAAAAGACAAGGTGGAGGTGTAGAAAGAATTCTTAGGGTTTTTCTCTCAGGTAATTATTTCTGATTGCTTCATGTGCACTTTTCTACATTTCTTCTATTCTATTCTACACTCCAAATTTCTTCTATTATATGTACGTTGTTATCATTACACACACACACACACATGCAGGTATAAATGCATATATACATATGCTCTTCTATGTTTTTCAAACATAGAATCCTATTCTGCATGGTTCTTTTAAAATTTACAATTTTTTCTTTTTATAATTTATAATCAGTTTCCCTCCAAATAGATAATCTACCTTATTTTTCAAAAGCCGCTTAGACCAGACACAGTTAGAAAACATTAATTCTAGCTACTTGGGAGGTAGAAAGTGGGAGAGTGTGGTTGGAAGCAAGCCAGGCAAATAGTTATGCAAGACATCATCTCAGTCCATGGCTAGGTGGCCTGGTGATACAGGCCTTTCATATCAGCTATTGGAGGAAGCACAAACATAAGTATTTTGGTTCCTGATTAGCCTGTGCACAAAGGAAAACCCTATCTTAAAGATAATCAACTTCAAAAGAGCTTGTAAAATGGTTCATAGAGTACAGTACTATGTACTATATATGAAGTAAATATTATAAAAGTATAAAAGTATATGAAGTAAAAAGTATAAGGTCAAATTCCAATACTGCCCAAAGAATAGCTGCCTAACAGTTTTATGAATATACTAGCACTTATCCAATTACATTACTATTGAGAACATTTAGGTATGGCATTTAAAAAATAATCAAAAGCAATGCCTGTATGCATACCAAGCTACACAGATTCTTGTGGGTTAATATTTTTTATATCTGTTTGGTTTCAATGGGAAAATAATTGGGAATAAAGTACATACATGGCTATTGATAAACATAGCTAGCTAGATTACTTTGTGGGGAAAAATTTGTGATGTAGTGTAAATGCAACATTGCATGTGAGTGCCTATATCCCCACCCACCGGACAGCTCTAGATAGAGCCAACAATATTATTATTATTAACCACTAATTTATAAATCAATAGCTAGTGTGGTTGAACTATGAGAGGAATTTTGTGAATGTTTACTGGCCTTTTCTCTTCCAATACTTGACTCACTAGATTCTTCCATATTTCCCCCTATGGAATTGATTGCCATCTTACACAGAAATTTAGATTTCTTTCTTGTATATAAATTCTGCCTGATAACACATTGCACATGTTTGCCTTTCAGTTTTTCTAGGCCTTTGGACTTTAATGACTTATTGTATTTTTATTTTATTATTTCTTTGCAATATTCTGACCTCATGGCTATTGTGGACTGAAACATTATACCTCAAAAGCATATTTCTTATATTTTTAAAAAAAATAGTTGATTTTTCCTCCCCTGGAATTTGTAATTTACATGTTTTAAAATTTGATTCTACCTTGTACCCTTTATCCTCGATGGTGCTCCCTGTAAAAGGCTTTTACCTTCTGGATTCTGCAACTCTCGTGTGTTCCTGTGTGAACTGATTTCTGCCAAGCTGCTCAAGCACTGTGGGTGCTCTTCCCTTTATTGTCTTTTGTCCTGGCGGTTCTTGATTCTATTACTGATGCTGATTGCATTCTCATTTATCTTGCCAGACGATACCTTCTGGTATAATTTAGGTACCATTCCATTGCCATTGTATACTTTAAATGAAACTTCATTTTTGTCGACATATTTATTTTAGCTGACTTGACATTTTAGGGTTGAAAATTATTTTCTTCTCTTTCACCAGTGATGTCCATAAAAACTGAACACATGAACCATTCTGGTTTTTTATAGATGATTTCTTTTCTTCCTGTCTTATGAATTTGATTAGCACATATTCACTGTATCCTGTTCTTAATTTTTTTCCAATGGGAAATGAGGAATTAAAGGAAATTAAAGAAATAAAGCAATTAAAGAAAAATCTCCCTGACATTGACTGGGTTTATTTTTGTGGTTAGATTTCCTTTCAGCTTTTGCCACATTTCTTGCATACATTAAAATAACATTTCCTATTATGGTCTGCATTGTGTTCCCTCCAAATTAATATCTTGAAGGGACTATATTTAGGCATAGAAACCTTAAAGAGATAATGAAGGTTAGATGTGGCCATAGGGTGGGGCACTATCATAGAGCTGTCATTGATAACTTTCCTTCCTTCCTTCCTTCTTTCTTTCTTTCTTTCTTTCTTTCTTTCTTTCTTTCTTTCTTTCTTTCTTTCTTTCTTTCTTTATTCCTTTCTTTCTTTCTTTCTTTCTTTTCTTCTTTCCTTTCTTCCTTTCTTTCCTCCCTCCCTCCCTCTTTCCCTCCCTTCCTCCCTCCCTCCTTCCCCCTCCCTCCCTCCCTCTTTCTTTCTTTCTTTCTTTCTTTCTTTCTTTCTTTCTTTCTTTCTTTCTTTCTTTCTTTCTTTCTTTCTTTCTTTCTTCTCTCTCTCCCCCTCCCTTCCTCCCTCCCTTTCTCTCTTTCTTTCTTTCTTTCTTTCTTTCTTTCTTTCTTTCTTTCTTTCTTTCTTTCTTTCTTTCTTTCTTTCATTCCTTCTTTCATTTCTTTCTTCCTTTCTATATGCTAATATGCTAGTCTTGGGTCTTGAACTCAGGGCATTATCATTGAGCTTTTGTACTCAAGGCTAATCCACTTCACCCCCATCTCCACTTCCAGCTTTTTGGTGGTTGACTGGAGATAAGAGTCTCACAGACTTTCCTGACTAGGCTGACTCTGAAATGTAACCCTCAGATCTTAGCGTCTTGAATAGCCAGAATTCCAGATGGGAGCACTGGCTTCATGAGGATTGCTAATCATATAAAAGCGTGGAAGAGAGGAAATCAGAGCTCTCTTTCTTTCTATGTACACAGAGAGGAAAGGCTGTGTGAATACAGAGCATGGAGGTGGTCATTTTCAAGCCAGAATGAGAATTCTCACCAAAAACCAGCCCTTTAACATGTAGGTCTTTATCTTTGAGACTCTTCAACCTTAAAAATAAATTTCTGTTATTCACGCTATCATTATTTAACATTCTCTTATTACAGCCTACACTGACTAACATAATACTTCTTTCCTATTTTGCTTTTGGGAATTCCAGCTGGTTGAACAACATAACTCCTGGGGAAATTGTGTTCTTTATCTTTTCTTTCTTACTTTATAATTTCACATTTGTCTGATTCTGTAATCTTATCTTTAATTCCTAGTAAACTGATAGTTTTCAAAATCATCTTTGTCAGCTTCATACATTTTCAATAGTTCTACTTTCTAGTCAGATTATCAGATTATCCTGAACTAATATTAAGATACTTAAGAAGTTATTATTCTGTTACCAAATAAGTCCTACTTTTTTCTATGGCTTGTTTTATTTTGCTTTGTATTAAGGTTTTCCTTCCATTTTAACAATTACCCAGCCAATTTTTTTTTTTGGGGGGGGGTCTGGTTGTGGGGCCTGAACTCTGGGCCTGGGCGCTGTCCCTCAGTTCTTCAGCACAAGGCTAGCCTCTACCACTTGAGCCACAGTGCCACTTCTGGCTTTTTTCTTTTTGCTTATGTGGTGCTGAGGAATCAAACCCAGGGCCTCAGGCATGCAAGGCAAGCGCTCTACCACTGAGCCACCTTCCCAGCCCCCAGCCAATATTTTTGAGTAATACAGAACTTGGGATAAGCAAAATAGACAGTAGTGCTCCACGACATTTTTTCCTAGTGTAGGAGAATTATAAAAAACACATGTTGAAGTATTTATAATTGCATCATGAACAGAATTGCAGTTATGGGATTGTCCATGTGACTGAGTGAATGAGCAGAAACCTAGTGAAGAAACACTGGATACAAAGAATAGCAGCTACTGTACATATGCCCTGAGATTGGAATAGCCCATGGAAATCCCAAATGAACCTGGATCAATGTATTAATATATAAAGAGAGGATGATAGATGAAGTCAGGGAAACTTACATGGATGATATCATTTGGATTCCTCCAGCTGTGTCAAGGAAATTGGATTTTATTCTGTTTGAAGAGAGTTCTTTGGATAAAACGCAGTGGGAGAATAACAAATTTTGATTTGTATTGTAAAAAAATGCTCCTGGCTTCTCAATAGATAGTTCATTATAGGCATTTTTTAAAATTTAATTTTATTTATTTATTTTTTTATTGTGAGAATACCGTACAGAGGAGTTACAATTACATGGGCAAGATAATGAGTACATTTCTTATCAAGCATTGTTGCCTCCTCTTTGTTTCCCCTTCCTCTCCCTTCCCATATTCCCCCCACATCTCCCCACCTGACCCCCCCCACACCAAAGTTGTGAAGTTCGTTTTTCGACATAATGACTTGTACAGCTCATTGTTGCAATGTATCCTTATTTAAATGACTTGTTTTTCCCCTTCCCCTAAACAAATTATACCAACATCAAATACAGAGAAAGCAGGTGTTATACAGTGGGGGAGGGACATACAAAGCAACAAAGAAATCATCTTGTAAATATGTTAGAAACAATTGAATGAAAGAAAAAAAACACTTGAATACTTATCTTGGGGTTCATTTCCTTAACATCACCTTATCTGACCGTTTCTGCTTGACTCAGACATATACTAGTTATTGCAAATAAGGGAAACCCATGGGACATATGTTTCTTTAGGCCTGGCTTACTTCTCTTAATAGAATTTTTTCCAAGTCTTTCCATTTCCTAACAAATGGGGCAATGTCATTTTTTTCTGATGGAGGCATAGAATTCCATTGTGTATATATACCACATTTTCTTGATCCATTCATCTACTGAGGGACATCTGGGTTGGTTCCATATGTTAGCTATGGTAAATAATGCTGCAATAAACATAGTTGTGCTGGTAGCTTTAGTATGGTCTTGTTTGTGGGATTTCTGGGTCATAGGGGAGCTCTATGTGGAGTCTTTTGAGGAACCTCCATACTGCTTTCCAAAGTGGTTAAACAAGTTTGGAAAAATTGGTTAACTACTTGCAGAAAATTAAAGCTAGATCCTTATATATCACCCTGCACCAGAATCAACTCCAAATGGATCAAAGACCTTGGAGTCAAAGCAGACACTCTGAAAACATTATAGGATGGAACAGGAGAAACCCTAGGTCTTGTTGGCACAGGCCAAAATTTTCTTAATAGAGACCCAGAAACACAACAAATCAAAGAAAGGTTGGACAAATGGGATTGCATGAAATTGCAAAGCTTCTGCATGGCAAGCGACATAGCTAGCAAGATCAATAGAAAGCCCACGGATTGGGAGAAGATCTTCACTAGCCATACAACATACAAGGGTCTCATATCTAAAATATATCTGGAACTCAAAAAATTAAATCCACCCAAAACAAATTTTCAAAGAAACAACTGCCCAATAAATAAGTGGGCGAAAGACTTAAAGAGAAACTTCTCTGAAGAAGAAAGAAGGATGGCCAATAGACACATGAAGAAATGCTCAACCTCCCTAGCCATAAAAGAAATGCAAATCAAAACAACATTGAGATACCACCTCACCCCAGTTAGAATAGCAAAAATCAAGAACTCTAATAACAACAGATGCTGGAGGGGATGTGGACAGAAGGGAACCTTACTGCATTGTTGGTGGGAGTGTAAACTTGTTCAACCACTTTGGAAAGCAGTATGGAGGTTCCTCAAAAGACTCCACATAGAGCTCCCCTATGATCCAGCAATCCCACTTTTGGGCATTTACCCAAATGTTTACAAACAAGACCACACTAAAGCTACCAGCACAACTTTGTTTATTGCAGCATTATTTACCATAGCTAAGATATGGAACCAACCCAGATGTCCCTCAGTAGATGAATGGATCAAGAAAATGTGGTATATATACACAATGGAATTCTATGCCTCCATCAGAAAGAATGACATTTCCCCATTTGTTAGGAAGTGGAAAGGCTTGGAAAAAATTATATTAAGTGAAGTAAGCCAAGCCCAAAGAAACATAGGTCCCATGGTTTCCCTTGTTTGCAATATCTAGTATATGTCTGAGTCAAGTAGAAAAGGTCAGATAAGGTGATGTTAGGAAAATGAACCCTTAGATATGTATTTAAATGTTTTTTTTCTTTCATGCATTTGTTTCTAACGCATTTATAAGATGATTTCTTTGTTGCTTTGTATGTCCCTCCCCCACAGTATAATCCCTGCTTTCACTATATTTGATGTCGGTATAATTTGTGGAGGAGAAGGGGAAAAACAAGTTGTTTAAGGGTACAGGTGGACCCGTTGCAATAATGAGAAGTACAAGTTGTCATGTGGGGGGGGGAGGATTGGGTGGGCGGGCGGGGAGGAGGCTGGGAAGGGATGTAAAGGGTCAACGAAGGAGGAGGCTGCAATGCTTGATAAGAAATGTATGCATTATCCTGCCCATGTAATTGTAACCCCTCTGTACAGTATGTTCACAAAAAAATAAAATAAAATAAAATAAAATAAAAGACTTAAAGAGAAACTTCTCTGAAGAGGAAAGAAGGATGGCCAATAGACACATGAAGAAATGCTCAACCTCCTAGCCATAAAAGAAATGCAAATCAAAACAACATTGAGATATCACCTCACCCCAGTTAGAATGGCTATAATCAAGAACTCTAGTACCAACATGTGCTGGAGGGGATGTGGACAGAAGGGAACCTTACTACATTGTTAGTGGGAGTGTAAACTTGTTCAACCACTTTGGAAAGCATTATAGGCAATTTTAATTAAAAAAAAAACAGAGTAGAAGTAGGTGGTTAAAATGTTGTAGGAATGCAGGTGAAAGATGGCATTGTTACATTTGAGTGATTTTCAGTGGAACAGGACTAGAAGTCTCGTGGTTATCTTGTGCACAAACAACAAAACTTGTTTATGGATTGAAGAAAAACAAGCTTAATGGAAAATTCCTGTATTTCTATTTATATACTAAGGTAAAATAGAGCAGAGAAGAGGTTTGTGGGCTTGTAGATTAAGAGCTTTTTGCTTTATTAGATTTTAAAAGTATCTAAGAGAGGCATTGAAATATAGATTTTTTTGGGGGGGTTGGGAGTATTAGCATAACTATAGTACTTGAAACAATGGGATCTGCTTTCATCTGCATCAAAGATGACTCAATGGAAAGCCAGACAGACAGTTCTACATATGTGAATATTGCTAGTGAGATGTCAGGCTTTATGTTGTAACAAACTGAAAGGGAGCTAGTCTTAAGTTTGAAGCTCAAATATCAAAGTGCAGAAGACTTTATTCTGAGCTTCACAACTTACAAGAACTGTTTTAGTTTTCTGTACATTGATGCTTTTACAACCATATTGTTTGCAAACACAATTTATTTATTTATTTGTTTGCTTGTTTATTTATTATTGTGAAAATACCATACAGAGGGGTTACAATTACATGAGCAATGTAATGAGTGCATTTCTTATCAAGCATTGTTGCCTCCTCCTTTGTTTCCCTTTCCCATCCCTTCCTCTCCCCCTTCCACCCCCCCTGCACCTCCTGTCCCCTGGCCAAAAGTTGTAAATTTGTTTTTCGACATAACGTCTTGTACATCTCATTGTTGCAATAGGTCCACCTGTATCCCTATCTAAACAATTAAAAATCAATTTATTTTTTATTATCAAAATTACCTTAGAATTATGGGTATATCATTTAAATACTTTCAAATTTATTACCTTTGTTCATATCTAGGAAAGTGGTCTACCTTGATAAATGATTCATAAGTCCTTGAGAAGTATATATCATCTGTTATCATTGAGTGGAATGTTCCATAAAGGCCAAACAACCATGTTTCTTGATAGTGTTATTCAAGTCTATTCTGTCAGTGCTGAATTTATATTTGTTCTATTAATTTTAGAGAGATACTCAAGCAGCCTGTTTTTCATGTTTTCATGCCTTAATTTTTTTGCCAGCCTATGGAATTTGCTATTCAATTTAACAGTGTAATGTAAAACATTATGTATAAGAAATATAGGGAAAAATACATGGAAGAATACATAGGCTTAAAAGTGTAGACTTCTTTGCAAATATAATCATTCATTGGAAGTTTGCTTCAATGTAGCTTTTGATAAGGAGTAAAAGAAGGGCACTGGCATAAAGTTATAGAAATCTATGAATTGATTCACTGCCTCATTCATGTTCAAGTGACTGCAGCCCCAAAAGATGAATGCAAATGTTAGTGTGTTAAAATTTCCAAAAAAAGAATAATTGTTATAGCTATTCAAAGAATGAAGGAAAACTTATTTGTGATTTCCTACTAAGGTTAGTAGGAATTCGTTTATCTTGAATATTAGCATGTGGCTTTGCTTATTGAAAACCTTTTCCTATCTTAAATTTTTACCTTAGTAGTTGGGCATGAGAAAGTCATGATTCCTAAGATTTTAAAGAGTTTATCTAAATATACTGATAACTTTGAGCTTATCTGTGTCTCTTCTTAGCTTGGAAATAAATTTTTAGTTAACCATCACAGCATCCTAGAGAGTTGGGATCAAAATATTTTTCTCACTTTGTAGATTGCTTTAGGCACTGACCAGATAAGTGTCTTATCTGAGATTGCTGGTAAGCCAGGGGCAGAAGCGGAATTAGAATGTCAAACTCTGGATGCTTTATCTTGGGTTTAGTCAGAGGTTCTCACTAAGTCCTGGGCAGAGCCTATGGCATTGGGAAAGCAAAGGTGATGCTGAGAGTTAGTGATACCCGAGTTGGCTCCAGGCCCCCATTGTGAGTCTCTGTGTATCGTGGGGTGTTAAGAACCCAGCAGCTCATAAACAAACCCCTTGATAATAACACAAACAATCCAGTTTTTCAAGTTCATATGTTTTTCTGAGCTGACAGCCTCATCTCCCCAGTTCCCTGCCAAAGGCTAGTACTGCGCTGAGCTTCACCATGAAAATCCCCATTACTCCAGAAAATGATCTGATGCAAAGAAAATGACATTTTGTGTCTTCAGTTAAACCCGTGGTTCTGCTTATTCTAGAAAAGTGCAATGCATGTGACAAAAAAGGTCTATGAATTTTGCTATACGTTTGTTAAATGAGAGCAATATTAGGTATGCAAAAGACATCCATCAGTTAAGTAAAATTCAGAAAAACTAGAAAGGCACAGTTCGATGATAAAAGAAATGACTGGAGGCAAACTTATTTGTGGCTTTACACTAAAAATGAAACACTACCGATAAGCATGCATATTAAAAATATATGCTCAGATGACAGAGTTTCCTAGTTTTTTAGAGAATGATAAAAAATAAGAATTAAGTATTTTCCTGCCATAGGTAAAATTGTAAATGTGACTTATGAAGATTGTCAGAACATAATCATCTTACCAGTAAGATGATATTCTACATTTTTATTTCCAATCTAAATACAAGTAAAATCATAGAGAAGGAAGTGCTCAAAACCACAAAGAATGTACTAATGCTGAGCAAATATAAATTCAGACAAAAGAGATTGATGATACAATTTGTTCTTGATTTAAAACAAAGTACAGAAAACTTGGATCCATCTAAAAAAGTATGTCTGGAGCCACAGTAAGTATCTTGCTATATTTTCTCTATTTTCCTACTGAAATGCATGCATTGTTGTAACAAAATCATTCTGCAGGTATATTTTGTCATAGCTGATTCATTTATAAGCCCTTTCCCCCTTTTCTATGGTGGATAGTTTTAGACTCCTTTAGTGGATACTTGAAAGAGATCACAGATGGTATCAAGCTCTGTACACAAGCCCGTGGATTCCTAAAGTGGATGGAGTCACTGAAACAAGCTACTAACAGCCTGGAGATGCTGGATGGACACAATGTAACGCTTTTGCTCTGTGGGATGGAACAGAAAGTCATGAGAGTCCACCATGCATCTCAGAAGGGCATGCATATTGAAATTCATGGATTATCTCTTTCTGGAATTTTCCATTTGATAAGTTCCATCTACAACTGGCTTCAGGTAACAGAAGTCACAGAAAGCAAAATAACACATAAGAAGGCCTACTTCGTTGTGTGTTTTTTCATTATTGTTTGGACATGTAGTTTTAGACATCTTAGTTCATTAAGTTAATTTTGTGTGGTCATTTGGGTGTATCTAATTTTTACTTGAAGAACACATTTGCTGAAATTTTTCTTCATGTATTTGATCATTTTTCTCAGGAAAAAAGTTTCTTGTTTGCATTATTGATTAAGCAGTTTTTGAAAAATCCTTTAGGTAATTAAAATTTGAGGTTTCAAGTTTGCATTTTGAAAATTTAACTGACACATATTGGAATTACTGTGTAACTTTTTCTTCTAACCTTATGAGTAAGAAATGTTTTATGCATGGATTTCTCAGCTTAGAGTTATTTCCTACATAAAATTGTATGACTGTCGGCCTGTTACTTCCTGTTGTTGTTATACACCTAAGGTTTCTTCTTTATCCTTGAATTTGTGAATTTCTATAGGATCAGTTCAGGCTTTTGTCCTCATTATTATTGGCTGCTAAGCACATCTATAAACTCAAGCTTTTCTTTTGCATAGAAAAAACTCAGGCCTGTAATCCTAGCTACTCAGGAGGCTGAGATCTGAGGATCACGGTTCAAAGCCAGCCTGAGCAGGAAAGTCGGTGATACTCTTATCTCCAATAAACCACTCAGAAACTGTAAGTGGCACTGTGGCTCAAGTGGTAGAACGCTTGCCTTGAACTGAAACGCTGAGGGACAGCACTCAGGCCCAGAGTTCAAGCCCCACGACTGACAAAAAACAAACAAAAACCTTTGTCCTGTTATAATTTAGAATTATTAAGCTTTAAAGTATATTCTTGCATATCAAATGTCTGTTAATTCATCTCTCTTCGTTTCTTATATATTAGAGACAGTTGTTCAGATTTGTTGCAAGTATTGATATTCAATTTTCAGAACGTTGGCTCTCCTCTTTATCTAATCCTGAGCAATACTAACTTTACTGTTTTATTTCACATTTACTTCCTTTCTATTTCAACTCATCCTCTAGCCAAATTTCTTTTGTATCAGTCTGTTATCTCTCAGTTCTTCAATGTTTCTAATCTCATTTCCTGTAGTAACCTTGAAAAAATCTATTCTTGAAGCTAAGTCTTTTATTGTAAAGAAAAGTTTTGTAATCTCCAAGCTTTCTTTCATTTTAATTCATTCTCTGAACAGTCAGTGAGCTGGTGATGCCTCATGAACAGGGTACTGTCACAATTGCTGTAGGCTGTAACTTAAGTTACAGGATGAATAGAGCTTTTCATATTTATAGGAATAGAGTTGAGAACAGGCCAATCTAGAGCTGAGACTGCTAGGGAAAGAAGTGATTGAGGACCAAAGCCTCTTCCAGCTTTTGACTCTGACCTAGCTGTGTTTTTTATCCATATGGTTGTAACAAGTGGTTGCATTGACTCCAGACATATCATCCCGTATCTTCTATATCATTTTATTTTGTCAGTATTGGGATCTGAACTCACTTGCTAGGGAGTTGCTTCACCTCGTGAACGATGCCTCCTCTTTTCACATTTAGTTATTTCTTGAATAAGTTCCCATGTTATTCTTAGGCTATCTTAAATGGCCATCCTCCTGCTTACCATTCCCACAGACCTAGGAAGACCGGTACATAGCACAAGGTCTGCATTTTATTGATGGAGCTAGAGTCTCACTAGGATTTTATCTGGACTGGCCTCCCACTGCTATCCTCCCAATCTCTGCCTCTCAAATACGATTACAGGTCTGAGCCACTGTTCTTGGTCTATATTGTGGATATCCTGAGGAGGGGAATGACAAGGAGAAAAATAGGGTCTATATTAAAAAAAATTATTATTAGAAAACTAATACAGTTTTGAAAGCTGCCCTCTGGGCATTTTTCATTTCTATTGCATTGCTAAGAACTACGTGACGTGGCCACCCAGAGCTGTAGCGGCCATATGTAGTTTCAGTGGGCATGAATCCTCATATGCTTACAAATAACAAAGTAGGAAAATAGATGCTGTGGATGATTTAATGCAGGGATGATACCGTTTCTCTCTTAGGCTGAAATAATTCTATTTTTCAGTGGTATTGGAGGTTGAGATAAGAATTTAGGACATTATATTCACTTATTAGTAAGATGATTATGCTCTTGTCTGTTTTAAGTGATAATAAAATAATTTGAAGAGCAGTCAAATTTTCCATTTTCCCTGTGGCAAGGAAATAGTCTGTCAGTGACAGTTTATGTCTCTCATTTAATTGGTATTGCTAAGAGTTACCTTGTATCTTTAAAAAATGAAGCATTTTGAGTTTTTAATCTTTTTTTTTTTTTAACCTTTTTTTTTTGCTGGTTTTGGGGCCTGAATTCTGGGCCTGAGTGCTGTCCCTCAGCAATTCAGCTCAAGGCTAGCGCTCTACCCCTTGAGCCACAGCGCCACTTCTGGCTTTTTCTCTTTGTGTGATGCTGAGGAATCGAACCTAAGGCCTCATGCATGCAAGGCAAGCACTTTTCCACGAGCCACCTTCCCAGCCCCATAATCTTTTTCTTCCAGAATTTAATCAATTAATTTGTTTAGATTTGCTTTGTAGTTACTGAAATAAATTTGGAAAAGGGCTGAGTCCAAACTTGTTTTATTTACCATGATCATGAAATAGTAGAAGCTGCAAAAGGAATCCTCACTTAGATGAAATGCCTTGCTACTACTCAATAATATTAGTAATAAAACATAAAAATAGCTGTTGTGATTATGCATAGCAGGAGCTTTTCTCAGATGTACTACAGTGAGATAATTTTATCCAAAGACTATGAGTTTCATGAATTTGTAGTTATCATCTCCCCTAAGGAGAGTAAATATTATGTGTTAAAGTAGTAAATATTACACATGCCTGTTTATACCATCATATAAAGATGATAACTTTGAGCGATGCCTTAATCTCTTGGAGATCAAGTAAAGCTTACGAGAAGTGTTTTGTGATATTTGAATATTGATTTAAAAAATGTATCAGCCTAGGAGAAAGCTCCTGGACAAAATGAATTTTTATTTTATTTTAGTTATTCTTCAGATCTAGGAATTATAGGCTTAAGCATTTGCTCAAATTCATAGGAAAGTTTATAATTTCACATAGCATAAAAATGTCCCCCAGGTATTTGTATGTTTCCTGGACAGTGCTTTCTCTGATATCTGGTATGGTTCTAGAATCAAGAGGGTTTTGTAAACTTACCCACTGTGACTGAGACTAGCTTTAAAGTCCTACAGCCCAGTTGGGACCACCTGAAAAAACTTTGTCAAACACCTGGTAATGAAGAATGCATATGCTTTTTGTAATGAATTTTGGGTATAATAATTTGTCATTTACATTTGAATATAAAACTTGTATTATTTTAAACATATTTTATAGTCCAGAACAAAAAGACTGAAATATAAATATTTTAAACCCATTCGTTTAAACAAATCTGAATTATAGAAAATGCAACAATGAGATGTACAAGATGTTATGTTGAAAAACGAACTTTACAACTTTGGCTCAGGGTGGGGGGTGGAGGGTTTTTTTTTTTTAATTTTATTTTATTTGAGAACATACTGTACAGAGGGGCTACAATTACATGGGCAGGATAATGCATACATTTCTTACCAAGCATTGCAGCCTCCTCCTTTGTTTACCCTTCACCTCCCTTCCCAGCCTCCCCCCTCCCCCCACCCAATTATATCCCCCTCCCCCGCCACACCGACATTGTAAAGTTGGTTTTGACATGACATTTTGTACTTCTCATTGTTGCAACAGGTCCACCTGAATCCTTAAATGACTTGTTTGTCCCCATCTCCTCCACATGTTATACTGACATCAAATATAGTGAAAGCGGGGGTTACACTGTGGGGGAGGGACATACAAAGCAACAAAGAAATAATCTTATAAATGCGTTAGAAACACATGCATGAAAGAAACGAAAACATTAAAATACATATTTAAGGGTTCATTTTCCTAACATCACATTATCTGACCTTTTCCGCTTGACTCATACCTTTACTAGATATTGCAAATAAGGGAAACCATGGGACCTATGCTTCTTTGGGCCTGGCTTACTTCACTTAATATAATTTTTTCCAAACCTTTCCATTTCCTAACAAATGGGGAAATGTCATTCTTTCTGATGGAGGCATAGAATTCCATTGTGTATATATACCACATTTTCTTGATCCATTCATCTACTGAGGGGCATCTGGGTTGGTTCTATATCTTAGCTATGGTAAATAATGCTGCAATAAACATAGTTGTGCTGGTAGCTTTAGTGTGGTCTTGTTTGTAAACATTTGGGTAAATGCCCAAAAGTGGGATTGCTGGATCATAGGGGAGATCTATGTGAAGTCTTTTGAGGAACCTCCATACTGCTTTCCAAAGTGGTTGAACAAGTTTACATTCCCACCAACAATGAAGTAAGGTTCCTTTCTGTCCACATCCCCTCCAGCATCTGTTGTTGTTAGAGTTCTTGATTTTTGCTGTTCTAACTGGAGTGAGGTGATATCTCAATGTTGTTTTGATTTGCATTTCTTTTATGGCTAGGGATGTTGAACATTTCTTCATGTGTCTATTGGCCATCCTTCTTTCTTCTTCAGAGAAGTTTCTCTTTAAGTCTTTCGCCCACTTATTTATTGGGCAGTTGTTTCTTTGAGGATTTGTTGTTGGGTGTTTTAATTTTTTGAGTTGGAGGGGGTTTTGAAAGGGGGAGGGCAGGGGGATGATGGGAAGGGATGGGAAGGGGAAACAAAGGAGTAGGCAACAATGCTTGATAAGAAATGTACTCATTACCTTGCCCATGTAATTGTAACCCCTCTGTATGGTATTTGCACAATTAAAAAAAAGAAAAAGAAAAAAGACATTTTAAGTATATGGTAATTTGAAACAAACGTGCTTTAATGAAGCATTTTGCTTTAATGAAGTCATGAGAATGATTTATGATTAGTTTTTCAGTTGTATATAATGTCTGGAAAAAGTATATTTTTACTGATAATGAATTCTAAAAATTTTTACATTTTTTTCTCTAAAAGAGCTTTAAAACTTCATGAGAAGAATAAAGGGAATAAATATTAGTTATTTCAAGCATATGCTGGTATGTGGTATTGGTACACAGCCAGCTCATACTCTATCACATATTTGCGGTGTGATCTTGGGCATGTGTTTTGGTTTTAAGAAGGTACATCTGTTCAATATTTAAAATAGTATCATAATACCACCTAAGTAGTAAGTGGTTATAAAGCAAAAATGGAATAATGTAAGCTAATCATATTGCATAGTTTATGATAATGTTCTGTCACAAGATAACTTGAGCCTAGTAATGACTTACTATTTTTTTCTGTAATGGAATCAAGATTTTAATTAGTAATGTGTGTGTGTGTGTGTGTGTGTGTGTGTGTGTGTGTGTGTGTGTGTGTGTGTGTGTGCATGTGTGATGGCTTTATTATTGGAAAATTTTCAGACTTATGGATTTATGACTTATACCAAACAATTGCCATTTTAATTGAGAACTTGGGTGGAAAGGAAGAACTGAACTGGGGAAAGTCATTTCTTCTATTAAACCATGTCTTCTGTTAAGAAGACATGCAGCAAGATTCTCTTTTTCCTCAGAACATGGGGCAAGATTTTAACAACTTTTGTTCATATTCATTGTCTTATTGAAGATATGTCTTACTATACCAAGTGCTGAATTTTTAACTGGTTTCAGAACAATTCAACCAGCCAGTGTTTATGCTTTGGTCATAAAGAATACACTGTGGTGGTTACCATCTGCTCAAGATAAAAATGAAATCTCCTTGAAGAAGTGGACAGTAGGTAGAGGATTTTAATGGATGTGTGATGTTTTTGTTTCTGTAGGAGGTGCTTATTGTGACTATAACACTAATAGATAAGCCTGAGGGCTCAAGCTTAGTGTTTCAGTTCTTATTAAGTCTCTACTGGGCATCAGTTTGTACTGAAGTAAGAAAGTGTGGATTTAGTCCAGTAAAATCTTTACCCCAGACAAGTTTTATTTTGAATTTCTGCTTATCCTTGCTTAGCTATTGCTATATAACACCATGAATATTTCATCCACAAAGTGGTCTTCAGTAACCAACCTTTTATTAGATAGCTTTTCTTTCTTAAGTAATGCTTTATGGATTTTAAATAACCTTTCATCTACTCGGCATGTAAACTGTTCTATTTTCTAATATGCAGTAGTTTTTTTCTTTTTCTTTTTCTTTCTTTGTTTAAACTGATGAGCATTCTAAAAATATTTAGTTCATGTTTGAATGACCTTGATGTTTTGTTTCTAAAGCTCATACCCTTAATAGTATCCTATATATCTTCGCTGATCATTGTTGTCTTTTCAAATTGAAGTACTCACTCTTAGAAAAGTCAGAAAGAGGTTTATCCAGGCCACAATTTTCCAATTTAAGACTGCTATTGCATATTGTTTGGTTTCCCCTTGCACAGTTACAGGGGTATTATAGAAGAAAGAGGAAGAAAGCTTTTCCTCCAATGTGTTACCATGATGTATATAAACTTGACCTACAATGGGAAAATTTAGTGTTCTTTCCTCAATATAAAAATGCTATCTGACATAGTATATGTTCCCAGTGTCATTTTGCTATAGAATAGTTGCCTATTTGTCAGAAGCTATTTGTCAGTTTTCTCAGTATCTGCGGGTGGTAAGTATGTTTTGGAATTCAGAAAGGAAAATTGTAAGCTCACAGAGATTGATACAAGTGGTTGACAAAAAAAAATAAGACTTGTTCTTTCTGAGTACTTCTGTGACCTGAATGTGCAGAATCAAGAAAATTTCTTTTAGATTTCTTAGCATTAGGAAGAGGTTAATCTATCCTAATTGATGATGGTGGTTATTTTTACAAGTAGGGCAACTTTTTTGTATTATACATTTGGATCATTATGTTTCCTTCAAATCAATGTGCTTTATATGGAAAGCATATTGCAAAGCAAATCAGAAATCTGTGAGGAGAAATTCTTCTAATGTAGACGTGAGGGTATATAGTAACATGAACAAACTTTTGGCAATGATTTTGGAGCTAGGAGAGAAAGTCAAATAAGTTGTTTAAATTAGAATACTTTGGGCTGCAAGTAGTAAAATACGGTGTTCATGAAGCTATGGTGATAGAGGCTTATAATTTCACAGGAAAAAAATTCAGAGATGAACAGTTCCAGAGTTGAGTTAGTGCTCCACTGGTATCAAGTGTTTGCACCTATGCTTCTGGGAATGGAGAAGATGATGTGAACATTTAATAAAGATGGTTTTATTTTTTGGAATTTTATTTATCATTTCAAGGAAAAGAAAATTCAAAATTCATTTATAAGACATTTCTAGGAAGAGAAATGGCTTTGTGTACATGTTGTACTTTGAAGCCATACCATTCTTTCTGGAGCCAGTTACATTGTTCAAACTGCACAGCCCACCATCTTCTAGACCTTTATGAGGAGAACAGCAGCAATTCTGTGTCATGTAGAAAGATTAAATTCTTCTAGCCACTCAGTCACTACATTCATTCTATTCTACTTTATTTTTTTTACATTTACATAAGTAGTTATATGAAGGGGTTTTAATTCTAGAAGTCAGGTTTTGAGTACTGCATCCTGAGATCTCCCATTGTTCTCTCCCATCTTTGCCCCACACATTACATTTCTGATGTTTGGCAATGTTTTAAAAGTGAGCCTTACTATCATGACATGAGCATGCTTGAATTTGGGATTGCCCATGTCTTGAAACTGGTATTGGGTTAAAAAAATTAGATACCAGCAGCAATTATCAATGGTTTGAGTTTCTAAGGAAGACAGTATTTTTTTAATTGTTTTTTTTAAAATTTTTATTTATTTTTTATTGTGAAAATACTGTACAGAGGGGTTACAATTACATGGGCAAGATAATGAGTACATTTCTTATCAAGCATTGTAGCCTCCTCCTTTGTTTCTCCTTCCCATCCCTTCCTAGCCTCCCCCTACCCCCTACCCAATCCTCCCCCCCCACCAAAGTTGTAAAGTTCGTTTTCGACATGACAACTTGTACTTCTCAAGAAGACAGTGTTTTTGAGTATTTTTGAAATTTCATTTAATTAGAGAGTGGTTTGGGTTGAGATAGTTGAAGGAGTAGGAGGAGAATATGGGAAGAAATTAAATGTTATTATAATTATAGAAGGTTTGTTATGTTTACAGGCAATATAAAATGCTATGTGGGGTCTTTTTTTTAGTTGATGGGTAGATGTTTAGAGTGCTGATATAATTATTGCAAAATACACATTTGGGTAGTAATGATATTTCAAATCACTACACGTGTACATGAACATATAGACGTGTATTATCTCTATCTCTAGTATGCAAAATACATCTGGTATTTCCTTCAAAGGATGGGAGAATCATTATTGGGGAAGTGGTATATGAATTTGGAATGGAAAGGAATTGTGTATATACCTATAAATATGCATATATTATATATATATATGACAATGTGGAGCATTTCCTCAGTATGGGAGCAAAGAGTATTTTATTGCTTTTTGTTCAGATTTTCCTTCCCCTAACCCCACTGATTTCCACATTTCAACTTGCTTTCTTTATGTTCATGCTTGGCTTCTGTGGATTTCCTCATTGAATACTATCTGACTTACATAGCTTCAATAGTTCTAGCAGATAGTTCAGTGAATCTTGTTGATCAAGCATTAAAGTTGTAAAGCATCACTTCTGATTTAAACAAAAAATCATATGTATATAAGAAATATTCCTGACAACATATAGAATATTTAGTCATAGCAAAGTTTTTATTTCAAGTGGCACCTTTTAGTCCAGTTTAGACTAAGTTTAGTTAAGTTGTTCTATCCCAACATTGATCTCATTCAATTTACATAAAATTTTATGCTTTTTTTCTAGTAAATCTTAGCTGTGTTTTATCTCATCTCATTCTGTACTTATACAATGACATTTTTGAGTATAAACCCAGGGTATTGGATTATTTTTTTAATTTTCAGATCTAGCTTTTCTTATTTTTTTTTTTAGTTTTTATTTTTTTATTATTGTGAAAATACCATAGAGAGGGATTACAATTACATGGGCAAGATAGTGATTACATTTCTTTTTTTTTATTGTGAAAATACTGCACAGAGGGGTTACAATTACATGGGCAAGGTAATGAGTACATTTCTTATCAAGCATTGTTGCAGATCCAACTTTTCATAGTGATAATCTGTTTTTTTTTAATATTACTGTGCTTTCTAGATCTGGGAAATGTAAAAATCTGACATTTGGAAATTTCTTCTTTATTTGAATTTATAATTTTTATGGATGCTTTGTTTTTCAAATAGCCTTTACTTATTAAAAAAGTTTTATGTTTTCCTTGAAACAGAGCAGAGGTGCAGAGATTTCTGTTATATCACTTCCCTCATCCCTGAATGTTTTTCCTATTAGCAACATCTCTAGCAATAATAGGATGTTTGTTCCCCTCAATGGCACATACTGACACGTCATTGCACCTGAAGTCCACACTTCACATTAAGTTTCATCCTTGTTGCAGTCTGTGGATCCGACAAATGTATGGAATGTGTCTGTCAGTGCAGTGGCACTTGGATTAGCTTCACCTTCCTGAAATTAGCCTGTGGTATGCCCATTCTTCCCTGCCCCTGCCTCCTCACTAATTCTTGGCAAACACTGGTCTTTAAAACTGTCGCTAGTTTTGTCTTTCTCAGAATGTTGTAGGGTGGGACTTACACAATATGCAGCCTTTTGGAGAGTAGCTTCCTTCACTCAGCTTTATGTATTTAAGTTTCCTCTATGTCATTTCATAGCTCACTTCTTTTTTTACTACTAAATCTTATTATATTATCTGGATGCAACTCATTTTCTTGTCTGATTCTTTTTTTGTTGTTGTTTGTTAATTTACCTTATTAGAATGTAAGCATCATTTAAAAAAAAAAGGTGTTGTCTGTTTGTTCACTAATGTATTAGATCCTGGTAGAGAGCGGGTATTTTAAGTTATTTTTTTCCTTCAGTGGTTGAAATGGGATCTGGAATGAAAGCAAATTTAAATAACTTTGTCCATATATGTTACTGACTGATTTAGGAGCCACAGAGAGTAAGGAGGTGCATTGCATTACATTTCATTCACTAGAATAGAATACTTGTGCACCCAAAAGCATCCTATCTTTCTATTGATAGAAATAGTTAAGAAGAAGAGAATAAATTCCAGCTTATTTCAGAGATGGTGGCTACCACAGGATATCTCAGCTTAAGTTAAGAGATGAATTTCCAAGCATTAAGACTTTGTTTATAGATAGACTTAAGTGAGTATTTCATAGATCCTGAAAAGTTAACAACTCTCTCTTGAATTGCCAATCTCATAAAGACAGCAATGAAACACAATATGGTAAGAGAAGTTTTCATGGGAAAGATCTGACGAATGGCAAGCATAATGTTGCTAAAATATCAGGAGATATGAGCAGATTGCCTTAAAATTTAATTTCATTTTAAATAGTGTCATTCCACTCTCACTATACTTGAGGTTGCTTCTCTGAAAAGCAGAGCCTGAAACAGGAATTCTGGTGCTTGTGCTTCATGGAGCAAGGGTTCTTCAGGAAAAGTCTTTAATGGAATGAATGAGGAATGGAAGAAGAGAGAGAAAGGAAAGAAGAAAGAACCCAACATGGGATGGATGAGGTCTCAGTGGACTTTGGTTTTGTCGTAAAGGTGGGGTATATTGTGTGAGGACTTAGAGAGTTAAGAACTGTGGAATATGAACTTCATAAAATACCAGGTAGTTGGCCTTCTGTGTTGCTGAATCCTTCACTAATTACTGGGTCTACTATGACCAGAAGAGAAGTGCAGGGGACAAGGCAGCTTCTTCTACCCAATGCCAATTTATGGGAAGGAAGCATCTGTGAGCTCTTCACCCCATGGATCTACCATTGTGTCCAGGATAGGCTTCAGTTTAGGTGCTTTGGATTGATAAGTGTTTAATCGGTAAATGGTCTTTTCTCATACTAGGACCAAAGGAATTTGTCAAAGCATTGTTAAGAAAATAGAAATTATAGCAGCAGATTCTGACTTTGTCTTTCTGTTGACACAAGTTGTATTTCCTGTAAGACAATAAAGTTATAAATGATTTAACTGGATAGAAGTGGAATTTCTCTATTGATTTATATCAAAACTTATGGCATCTCATCATTTATCACCAGTTGTTTCACCTCTGATTATAGCATGTGTCAGGCCACAGATCATTGTGTGCCTGAGGTTGGGAGGCCTGGAAGTGACAGTCCTGTGATAAGACTTGCTCTAAATCAAAAGCATGATCAACTTCAATTTTTCTGGCAATGGGTTCTTAAATTTTTGGAAGAACAAGAGGTTTAGGAGTTGAGGTTTTCCAATCTTGTGGATTTTCCTCCAACCAAGAAACACTGAATTTTTATAAAAGTGTTTGTGTAGTATTTTTCTCTTTTATAAAGGTGTTATTCTACAGGTGATGTACAGAGAGGTTATTGTTTTATAAGTCAGGTAATGAGTACATTTCTTTTTGGACAATGTCACTCATTCCTTTGCTCTCTCCTAGCTTTGTGCATTTTTAACCACATTAAAACAACTTGTAAAAGCAATATTGCTTTAATTGTAATATAAATCCATCTTTCAGTGTCCCATTCATCTACATTTAGCCATGAAGTTGGTCATGTGTAAAATTCTGATTATGCCCATCAATTAATCAATGGTTGCTACTACACTTTCTAAACAAAAGGGGTGCCAAAAGAAGTCCCTTTAGAAACTATCTCCATTCTAATTATCTGATTTATTTTATTATCTTTGAATATTCCAATGTGTTGAAAATCTTTGTATTACATATGAAGAGTTATTGCTCACCATTTATCTGCTTATATTAAAAGTATGATTTTATTATGACATAAAAATCACAAAAGCAGAGTATACAGTTAATGGATAATGTTGAGATGACTTAAACATATAACCTTATTATTGAATGTCTAGACAGAGAAAAACTCAATCATTATATCTTACTGTTCACAGCATTTGTCTGTTTTTCCTCATTATACTTTATAGTTATAAACGAAGTTGTACAACTTTAAACCTGCACTGCCATATATATTTCAAATGTTGTCCATGTTGTCTATTATTGGCAAGTGCCATATTGCAAATGTCATTATTTTTAACTGCTCCTGGGGACATGAGATCATGAGATCAACATACTTGCTTTTATCCTAAGGTATGATCTATTTGAGGAGGAGACAAACTTCTGAGACTGCTAAGAAGACCGTGTATTCTGTGGCTGTTGGATTGAATATTCTCTAGATGTCTGTTAGGTCCATTTGACTAGAAGTAACATTTAATTCTGAAATTTCTTTGTTAAATATTTTTTCCTTATTCAATTTCTGTCTGGGTGACCTGTTTATTGGTGAGAGTGGGGTATTAATATCACCCACTATTATTGTGCTGGTATATATCTTTTTAAAATGTCCAATTGTGAACTTGAATATGCTTATATTCAGTATGTATTTATTTAGAATTATGTCTTCTTGCTTGGTTGTTTCCTTTATCAAAGAAGTGTCTTCTCTGACTCATTTTGTTTTGAAGTCTGCTTTGGTGGGCATGTGGTTAATTTCTTGTCTCAGATTAAATATGATGTTGTTAATTTGTTAACTTTGAACAGGGATCCTCAGATCTCAGTCTCCTGAGTAGCTAGGATTACTGGTGTGAGCCACCAGCGCCTAGCTATAATGCTGTTTTAATCCATAACATTTCTATTTCTTCATTTGCCTATGCATTATTCACCTCTTTTTTTTTTTTTTGTTGGTCTTGAGGTTTGAACTCTGGTTCTGGGCACTGTCCTGATCTCTTCAGTTCAAGGCAAGCGCTCTACCGCTTGAGTCACATCACCATTTCCGCTTTTCTGGTGGTTAATTGGAGATAATCTCACGGACTTGTTTGTGATCCTTCGGGTAAATGCCCAAAAGTTGGATTGTTGGGTCATAGGGAAACTCTATGTGGAGTTTTTTGAGGAACCTCCATGTTACTTTCCAAAGTGGTTGAACAAGTTTACACTCCAACCAACAATGCAGTAAGGTTCCCTTCTGGCCACATCCCCTCCAGCATCTGTTGCTATTAGAATTCTTGATTATAGCCATTCTAACTGGGGTGAGGTGGTCTCTCAGTGTTGTTTTGATTTGCATTTCTTTTGTGGCTAGGGGGGCTGAGCATTTCTTCATGTGTCTATTGGCCATCCTTCTTTCCTCTTCAGAGAAATTTCTCTTTAAGTCTTTATCCTACTAATTTATTGGGCAGGGTTTCTTTGGGGATTTGCTTTTGGGGGATTTAATTTTTTGAGTTCCAGGTATATTTTAGATATGAGACACTTGTCCATTGTATGGCTAGTGAAGATTTTCTCCCAATCTGTGGGCCTTCTATTGATCTTGCTAGCTATGTACTTTGCCATGCAGAAGCTCTGCAATTTCATGAAATCCCCTTTGTCCAACCTTTCTTTAATTTGTTGTGTTTCTGGGTCTCTATTAAGAAAATTTTGGCTTGTGCCAAGGAGACCTAGGGTTTCTCCTATTCTTTCCTGTAATGTTTTGAGAGTGTCTGCTTTGACTCCGAGGTCTTTGATCCATGTGGAGTTGATTCTGGTACAGGGTGATAGATAAAGATCTAGCTTTAGTTTTCTACAAGTGATTAACCAATTTTTCCAGCACCATTTACTGAAGAGGCTGTCTTTCTTCCATTCTGTATTTTTAGCTCCCTTATCAAAGATTAGGTGGCTATAGGTCTGTGGGTTCATTTCTGGCTTTTCAATTCTATTCCATTGGTCCTGAGGTCTGTTCTTGTGCCAGTACCAAGCTGTTTTGATTATTATGGCTTTGTAGTAGAATTTGAAATTTGATATTGATATTGAAATTTGGTACTGATATTACTCCAACACTGTTCTTTCTGTTAAGGATCATTTTTGCTATTCAGGGTCTTTTATTGTTCATGTGAATTTTTGGATTGAGCTACCAGCACGACTATAATTATTTTTTTGCAGCATTATTTACCATAGCTAAGATATGGAACCAATCCAGATGCCCCTCAGTAGATGAATGGATCAAGAAAATGTGGTATATAGACACAATGGAATTCTATGCCTCCATAAGAAAGAATGACATTGCCCATTAGGAAATGGAAAGATTTGGAAAAAATTATATTAACTGAAGTAAACCAGGCCCCCAAAACCATAGGTCCCATGGTTTCCCTTATTTATAATAACTAGTATATGTCTGAGACAAGCAGAAACGGTCAGATAAATTGGTGTTAGGTGAAATAAACCCCAAGATAAGGACTCAAACGGTTTTTCTTTCTTGCTATTCTTTCTAACATATTTTTAAGATGATTTTTTTTGTTACTTTGTATGTCCCTCCCCCACGGTATAACCCCTGTTTTCACTGTATTTGATGTTGGTATAATTTATGGGGGGGAAGGGAAAAAAACAAATTGCTTAAATAGGGACTCAACAATGATATGTACAAGACCTTATATCGAAAAATGAGCTTTACAACTTTGGGGGCAGGCAGAGCTGGGAGGTCAGGGATGGGAAGGGGAAACTAAGGAGGAGGCAACAATGCTTAATAAGAAATGTACTCATTACCTTGCTCTTGCAATTGTAACCCCTCTGTACAGTATTTTCACAATAGCAAAACTTAATTATAATAATAATAAAAATCTTATGGACTTTCCTGCCCCGGCAGGCTTTGAAGTGTGATCCTCAGATCTCAGCCTCCTGAGTAGCTAGGATTACAGGCATAAGCATCAGTGCCCAGCTCTTAACCCTACTTATATCGTTTGATTTATTTTACCTCTTAAGTATTTTATTTCACTGTGTGCCTAATAAATTTAAAACATTTTCTTCTATCTTACAAGGAAACATCAATAGCAAGGAGGATTCTTTTCCTTCTTTAGCTTCTAGTGTTGGTTTCTGTTTGTATATCAATTCCGCATGGTCTTTTTCACATGAGCAGAAGTTTCACACTGTCCATAAATACATTATTATAATCCTTTTCTTTTGTATTTGTAGAGGAATGGTTGATAAAAGCTGGCTTTATCAACTCTGTGGTCTTGCACTAAAAACAGCATTCCAAAGAAACAGAATATACTTTAGTATTTTCTTTGTATACTGTGATGCTTTTTGGCAGGGATCAGCTTTCTATACCTAAATTTTTTTTACTGGGGCTTTATTGCCAGTAAAATGAAGGGAAACACATGATATGTGATTTCTTCCTGGTAGTACTGCTGCTTGATAAGGTAAAAGCTCTACCACTGGTTCTCTTTTACTTTCCTTTTATTATATATGTCTCTGAGTATAGCAGATGCTAAACATGCTTTGAAATGTTACTATGTATTTCATATTCTTCCTTTCTTCCCAGAATTTATCCTTTAAATTCATGGTACTCAAAGAATTTGCTGGGTTTCTAGGTTTCAAACATTTCTTTGTTAAAGCTTGCAGCACATAAATCTCAACTTAAATCTGTGTTCATTGTTGTTGCGATTTTTCTTCTGTTCCATTTTTCTTTGGTCATTTCATGCTGGAGTTGGAGGAAACAATGATGCCTGTGTCCATGCCATTGTTTGTCTACAAAGACACTGGCATTTAGAATATCTACATCCTATGTTATCACTTAGAAATTCTTGAAATACTTACATTTTTTTGGTACCTTTAGAGTACAATTGCTTTTTGTGCAATTATTTTTAATGTGTGAAATCTTCTCATGACAAATCCACTTTACTTTTCTGAGCTTCTTTGTTACTGCCATTGTAGGTATCAGGTTTTGTTTCCATTGATTTCCTTAAATAAAAAAAAACATTTTGAGAAATGGATCTTATAGTTTCATAATACAGTCTGATGAGAAGAACTGTATAGTAATACAAAGCATCAGTTATCTGTGGTTACTATGAAGATGCAGTTCAGGCATGGGGGCTCTGGAAACCGTTGTTTATACTATAACTTGGTATGTGTTTTTCTTCTGGTCTTCCCTCCTGGAGGGTGAGCTTTCTCATTCCAAACATTGATTTTGGAGAACAAAAGCATGTCTTTCTTTATCCTAAAAGCTTGGATTACAGGTCAAGTAGTAGAGTAGTGTGGTGATGTCTTATCTTGATATGGTGATCGCACTGTCCCTGAGCTTTTCAACTCAAGGCTAGCACCTGAGCCACAAGGTTTTCAGGTTTTCTGGTAGTTTATTGGAGAGAAGAGTCTCACAGACTTTCCTGCCAGGGCTGGCTTTGAATCATGATTCTCATATCTCAGCCTCTTGAGTAGCTAGGATTACAGGTATGAACCATTAGTGCAGCTTCAACATGGTAATATCTTGAATTGTGATATCTTAATCTAAAATGTTGATTGTCAAAGATACAACACACATTTCTGTTCTTCCTCTAGCATTCAAATAGTACAATTTCAATACTCCCACAAAAACATGAAGGAAGCCAGGTGCTGGTGTCTCACTCTTATCTCGAATAAACCACCAGAAAAGCAGAAGTGGTGCTGTGGCTCAAGTGGTAGAGTGCTTGCCTTGAGCTGAAGAGCTGAGGGGCAGCACCCAGGCCCAGAGTTCAAGATCCATGACCAACAAAGAAAAAAGAAAAAACAAAGAAAAAACAGAAAAACCTGAAGGAAATATTCTGAGTCCCTATGCTATCCAACTTTACAGTGGCAACATATAAAGTGTACAGTCCTCAAACTTCTCAATGTTAGAAACTGTACAAGTAATAATTTGTTTTCTGAATATTCTTAATTCCTCAAAGTTTTTCAGAAGAGCCCCTATTTTTAAAATTTCACCAATATTTGCTGTCATTTCATGCATCTCTCAAGACTTTCTGGTGTCCTGTGATGTTCAGCATTCTTTCAATTGATGTATTGCCTTCCACACTTTGCAGCATATTTTTGTGTGTGTGTGTATATCTGTTGTAGCAAGATGAGGTGATCAGGGATGAAAAATTTCCCTAATGTTTTTCTTACTTATTTGTTGTTTATATCCAACATAAAACATATCCGTTTTCCCCATAGTGTTGTTACTAGTTTTTATAGATTCAGACACTGATTTTTTGGTATTAAAAAGTGTTAGAAATGTCAGAAATGAAAATTTTGAAAGCAGGAGCTATTTGTAGAAAAATCAATTAACTGGACTATACCATGTTCAAAAAAGAGATTAGGAAAGAAATTTAGGTGCAAATCATTTGTTTAACTCAATTTTCCCAACCCTCTTTCTTAGTTTTGGACTGAGAGATACTGGGAAACAAACAATATTCTTCCTTGGTTCTCTCTCTCTCTCTCTCTTTTTTTTTTTTTGGTTGTTCATGGGGCTTGAACTTTGGGCCTGACCACTGTCATTCAGCGCTTCAGCTCAAGGTTGGCGCTCTATCACTTGAGCTACAGCGCCACTTCTAGTTTTCTGGTGGTTTATTGGAGATAAGAGTCTCATGGACTTTCCTGCCTGGGCTGGCTTTGAACCGCAATCCTCAGATCTCAGCCTCCTGAGTAGCTAGGATTACAGGTGTGAGCCACCAGCTCCTGGCTTGACTCTTTTGTTTTTAATCTTTAAGTAGTTATATGAGGGAATTAATTGCCATTCAACAAAGCAGTTTATGGATAAAATGCATTTTGCTCAATGTCACCACTTTTGTCATCTTCCCCTGACCCTCCCAATCCCAATCCTTCGCTTAATTTTCTTAATTTTGTAGGATATGCATTGAATTTTTTTCTTTTTTCTTTTGTTGTGAAAATACCATACAGAGGGGTTACAATTACATGAGCAAGGTAATAAGTTTATTTCTTATCAAGCATTGTAGCCTCCTCCTGTGTTTCCCCTTCCCATCCCTTCCCATCTCCCACCCCCTCAGCCAAAGTCGTAAAGTTCGTTTTTTGACATATCGACTTGTACATCTCATTGTTGCAATGGGTCCACCTGTATCCCTAGTTAAACGATTTGTTTTTTCCCTTCCCCTCCACAAATTATACCAACATCAAATACAGTGTAAACATGGGTTATAATGTGGGGAAGGACATACAAAGCAACAAAGAAATAATCTTATAAATATGTTAGAAACAATTGCATGAAAGCAAAAACTTTTGAATACTTTCTCTTGGGGTTCATTTCACCTAACATCAACTTATCTGACCTTTTCTGCTTGTCTCAGACATATACTAGTTATTGTAAATAAGGGAAACCATGGGACTTACGCTTCTTTGGGCCTGGCATACTTCATTTAATATAATTTTTTCCAAGTCTTTCCATTTCCTAACAGATGGGGCAATGTCATTCTTTCTGATGGAGGAATAGAATACCATTGTGTATATACACCACATTTTCTTGATCCATTCATCTACTGAGGGGCATCTGGGTTGGTTCCATATCTTAGCTATAGTAAATAATGCTGCAATAAACATAGTTGTGCTGGTAGCTTTAGTGTGGTCTTGTTTGCATTGAATTTTGTGATTGCATTCTCTCTGTTTTCTCTCTTCATTGGCCCACCAATAGAGAATACATTATGGGAATAGCATATGTAAGTCCAACTCACAGATTGTGATTTTTATAGGTATTGCTGAAATTGCTCTTCATCATAGTATCATTTGTTCCTATCACTTGGTCTTTCTCCTTTGCATCATTGTAAGCATTGTTTGTCACAATACTTGCATCTACATTGGGTCTATTGTTCTGGTGAATTTTAGCTATTTATTCATTATCTTTCTCTTTAGGCATTGCTCTTTCCTATTGAATTATTGTTCTTCTTGTATTACTTCCATTTCTTTAAACTTTATGCTACTGATATGGTCAAATAAGCCTGTTTCTCTTTCTTCTTCTGAAAGGACACAAAAATAAATGACATAATGAGAAGCCTTAGTGAGAACACTGATTTTATTGATTTATATTTTTATGCTGCTCATAAAATATTAAGATTTATAGAGTTAAGATCAGAGATTGTGCCTGAGGAAAATATAAATGATAGCTAACATTTTATTTATGCTTCCTACTTGCTAGTAATTTTCTGTGCCTTTCCCATTTTTGCAAAATAGGTTTTATCTTTACAAGAATATGGCATATTTTCTTTATGTGCTCTAGAGACAAAAGGAGTTCTTAACCCATCTGTCCAGTTTTAGCTCAAAAGTAGGAGAGAAGTTGTGTTAAATCAGAGTTTTTTCATGGACAAATAGTGTTAAAAAAAAAAAAACCAATCAGATTTATTTCTGGCCCATGATTTCAGAGATTTTAGTCCATGGTCAGAAGGCTCTATTATTGTGGGCCTGGTGTTGCTCAACTATCATTCAAAAATGGAATACATTTCACTATTCTATATTGGTAGAAACCTGCTTGTAGACTAATCTGTTTGTAACCATAAGAGGGCAGGAGTGGGGAGTGAGGGGTGAGAGGGGAGAGAGGAGAGGGAGAGAGAACCAGAAAAGGAACTTAGGATGAGTCAAAGGCATTTCTTCCAACTGGATTCGACTTCAGTTTCCATTACTTCCCAATATTGCACCCAAGTATGAATTTATGAATACATGAATTCATAAATTAGGTTAAATATCCATAATCCAATTTTCAAAGGTGTATCTTTTGGCAACCAAGATGCTAACTTTTAGAAGACACTTCATATCCAAATCATGGCAGAATGTAAAAATTTGGTCATCCATACTTGTTAATGTTGAGGTATGTTCTTCCTCTAGTATATCTTCTCTGCCCTTATTCTTTAGTATGTAGTATGGAGGCATTGTGGAGACTGAGGGCTTGAAGATTAAAAAAAATTGTCCAATATTTTCTCTTTGTAGGAGATATGACTCTTATAAAGTTTTAAAACACTGGAAATAGGTAACTCTAAAGGCAACAATTTCTCTTCTTTATATACTAGGACTTCATTTACACATATTATTTTTTCCATATATATTTTTTATTGTAAAAATACTGTACAGAGGAGTTGCAGTTACATGAGTAGGGTAACAAGCACATTTCCTATCAAGCATTGTTACCTCCTCCTTTGTTTTTCCCCTACCATCCCTTCCCTCCCCACCACCCCAACTCCTCCCTCTTGTACATCTCATTGTTACAATGGGTCAACCTGTATCCTTATTTAAGCATTTTGTTATATTCTTTCCCCTCCTAAAATTATAAAAATGCATATACAAGGTGCAGGACAAGCCGGGCGCTGGTGGCTCATGCCTGTAATCCTAGCTACTCAGGAGATTGAGATCTGAGGATTATGGTTCAAAACCAGCCTGGGCAAAAAGGTCCGTGAGACTCTGATCTCCAATAAACCACTAGAAAACTGGAAGTGGCACAGTGGCTCAAAGGTAGAGTGCTTACCTTGAGCTGAAGAGTGCAGGGACAGCACCTAGGCCCAGAGTTTAAGTCCCACGACTGACAAAAAAAAAAAAAAGATGCAGGACATCAGAATCAGATACAGTGAAAACAGGGGTTATGCCTTGGGAGAATAACATACAAAAGAAACAAGAGAATCATATAGTGCATTATAAGTACTTTAAAAACAATAGCAAGACTCAAATAAAATAAAATAAAATTAAAAAAAAATTAAAAAAAAACAATAGCAAGAAAGAAAAACCACTTGTGTCCCTGTCTTGGGGTTCATTTCATTTAACATCATCTTATATGGTCATATGTACACAGCTTTTGACCTTTTTGCTTGTCTTAGACATGTACTAGTTATTGCAAATGAGGGAAACCATGGGACCTATGTTTCTTTGGGCCTGGCTTACTTCACTTAGTATACTTTTTTCCAAGTCTTTCCATTTCCTAACAAATGGGGCGATGTCATTCATTCTGATAGAGGCATAGAATTCCATTGTATAAATATACACCACATTTTCTTGATCCATTCATCTACTGAGGGACATCTGGGTTGGTTCCATATCTTAGCTGTGGTGAATAATGCTGCGATAAACATGGTTGTGCTGGTAGCTTTCGTACGATTTTGTTTGTGATCATTTGGGTAAATGCTGAAAAGAAGGATGGCTGAATCATAGTCTTTTGAGGAACCTTCATACTGCTTTCCAAAGCGGTTGAACAAGTTTACACTACCACCAACAATGCAGTAGGGTTCCCTTCTGTCCACATCCCCTCCAGCATCTGTTGTTACTAGATTTCTTGATTATAGCCATCCTAACTGGGGTGAAGTAGAATCTCAATGTTTTCTTGATTTAAATTTCTTTTATGGCTAGAGAAGATGAGCATTTCTTCTACACATATTATTTTTAAAGAGAGTTGTTAGCTTGGCAGTGATCTTTAGTCTGTGGTCAAAACTGGCAAAAGATTGTAATCAATTTTGCTCTAATTCAGAAGTTGGGATCCTGATTTATCCTTTAGTCAATACAGGAGGAAATGATTGAAAACAAAAATTCCCTTTTCTTTTGTAAAGGCTTTTAAAATTATGTAGCAGTGGAGGTCATTAAGCAGCTATTTTGGAGTCTTAAAAATCCATAATTCATCCGTTTTAAAATTGTTCCTAAAATACTGCTATGATTAATAGATTCTACAAATAATAATACATGCTGAACATTTTCAAAAAGACTTACCTGAACTTCATAAACAGACTTAATGGGAAGAGTTTCAAATGACACTTACATTAATTTGGGATTTAAGGTATTTTTTTCTGTGCCATTAAATCAACTGGATGATATAGTAACTAACAAGATTCTGTCTAAAAGTGTAGGGATTTTAGAATCAATGAACACATACACGCACACACATCACTTACAATTTTAAGTGAGTGCTTGGAATTACTTTAAATGGTTTTCCTTTTTGAAACTGCCCATGGATGTGATATATTCTTGTTCAGGATTGTTTTTGTTTTGTGGATTGTATTTTGACACCAAAAGCCTATTTATGTCGATATAGTCAATGTTGTATTGACAGTAGGTAATACTAAACTTTTCTTATTACCTGAAGTCTAGTCTACTCCAATTTTCCACATCATAACGTTTTACTTGCCTGCATTTAGAGGAATAATTTCGCCATTCATTTGATAGACAAAGAGAAATGTGGCCTTGACCCTTGTTAAAATGGAATCATTCCAAGTCTGATGAAGTTTCAAATGATTTAATGCAAAGACATGGGTTTTCTAATTTCAGGAAATATTTAGTTAGCTTCTTTCCTGGAGATGCTATACCATGAAGGTATAGCGAGGTCAAAAAGAGGGTAATGGACCATTATAAGCGTGTTCATATTCATTACAATTCTAAGTTGGAAGCAAGCCAACAGCCCTGTGGAATAGATATATAATTACATATTCACTCAAGACTGTACAATTGAGCAAGAGAAAATTTAGAATTACATATAATATAGATAAAACTGATAACCTTAATTTTGGTTAAAAAGACCTATGTGTTAGGAAATACATGCAACATTATATCATTCCATTTCTGTAGAGTTAAAAAGTGGTATTACTAATTCTGTTGAAACTAGATACTGATTATTATTAGTTGCTTTTGTCTGTAAGGGGATAGTGGACTTCTGGTATTTGATGAAATTGATTATAGCAGTTTTTTCATGGATATATTCGTTGTGAAAATCTACTGTGCTGAACTTTATTATTTCTGCATATTTTTGGCTTGTTATTCTCTAGCAAAATGTTTTTGCATTACAAAGAAAGGAAGTGATAGATCCACTGTTCCACAGTATCACGAGTTGTGGTCAGATGGGAGAAAGAAATTCTTTTCTTAATATATATTTTTATTGTAAAGATACTGTACTGAGGGGTTATAGTTACATGAGTAAAGTAATGAGTACATTTCTAATGGAGCATTGTTATCCCCTCCTTTGTTTTTCCCCTACCATCCCTTCCTTCCCCACCTCTGCAACTCCTCCCTCCTTCCTTCCCCTGCCTCCCCACCTCCAGAATTGTAAAGTTCAATTTCAACATAGTACATCCTGTACAAGACAATGGGTCATCCTGTATCCTTGTTTCAGCATTTTGTTATTTCCCTTCCCCTCTTCAAATTAGAAAAAAATGTATGTACAAGATGCAGGGCACAAAAATCAAATAAAGTGAAAACAACATAGGGGAAGAACATACAAAAGAAACAAAAAAATTACATAGTGCATTATAAGTATATTTGAAACAACAGCAACAGAAATACAATTTCTTGTGTCCCTGTCTTGGGGTTCATTTCACTTAATATCATCTTACATGGTCACATGTATATAACTTTTGACCTTTTCTACTTGTCCTAGACATATACTAGGACATATGTAAATAAGGGAAACTAGGGGACCTATGTTTCTTTGAGCCTGGCTTACTTCACTTAATATAATTTTTTCCAAGTCTTTCCATTTCCTGGAAGTGGCGCTGTAGCTCAAGTGGTAGAGCGCTCGCCTTGAGCTGAAGAGCTGAGGGACAGCGCCCAGGCCCAGAGTTCAAGCCCCACGACCGACCAAAAAAAAAAAAAATTACTCCAAGTCTTTCCATTTCCTAAGAAATGGGGCAGTGTCACACACACACACACACACACACACACACACACACACACACACACACACACACATCTACATATCACATTTTCTTGATCCATTCATCTACTGAGGGGCATCTGGGTTGTTTCCACATCTTAGCTATGGTGAATAATGTGGTGATAAACATAGTTGTGCTGGTAGCTTTAGTATGGCCTTGTTTGTCAGCATTTGGGTAAATGCTGAAAAGTGGGATTGCTGGGTCATAGGGGAGCTCTAGGTGTAGTCTTTTAAGGAACCTCCATACTGCTTTTCAAAGTGGCTGAACAAGTTTAAGCTCCCACCAACAATGCAATAGGGATCCCTTTTGGCCACATCCCCTCCAGCATCTGTTATTATTACAGTTCTTGATTATAGCCATTATAACTGTGGTGAGGTGGTATCTCAATGTTGTTTTGATTTGCATTTCTTTTATGGCTAGAGAAGTTGAGCATTTCTTCATGTGTCTATTGGACATTCTTATTTCCTCTTCAGAGAAGTCAGGAGAAAAAAATTCTGATCTCTTATTGCACAGTAGGATGACAGTATAATGAGATGATCTTCTGGACATCTCAAAAAGTAGAAGGAAGGACTTTGAATGTGTATGTACCAACAATGATTTATGTTTGTGGATATAAATACATTTACTTTTCTTTGAACACTATACAACATATAAATTTACCAAAATATTCAGGTTATATTTTCATATACTTGTATGTATTAAACATAAAAGAATACAAAGATAAAAAATTAAAAAAGAAGCAGTGAAGAAAAAAGAAAGGATAAAGGATAAAAGAGAAGAGAGAAAAGTAAAGAATGGTGATGAGGAGATGAAGGCAGTGTGAACTCTTTATACGATCATTGCTGGACATATATGGTATGACTAGTGTGTGTGTATGTGTGTGTGTGTGTGTGTTGCTTGTATTAGGGCTTGAACTCAGAGTGTGTGTGTGTATGTGTGTGTGTGTGTGTGTGTGTGTGTGTGTGTGTATTGCTTGTACTAGGGCTTGAACTCAGAGCCTGTGCACTGTCTCTGAGTTTATTTACTTATTATCACTTGAACATCACCTGCACTTCTGGCATTAATTTGAGATAAAAGTCTCATAGACTTTCCTGTCTGTGCTGGCTTTGAACTGCAATCCTCTCATTTCTCAGCCTGGGTAGGTAGGATTATAGCTCTGAGCAACTGGTACCCAGCACAACTAGTTTTTGATATACATGGGTAGCGCTGCTGGTAATTGAATCCAAGTATGTGTTCTATGACTGATTTTTATCTTTCTCTCATTAATTTGCCTTTTCTGAATATAATTGTACATATATTTGTTGCTGGTTAAAAAGGAGAGTAATCCATATACAGATAAAAATATTAGCTACAGATAAAAAATATTAGCACACATGTTCATTGAATCATTTTTCATCGTACCCAAGATATAGAATCAGCAGATGTCCCTCAATGGATGAATGGATCAAGAAAAGGTAGAATATATACACAATGGAATTCTACACATCCATCAGGGAGAATGATACTCTGCCATTTGTAAAGAAATGGAATGACTTGGGGGTAACAATGCTCATAGGAAATGTAATCATTACCTTACTCATGTAACTGTAAACCCTCTGTACAGTATCTTTACAATATAAATGTATTAAAATTTTTTAAATACAAATATAAAATAAAAAAGAAATGGAAAGACTTGGAAAAAATTATATTAAGTGAAGTAAGCCAGACCTAGAAAACCGTAGGTTGCATGGTTTCCCTCATTTGCGGTAACTAGAATGTTCCTATAAATCTACAAGTAAACATACTGAATTAACTGAAGTAATAGATTCTATGGAGATTGCAGCTAGTACAATTCTTTAAAAAGGTGAAGTCAAAGCCCAACATAATAAGGACCAGGAAAAGATACTTGCAAGAAGGGAGGGTGGGCCAAGGGGAGATTTGATGAATTGTCCCTATCATTGCTATCTTACTAAAAATAAGATATCTCACTAAAGATACGATAGAAGAATGAAGACACGAGTTCCTTGCACATACTTTAAAATTGAGAAATGTAAGGGAAGGGGTTGGTTGAAGTGGAGGTGAAGATATTGAAGTGGTCACATAGATCAAGATGCCCTGGACACATAAACTGCTTTGTTATATGGGAAAAAATTCAATACATAACCTAAAATTAAGATAAGTGAGGGAAGGGGTAGGTTGGGAGGAGTGAGTGAGAATGTTGATCAAGATGCACTGTATTCATAAAGAGCTTTGTTAATGGCAACTTCTTTGTACTATTTAAAGATAATTAAAATGCAAACCCCCAAGTCCTTAACAACAACAACAATAACAACAACAAAAGAGCCCTACAAAACTCAGTATACTATCTTTGCAAATGATGAGAGAGAGAGAAATGGCTTGTTAATGTCTAAGAGCTTAATAAACATTAGTGAATGGAATTTAAGAGTTTCCTTGCCTTTTTCGTGTGGACTAAGCTCAGTCGGTAGAGCATGGGACTCTTAATCCCAGGGTCATGGGTTCGGGCCCCACGTTGGGTACCAGATGTTGGGTCTTCCTCCATCTCATGAAAGACAGACAGGGTCCGAGGAAAGGTAAGCACAGTGTGCTCTTCCGTTCCCCAGCCTCCCTCAGCCCGGGAGACAATCAGCGGGGAGTCAAGTCTAGCAGGAAGAAAACTCGTTTATTAACAGAGCAAGCCCTTAATAAAGCCAGGGGAGGAAAAGGAACCAATCACTGTCAAGGTCACACCCTATCATGCACCTAAGCTTTCACAGGCTGGTTAGGGCTGGTTAAGCACTGAATGTAAGGTAAATTGGGCTCAGCCCACTCAACTCTCTCTCAGCGCCATCTTTGCTGCCCATGTGCCCTGCAGATACCTGAGGATTTTTCTAATTGACTTTATTATTTAGATGTACCAAAGAATTGGGAAGCTAGTGCAGAGTCCCAAAGGCTCCAAAGGCACTTCCTTTTATTAGTTAAACTTACATTAATACGGTGCACTTATTAAAATCAATGAACTGGTATTCATACGTTATTAAAATAATATCAATAGTTTATTCAAAATTCTTAGTTTTAGTCTAATGTCCTTTCTCTGACAAGATTCCTCCTGGACACTGCTTTATATGTAGTTTCTGTTCCTTTAGGCTTCTCTTGCCATGTGAGTATCTTGGCCATCCTTTGATTTTTTAAAAATTTAATTTTATTGTCAAGGTGATGTATAGAGGGGTTAGAGTTATGTAAGTCCATAAGGTAGTGAGTACATTTCTTGCCAAACTCATTACCCTCTCCCTCATTTCTTCCCCACATCCCTTGATTTTGATGACACTGAAAACTTTGAATAACACTAGTCATACCCATTAGTGGGCTCTGTCTTATATTTTTTTGTAATAAGATGATGGTTATGGTGATTGGAAGGTGTGCTATAGAGGTGAATGATATTGTCACAACTTATCAAATCCATGATACATATTACCAACATGACTTATGGCTGTTGACATTGACCTTGAACAATTGACCAAGGTGGGGTTTGTGATGTTTCTCCATTATGAAGCTAATTTTTTGCCCTTGTTTTTAATAAGGATTAAACTTCCTACTAAATGATCAATCCCTATATAATCATTCATTTTTATTACTTGAAGCACAAAATATCTTATTTTTAGTAAGACAGAAATGATAGGGACATACTGGTATAATGCTCATGTTTCTTGTTCCATTTTCCCATGATGTTTTGTCATCTGTATTGTGTGAGGAGATAGAAGAGACACTAGTTGTCTGACTACCTAATATTTTGAGGTTATTTGGCTGATTGACTTGTGTGTGTGTGTGTGTGTGTGTGTGTGTATGAGAGAGAGAGACAGAGAGAGAGAGAGAGAGAGAGAAAGAGAAGGAGAGGGAGGGAGGGAGGAGGGAGAGAGGAAAGAAAGAGGGGAGATAGGGGAGAGAGCAGAGGGAGGAGAGAGGGGAGAGAAGAGAGACAAAGAGAGAGAGAGAGAGAGAGAGAGAGAGAGAGAGAGAGAGAGAGAGAGAGAGAGAGAGCACCAGTACTCAGGGCTTGAATGTCCCTGAGCTTTTATTTTTCTAAAGGATAACATTCTACCCATTGAGTCACAGTTCCACTTCTGGCTTTTTTGGTGGAAGAGTCTAATGGACTTTCCTGTCTGAGCTAGTTCCAAACTATAATCTCGGCTCTCAGTGTCCTAGATAGCTAGGATTATGAGGAGAGCCACTGGTGCCCAGATGAGTGATTGACTTTTAATATTTTTAATTTATTTTGATATACTCTTGAATGATTGATGAAACCCACCAATATTTATAAATCTTAAATGTTATTGGTAGTACTAATACCTCTATGACAGATTATTGCATTTTCTGAAAAAACATGAAAATGATTTAACTTTACAACAATGCTTTTAACTATGATTTAATTTATGGAAGGGGAGATTAGTCCTGCTAAGGCAGAGAAAGTTCTCTTTCTCCTTTGTAAGAGGGCAATTTCTCCAGGTATTATATATACTTGGGGAAATTAGAATACTTGGAAAAAATGTGAATGCCACAAACTGCTGACATGAAAAATAAAAGTGATTTTAGGCTTACTAAGAAAAGTACTGATTATAGAGTTTTAGAAGTTATGCTAGAAGATTTTTAGTAAAGCCTTACAAATCATAGCATTAGACAACAAAGTTCATCACTTTTCATAGTAAGTTCACAATGATTTCCAATTTTGGATTATGACAGCAATATTCTTGACAATAAATCTTTAATTTCCTTTAGATAAGTCATTGCATTTAGAAATGTAGGAAGTGCAGCCATATAACTAGTTTTTTTAAAAAAAGGACATAAATTCAAAATATTTGTAAATAAAATTTATTTAGGCAAGTTTAATCCCAAGATTGATGTAGTCAGTAAGAATAAATTAATGTAAACTATTCCTCACTGGCTGATAAATAATATGGCTGACAGACGTTCCATATTTTCTTTTATTATAACATGTACAGAAACTTGCAATTTCAAATAATAATGTCTGTGGTTAGATTGACATCATCAGCATGAAATCTGAATTAGTTGAGTTGCCTGATTTTGTTATTCTGTAATGTTCATCAATTGAGTGAGGGTTACTTATCTCATGGTATTAGACCTATTTGTATGACTAAAGCTGTCTTCATTACACATGCCCTATTAAAGTTACAAAATTAAAAAACCTGCCAAGTTAAAGAGTGCTGTTTAAGTGAGATCCTGTTAAATTTTGGATTATGCCTACCCCCCAGCCCCATCAAGTTTGACTGAATTTGTGGCTAGTGACGCCCCAGGCTTCTTTGCAACTGAAGAAAATTTAATAATGGAAGAAAACATTAAAAATGAGGATATGCCATTATAAGTAGAAGAAAATGAAACTGGAAAGAAAGTAAAAAGCCAAATGTGTATATTTTATAGCAGAAAGGAAGGTTGAGGACTGAAAGGACACATGGAGAATATCTATTTGCTTCTTGCTTTCCTAGACAAATTTTAAAGTAAATAATTCCTCTCACTGTGGTTTATGAACACTTATAACATTGAGAACTAAAAGCAAATACAATCCAGTATTTCTACAGTTCCAAAGTCACAAAATAAAGTAGTGAAAAGTAACCTAGATTTAGGAAGTGTGGTTATTCAGTTTAAAGATCCCACTCCTAGTTCTGGTGTCATTTTTAAGTTATCTAAACTTTTAAATTTTCAACTTGTTCATTTTTTGAAGATAAGTTCTAGACCTGATAATAACATCTCACGAAGTGCTTACTATTAGGTCTATCATATATAAAAACATATATACATTTTCTTATTTTATCCTTGTCAGAATTCTATAAGAAAAAGCCTAAGCGGTTCATTCAAGGTCATCTGGTTTGTAGATGTTTGAATTCGGGGAAAAAATAACTATTAGTTATTTTAGTAAAATGTAGAATTAGCCGGCTATATAAAAACTATGTAATTCATGAAAGAAAGCATTATGGGTTGAATTGTGTTGAAGTTTTAACCTCCAATACCTGTGAGTATGACCTTATTTGGAGATAGATTTTTTGCAGATGTAGCCAACTTAATATGCAGGCATGCTAGATTAAAGTGAGATTACAATCATATACCTAAGGAATTTAAGGCTACACGTAAGGCCTAAGGAACTGAGAGATTTCCAGAAACACAAAAAACAAGTTTACAGGCATTTTCTCAGAGCTGATCTGGAAGCTGATACTTAACTGAGTCTTGTAACACTTGGAGAGATTATGTTCCTGTTCTTAGCCTCTCAGTTTGTGGTTCTTGGTTATAGCAGGCCTAGAACACTCATTAAAATGTTCTTTACTGCTGTCTTGTTCTTTGTTTGAGGTTGAGGTTTCATTATGTAACTGGATTCGAACTCAGCATCCTTCTACTTATTATGGGCATGTGCTTATTTAGTTATTTATTTTTTTAAAAGCTTAGCCATTTCGATAAGCATGGAAGAGGCCAGACAAAGACTGCTTTTCAGGTTACTCTTTTTTTTTCAATATATCATTATTTTTAATGTTATAATTTTGGAATACTATGTTTTTTTGGTCTATTATCAAGCATTCTTAAAGAACATGAAGATTAAGAAAAACCAAAACATTTCTTAAGCTTACAGACTATAGGAGCATTTATTCTAGTCATTCTGTCCCAAGTATTCTGTATATGTTTTAATAGTAAATTTTTTATTGTTGTTGTATCACAATCAGTTTCTCATTAAAAATGACATGGTTTGGGAAATTAGATGACATAATTAGTCTTGGTTTGCTTTTGCAAGTACAGTAAGGAGGTAATATACTTGTCTCTTCTAACCTGAACTATCAGGAAAGATATAGTCTCTATAGATGCTGTGTCAGCATTAAAGAAGTAAAATAGTGGCTTCTTGCTCTGTTAGGTGGTGGTATAGTGCCTGCAGGAAATTGATATTTTTCTCATAGTCACAAAAAATATTGTTTTTAGCTGAAGGTATTGGAAAAACAGTCCATTTAAAACAAGGCAACAGCATAACTAGAAATGGCACTTTACAACATGACCAAATTTGACACATCACACTATTAACAACACAGACAGTAGCATTCGAGCTCATATTAAAGCTAAGGCAGCAGTGAAATGTGGTATTTGAACTTTATGCATTATTTCTTTTCCATAGTGACAACACATTAGAATTGCCTATGATTAAAAATGAAAATATAAAGCCAGGCGCTGGTGGCTCACGCCTGTAATCCTAGCTACTCAGGAGGCTGAGATCTGAGGATCGAGGTTCAAAGCCAGCCCAGGCAGGAGAGACCGTGAGACTCCTATCTCCAATAAACCACCAGAAAACCGGAAATGGCACGGTAGCTCAAGTGGTAGAGCGCTCGCCTTGAGCTGAAGAGCTGAGGGACAGCGCCCAGGTCCAGAGTTCAAGCCCCAAGACCAACAAAATAAATAAATAAATAAATAAACAAATTCCTGGACCTTTCTCTGAGATTCCAGTTCACACACCAGTTCACACATTGGATGGATATACATAATTTGGTAAATCTTTATCTCTGTGTATATGATTCCAATATTCAACCAACACTGGCAATCATAAGTATAGTAAAAAGACTATTGTTAATAAAATGGCTTATCTTTTGGCTATATATAAAGAATACAGTTTGGCAAATAAAAAGTGATCAAGTTTTGCAATAAACATTGCATTATGATTTAATTCTTTTTCATTATGATTTAATTTTTTTCATTAACTGTTTGTAGGGATCACGTCTAGAAGTTATTATTATTAGTTTTGTGCTGGTCCTAGAGTTGAATTCATGGCTCTCACTCACTCCAGTGCTCTTCCACATAGCTTTTGACCTTTTCTGCTTGTCTGGTAAGATTATCCTAGACATATACTAGTTATTGCAAAACCTATGTTTTTTTGGGTCTGGCTTACTTCACTTAATACAATTTTTCCAAGTGTTTCCATTTCCTAACAAATGGGGTAGTGTCATTCTTTCTAATGGAGGCATAGAATTCCATTGTATATGTCTCTCTCTCTCTCTCTCTCTCTCTCTCTCTCTCTCTCTCTCTCTCTCTCTCCTCTCTCTGTATCATTTTCTTGATCCATTCATCTACTGAGGGGAATCTGGGTTGGTTCCATATCTTAGTTATGGTGAATACTGCTGTGATTAACATAGTTGTGCTGGTAGCTTTAGTATGGCTGGTTTGTGATCCTTTGGGTAAATGTCCAAAAGTGGGATTGCTGGGTCATAGCTCTATGTAGAGTCTTTTGAGGAACCTCTATACTGCTTTCCAGAGTGGTTGAACAAGTTTACAGTCCTACCAACAACACAGTGATTAACCCAACTTTTAAACTAAATTAGTCAGCCTTTCATAATGTTAGATGTCATTTATATTAAATGGTTGTTATAAATTTTAACATCTGGAAATGACAGAAAATAGTTGTGATGAGTCACCATTGGTATAAATATGGTTTAGGTAACAGGATTCTCTCCTTTTTTTGAGAATAACTAAGCATTAGATCTTGTTCATTAAAATATAACCACATCACAAATTAAGCATATTTATATATGACTAATAATTGAGTTACAATTCACAAGGTAACACAATGCTATGCCTGCAGTATTTATATAATTTTAATATTTTTACTTGTTTTTACATTTTTGAATAATTACTTTCTCCCACGTCTCACATATGTTTTGGACTCCTGTGAAACAAGAAATTTTTAGATCTTGACCAATAGGGTTTTATGGATAATACAAAAATCCTGGGAGCATTAAAACAGCTCTGGAACTTGGTTTAAGATATTTGCTCCCATCTTTCAAAACAATTTTATGCCTCTTCATTCTGTTTGATGTGAAAAGTAATTACATTTCACTCAATGGAATATAAAGGTTTCTGAGAGGTTGAAACTGTGGCACTTGAAGACAGAAAAAGCTTGAGAAATAGCTTTCTTTTCAGTTCAATGTAATTAAAGATAAATCACCCCAGCATGACTAGTCAGACTAACCTGAAATGGCTCTATGCAAAATTAGGTCAGAGCATTATAATACCTAGGTTCAAATTTTTAGTCTGCCAGAGCTGGTGTGTACAATGACATTCACAGACTCTTATACTGCTTGGCACAGCCCTGCTCTTCTTTGAATCTAAAGGAATGTTTACCCCCTCAAATGTAAATACAGTTATTTTAGTTGTTTTATAGCTCCAACAAATCTGATTGTGTGTATGTGTGTGTGTGTGTGTGTGTGTGTGTGTGTGTGTGTGTGTGTGTGTGTGTGTGTGTTTAATTGGAGATAAAGTCTCTCAGACTTTCTTGCCTAGTGTGGCTTTGAACTGCAATAATCAGATCTAGCCTCCTGAGTAGCTAGGATTACATGCATGAGCCACTGGGGTGCCTGGTTCTAAAGTGATTTTGAGAATCACAAAAGCTGTAGCACAGTGGATAATATTTTGTGAACATTTTCACTTATTATTGTTATCATTTTGGTACTATACTTTTTAAAATATTGTTTTTTTTCAGGGAAAAATGTGCTGTTTTGACAATAACAAACAGATCAATTGAAAGGACACTCTTTGCCTACAGCATCTTTGTAGGTCTGAATGGAAAGTCAGTGGATGATTTGAAGAAAATACTTCAAAGGACAAACATTTAGCATCTCAAGATAAATATATGCTCATGTGCATGCTCTCACACACATGCATATATCCATGTTACATCATACTTATCACCCAAAGTGATAAAATGTTTGATTATTGTTCTTTCCACCTACCATCAATGTCAAGTCTGAATCTGATACAGCCTCTGTCATTACTTTTATTAGATTCTGCAGAGTTATTAAATGTATCACAGCAGATCTACTAAAAGTATAAACTAGAGACTGTCTCTGATGGTATCAACATTTTGTCGATTTTCTTTAGCTATAATAAAGGAAGATATAACTTTCTTATGTTAGGAAATGTAGAGTTACTGAAAACATTGTTTTTGGTGTGAGGAGATAGTATAATGTGGAGACAGAAATGCAGACCCTGGAGCTGAGCTGCCTAAGTTTGAGGCCAGCTCCTCTTTGTAGGGCTGAGCAATCCTGGGCAAATGAGGTCCTTCAAGTATAACTTGAAACCAACAGTCACACTTGCTTCAGGATTGATGAGTGAACCCTTATACTAATGAGGGCTAAGCACTCAGCAGTGACTTGAACAATCAGGCAATCTTACCCATTGCAACTCTGTCTTTACTTAACATCCATATTTTCATACACACCTGAGCACCTTTTTGGTCTTGGCAATGTCAGCTACTGCTGATGACTTCCAATCTGCCCTACCTATTTTGCCAAACCCACAGTTGTGTAAGCCAATTCCTTGAAATATCTCCCCTTGTCCCCTCTCTTATCCTCCTGACGGATTGACAGATGTCTGTGAATTTAAGTAGGGAAAAAAAATCCCTCTGCAGGTTTTACGGGTCACGAATGTAATCTATTGTATGAAAAACCAAATGCCATTTTTACATCTCATGTATTGCTAAGCCAAACAGTACTTGTCTTAGGGATCCAAAAAGGAAACAAAGGATGCTTTTCCATCTACTAACATAAGTTAAAATGGCCAACACATTATGTGTATATCAGGCAATGGCAATGCAGAAGTATGCAATGTCCTCCTAAGGTGAGATGAAAATCATAAAAATAACTGAGGAAAAGGCTTTATTTTACAGAACCTCTATTCAAAATTATTTATTGTGCTACTAGAGCCAACTTTCTCCATGATAGAGGGGTGATGACTAAAAGAAGGCAATATTAGCTTGAGTACAAATATCTCACCACTGATATAGTCTCTCAATAGCCTGGAAACTCATGTACAAGTGTTGTTTACATCTGTTAAGACGAAGCTATAAAATATGTGCTTACTGATTCACAGCGATAGATTCACCAAAATGGCTTTCATTATTTCCAAGGAAACACAATTTGATGTGAGACACAGTTCTCAGAATAGAGATACCATTTGCTTCTCTTTTTAGATTAAACAACAGACTCCTGTGGATATACCGTGTTTGTTCTTCCAGCGTAGATACTCATTAATGCACATCCATTCCAAAATGGCCTTTTTGTTACTAAACCACTATTCAAGCAATACTGAAGAATCAAATGACTGCTCTATAAATGTAGGGACATTATCAGAAATTGTTACTACTAGTGCTACACAAATGTGTATTCAGAGCATTAAACTTGTTCTTGCTCGCTTTTCCTGCAGTTATAATGACATTCTGAAATACTGTTTAAGGGATGATTATTAGAGTATAAAATCAATATCTCTAGACTTTTTACCAATCTTTAAAAGGAGTCAACTAAGGAAGTGCAAGAGTTATTAGCTTTATACTGCATTATTCTCCAAGCTTGGCTACAAAATATTATTACTTTAGGAAAACCACACTAGCATAAGCTCAGTTAAGAACTACAGAATGACACATTTCTTTACATTGATGCAGTATGCCACTAGTCTTTGTGTAATGAATCTGTTTTGAATTGTGTGTGTGTATGTAGATTTTTATACCACATTCTACTAATTGAACATTACATGTAACATAATCTTTTTGAGGAGAGTACTTGTATTAATATCCTTGATTCATAAAATTTACAAAAATAATTCTCTATTTTTTCTTTTTATCTATACAAAATAATTAGAGCTGAGAAAGAAGAATTTACAGGGATAATTTTGTGTGTGCATGTTCAGAAAAAATTGTAAAATACACAAAGAATTTTAATAATGGCCAGATGCTTCACAAATTTTATGCTATTGTGCTATTCTCAAGGGTAAAATATCCTTTTATTCATGACAGAGTTGAGATCAAAGGGGATATAATCCTTTGGAAGACAGTTCTAAGTATAAGACTTATATTTGTTCAGAAATACCACACTTCAGAAGAATGAGCCTGTTTTGCATGTAGATAGACATTTACATATTTAGCATAACTTGAAAAATTCTCCATTTTAGTTGACTATTAACTTAGGTAATTCTCCACACTTTTTCCCCCAGCAACTTAATTTTATGTGTTTTCTGAAATGTCTTCTTGAGTTATCTTTAATTTCATAGTTTTTCCTTTTTATTGTACTATTACATCTGATAGTATGCATGTTTTCCTGTACTGCAGTTGTCAATACTTTCTGGCAATTATTCTTCTGCTTTGTCATTGGTTTCTAGGACAACTTTTACTTATAGTTTCCCATGATAATTCATGTATCATTTTACCACTGCTGAGGAACAACTTAATACAAACATGGTGGCTTAAAACAATACTTGTTTCTCACAGTTTCTGCAGTCAGAAATCTAGCTTACGGCCCCGTGTGCTGACATTAGTGTGTTGGCTGGGCTGCGTTCTCATCTGGAGGTTTGACAGGGGATGGATACACTTTCAAGCGCATTCTCATTATCTAGACTCATCATTTGCAGCTTGATGACTGATGTCTGGTTCTCTGGCTGCTGCCAGCTTGGGGCTCTCCCACTTCTAACATTTTTCAGGTTCTTGTTATGCAGCACTTTGCAAACCCAAAATATGGTTGATGATTCTTCAAGGCTGAGAGGAGAATATTTCACATGTCAAGCACCTCCCTGATTTTCTCCCTTTAGAGATTATTTGGATTCCCTTTTTTAAAGGACTTGCTTGATCAGGTCAGGTTCACACAAGATGGTTGGTCTCCTTTTTTTTTTTTATTAGTTATAAATCTGATTAGAGATCTTAATTATACCCTTTTAATCCCTTTACTTTTGCCATTTGATATAGCCTGGTTCTGAGAGTAAAATGCAATTTTCACAAATCCCACTCACAGCCAGGAAGAGGAGAATATCTAGAGTATTTACAGATGGAAGAAGAAATTTGGGGGCCCTCTGGGAATTCTATTTGTCACACGTTTTATAATCTCTTCAAAATCTTGGTGCTGTAGGGCTGCAGGATCCAGTCTTTGGTTCTATTTTCTTCCTTATCTTTGTTTATTCTGAGTTAATCGAAGTAGTGGATGTATTAGCATTTATATGTATATTTATATATAAGCATATTATATATAATTTAATATAATACATTAAATATTATTGGAAATATCAATAATTTTATTTATAAATTATTCATTAATGAACATAATTTATATATGAGTTATATTTATACATAAATATAAAATATAAATCTATAAATCCTTGATAAATTATTATAAATGTTAACAAATATATTAATATATAATATATATTAAATTATATATAATAAAATATATATTAAATTATATATAATATGTTATAGATGATATATACCATAATACATTTTATATGTTATATATATATATATTTCAATATTATATTTGTTTTCCTTTATGTCTAGCCTGTATCTGACTTGGTTGTATAACAGATATCTTAACATCAACAAATTCTAAATGGGACTTTAGATCTTATCATATCTTTTTTTTAAATCATATCTTTTTTTGTACTGGTCTTCCTTTACATTTTGATGAATCCTATCACATCATACTGCTAGCTTTCTTTCTATCATTTTATACACACCATTCTTTAATTCTTTTATCTCAACTTATTCTTCTGCATCTGCTTTACGGACTTCCACTCCAGGGTGAATCTTTTCATCTTATTGTATGACCTTTACCTGGCTTCCTGAGCAGCAAGAGAGAACAGCTGTAATACACAGATGGTTTTGGTACCATTACAAGTAAATGTTCTCCAGTGGTCTCAGTGCTCTGAGGAATGAGTTTTATAATGACTATCGTAAGCTTTTTTCTTTCTTCTAATATAATTCTTATTAGCCTTCATCACTAAAAAAAATTTCTGTACACTAATGAAAGTCCCCTACAAACAGGAGAGGTCATTGTCACCCAGCTAGTATCCAAGGCCCCTATATAAAAGTCACACACTCATGACATCTCTGTTCTTTCTGTTTCAAGTAAGTAATTCTCCAATTACTAGCATTTCCTTTAGATTGTCAGTGCTTTCCTCTTTAGACTCTGTCCTTTACCTGACAAATGTGTACAAATCTATGGCCTCTAAAAGCAAACTAAGAAATAAACACTCTTTTTGTCCTTGAGTACCTTTCTGCTTGCAACTTTGATTCTCTCTTTCACGATATAATCCATCATCTTGAAAAGAGAGGTTTTATTTACCTTTTTATTTTCTGCCCTGTTTATTTCATGAACCTCTTAAAATCCAGGCTTTTGTTCCCCCAGCACCACTAAACCACTCTTTCTTTCAAGTCACTAACAAATTATAAAACCCAAGGACACGTTTCAGCTCTCTCTCTTACATCTAGCTCACTATTTTTACTTTTACATTTTAGAACAACATAATTCTTTAGCTGTTATTCTACTTGCACTTGTGTGGCTATTTTAATTTCCTCAGAAGTTTATATCCTCTTTCTGAGTCTCTTAGTTTCTTTTTAAAAACCTACTGTTAATTTTTTCCCTGAGATACTTATTTACTTTTATGATTGGTTTTTCAAGATTATTAATTTTAATCCAGGCGCTAGGACCTCTCGAACCTAATTAGATCCTTGTAGGAATCCCTTTTATTCTCCCAGCCCACCACCCTTTCTGAAATTCTTGCTTCAACATAAAATAGTAACAAAGTGGAAACTTTCTGTTACTTTATTTTTAATTTCTAATTTTTTTCAAACATTTTCTCTGGAAGTGTCATTCCCATTGCATATGGACTGTGGTAAATACTGAACAAAAGAAATACAAATTTTCTTTCATCTGGAGCTTATAGTCTAGTGATAGAGGAAAGACAATGTAACACACTAATCAGTGATTTTATTTCTAGTAATTATTCTGGAGAAAACTGGCAACAAGCAGAGTCGGGGAATCATGGTGAAACAGAACTCTAGATAGAATGCCAAGAATTGCAGTTTCTGTGATGGCAAATGTCAGGTTGGTAGTAAGATCTTCCTTAATGAACAGGCAAACTTATGCAAAGATCCTGAGCCATAAAACCACTTGGCCTATTACACGACCTGGAAAAGAAGGATATTGAAATTAGAACGAATCACTTATCACTCATGAGTGCACCCAGACTAACTGCAGGCTGCTTTTCTTGCTTACTTAAATTGAATATTAAAAGAAGCTAAAGACTCCCTCCTCATTGCTTTCTACATGGCCCAGAACCTCATGTCTATGTATTCTTATAACATCACCTATAATGCCCTAATGGCTCAGATTTTTCTCCAGGCTTTCTGGAACTCATGGTTTATAATTAACCAAATGTCTTCTTGTCCAAATGCTTTAAAAAATATCTTCTGGCTTTAATTAAACCAGGTTGACTCCTGATACCACTGTTTGCCCTGAAATCCCAAGTAGGGTGGCTGTTTTGCTCTTTTAAACACCACTGAGAATGGAGGGGCTGACAAGTACCTCTGGCTGAGCAACTCCTAGAATGGTCTTGTCTCTTCCTGGCTAGCTGTTTCCACACTCAGATTAGCAGTATACATTGTCCTGATTCTTCTTTGCTTCAGCTTCTCAAATGATTCTCACAGTTCCCTATAATCAATTTCTTCATTTCACCTCCAATTAGCATGTTCTACTGGCATATCCTGGCCTGTTGGTGAAATGGTAGAACTGGCTCAAATCAGCTTTTAAGAACTGGTTGTTAAAATGCCCAGAATTCTGGGCTGGGAATGTGGCTTAATGGTAGGATGCTTGTTTAGCATGCATGAAGCCCTGGGTTCAATTTCTTGGTGCCATATAAACAAACAAATAAATAAAATTAATTTCACGAAGTCCAGAATTGTGAAAGCCAATTGTTTTTTTTTTCAAGATTTATCACACATTTCTTTTTTTTTTTATTGTGAGAATACTGTACAGAGGGGTTACAATTACATGGGTAAGATGATGAGTACATTTCTTATCAAGCATTGTAGCCTCCTCCTTTGTTTCCCCTTCCCATCCCTTCCCATCCTCCCCCTGCCCCCCCCCCAGTCCTCCTGGCTCCCCCTGCCCCCCCCCAACGTTGTTTTCAACATAACGACTTGTATATCTCATTGTTGCAATGGGTCCACCTGTATCCCTATTTAAACGATTTGTTTTTCCCCTTCCCCTCCACAAATTATACCAACATCAAATACAGTGAAAGCAGGGGTTATACTGTGGGGGAGGGACATACAAAGCAACAAAGAAATAATCTTATACATGTGTTAGAAACAATCGCATGAAAGAAAAAAAAACATTTGAATACATATCTTAGGGTTCATTTCCCTAACATCACCTTATCTGACCTTTTCTGCTTGACTCAGACATATACTAGATATTGCAAATAAGGGAAACCATGGGACCTATGTTTCTTTGGGCCTGGCTTACTTCACTTAATATAATTTTTTCCAAGCCTTTCCATTTCCTAACAAATGGAGCAATGTCATTTTTTTCTGATGGAGGCATAGAATTCCATTGTGTATATATACCACATTTTCTTGATCCATTCATCTACTGAGGGGCATCTGGGTTGGTTCCATATCTTAGCTATAGTAAATAATGCTGCAATAAACATAGTCATGCTGGTAGCTTTAGTGTGGTCTTGTTTATGATCATTTGGGTAAATGCCCAAAAGTGGGTTTGCTGGGTCATAGGGGAGCTCTATGTGGAGTCTTTTGAGGCACCTCCATACTGCTTTCCAAAGTGGTTGAACAAGTTTACACTCCCACCAACAATGCAGTAAGGTTCCCTTCTGTCCAAATCCCTTCCAGCATCTGTTGTTATTAGAGTTCTTGATTTTAGCCATTCTAACTGGGGTGAGGTGGTATCTGGATGTTGTCTTGATTTGCGTTTCTTTTATGGCTAGGGAGGTTGAGCATTTCTTCATGTGTCTATTGATCATCCTTCTGAAAGCCAATTGTTAAGAGCACCATTATTGACCCTTTAGCTTAAAAGTGTACAGTTAAGTCAAATATATATAAACACACTCAAACACACACACATATATATCAACTCTCAACAAGACAGTAGGTTCACTTATTTCTCTTGTCATTTTTATCTTTTGTTGCCTCACACCCTCCTATGCGTTTTGCTGACCCATAATTATGGTGGTAGGATCCTGATGCCTTTATTGTTATTCAGTGCAACTCTGCTAATGTCTATGCTCTTGTCTTCTCCCAAACTCATTTTGAAATTGCATCTTCATTGTGACCCTTTAGGGACAAGAGACCCTTCAGAGGTGTTCAGTGCATGTGGAATCTGACAATGAATGGATTAATGCTATTATCATAGGAGTGAGTTCACCTCTTTCTGACCCTTCCTGCCAGATGTTAGATACTGATCTATATTCTCAGTACCTAGAACTGTGAGCCAATAAAGGTAAGTACCCAGACTATGGTGTCCTATTAACAGCAGCACCGTATGGTCTGACACTAACTTTTTTTTAACCTTGACAAGTTTGCATCAAATTTGTTTTATTTCCTTCTAGCCCTACTGGTGTTCTACCACTTGAGCCAGACCTTTATTTCCATAGAATATGAAATATAGAATACAGAATATTTAATAGAACATAGAATAGAATATAAGAATATTTAAAATGGTTGATTTTTCTCTTCTCTTTGCCAGAAGGAAGAGGAGATTTTTCTCTGTGACATTCACTTTAAGAACCTAGTTTAGTTCTAAGAAATAAAATTCAGGAAAAAATGTTTTCCTTTCAGATTTTAACTCTCAGACTTGACTGTCATTATGTTTCTGAAAACCATCAAAGACATCTTAAGTCCTGTACCAACACTGGTCCAAAGTAAGCTTCTCTGAAAAATTTGAGAATTGTTAGTGTTTTCACTTGCTATTGGAATTGAATGAGATCTTGCAAGCTCCTTACAATGCCAGACTGGAAACTGAAAGTCCATTTTAAAAATAGTGTTAACTTTAGTCTTTTTAAAAATCATTATTATTGCAGGCCTTTTCTTAAAACTCTGCTACTTCTTTAGCTAAGCTATGTTAATTTTATTGTTGTTTATAATCTGTATTTTAAATATTACATTTCAAGTCTCATTTGTGGAAGTTCAGTTATTCTTCCTCCAATTTGCTTTGTTAGTTTCTACAGGGGTTCATTCCCTGCTTTCTTTCCTTTATTAGGTATAGGAAGTAGCTAGCTGGTTCTGATATTTGAGTTCTCTAAAGTTCCTCTACCATGATTGTTTCCTAATTCTTCTTTATGATGCTTCTTTCTCTTCATAGTTTTTGAATCTAAGCTGTTTGCTTCTCTTGGGAGATCTACCTGGGAGATTTGATTCCTGGGCTGGTTTACAAATTTCTGCCATGATTATACTTTTTTTTCTGTCAGTCATCAGAGAACATGGAATACTTCAGCATACTTTAAACTAAATTTTCTGTTTAATTACTCCCAGATACATACATAGTTTAGATGGATTCAAACACAAAGCCACATGATGTCCAGTTTGAGACTGCACATTGTCATGTGAGATTTTCTTTTCTTTCAATTAACTCAAAATTTAAAAATGGACATTTGCACAGTCTTTTCTATAAACCGGATTTATTATTATTTTTTCATTCATTCGTTTAGTGAAAGTGTGGCTCTTTAGACTTCTAAATTTATCAAGCATATGGTATTTGATTACCTGTCAATACTCTAAAACCATTTTCTTCCAATAGCCCATACAGGAGCAAGGGGAAACTTCATTCTCTCCAAATCTGGCAGAAATGTTCAAAATAAAATTTCATTTAACATATTGCTCTTGCTTCTCAGTTCTTTTCATTGTTTTTTAGTATGACACAATTTCCTCTCCCAACTTAGTGAAACATTAAATGTTTTTATATTCTTCCAGCTTATATACTAGATCTTATCTTTATATACTTATCTTATTAATGTCTCATAAAAGATTACTTTTCCCTTTGTTTCAGCTATAAAAATTTGTATTGAGTACTTTTTTTGCAAATGAACTTTACTTTCAGAAATTTAACTTGCATTTGAATTTCAGTCTTTTAAATCTATGCAGTGACATGTAAATCAGAATGTTATATGAGGTTGCTAAAATAATTTTACAAATAAATTTAATTAACGGTGTAATTCATTACCCTTTAATCATTTTTATTACATTGATTATGACCTACTTATTCTGTAAATACATTTGATTTAAAACACTGGCATCCATATTAGAACAGAATTATAATATTAATCATAAAGTAACCTTCCTGAGAACTACAAAAAGGTTTTAATAATGTCATGATAGTTTTAGGCTTATGAAAGAAAGTTGGGCTGTAAGCCTCTTTCTGGCTTCAACCAATCATTTGTGAACATTGCTGTCATCTAATTTGCTATGTTTAGGTGATGTTCACTGTGTCCTGTTATTCTCTTCTTTCTTAGCACCAAGGAGGGTTTATTGTTAGAGTTATTCTTTTTGAAAATGTATGGAGTATTTTTCTAGAGTTCTGTTGGGACACTGGAATGCAGTTCAGTAAGTAACATAATGTGGTTCTCCAACCCTCAATAGAACACCACTCTATCTGAGAGGACATGATTTATAACCACAGTCAGGCAGGCAGAGTTCTGTTGTATGAAAAGCTTAAAACTCCAAATAGTCTCTAAAAAGAAACATAAAATAGAGCATATCTCAGGAACCTATCTATTAGGACTTTTTGAATTAAGTCTGTAGGAGGAAGGTAACTTGAATTCTTTAAAGAATGGCACTAAATAAATCTAGAGTGTAAAATCTTTGAAACATACAGTAATTTTCCCTAGATGAATGAGTGCGTTTAGGCATATATATAAAATAGTTTTTCTTACATACTTAAATACATATTTGGAAATATAATTGTAAGATCTTGTTCTAATAGTGTTTCTTATCCAACTAAGTATCTCATCAAATTTGGAAGGATCCCCAAAGTCTGAAATGGTCTTAAAATAAAATAATATTAAGGTTTTTAGGTCTATGAAAACAACTTCAAAAAACCATCCTATGTATATAAAACACATTTCTAGTCCTTTGCTTAGAAAATGTTCTTTTCTACTTGAGTATTAAAAAGATATTTCCTTTTAACAGAGTAATGATACTTCTTAAAATTATCAACATATGCCAGCACATAATGAATTTGTTGTTTACAAATAAAAATACCTTTAGATTTTGAATTTCTATTACATAGAAAGTAAGAAAAGTAAAACTGATTAGTGTTTCTACACTTCTGCAGTAGATTTCATTGGTAGCTGGACTTCGTCATTGTTCTAAGAGAATGAATATTTTTGATCAATGGTAATGTTAGAGTAGCAGGTAGGAATGTGTTTGTGTCATTAAATAAGTTGTTAGATGTTTGAGTTGTGGTCTGATGGAGAATTAGCATATACTTCCACCTCTCTATCCTGACCCCAACTTATAGACATGCTCGAGAATGAGCTAGATAAAGTGATTAGCTTTCTTCAACTAAGATTAAAATTTAAAAAAATAAGCTGGCCACTGGTGGCTCACCTGTAATCCTAGTTATCCAGGAGGCTAAGATCTGAGGATCATAGTTCAAAGCCAGCCCAGGCAGGAAAGTCTGTGAGACTCTTATCTCCAATTAATCACAGAAAACTGGAAGTGGAGCTGTGGCTCAAAGTTGTAGAGTACTAGCTCTGAGAAAAATGAGCTCAGGGACAGCACCCATGTCCCGAGTTCAAGCCCCACGACCATAAAAACAAAAAAAAGTTAAAAAATAATAAAATAAAAAATAAGACATACACACAAAAAATGATCAGCTATAAAGTGTTTAATACTTACTGCTTTGGGCAGGAAAAGCAGTTTAAAGAGAACAGGGATTATGGGTGTCCAGAGGGGGGAAATTTTTTGTTTGCTTGTTTTAAATTATGAAATGGATGCTTCCTTCCATTTGTATGGTATGGTCACCATGAGATAGGAGAAGATAGTAGCCCCAAAGAAAAACCAAGTTCCTAGCTGCTCACAGATTTCCGGGTAGACAACGTTGTTGTGTATTTGCCTGCTATGGTGCATGCTTTGGAGGAGCAAGCCCCAGCCTTGGCAAATAAAGCATCTGAAATAATTTGGAGGAGAAGCACTCAGTACTCAGGAAGGGCTAAGAGGAGTGTCCATCCTGAACAGTTACAATGAAGAGCTCACAATTCACAGGACATGCATGGGAAATCTCATCTCAGCAGTGACGAATACCTAAATACACTGAGCGTGCTTCAGGCCCACTAGGTAACCAAAGCCACACCCAAGAGGATTAGGTAATTCAAGATATCCTTCAGCAAATAGCTCAAGAATACTTAGAAGAATGTTTTCAAAATATCCAGCAACCAATACAATAAATTGCAGTCTTATATTTATCCAAAGATTAGTAGACATGAATTTTATTTTTTTTATTTATTTATTTTTATTGTGAAAATACTGTACAGAGGGGTTACAATTACATGGGCAAGATAACGAGTACATTTCTTATCAAGCATTGCTGTGGACATGAATTTTAAAAAGACAAAAAAAAAGAAAAGAAAAAGAGAAAAGATTAGTCAATCAACTTAGAATTTAGAGAATTTTCAGTTTAAGTTAGCTGAAAAATAAGATCAAACATATTAAAGAAAAAAATGTGGTGGCCCTTGCCTATAATCACAGCACTTAGGTACCTCCAGAAAGAGTATTGTATGCCTGAGCTATGTAAAAAGATCATGTTTGAAAAAAATTACAATGAACATGGTCTTATAAGTGTTTTTCCTAGTTTAAAGTTAAATATAGACAATGAGAAAGTTAAATATAGACGAGATATTACAACATATAAAATTGAAAGGGTATAGGACAAGAATAATTTTCATAATTTCCTGTTGGAATACAAAAATGTCATAAAATCCAATTTTTTTTTTATTATTGCACTACACATACACTATCCTATGGCCCAGAAATTCTCAATGGATAAGTACTCAGCCAAGAGGTATGGATTCACAATGTGTCCAAAGACTTATACAACCAGTGTCAATGTGCATAAGACCCCTATCAGTAAGGATACCAAATGTATCATCAAGAAAATAAGTAAACCATCTGTATGTGATGAAAATAATGATACAGTGGAATGTATGTTGAAGTGAAATATGACTCATAAGTAAAAGGAGGAATCATATCATCATAGTACAGACAAATATCACAGATGTCATACCCAAACAAAAATTAAAAGAATATCTAATATGTTACTTAATTTCACACAACAAGGCAAATGTTGATGGCATGATTTAACTTTCTATGGTCATAAATATATTCTAATTTGTTAGATACAGGTAAGTTCCATGCCCACGTCACTACCACACATTTTGGAAGGGTATATACAAAGCATTTATTAAACACTGCAATGGGTAATACTATGAGATTGGGATATGGGAATCAAAAGTAATCAATATGCAAAGCTTATAAAGGCTTTGTTCAGATAATGATTATAATGTATCCTATGAGCAACTAAACTCTTTAAGTGTGGTTTGAATTAGATTATGATTTTGCTAAAGGATGTTGTATTCACCAAACAGCAATTGCTACAAGTTGATTTGAGATACATGATAAAGATGGCATATAAATAATGTCTGCCTTTTAGATAAGCAACATAATATGTTTATATACATAGGCATTCAATAGGGATTTTGTTCATATTAGCACATGAAAAATCAGGGAATAATTATATACACTGGAGTGCTATTTCTAGATTTTGAAAGTGGATAGCAAACCCATTTATTTTTCATATATTCACATCTATAGTTTGTACTTCTAAGGTAATAGCTCAAACTACTTCTCAAATTACCCATGTGTGGTTCTCCTTCCCAAAATCATCCAGTGCAAAGATCCCCTCACCTCTTCCTTCTCTTTAGCTGATATGAATAGAAAGACGCAGTGATAAAAGTATTTAAAGAATATAAATTCTATGCTCTAACGAGACAGCCACTAGCATAACTTTTTATGTTTTCTAAACCTTGGCTTGCTTATTTGTATCATTGCTCACATACTGGCTTTTCCTGGTGATTATCAAAGCATTATTCTATCTATTAGCCTATTTCCCGACTCTTGTTCTAAACATTAAGCACTCTACCTAGCTCTTAATTGATCTTTGCTTAAACCATTTATCTTACTGATAGAATTTCTAAGCCTCTACTTACTTTCATTTCTCCTCTAATTGTGTCAAGTAGATCTGAATTATCTGTTAAAAGGGATAAATGTAATATCATTGCGTTTCCTTATACCTATTCCCATCGCACTCATTTTGCATCACTATTTCTAAATGAAGCAGCTCTGTTTTTCTACATGAATTTTAAAGAGACCAGCTTCTTTTTTCCTTTCAAAATGAACTAAGATCAACAAAGTCAAAGATTTTATAAAATAACAAAACCAACATAAATTTGTACCTTCCTTTGTGGAGTATGACATTAGACAAGGGGTGTACATTGCAATTTGAAGATCTAGCTCTTCTATATTCCAGTAATTTTTTCCTGAAATGATTCCTCATTCTGATATTAGATTTAAGAATACAAACTCCACAATATACAATGATTTCAAAATCTCCTTATTAGTATTATTTCCTTTCATTTGAGCCTTTCATATTATGAGTAGAAAAATAGTCTATGAAGTACTCGGCCCAGAGTCTCTAGATTCCCTTCAATAACGTTTCAGTGAATGATAATATATGGGAAATTTAAAGAGTAAGTAGAAGCTCAAAAACATGGTAAAAGGGAGTAGATTAATTGGAAATGCAAATTAGTAAAAGAATATTGAAGCTTAGAATGACCAAAGAGAAGCAAAGATGGTTAGGAATTGGGCACCCGCAAAGAAAATTCGACTCAAAATATGTGACTCTTGCCAAAAACATGTAGACAGACAATCTAGCTATGAAAATAGGCAAGGTAATAACTCCTGTGAAAAACTGGAATTTTACACTCATAATGATCTAAAGAGTTGGAATCTGCATTTAGGACAAAGGAAAGGTTTTCATTGAACTACACAATATTATGAAAAAAATACAGACAGTTGTGCAACCAAAAACTAGAGGTGAGACGTTTTACCTTGCTGTAAACTGAAGGCGACAGTGGTCTGCAAAGTTCAAACTGAATGGAAGCAGGGAAATAAGTACTATAGGTAGAAACAATACTTCATACAAAAGTAGGAGAGGAAAAATGAACCAACCCCAAAATTAGTTACTTGAAAATACTAGCAAATTTGATAAACTTTGGCATTAATGATAAATAAATACCAATGGTAAAATAACAATGTATTTTACTGTAAAGTTATATATTATAAATAAGAAAAGATGTTATGTTTATTTATTGCACAAAAAGAAGTAAAAAGAATAAGCAAAGTACTAACTGTAGAAACAAAGACAGAAATATAAGCATGTATCTTACAGAAATGGAAGCGATAACATATGTATTCTTTAATTCATATAGAAAGACAAATGACCTGTAATATGTAGAGAAATATTTACAAGAAAAAATAGAGTGGGAACAAACATTCCACTGAAAGTTAAGGATTACATGGAGCTGAAATAGTAAAAAAAAAAAGCATCAGGTTGTTTTTCCCAAAGAATCAACTCATGGATCATAGAAAGTACCTATTATAACATTTAGTGTCCAAACATGAATATAGATAATAGTTTGGAGAAATTTTTATGGTGCTGAGTGATTCATTATTTAAAAATAATGAGTTAAAATAAGTGAAATAGCATCTTTAATTGAAAAAATAATGAGAATAAGAACACATGCCTTGTAACCCTCAAATAAAAATGTAATGCACTAGGGAAAGCAATTTTGAAAAGATTCAAGAAGAAAGTAAAACACTATAAAAGAAATCGAGTCAAGAATTGGTAAATTTTTTTTCCTTTTATTTCTACCCAGCATTTGATAGTTAAGATGCATTGAAATTATGGGTCTTAAATCAAATCCATTCAATATAACTTCTGTACCGTGTGGTACAGTAAACATCCATCACATCTTAGTAATTTCTTGGATCGTTATCTCCCCAAACCATGGGGTGAAGACTTGATTTCAAGCCAGAAGCCTGATATCAAAGTGCTAGTCTTGTGAGGGTTCTGTCCTGAATTATAAATGGTTGAATCTCCTTGTATTTTCCTTACATGATGGTATGAGAACAAAAGAGCTCTCTGAGTGCCTTTTATAAAAGTGTAAGTCAGAGGCTACATTCTGGGAACCCCAGCAAACCAGCTCTGGCTTACCATCAGACTGAAAAAGTAATAGTGAAGAATATGAAAGAAACTACACTGGGAAGACAAAGGGACCCATGTTTTGAGGTACAGACATGAGCTTCTACATACAAAGAATAAATAGAAATAAGAGACAAGTTTTGTGCACTGTTAACCAGTCCACCTGTAGTCTGGTTGAACGCTTCAGGAATGGAATGGATTTCAAGGGTAGATCTGACTCTTGGCATAAGATATTTATCCATTAGACTTGATGATGCTGAAATCCAAGGTGACTACAGAAGAGAATAACTCCATGAAAGGGAGACAGAGCTGAGAGAAAGTCAGGATGATGAGGTTATTATTATTATTATTACTGTGAAAATACCGTACAGAGAGGTTACAATTACATGGGCAAGATAGTGAGTACATTTCTTATCAAGCATTGTGGCTTCCTCCTTTGTTTCCCTGTACCATCCCTTCCCCTCTCCACCCCCTACCCCCACACCCCTGTGATGAGGGCTTTTTTTTTTTTTTTTTTTTTTTTTTTTTTGAGTCCATTCTTGGGGCCTGAACTCTAGGCCTGGGCGCTGACCCTCAGCTCTTCAGTTCAAGGCTAGTACTCTACCACTTGAGCCACAGCGCCACTTCCGGCTTTTTTTCCTGCTTATGTGGTGCTGAGGAATCGAACTCAGGGCCTCATGCATGCAAGGCAAGCACTCTACCACTGAGCCACCTTCCCAGAAGTCCTACTTTTAGCGACTCTTTGTATATTTGCAGAAGAGTCAATGTCTCTAGCAAAAGTAGCCTCTGAATTTTTTTTCAAAACTCCCAATTTTGTTAATGAGAACTTTATGCCTATGGCCCAATAACCTCCCCAAATTTCCATTTCCAAAATTTCCATATGTACAGTCAAGATTTTGACATATGGATTTTGGCGAGCACAAATATTCAGTCTATAGAGGCTTATATTCGATTTAATTTTCTGCGTTAGTTCACTTTTATATTTCATATGGTTATGTCAGGTAAATATAATTTACTTTGATTTGAAATTAAAGGGAAATACAGGTTGTTTGACGTCACAGTTTATGACTCCCAAAGCTCCTATTTGAACCTGACATTATCTTACTTTTCTTTCCATTCCTAAGGAAAAGTTAGTTAATGCAACCTGCCCTATGAAGAAAATAAATTCTATAGATTTTTTTTAACCACATTAAACAGCTAATATCACTGAAATCAATAGCATATAAGCTTTTTCATATTTATACTTAAGATAGCTCTATTGAATTCCTTCTGAGAGATATATATTATTTCACATTATATTGGAAAAGTTTAAAATAATAATCTATTGGTAAATTAACTCTGTCAAGAGAAATACTTTATATTCTTTATCATGCAACTATACAAAGGTATATCTTGATTTTAAGAAAGATGAGAATCTAGCAAAACAATTAATTACTACTGTAGCACTGAATGTACATAGTTTATAATAGATATTAAAATAAAGAAAGAAAATTGATCAGAATTCAAATTCTCAGTCTATCTTAATAACATTTGGCTCTAGAACTCTCTTGTGGCAATAAAGTATTAGCAAAAAACAACAACAAAAAACCTTGACATGAGCAGTGAAGACTAGTCATGTAAATACATCATCTGCAATCATTAAATTCTTTTCTGGGTATAATGACTTCAATTATTCCTCTCTTTAAGTACTCAAATTTAGCATTTGACCTTTTATCCCTATAGACTGAAAAACTACAGTTAAATAATTAAATGTAATAAAATGAGTTTAACCCCATTAAATCAATTTAAAAAGAGCAGCTGTAAATACAGGTCTGATTAGAGCTATTAACCCACTGGGTGCTACTGCTTGAATAGTCATTCACCAAAATAAAAAGAAATTTAATGAAAACAATGAATCAAAACATATAATCAAAGTTTCCTAAGGCATGAACAATAAATGGCTTACATTTTCTTTTTCAGTGAATTAGAGTTAAAGAGGATATTATGGGCATTTACTATTATCTTATGTTTATTAAGAGATATTATCATACAGAGATGATAAAATGACAGGAAACAAAAATGAAGAAAGAAAAATCTGTGATTTAGAATTGTATGGAAGGACAAAGTAACTACATGTTGTCCTTACTAATCAGTCAAGAAATAAAGGGAATAAAGCAACAAATTAGGTAAGTATATAATATATTTTTTAAAAGATGACTGAGAAATTTTCGATGCTCCATCCTTGAAAATTCATTCAAATAGACCCTTTCATGGATTAGCAATTGAAGAATGATAAAGAATATATAAGCAAACAAAATGGTAAATTCATTCATTCATTAAAAATGTTACATTGTATGAAGCTTTCATATGGTAGATACATAGGAATAGAAGAAAATAATAGACCATGCATGCCCTCAAAATTCATTAAATTAGAGTGAGCAGAGACAAAGTTAAAAATACTTAAGAAACTAAGCAGTGGGTTAACAGGGAGATAAGGGCAGCGATTACAATTCTAAATAGTATGCTATAAGAATACATCATTGAAGGAAGATATTAAATGAATACTTGGTTGATGAGGAACATGAGTCATGTGTACATTTGAGGGAACACTATTTTAAGGAGAAGAAAAGAATAATGAAGAGTAATGAATAACAGGTAAGTATTGTAGATAGAAGTGTAGGTAAAAATAATAAAAGTTTATGAACAACGCTACAAAATTTTAAGAAGACAAATGTATTTCTAAGAAATAGTTGAAACTATAGTTGAAATAGATTTCTAGGAAAACTGGAAAAGATAATTTTCTTAAATAAAAGCCAATAGAATCAATAATCATGTAATTTAAAGAAAAATATATACATCAATATTATCAGATACAAATAATTCTGTAAGTACCAATGTTTATCTATATTCATAATAACCAAACATAAAATACATTGCATAATAGGGTTTCATACAAAATAGAAAACAAATTTATCTAGGTAATTTGAGCTTACATATATTTCTGCAAAGAAAAATGTGAAATTTTACTAATGGATATGGAAGTGATACTTCTCTCAAATTAAGCCATTCTGTAGGAAAAAACCTTGAATCTTTATGATTGACTGTATAAAGGGCTCCTTTTCTTCAAATTAAGCCATTAATTAAAAAAATTCCAGTGAAAATGTCACAATGCTTTTGTGGCACTAATGAAAACATCCTAAAATGAAATTCCATGAGAAAACAAGGAGACTATAAAAATGGAATAGCTTGGCCTAGAATTATTCAAATCTCCTAAAAGACATCAGGATAAGAAAAAAAATATGTACACATAAGAATAACAAGAGCAAATATATCTAGTAAGTGTAGTGGAGAGCTTACACAGAGGACATTTTATGCTGAATTCTCATTCTATGAACACCATGGAAAGAACAGAGTTTTCAGAATATGATTCTCAGGATCAGATGTAAAGATATAAAAAAATGGAACAATAGCCTTTGCAGAATGAACAGTATAACATCTTGTATGAAATTCTTTGTGAATGAATAATAGAGAATGATACAGTAGCTAGAGAGTAATAAATGGAAAAGGGTTTCCTTTGAATATCATTTGAATATTGCATTTTAATACAGCATTCTAGCTGTAGTATAGGTAATAGACTAGGATCAGTTGTCAAAAATAGTTTGGGAAAAATGTCAAAAGCTCTGGGGAGAGTATTTTTCATCTTAATGAGAACTGATGGTGACGTTCACTAAAGTGAGCTGACATTGAAGACGGAGCGCATTGGGCAGTTAGGAAAAGGCTTCACTGACTCATCAGATGATGGCTTCTTTCTCAGTTATTTGGTGTGCGGATGATGTCCTTTAGGATAGAGGTTATAGTAAGAGGGATAGGAAAAATATGACAGAATTCTCTTTAGATAGATGAGTGAGAAATGTGATCACTCCAATATAAAAATAATCTTCTCAGTCATTTACCTATAATGCCTTTGCAGTTACAAGTGTTGATGTGTGCATCCTATAGAAAATTCTATGGGACCAAATTTGAGCAATCAATTTTTCATGTTGGACCAACAGCAAATACGAAGACATAATGCAGAAGTAAAAATAAATCAGTGATAGAAAATAAGTATGCCACATTAAAGAAAGCATATGTTTTGTTTTCCAAGGACTAATAGTTATGATGAAAGAACCTTTTATTAATTAATGGTACTGTAACTATTCTCTTCATCCATAAGATACTAAATTTGAAATTCATCTTTGGTAGACTTTAAATCATGCAAACTGATATAAATACTGCCATTTCCAGTATGTTATGTAAGATTTATATGCTACTGTCTTGGTATAGCATCAGGGAAGTAAGGTCATTTAGGGGTCTAATAAATATATTTAGTTATACCTTTGTCTCATAATAATGCTTGTGTCTGGCTGTTAAATTTAAAGTAAAATAGGAAAGTCAGAAAAAGAGGCCCATACTGAGACTTAAAGGTAGGTTCCAATCTTGCATTTTAACTATTCCTTATGGCTAAATGTTGTGCACGAAGTGTAATGACGCATACTTAAAATGTGATTTCTTTTGTAAGGAAAAAGTTTAAATTGGAAGTCAGGAGGCCAAAGGAGCTTCCTTATCAGTGAGTTCTTCAACTTTTTGCTGTGGGCCAGTGCTTTAATCTGTGTGTCACACAATCTGAGCACTATGAATAATAATATATGCCTCTTTGCCCTTTTGAAGGTTGGGATTTTGAAATGCTACCAGAAAAGAGATCAGGGTTTTCTCTTAGCCATATGACAAAGCCTAGTATCCGAAGTAACATTTTCTCTCTCTCTCTCTCTCTCTCTCTCTCTCTCTCTCTCTCTCTCTCTCTCTCTCTCTTTCTCTCTTTAATTGTAAGGGTGATGTGTAGAGGGATTATTATAAGGTAATGAATGAATACATTTTTTGTTGAACATTGTTACCCCCTCCCTCATTTTTCTCCCACTTCCTCTTCCACTCCCTGGCCTCCCAAATTATAAAGTTCATTTCCAACATAGTATCTTTTGAGTATCACTGTTGCATTGGTTCATCCTTTGTCCTTTGTCTCACCATTTTTTGATTCCCCTTCCCTTCCCTAAATCAGATAAAGATATATATATACAAGACATGGGGCACCAAAATAAAAAACAGATGAAGTAATACTTTTAGTCCTCCCTCCTTTATCATGGGGAATTTTAAAATGGAGATTATACTGGCACTATATTTTATTAATTCAACTAAAAATTGGTTTAATTGCATTTGAATTATATTCCTGTTTTCTAAAGGTATTTGTGTACAATGTAGAGTTTCCTTTTATAATATTTTCCCTATGATTATGACACTTAATCATAACCAAAAGATCACAAGACATTTTTCCAATAATTATAAAAACTCTATCATATTTTGTTGAAAACATTGAAATTATAAACTCCTAGAACTATATAATAATAATAAAACTAAACTTCAATTCCTAATTGTACAACCCTATTTTGTTCTCTTTAAACTTCCATTTTGTTCTTTTTGTTTATTTTTATTGTCACTTTACTATAAAGGTGATGTAGACAGGGGTTAGTTACATTAAAATTGGAATATATATTTATATATTGAATATACATTGAATATACATCTTTCCATGTAACATTATGAGCATTTTCTGTTTTCTTTAATCATAGGGTGCTTTGAAAAGTTTTTTCCTTACTATGATATAGTGACGGTTAAGATTCAAGAAATAACTAATATCACAGCAGGAATTATTAATACAGCACTCATTAACTTAGTGTAGATTGTGAGTGCTGTGATTGGGATAAAGGTTGAATATGTCCTCAGGGTTTGTGTTGGACTTTGGTACTCACAAGAAATCAGCTGAAGCCGGCATCATACCGGTAAATTCAGGAAATTGTGCAAAATACTCATCTTTTCTCTATAAAGAGACAAACCCCAGGTAATCTTTTTTGTATTGGAAAATGGACAAATATACTGAAAACATCTGTTCATGGCACACAGAATTGAGGTGTCAAAATTTGCGCATACTTCTTTGTCTACTATGTTGCTAATATATAGGTTTATTGCAAAAAAGATAACCCAATATTTCCATTTAAGGGAGTTATGATACATTATTTCTCTTCATTTTAACTGTGTGCAAAGAGCTGGAGTTAGAACAGAATAATGACGGACAACCTTCAATTTCATAGTGTTTATAAGGTGTAGTTATGATTCCAATATTTAAAGACCTATTTTTTAAAAGTGAAGAAAACATGAAAGCTTTCCCATAACCCCCAATCTCCAACATATCACAAAATGATAGCTAATAGATTTGATGCAAGTTTTTCCCAGTCTTCTTTATTATTTTTCTAAGGCTGAATCATACTGCCTTAGATGTAAACCAAACATGGATCCAGAAAGGTTTCCTGCTCAGATTATATGTCCTTAGAGACTAGTGTCCTGATTTCAGAACTCAGGCAGACTAGCCGCCTCATTTGAGTCAGTGATGCCATCCTGGAACCACTGAGGAATAAACGAGATAGACAGAATGTGGGATTCAGCTTCCATTCTCTTCTTGGAAATGGCTCTTGGTTGTACTCAACAATTCATTAGCTAAATCAGTTCCCATGGGTGAGCTTGAAACTACAGTGGTTAACATAGTGGTAGACATAGTCAAGCTAGAGTATAGAGTACTGATTTTCAAGGGAACAACTCCTCCAATAATCATGGAGCACAAATGAAGTTATTAATTACTTGGGGCCAGTAGCAACAGGGATGTTGCTGTTTAAAGACAGATGATCAAATCCAGGAGATCTTTACAAAGTTTCTCTATGCTACATTAACACAGGATCTTTATAGTCTCAGTGCAAATATCACCATAGAAGTATTTTAAAATTAGCCAGGTGCTGGTGGCTCACGCCTGTAATCCTAGCTACTGAGAAGGCTGAGATCTGAGGATAGCGGTTCAAAGCCAGCCTAGGCAGGAAGTCTGTTAGACTCTTATCTCCAATAAATTACTCAGAAAACAGGAAGTGGCACTGTGGCTCAAGTGGTAGAGTGCTAGCCTTGAGCTGAAGAGCTGAAGGATAGTACCCAGGCCCAGAGTTCAAACCCACAATGGACCAAAAAAAGACAAACAAACATATTTTAGAATCAACTAGAATAAATATGGAAAATTGAGATGTAAAATATATTCTTACCATATACTTTAGTGCTCATGTACTTTTTCTTTTTTAATTACTAGTTTTTTTTATCACAACATTTAATTTGTGGGTTAAGCAGTATGAGTGATGACACAAATTTTTCAAAGAAAATTACAGTCAACACAAGAAAATTAAATAGTGTATAGTAGCAGTTTATCTTAATCTATTCATAATAATTCTTCAAAAAATTGGGAGCGGGAGAGTCAGATGCTGATGGCTCATGCCTGTAATGCGAGCTACTGAGGAGTCGAAGAGCTGAAGATTGCGGTTGGAAACCAACCCAGGCATGAAAAGTCCTTGAGGCTCTTATCTCCAATTAATCACACACACACACACACACACACACACACACACACACACACACACACACACACACACACACACACACACACACACACACACACACACACACACACACACACACCCGGAGCTGTGGTAAAGTGCTAGCCTTGAGCAAAAGGAACCCAGGCCCAGCACCGAGGCCCAGAGTTCAAGCCCCAGAATGGGCTGGGGGGGATATTTGTGTTTGTGTGTGTATGTGTACATGTATGTATATTAATAGTTATTGTAAAGTGATGTACAGAGGGGTTACAGTTATATAAGTCAGGTAAGGAGTAATGAGGGGGTAAACAGGGTCACCCCTTCCCTTGCTCTCTATTTTCCCTCCTGACACCATCCATAAGTTGTATAGTTCATTTTCAATGTAGCATCTAGTGAGCAGTGTTGCATTTGTTCACCCTTTATTCCACCCTTTGGTGACCTCTTTAGTCTCCCCCAAATAGATGAACTTAAAAACAGACAAAGGGCATAGAAAACAAAAACAGTAAAAAGGAAACAAAACCTCTTGTTTCCATTTCTTGGAGTTGATTTCAATGATTTTAAAAAAAAATTTATTTTATTGTAAAGATGCTCTACAGAGGGGTTACAGTTACATGAGTACATTTCTTGTGGAGCATTGTTACCCCTGCCTTTGTTTTTCTCCTGCTATCCCTTCCCTCCCTCACCTCTCCCACCCCATTTTATTTTATATGATTATATACAAATAGCTATTGAGCCTTTGTTATCCTCTCCTAAGAATATCCTCTTTTGGTCTTACTATGTGAATGTCTGGAGACTTGTATAATTTATCATGTCCTGGTATATTTTTTGTCTTTTACCACCCAGTATGTTTCTTTTATTGTCAGACATTATCCCATTTATTTCATAGTAAATTATACCATAGAGCACCAGAGAAAAATAACTTAAGTAGAAAGAATTACTACAGCTTTTTAGAAAATATACCCCTATGTATTTCTACATTACTTTTAATGACTTAATCAGAATGCATGATACTATGAACTCAGGTCTTACCACCATCTCAGGTCACAAATTAATAAGAGTTTCATTGTATGTTGCTGTCTTTATCAATTTGGATGCTATACCTTTAAAAGAGTATCTATTTGGCTAAAGGCATGCTTTCTCTCCCTTTGATATTACCTTTAGTGATCCAGTGCTGGACACATTCTCTGATTTTCACATTTTTCAGTAAAGACTTGTACTCAATCCTAAGTACATTAGGCTCCTTTTCCAGAGCTAGTAGAATAAATAAATAGCAAGAGAAAAAATACTTCATAAATGGCTAAGTGCATTTTTACACTGTTTATATAGAAATGAATTCCCTTTACTACCATATATGTTTTTGTTTATCCATTTATTGGGAGACTCAAAATAAATAATTCTAACACAGAAGAAGAAATAGAAATTGGACTACATCTTATCTATTATTTAGCACTTAGACTTGCCACTGGACTTAAAATTTAAAACTGAATTTTTTGATATATTTGTTCTACACATTCAAATTTTAGTGCTCACATGAAATAGTTTCTGTAACCTAAATTTTTTGAAATCAAAGTATTTACCTTACTCTATGTATCATTTACATGTTTTAAAAGTACTGAATGAATAAAAGGAAAATGATATAATTTAGTAGTTGTCTAAATTGTATTTTTTGCAGCTGTTCTGATTTTGAAAATATTTGATACTGAGTAAACACTTATCTAAAATATTAGCATGTTACACTAAAACCAAAGGATCAAAGTTATCTGATAGGTAGATTTTTTTAAAAAATGACTAAAAAACTACTACTGATTTGGGGGGTGGGGAATCATTTAGGAAATTTTAACAACTTCCAGTCATTTGCAGTTGCATTGTGAAATCAACAACTGGTTTCTAATTATTTTTAACCTCATAAAGGACTTTGAAGCAAGGTTGCTATGCCAATACAAACTGACATTGAACGAAAGGATTTCAACAAAGAGCATTTGAAAGTACAAAGATTTGATTGAAGCAATGTGTTCATCTCTTTTTGAAATATGTAATGCAGTTAGCAAAAGATATAGCTTTATTTTTCTGATTATTACTGACATCACTTTCATTTTACAGAAGAGAAGCCTGCTAGGAATGGTCCAGACTGTATGTTAAATATGCAGAATATGCCATTGCTTTTGTGCTTTAACAATCTGGGAATTTGATATAGAAATAGATGGCTTGTAATTGACAATAAAGGTACTTGCTTAATTCCTTTGACTTTTCTAACCATGACATGTAAATAATGTAAAAGGATAGGTATAAATTCAATGTTGGCCTTAGGCATAAAGTGAATTCACACAAAGGAAAATATTCCTACATGGGAAGTGCATTACTCCAACTTGTCTACATTTTCATCCTCATTTAACTATTAATTTCTTTTCTGAAAAATGAATTCATTCTTTACACAATTAGGAGAAAATCATTTACTTCTAATAGAGTTATTTGTAATGATGTCACTTAAGCAGAAGATGTAGTCAATTTTAAGTATACAAGAATATTCAGATCCATTTCCTCTGGTCAGGTGTAGATGGGAGAGATGGAGGAGAATGATAGGAAGGATGACATTGATTATGATATATTGTACTCATAAACTGACATGTAGAATTGAAACTTCTTTTTACAATTATTTAAATAAACACAATAAAAAGTAAAGTTCAAATGCCCTTACCTCCTTCCCCTACTGGTAGCATTATGATGTTTGCTTCAAAACTATGCCTTCAAGCAAGCACAATACAAGTTACGTTTGAAGATATGGAGATAGTTTTGCACAAAGAAATAGCCTAGCTAAAGGTAAAAATTTACCTTGCTTAGAATCTTTCAATTGAAGCTGGTCCCCAGTGGCTCACACATGTAATCTAAACTATTCAGGAGTCTGAGATGTGAGGATCTCATTTGGAAGCCAGCCTGAGCAGAGAAGTCTGTGAGACTCTTATCTCCAATTACCCACCAGAAACCCAGAAGTGGCACTGTGACTGAAAGTGGTAGAGTGCTACCCTTGAGCGAAAGAGCTCAGTATTAAGCTCCATGAATGAAAATAAAAACTATCTTCAGTTTTAAATTTATACTTTATTCATATTTAAGTGTATGTACTTTCAATTATTATTAAAATTACTTTATAATTTTAAAACATGTAAATTAAGATTTAAATTACTTTCAATTATATATTTTTTTCATCCATACTTGGTGTACCTAAACTCTGCAGCTCACTCACTTGACTTCATGTGGTTTAATAGATTAACAATGTAAATATATTCTGGCTAGGTAGTGAAATGTAAAATTAGATGTTTAAGGTTCTTTCCAGAATTCTAATCTTAAATATCTCAGAAGCCTGTACCATAGTGTACTTTGATTCTGTTACAGTGATGTTTTCTTTTGTTTCCTGTTCATAAACTTGCTTCTAGGAGAGAGCTTTCAATTTATGCCAAGACTGAAAATTAGCTGAAGCTGCTCTCTCCTTCCAGCAAATCAACCCTGGGGAAATTATAGAGGCAAAGTAAAAGCAGCATGGACTCATAAAATGGTGAGAAATCCCAAAGAAAAAAAGTCCACTTTTTTGGTGGCAATGCAGGTAGTTGGCTGCCTCCTGAAGCAAAAGACATGGGCTCAGCTGCTACAGCATAAATCAGGAAAGAGCGCTTTTTAAAAGTGTCTTTGCTTTCCTCTTAGCATCCTACTTGTGGAAGCATTTGACAATGGCTACCCAAAGCTTTGAAGATGAAGAACTCAAACTAACCATACTCTGTGGAGGTCTCCACATGGCAGGACAAAAACCTTAATAGAGTGAAGAGCCAGGGAAAATGAATTGGTGAACACTTAGTTAGCCTTGGCTTTTCCTACGCCATCCATTACTCTCTAGATTTCTAGCACAGGCTGAAGACCATTGAGGGAGGCCATCTATCCCTTGGTGTTTGATCATGGAGCTGATGCTGGCGGAGGTGAATCCAAATGATTAATTTTGGCTGTGAAGGTGCCTCATTGGAAAGACCACCATGACACATACAATTGATCTAAGTACTGACCTAGAAGAGACTTTCTTCTACCTCTTGCCAGTACTATTAACAAATAACCTCGTCCTTCAGGAATAAGCTAGAACAATAATAGTACTGAGAGTAATAATAACCCAATTAAATGAACGATCTAACTTTTCTTTGTGTGTGCTGGTCCTTAGTCTTACACTCAGTACCTAGGTGCTATTCCTGAGCTTCTTTGCTCAAGGTTCTACTCCCAGATTTTTGGTGGCTAATTGTGGATAAAGTTTCATGAGCTTCCCTGCCTGGCTGGCTTTGAACCACACCTTCAGATCACAGGCTTCTGAGTAGCTAGGATTATAGGCTTCCCGTCAGATGTGACATTTTAATTAAAAACCTGACTAGACACTATGATGGAAATGAACTATACAACTTGAGTGGGAGAGAAGTTGGGAGGGGAAAAACTGGGAAGGAAATGTACTCATTACTTGACTTGTGTAGCTGTAATCCCGCTATACAGCACTTTTACAATAACATTTTAAAACGTTTTAAAAAACCTTGAGAGTTTCACTTCTTTAAATTAAAAACTCATTAAGTTTTGGAAAATCAGAATTAATAATAAATAAATGCAAGAGGAGAGGGAAGACCTCAATACAGAATAAGATGTAATGAAAAATGATTGAGCAAAAATAGGTGTAAAATTTAATAGATGAACAAAATGATTGAAAGACATAACTGAAGATCAATTTTAATATAACAGAAGTACTTTTTAGAAAGAAACAGAAAGAAAATTATGAATAGAAGTATGAACATCCAGATTTAGAAATTGTATATAAATATATATAAATTATACATAGGCAAATAATCACTATAAATTTTTATAATTAAAAATGTCCTTATATTGAGATATATTATGTAGCATCAAAAACAAGCTTAGGCATTTTGCAGAGGTTGGGATCTCCAATTTGCCCACAATTTGGATATGGGAGCTGCAAGAAAGTTCACTAATTCCCATGGAAGATAGAGAAGATGATGTCTAGGTTAGCATTGATAGGTTAAGATTGCAAATCATAAAATGTGAATGGAGCTTGGGTAGTATTCAACTAAATACAGAGTTTGGGAGTTTCAATTGACCTAATGCCATTTGATAATTCTTTTTTGACTAGTTCGTCATCTGAGTGGTTCCTGGTGGTTGGCAGAAGCCAGTATTAAATTGTTGGTCCTTCTTACTGCCTCAGTTGTAACTGATATTGTAGACTGTAGAAAGTTTAACAGAATAAGGCAGATGCTATGCTATTTTAACCATTCTACTTTAGGAAATTAGCCACCCACAGTTTGCATTGTTATGGAAAGTGTATTCATATCCATTCACTGTATTACTATGAAGATTTAAACTTAATTGATGGATGGATTGATTAATTGATTGTGTGTGTGTGTGTGTGTGTGTGTGTGTATGTGTGTGTGTTATTGGGAATTGAATTTAAGAACTTGAGCTTGTGTAGGTTAATCCACTATGATTTAAGCCACAACGGCAACTCTTCTGTTTAGTACTTTGAGATATTGATTCCCTGACTTTGTCAAGGTTGGCCTTGAACTTTAGCTCCACCTTTCTTTGTCTTCTGAGTATCTGGGAGTAAGGCTTGTGCCATGTGGATTCCTTTTTTGAATTTTTACTGAGACAGAATTTTAATAAGTTGCCCAGACTAGCCTTAAAGTTACAAGGTGTCTTAGGCAGGTTTCAAAATTGTGATTCTTTTGCCTCTGCCTCCTGAGCAGTTGGAATTATAGGTTTGTGCCACCATATGAAACTGGTATTTTAAAATTTGATAATGCAGTAACATTTTCTTGTGAGGAAATTATAAAAATCACTGTCAGAAAGTCAATGTGCTATACTAATGACATGATAATTGCCTCTTCAGAGGAAAAGGACTCGGATGAATTAAGGTACTTAGATGAACAGTAGAGGTTGGGTGATAAACCTTGTCTCATTTTAAGGCCCAGGCAAATCTGTGAAATTCTTAAAAATTACACAGGTGAATGAGAAATAAGTGATGAGTTCTGTCATAGTCTGGCAAAAGCAGTATGCTCAGTGGCTTAGCATGGGCTTTTTGGTTTGGGGAAAAATCGTATTTACTTCCTTAAGCTTGAGCCTGATCCATAAGTTACTAGGAATAAATACAAATTTACATAGACTTTCCCACCAGCAAGTCTTAAAGCTGTACCAAAGCATTAACATTCTTACTAGACTTGTGTGGTCATCTGGTTAGGGAATATTTGAAATGCCCACAACCAGTACATGTCCAAATTACAGCAATTTCTAGAGCTTGAATAGGTCTATTCAGTGATTTTCTTTGCAATTTGGCCCAAAAGCACCTGGATTCTTTGAGAAAATAGTGAGACTGAGATTCTCACTAGTGAAGTACATCAGAAAAATTTAAAAGCAGAAATACTGATCTTACCATGACTGTTCTCAGAGAATCAGCCAGACAGGAAGAGGGTAGCACAGCAAAGCTTATTGTAAAGTACTAACGTCATACCAGAAAGATGTTGGGCCCGGGTGACTTCAAATGGAGTCTACTGCTTGTATTGGCAGTGAGTGACTTTATTGACCCTAGAACAAAATTAAAACTCATTAAGTATACTATGCAATCTGAATTTACTATCCTCTCCCAGACAAGGAAAAGATGGCTTGAATTCTTAGACTGAGGATTCCAAGTGAGGATTGGTTTTTATAAAGTCTTGGTGAGGAAAGGAAGAGAAAACTTGCATGAGGGTAATCACAGTTCAGTTAGGCTTCTTCAATGCTTGTATATCCATAGACCTGTTAACCAAACCTGTGCTGTATGGCCAGACAAATGGATCCTACCTGAAGGAACAATAAAGAACACACTTATATGAGTTCTCATATGAGCCATTTGGAAACTTATAGGAAGAATTAAAGTAGAGCAAATGAAGGAATGCCTATAAACAACAACAGTAAAAATCTTCTGACTTCTCCAAAGATAGAATCTAGAAGGTTGAAGGATTACTCTTACCTTGAACAAAAAAAAAAGTCCAGCTTATTCTCAAAAACCACAGATTTTCTTTGGACGTGTGAGAGCTTATGTTTCAGGAAAACAAGTAACCTAAAATCTGAGGGGGAAAATGGGACTGAGGTTGGCTTTTCTTGTGCCAAAGCATAAGAGGACAGGGCCCCATGCAAATAGATGAGAAAAATTTCCGATGATTTTTAATGATTTTTTAAAGGATGGTATTGACATTTGGACCTTTGGAAACCACAGATATGCCCTTGCAAGTGATAAAAGGTGTTTTTTTTGGGGGGGGGCAGGATAAATACTGTCCATAGCCTGTTTGGGTGATAGCTGGAGAATAAGAGCAGCTACCAATCATAGAAATCCATAATGCTACCTCCTACCTCGTGGCTTCTTTCCAGTCAAGAAACCATATGATGTTGAGAATCACAGAAAATTTTATTGCTCCAGTGCAAGAAGAAGATCTCTCCATTGTAAGTGAGGAAGGGTAAAGGCAAAAAAATAAATCCTCTGTACATAAGGGCCAGAACTGAGCTCAGATAATTTGTAACATCCTGTCACTGAATGGGCACAAGATCACTGAGAAAACTCCAGTTCAGCTCTGTGACACACAGTGATTGCTTAAACTAGCGGTGAATCAGGAAAACAGAGAACGCCAAACCAGCCCACAGACACAACTCCAGGTGTGAGGCAGAAATAGTCAATTAATATTGGAGAGATCTAGAGACAGTCCTTGTGGGGATAGATAGTCTCATGGTGAAGCCATAATGCTTATGGTAGAGCAGTAACATTGAATAAAGTCACCAAAAAGCCATTTCCAACTAAGGAACACAGGAGTGTACTAAAGCAACTACAGGAATAATGAAATGCAAATTTGGATAAAGGTATTCAACCATCCACAATCATGATTTTAGTAGAAGAAATTATATTTCTCTCAGTCATGAATGCTACTTCTATTAGTCTCTGTCATTCTGCATTCTCTAATTAGCAATCAAAATAATGAAAACACACAAAAAGTCAAGGGGGAACAAAAAGCCCGAACTCATTGTCAAGAGATAAAGCAATTAACTGAATGAGGCTCAGAGATGATCCAGACAGAGGCTTGAACATAACTATAGTTAACATGCACTTCAATAAAAATATGAACAACATATGTGAATGATGAGAAGTTTCATCTAAGAAATGAAAATAAAAACCTTACTAATAGACTTGTAGTATGGTAGATTTGATAAAGACAGAAGGAAAGTAAAACTGAAACTCAGGCAATAGTAACGACCTAAACTGTCGAAAATAAGAGTTAAACACACACACACACACACACACACACACAATTAAGAAAGTGTAGTGTGCATGTCCATTTGATTGCCTGCAATCAAATTTGCAGAACAATCAAATTGTTTCTGCAACAATAAAAGGACTGACATCATACTACAGTTCCTCCTCTTACAGTGTATTGTTTAATAAAATGAGAGTAAAAATAATACCATGTTTCTTTTCCATCAAAAACCAAGTATTATTTCTTCTCTAATCTCAAATGGCACAGCACATTAAACATTCTGTTCATGTATGCTGAATTTTATCTGCTAAGTAAAATAAGTTTTTTTTTCAGGTTATATTATAGAACTTAGAGAGAATGTATAATTTACTCAAGGAGGCTTAAACATAACTATAGTTAGCATGAACTTTGATGAAAAATATGCTTTCAATATGCCATTTCATAAAATAAAATCTAAAAGCATTTTAAGTCTGGCTGCTAGGGACGCACATGTGCAAACCTAGCTAATTAAGAGGTTGAGATATAAAGATCCCCATTTGAAGCCAGCCTCGGCAGAAAAGTGCCAGTTTCCATCTCCAATTAGCCAGAAAAAAAACCTGACTGCAGGCATGTCTCCAGTGATACATTTACCTCCAAAGTCTCTTACTTGAGGGAAAACACAAGGCTCTGAGTTCAAAATCCACATAAAAATTTTCAGGAAGAGTTGTTAATAATGACTTTTTCTTATTACTGAAATTTTATATTATGGGTGATTTAAATGAACTTTTCCCTCAATTCTCTATTTTCATAAATGAATTCTATTATAACGTATAGTATTTCAACAATTTATTAGCATTGAAGGAAGTATACACTGAGGAATATTTCATTTCATTTTGAACACACCATATGCAGTGGTAGTGTTTGATTTGCTTAGGCAAACTAAAAGGGGAAAAGTATATGTTCAGGAACCTCCCTGAAATATTATTCACCCTCAAGTAATAGTAGCTTTCTGCTGTTGCAGAAGGTTGTGTGTGTGTGTGTGTGTGTGTGTGTGTGTGTGTGTGTGTGTGTTTTGCCTGTTCTGGGGCTTGAACTCAGGGCCTGGGCTGTGATCCTGAGCCTCTCTATAGCTCTACAACTTGAGCCGCAGTGCTACTTTTGGCTTTTTCTATTTATGTGGTACTGAGGAATGGAACCCAAGGCTTCATGTGTACTAGGCAAGCACTCTACCATTAAGCTACATTCCTGGCTCTTTTGCAGGTTTTAATGTAATTCCATCCATTATTCATTATCTTTTAATTTTTTTCTTCCATATATTATATATATATGTATATAGTATTTTTGTGATAGCTTTTCTAGCAATAAGACAAGATTTTAGCTAAGACAACATATGCTTGTTTCTACTGCATTCAATGCAGACATTTTAAAATCTGAGGATATGCTATGGGAAAGCAAACACTATTAAAGTGCTTGTGTCTCTGGGATATCCAGGGGGAGATGGGGAGATTTCTCTCAGTGAGCAATTTGAATTCACAAAGCTACTTCCAAAGCCATTCAGTGCCTTGCCTCCTGTTAATGAAACTTCTGTAAAAATAAAGCCGAATGCTCAAGGAAAACAGGTAAAATTCAAAATTTCTATTCAAGACATTGAAAAGGCTAAAGTGTACATTTGAAAAGAAGTATGAAGAATGCATCAATGTACTTAACACAGAGGAGGATATAATTCTTCTGGTTGTGCCTACAATGTTTACTTCTATGGCCACTGAAGATGTTGATAACACCTCTAATCTTGCATTGATCCAGGAAAAACAGATTTTTCCAATTTTCTATATGCCAGGTACATAAACAGAAACTTTAAAAGATTTTTTTTGAGCCAAGTAGTTAAGATATAGTTGATTCATGAATGTAACAAAGAGCAATTGATCTATATCAATTTTAGATATCTTAATTTGCTTCAGTGTCATCTATAAGAAGAAATGTACTTTTAATTTTAAAAGGGTTTTGTTAAAAATATATAAAAATAAACCTTTCAGAAATTCTTCAGATAATGCTTAAATATAACATGCTTTAGTATTCTTTTCAAAATAGGTCCTTTTGAAACACAAGCAGACATGTAATAAATACGCATCTCTCCAGTGTACTGTGACAAAAATAGAGACAATTTTTGAAAGAATAAGCAAAAGAGGATTATAGAAGTATTTTTTAAGTTTAATACTTTGAATAGAAACAGCTTGTTTTCAAGTATAACTTTTCTTGGAAATACTGTGGTGTGCTGTTTGGTTTGTCTGTCCAAAGGTTGATTATAAATATCTTCAGATTTTCATATATATCTTTTTAAAGAGATCAGTCACCTACTTGTCTCCAAGTTATATTTTTGTTGGAACTTCTAATAATCACAATTTAAAAGAGAATGTTTAGAGAATAGTAAAATAAAAGAACCCTCAAGTAAAGCAAAACAAATGCAAAATAAAAACCTGAGAAAATCCTTGCAACCCAAAAGTGACTAGGATAGAAAATACTTTAACAAATATACTCTAAAAACATTGGTCTATTGATAAGTGGATTCTAAATTGTAAGAAGTTTGCCTATCAATCATTTAAATGCAGTTTGTTAGTGGGCACATGTAATAGGAAACTATTCTAGGTAGTACCCAACAGTATTTTTTGCACTCAGAATAAGTGGTCATCTCAAATTTGTTTAAGCTGAATTCAGTAACTCATTACCTTTTCACAAGATAGGATGTTAGTGTTGCAACTGTGAAACTTCCATTCACTTATGAACACATGTTGGATTAACCTGGTTTTAAAATATATTCAATTTACAAATATATTATTTAGCTCTTCTAAATGCCTTTTCTTTAAACTTTGATTTACAGTAATAGGGAAAATTGATGTGAAAATAAACAAGTCAGATAAGAATGTAACTGGATATAATTGTCTTACATATAATGATCTTGTAATCTGAGTATGGTGAGGTATAACCCTACTAGCTACTAAAGAATTAGAGACACAGAGATGAAAAATTTGAGGCCAGCCTGGTGACAGGCCTTATATATATATCTATATATCTATATATCTATATATATATGTATATACATGATATATTATAGCTAGAATGCTTGCCTAGCATGACAGAGGTCCTGGGTTTCACCCTTCATAAACACAAAATACAAAGAATATTTTGAGAAATTTATGTGAATCCAATTCATAATTAATCATGAAATAAGAAATATTAAGCTGATAAATGTTTGGAATTCATAATATTTATATTTTAAGACATAAAATGCTGGGTCAATTGTTTGATCTGGAACATAAACTGAGTTGCTTCAGATCTTTCTAGCTCCTGTGTGTGGTCTTCAATAAGTTGTGTACTTTGTATGTTACGTTGAATCCTCAACTGTAAAATGCAAATAATAGTGATTCTCAATTTATGATGCTGTTGTGAAGATTATGTAAATTTATAAAGGAAAGCACAGCCTGGCCTGAGTGGCTTACACCTATAATTCTAGTATTTCAGGGGGCTGAGATCTAAGAATTGTGCTTCTGAGCTAGCCAGGGAAAGGAAATTAATTACACAATAAAGCCTGAAGTGGGAATTGTGTGGATCAAGTGGTAGAGAGCAGCTGAGAACACAAAAGCAGAGCAGGAGGTTTTGAGTACAGGCCCCTGTACAAATAACTAGAAGTGCATTAAAACTGCACTTGGAATTTAATAAACATTAAGCAGAAGTGAGACAGTACTAGTAGTTCTTTAATTTGATAAGATTTCATTTCTAAATGAATTCTAACGTGAAGAGTAGTTTTGCTTTGAACACTTGTTTCTTCCCAATCTTACGAAGCTTAGTTCCATAATCATCGGCAATTTCTTAATGGAAAAAAATGCTCTCATTTTAAGTGTGTGACTTCTGAAGTCTTCATATTCCTTTTAGAGTTTTAAAATAGAATGATTTGATACAAATATTTACTTAGCTATTTATTTACTCTTATTATTATATTTCTTGTATTTTTTTTAATTAAATTCATTGTGTTCCTTCTTAGTTGCTCATATTTCCAAATTTGGTCATTGAAGACTATATTTATGTCTTTTTTTTTCAAATGACAGATTCTGTTATTTTGACTCAGAGCAAAATTACAATTATTGCTCTGTTCTCAAAGCATAGGAGTAATATCTGCAAGCATTAGATACACACACATTCCCCATGATAGGAATCTAGTGCATATTACATTGTTCTCATTTTTCAGCCTTTGGTTATTAGGAAAGCAGTATTTTCTGTTTTTTTCTTCATTTTTTTATTGTGAAAATACTGAACTTATAACCTCATTCATTTTATTTCCTTTAAAAATTTTAGTTCCTTTCCCTTTCAAAAGATGTTCTGGCATCATCATATATTTTTTTAATTTTACCATTTCCCCAAACAACCATTACTCTAAGGAGCTCTGATTCCTTGTTTAAGTTCCTTTAGTTCCTTTTTAATCAGTGAATCATATTTTAAAATACTTCATTATTACAGTCTGGTATCAGTAGCTCGCTAAATGTGAATCTTGTAAGTAGATTGGTTAGACATATTCTATTTCTTGTTCTCTCTACCAACAAATGATCAATGTAGATTTTGGGGGTGTATAACCCTGTGTTTTCTGTCCCTGCTCCTTTGAATATATATGATACTCCACTGTATCTGTAGTTGGGTAATGATGTAGTTAACTGCAAATAGGTTGGTATTTTGGTTAAACAAGATGGATTTTCAATGTATCTGAAGCAATGGTAGATATGTTTTCTTAAACAGGAATTAGTTGGCACTTGTTCCCATGATTGTTGAAAAGAATCAATGAATTGTGAGTATCCTTTTTGCTTGAAGCCATGTAAAATAACAATGAAGTATTAATGAAAAAGTATTTGATATTGTTTTGACACAGATCAATATTCAAGTTAGCAAGACAGGAATTGATTTGTGGTCTAACTTGGATGCAATTTCTTTCAGTGACTGTCTGGTAAGGGAAGGATTCCTAAAATGATCATCACCTAAAGAATGACAAATTATGGCTAACCATGGCAAAGAGGAAAGCAAGTGTTATATTTTTTCCTTTCTTTTTTCTCTTCCCCTCTTCTTCACTTCCTTCCCCTCCTCACCTTCATTTTTTCTCTTTCTTCCTCTGTCTTTCTAGTTTCTTTGCAGAGTAAAGATTGAACCCATGACTTCATGTGTGTTAGGCAAGCACTCTACCATTTGAACTGTCTAGCCCTTATGTTTTTGTTTTTGTTTTTGAAGTTAGATTACACTAAGTATGTCCTCAATAGCCTAGAACTTGAGATCTTCCTACCTTTGCTACAGTAATAGCTGGGGAATACAGGCATACATTACCATGTCCAGACTACTAGCTATATATACATTACTGAGGCATGTAGAAGAGATGCAGTGAGTATCACTGGCACTACTTACTTTTCTGCTTACCTTGTCCCTCCAGAATCTCAGCCTTAGGTGAGAAAATAATCTCATTCTAGTGTTCTTTTGATATTGTGACCTGTGAAGTTTGTGTTAGTTTTTCCTCACTATAATGAAATATCTGAGAGGTCACTTACAAAAAGAGAAAAAGGATTATGCTTAGTTGACTGTTTTCAAAGTCCATAATTTACTGGGCCCATCGCAACATCTGTGGCAAGCCAGCTCATCATGGTGTGAGTTTGTGATGAGGTAAACCCACTCACCTCAACACCAGGAAGCAAAACAGAGAGGAAAGGTCCAAAGTTTCTTTATCTTACTCAAGTTCACCCACTGTGAGCTGATGTCCTCTCAGCAGTTCCTACCGCTTAAAGGCTCCACCACATCCCCCTACAGTCACACTGAGAGCCGAGCCTTTGACACATGGGCATTTCGGGATGTTCAAGATTGATACTATGGTATGTTAGTGCTATGACATAGCCATAGCCCTAATGACCTCTAAAAGGAATCTCCTTTGGGAAATTGAGAAATCTCTAAATCACAAATTTAAAAAGTCTAGCTACCACATTGATCTGAAAAGCTATATGGGAAGAATTTAGAAACAAATAACTATGAGTGTTCATGTACTATATGTTAGGCTTGATAGAACCTAGAATCAAGTTTGAGCTTGAACTTCTTACCTCTGGTATCTCCCTGTTAAAACTGGAAAACCTTATTGCAACTGACTTGCCTCTTGAAAGTTTCGTTATTGCTAGTGACTAGGACCCTCCTACTGAATATGTATTTTGATGGAGAGCTAGAGAGGAATTTTACTTGCATGTTTCATTTTCTGAGCAACCTTTAATTCTTTTTTTTTTTTTTTATTTTTATTTTTTTTTTAAATTGTATTTTATTTTATTTGAGAACATACTGTACAAAGGGGCTACAATTACATGGGCAGGATAATGGATACATTTCTTACCAAGCATTGCAGCCTCCTCCTTTGTTTACCCTTCACTTCCCTTCCCCGCCTCCCCCCTCCCCCCACCCAATTTTACCCCCCTCCCCCCACCCAATTTTACCCCCCTCCCCCCCCCACACCGGCATTGTAAAGCTGGTTTTGACATGACATTTTGTACTTCTCATTGTTGCAACAGGTCCACCTGAATCCTTAAACGACTTGTTTGTCCCCATCTACTCCACATGTTATACTGACATCAAATATAGTGAAAACGGGGGTTACAACCTTTAATTCTTTAATCAACTCCTGGACTCATAATAATTTCAGAATCTATCCTTACATGAGCATCACTTAGGCTATATTTCTACAAAAGTTTTCCTTGCTAGAAATATTTGGGTAGGACTTAATAGATCATTGCAATCAATTCTGCTGGCTTAAAGTATTGAAATGGCAGAACGGGGAGCTTAAAATCCTTAATAGAAATTCTTGTATCCACTGGCATATGCACAATTATTTATGAATGTCTTCACTTTAGCCCTTATTGTGGATATTTGGTAAAGTATTAATCAAAATGTACAAAGGACCTTCATGGGGACAGAAGTTACTTTTTTCCACAGTGGGAATTTAACAATCTCAAGGACAAGGCTGCTAAATAAATCTGATTTATGTTTTTTCTCTTGTAGGATAGCTGAGCAGTCTGCTTTATTATTAGAAGATGATTTTTAAAGGGCAACACGAATTTGTCTTGTAATAAGATAAGCAGCATAAAGGGCAAGGAGTCATCGCCAAAGCGATGGCTTGCAAATCACTGAAGGCAGGTTTCCCATTTCCAGGTAGGTCGAGGGAAATTTCCGTGCACTCCAATGCCAGTGGGAAGAAATGGAAAGAGAAATGGGTTGGTCAGCAGAACTGTGCCCACATCAAAGCATCAAAGTAGGTGGAAATTTATTTTGTTTCTCCCTTGTTATCTGTGTCTCATCAAAAATGCAGAATCTGTAACAAACAAAAAAGCAAAGTAGCCATTTTTGTATAGGAAAAAAAAACCCACAAAAATGTTGGGGTCCAAGCCCAATGTATCACTTTCTAGATTCAGTATATGGATAAAACTAAAAAAAAGGGGTGGGGTATTACAGTGACAAATTACAGCCATGTGGAATACTTCATCCTTATAATTAGTGCTATAAAACTAAGTGGATACAGGAGAATGCTAGTAGCAGACAGAAGAATGGATTTTAATTTTTTATAAGGTTCATAATAATAAATACTAGGAAGAAATGTTGCCTACCACATAGGGGTAGTTGTTGGAAAATGGAGTGATTGTTCCAGAAATCACCCTTTCCAGCTGTATGCTCGAGAAACAGCCATGTGGCTCTGGGGTGGAGCATGGAGGTCATATGCTCCCCATTTTGACAAAACATGTGTAGAGAGGCATTTACTTGCCAAATTACAGGGAAATACCAACTGAAGTGTAAAAGAAAGTTCTACAAAGTTAAAGAGGCTACATTAGTTTGCTGCTGCTATCACAAATTACCCCCAAAGTAATGTATCAATCTTATATGAATTTATAATTTTACCATGCAGAAAGTCTGAACTGCATTTCTCTGGATCAAAATTACTGTGTCAGCAGTAATTCTCTGGAAGAATTTCTTTTCTTTTCTTTTTCTGTCTGCTAGGGGCCACTGGAATCTGACTTGTACTGCCTTTACGACTGAGCCCTTTCCTTGGGCCATCTCTCTGGATCTTTTTGTCCTACCTACTTGTCCACGTCCAAGGACTCTTAATAGGGCCTACCCTATTGATCTCCTATTATCTCCTTATCTTGAGGTTAATTAGCAATGCTAAGTACTTCTGCCACTTGAACTCTCCTTTACCAGAAAATTTTTACCCTGTTCATAAGTTCTAAGAATTTAGATATGATCATCTTTGCATTACAAAGAGAAATTTAATTAGCTCAGTAAATTATTGATTACAAGAATGAGAAAAAATTGGGGATTGAATCTTCATAAAAATTTTTATAGGTAACTTCTACTGATAACTTTTAAAGAATTTTTAACTTTTCTAATTTTTATGTTATTGTGTCAGCTATATTTTCTGGAATAATGGAAAATAATGGTGTGAGGAACAAAAAGTCAAGGGGACAGGGAAAACCCCAAAAGAATAGCACCAAAATAAAACTTGAGTGAAGGGCTTGGTGCTAAATCAATATATGAATATTAAGGTAAATACATGCAATTAAATTTGCATTTGTGCATCTACAATGGACACACTTATATAATTTCTGTATAATGTAACCAAATAATTACACAGTATAGTTGAGTTTGCTTCTTTTTGTTTTTTCCAAAGCTGAGGCCTGAACTTGGGGTCTTGTACTTGCCAGGCAAGTGCTCTTCCCCAACCCCCATTACATGGTATAAGAATACACACACACACCCCCCAACAGATATTCATGCTATGTAGGTTACAAAGGACATTAAATTAAGGAGTATGTTGTCCTGTTTATTTTATTTGATAAAACTTACATTTCAGAGAAAACAGGGAGATTTCACTTTTAGCAATCTTTATTTCTGGACTGTATCATGAGGATCATTCATTTTAAAATCTGAAAGTGGTAAAATAGTGATACTTAAAATTCAGTGATGAAAAAGGAGTGGTCATTTTCTGTAGACTGAAGCAGAGTTAATTCTTGCAATTGCCTAGAGAGTGGTTTGAAGGACACTTGGAGCACTCTTGGGCAGAGTCACTGTCTCTATATTACACTTACTATGCATAGAATGCCTACTTTACACCCTCCTGCCACCAAATGTTCCAGGGTTTCCCTCATCTGTATGACTGATCCCTAGCAGCAACAATAGAATCATGATCTACAATGCTGTTTCTGCAGAGTAGAGGTGAAAAAAATCAATGTGATATAAAATTCATCATTATTAAGATCAGCTGGTAAAAACATATGTATACAAAATGTTGTTATTCATGTTCAAATTGCTTTTATGCTGCCCTATTAGACCTATATGATCGACTGATTTTAAATTGGCAGTAGAAAAAGAAAACATAGACTTTTAGCACTTCAAAGTAAACAATGAAACTTTAGAAATGCAATCTTGTACTTAACGATTTGTTTTTTTCAATTTGCAAGAGAAAATTTTTCTTGCAGAGGCCATGGGGGGTATATTGTTATAGCTTTCTGAATGTGGATGTGTATTTCTTTGTGGGAGCACCCTGTACTTTGAGGGTGCCATGTAAATGAGTCGTGCTTTGCTACATGTGTGAAGATGTTTTGGGGTTGCAATTTTGATACTATTATCTGTCTAAAAACTGGTGAGTACCAGGGTGCAAGTTAGTCTCTTCTTCTTTTCCTCATATAATGATCTCCATTATTAGTCAGAGACCATTAAAAAGTGGATTCAGGAAGAGTCCTGTGCTCTCTTCAATATACTAACCAGACAGCCACTGCAAGCCTCTTCTATTCATTAATTCTAACAGTCATTGACTACAAAAACTGACTATAGCTTAGGTTACTTCTAAGAGCAGAATGTGCAATTTGTCCTTCAGAAATGCTCTGAAATAAGACAATTACTATAGTCAAAGAGAGACCTCGTCATTTTAATAGGGCATTTTGTCCTTTCTGGTGGCGCCAAAGGAGTTATGAATGTGTCTGAAAATAGTGGTTGTTCAATACATACATTTTTACTGGCGCATAGTTTTGGTGGCTGCAATAAGTGGAATGATGGCTTTTAAATCTCGACAATGTGTTATTACTAGAACTTTGTGATATAGAAGAGGTAATTCCTTTGTTCTGATTTCTGTAGGAAAATGCATGGCAGGTAGCTTTCTAGCTTATCTCTATGAATTTTCTTTTTCTTTCCAGATGATGGATAGCTCACTACTTACACATGTTGGTCAGAAAACATGTTTGATAGAGTGTGAAGTGGGAAGAAAGGAAAACATTAGGGAAGGAAGTGGAGTAAGTAGGTGATTATCAGCACATATACACACACAATTTTTTTCTTTTCTATGCTATTTTTTTCTGCTGTGTCTCCAGTCCTTGTAACTTCGCTTTTAGAAAGTCAGTCTGTAAGATCACATGTCTATATCTGTAAAATCAGTTTCTGATTAAAAGAGATTTGGAGTTATCAGAAACTCTAAGATTTTTAACTGTATTTTTTTTTGTCTTTTCTTTTTTGGTACTGGGGATCGAACCCAGGACGTTGCACTTGCTAGGCAAGCGCTTTGCCACTGAGCTACATCCCAGCCCAGAAACTCTAAGATTTTTGAGATGAGAATTCTCTTTGTTACAATGGTCAAAGCCAAATGTCAACAAAGAAAGAAGAATGCTATACTTCAGTTTTCAAAGATGTTCAACTTTTTCTTTTTACAAATATAAAATATACATCCCTAGGGAATGTTTAGGAGAAACAAGATCATGATAAATTAAAAATATTAAAAGCTGAAAAACACCACAAATATTATAAGCCCTATGTATAAATTGTCTGTTAACTACACTTTTTGCTGGGTACCTTTCTATTAAATTTCAGGTGGTTCTACTCTGAAGTCAGCATCGTAGAATCAAAAACATATCATAGATGAATGACAAGTGCTTCAAGAGTTGTTGGTACTATGTCACATAACAGTTTATCTGTGTTATGGATGATATCTTAGACGTGATGAAATAGAGTATTTTCATATTGTGTAATACTTGTCTGGATTTCAATTCATTATTAGTTTTTTTTTTCCCACTGAAGCTGCTGTTGTAGCTGGTGTGGTGATTTATTTCAATTTTCCTTTCAGGGTTGGAAGGTGAACTCATTAGCCATGTAAGTGAATATCCATCTCACTCAGGTATAGTATTTACAGTACCAGATGGCTAAAGCCTCTCTAGGATTTCCAACAGATTTAAACTTGTCTCTGGAAGGTTATTTTTAAGATATGCAAGTTGTCTCACAAATATAAAAATCAACCACATTAACTTTTGTATGGTTCAATTAGGTTAAACTAAAAGTCACCTTTATTGGTTATGTGCTCTTAATATCCTGTTACCTTAATTCAATTTTTTTTTTAGATTTCAAATATTCTAATTATGCCCATACAAAAATTACACGGGGCTGGGGATTTAGCTTAGCTGAAGAGCGCCCGCCTGGCAAGCACAAGGCCCTGGGTTCAGTCCTCAGCTCTAGGAAAAAAAATTACTGACAAAGAGGTAGTGAAAGTATGAATTTAAAGCTTTAGAATAAGACTAATCAGCTGGGTATCAGCTGGCTCATACCTCTAATCCTAGCTATTCAGGAAGCTGAGATTTGAGGACCAAAGTTCAAAGACAGCATGGGAAGAAAATCTATGAGACATTTATCTCCAATAAACTACTCAGAAAAATCTGGAAGTGACACTGTGGTTCAGGTGGTAGAACTTTAGCCTTGATCAAAGGAAGCTCAGGGACAGTGCCCAGGCCATGATGAATTCAAGCCCTAAGACAAACAAACAAACAAAAATCATGCAGACACTTGAGGAAATTGTGCCTTTGATAAAAAAATTTCAAAAATATAATATTTCAGATATCACTTTTAATATCTGGTCCTTTGGCATGAAGATGATCATAGTTTATGTAACATATGCACTTATAACTAAATAACATACAATTGGCAGTCATGTGATATCTCCACTATTCTGTTCTTAGCAGAAGTTGCCTTTTCTTTTTGAATATATTTTTATTATTTTAAGTAGTTTTATAAAGGAGTAGCCATTCACCAAGACAGTTTATGAAAATAGTGCATCTTTATATATATATATATATATATATTATTGTAAAGATACTGTACAGAGGGATTACAGTTACATGAGTAAGGTAATGAGTATATTTCCTCTTGGGCATTGTTACCCCTTCCTTTATTTTCCCCCTACCATCCCTTTTCTCCTCACCTCTAAAACTCCTCCCTCTCCCTCCCTAGTTGTAAAGTTCTTTTCAACAGAGTGACTTGTACATCTCATTGTTACAATGGGTCAACTTGTATTGTTTCAGCATTTTGTTATTTCCCTTCTCCTCCCCAAATTAGAATATGTATATATGGATGCAGGGTACCAGAATCAAAAACAGTGAGAACAGGGTTTATACCATAGGGGAAGAACATACAAAAGAAACAAAAACATCACATAGTACATTATAAGTACTTTAAAACAACTGAAATATATTAAAAACTTCTTCTGTCCCTATTTTAGGGTTCATTTCGCTTAGCACCATCTTATATGTTCATATGTGCATAGCTTTTGACCTTTTTATGTGTCTGGTAAGATTATCCTTAATATAAAATTATGTAAAGAGAAACGAACCCCAATATAGGGACACATATATTTTTTCTTGCTTGCTATTGTTTCTAACGTATTTATAATGCACCATGTGATTTTTTTTGTTTCTTTATATGTTCCTCCCCCTGGTATAACCCCTGTTTTCACTGTATTTGATGTTGGTGCCCTGCATCTTGTATATACACTTCTCTAATTTGGTGAGGGGAAGGGAAAAAACAAAATGCTTAAATAGGGATACAGAATAACTCATTGTAACAATGAGATGTACAAGACGCTATGTTGAAAACAAACTTTACACCTTCAGAGGGGGTGGGGGGGGTAGTTGTGGAGGCGGGAGGGAAGAGATGGTAGGGGGAAAAAAGGAGGAGGCAACAATTCTCCATAGGAAATGTACTCATTACCTTGTTCATGTAACTGTAACCTCTCTGTACAGTATTTTTACAATAAAAAAACATACAAAGAAAAGATTATACTAGACGTATACTAGTTATTGCAAATAAGGGAAACCATGGGACCTATGTTTCTTTGGGCCTGGATTACTTCACTTAATATAATTTTTCCTAGTCTTTCCATTTTCTAACAAATGGAGCAGTGTCATTCTTTCTGATGGAGGTACAGAAGACCATTGCAGATATATATATATATATATATATATATATATATATATATATACACACACACACATATATATGTATATATACATCTATATGTATACAGATATATATGTGATATATATATATATATATATATATAGGTGATATAGATATATAGGTAGATATCTATATCACATTTTCTTTATCCATTCATCTACTTTCTCCAAGATAAGATATGGAACAGTTCATCTTGATCAGTGTCACTCCTTCCAACAATCTCACCTGCCTTCTTCCCTTACTTATTTTAATTTTAGGCTATGTATTTAATTATTTTGCCTTTTAACAAAGCAAGTTGCAATGCATCTTGATCTGTATGAACATTCAAAACATTCACTCCCCTCCAACCTATTCCCTTGGTTATATTTCTCAACTGTGGTATACACAATGAATTCTTGTCTGTATTCTCCCCATTTCCCCACGTCTACTTAGGAAATGTTTCTCTTTCTTTGTTATGATAAAATTTACCAGAACTTTGTGGACAATTTAATCCCTTTCTTAAAAAAAGAAATAAACTCCACTTAAACATGTGATTTGTACTTTCACTATATAGAATTTGTATCAGCCATTTGGTTCCCTCTTTTGTTGAAAGTACAATATACTCCTTCCATGTTAGAGGGCTCAGATAGCTTCTCCTGAAGTGAGCTTAAATTCCTTCTCTCTGTCAATTAAGTCACTGCTTCTTTGATAACAGCAAATATTTGATGGTTTTTGACCTCACTTAACCATTGTATAGTCTTCAATGAGGAAAACCATGCCTGTTTCAGTCATTGCCAATTGTATTAATAACAGCTAAAGAGACTCAAAATAGCCAGCACTATTTAGAGTCTAACATGATGCTATTTGGCTCTTTGGAGATGAGAAGATAAATTGCTTATTTTTATTTTACTTCTGGCTTCTCACCAAATAACAAAATGAAATAGCATATGATAAAGAATTGGAGAAATTATGGAAACTGTGACTCAGACATATGAGAACTCATAGTGAACACCTGAAGTGTTACTTACCAATAATATAATATCTCTATAGTATTTTGCTAATATTCTCTATATTAGTGACATAATTCTTATTTAATCTCAAAAATCTCTTAATGGTAAGTATTAATACCATATCCGCTTAAGAGATTAAATAAGTGGGTCTGAGAACTTAAGTAATTGTTCAAAATAACACAACTATTTTTGGGACATTTTTGCAATAGGACTTGTTTTATTTGAAAGTTCCCAATTGTTTTTATTATTTGTGTATAAGGTTACATATATTCACTGAAGTTGCTGAAAAATTTAAAAATAGAGATGATATGATTGCTACTCGGGAAGCTGAGATCTGAGGATTACAGTTCAAAGCCAGCCAGGGCAGAAAAGTTCCTTTGAGACTATTATCTCCAATTACCCACTCAAAAACCAGAAGTGGCACTGTGGTTCCAGTGGTAGAGCTTTAGCCTTGAGCACAAAAAGCTGAGAGACAGCACCCAGGCTCTGAGTTCAAGCCCCACAACAATAAAAAAGAAAAAGAAAAAAAAGGAATGGTTGCTTTAATTATTATCTTTCATATTATTAGGGAAAGATAATGCATTTAATAATTACAACCAATTTAGACAAATTTCCGTGTGTCTTTCCAGTTATCTATATACAATTTTATAATATTAAAGTGATTTCCAGTATGTATAGCTACACATCAATGGAGATGCTTTCTGATAACTACATTGTTAGCTGGTTTTGTCACTGTGTACCTTGTAGAAACGTAGTTTGTGTAATCTCCTTTCTACCTGGGTGATATGGTGTAGGCACCTTGATATATGTGGTTTACCATTTTGCAGTGCAGGACTGTCTTACTGAGACTTGAACTCATCTTTTATGCTCATAGCTGTTTTTTTGCTTTTTGCTTTTTCTTTTTTGCTTGTTAATTGTTGATGGAATAGCTAGGATTACAGATGAAACCACTGGTACCTGGCTGTAACAAAGTTTTGTTATTTTAAAATCTCTTCAGTGGAGATGTAACAATGAATCCTGCCCCACCAATGTAAGATAACAGAAAAAAGAATACATATTTTAAAAATAAAATAGCATATCTTCTAGCAAAAAAAAGAAACAACATGAGTGGACTTTCATGTTAGAATACTACTTATAACATTACAAACATTCTAAATCATAGAAATACAAGAAAGAAATCATGAAAACAAGTAAAGGAGTAAGTTTCAGCAATGTAATGCATGGATTAGAATAGTGAGTAACTAGTAATACAGTGTGCAGTTGACATGTAAGATACTATTTGTGATATTTGTATAGCTATATTTAGAATGTTTGTAATTTTTAGCAAAGTAACAAAAGATAACTAGTTCCTCATGGAAAACAAGTTCAAACATTAAACTATTAAAACAGAAATCTCTACTTAAAATCATCGGAATGTTACTGAAGAAATATTGGCTTAGGGTGCATAGAGATATTTGAACCTTGGGTTATCAATATGGTCAGAGAAGCAAGTATTTTGCTTTGGAGAGTCCCATACAGATAATAGAATAGGGGTTTGAATTCAGAGCCCCACTAAAGCATTTTTCTCCCAAGAATACCCTTACTGTTAGTAGGGATGTGAAAACCAGCATTTTTCCTGTGAAGATCAAGTGTCCTGTGATCGCAGCAGAGAAGCTCAGCTTTGAATCACTTTAATCTTTGCCACTGAATGGAGGTGACCCAGAATGCCTGACAAAAATAGCATAATTCCTCTTTGGATGAAGGTGATCTCCTCGGCCCCAAGTAATTTCCTGCAACAATTTTACAAATATCATGCCTGACATATGAGAGGAATCAGGTAGAAGGATACACAAAACTTCCCAAATGATTTGCAAAACAGCAGACAATAGAACCAGGCTCACAAATGCCCTAGATATTAAAAGCACTGACTTTAAAATAACTCAGTCTATCTCCTGGGATAGAAAATAAATGACATTTTTTTTTAAAAAAAAAGAGAACAGTGAATTATTTTCAAAAATAACTTCTTAAGTGAAAATTTCAATATCGTCACTCATGATATCAAAAGATGTTTTGAAGGGGAAATGAAGCACAAATGAGCTGGAATAGAAATCAGAATAATGAAAGAAATCATTTACAAGTGATCTGCTAAAAAATCTGGGCTTTGTAGCCAGAGTTGCAGAAAGAGGAGAAAAATCAGAAAAATATAAAGCTTGAATAAAAATTATTGATATTTATCAAAATGTAATAGAAGATACTGTGCAGCATATGCAAGAAGTCCTAAGAATAAAATCAAATAAAAAGCATACTATATATTTTATGGTGTGCATGTCAGAAGTGTCTCAGAAGATGCATGAGATATCAGTAATTTTTAAAAGCCACGGTCTATATTTGGTTAGTGACATTTTGTTGGGGTATCATTTCTGAAATATTTGAAGTCCTGGACATGCAACTTCCCTGAGCGTTGGTCAACTGTGATAATATAACATACACAGAGGAGTATTTGGTGCCAGGGTTAGATTTATTTTATTTTTACTGGTCCTGAGGCTTGAACTCAGGACCTGGGTGCTATGTTTAAACTTTTTTTCCCTTCAAGGCCCGTGCCAGTTAGCCATCTTAGGCCTTAGGTGGCTAATTGAAAATAAAAGTCTCATGGACTTTTCTGCCTGGGCTGTCTTTGATCTGCAGTCCTCAGATCTCAGCCTCCTCAGTAGGCAGGATTATAGGTATGAGCCACTGGCACCCAGCACAGGTTTAAGTTTCTTTGTTGTTGTAGGGTTTGAACTCAGGGCCTGGGCTCTGTCCTTTGTATTCAAGGCTAGTGCTCTACCATTTGAGCCACAACACCATTTCCTTAAATATCTTTAAAAACATATTATTTATTTATTATTATTATTATTTTTTTTTTGTCGGTCGTGGGGCTTGAACTCTGGTCCTGGGCGCTGTCCCTCAGCTCTTCAGCTCAAGGCGAGCGCTCTACCACTTGAGCTACAGCGCCACTTCCGGTTTTCTGGTGGTTTATTGGAGATAGGAGTCTCACGGTCTCTCCTGCCCGGGCTGGCTTTGAACCGTGATCCTCAGATCTCAGCCTCCTGAGTAGCTAGGATTACAGGCGTGAGCCACCAGCGCCCGGCTATTTATTTATTTTTTGTTGGTCGTAGGGCCTCAACTCTGGGCCTGGGTGCTGTCCCTCAGCTCTTCAGCTCAAGGCTAGTGCTCTACCACTTGAGCCACAGTGCCACTTACAGCGTTTTTCTGCTTATGTGGTGTAGAGAAATCGAACCCAGGGCCTCATGCATGCAAGGCAAGCACTCTACCACTGAGCCAGCTTCCCAGCCCCTAAATATCTTTTAAATAAACACCTTTTCTGTTTTCGTGAGCCCAGGTTTGCTGCTTTTGCCTGACTGAAGGTCCCTTGTCTGATACAGTGGTATTTACTTTAGAACTGCTAAAATGTTTTCAATTATTTATTTATCTTGGAAAGAAGACTTTAGTTAGAATATAAATTTGTCTCTATTCTTTGGTACCAAAACGTGCTATGTAGAGTTCTTCCATGGAATGCATAATAATTCTAGATGATAATTTGGTAAAATGTTTCTGGATATCAAGAACAATAAAAGGAAGTTATATAAACATTCCATTTTTAGAATTCTGTGTTAGCCTCTTAATGTTTATGGGATAGTACAGTATTTTTAACTGACTTTTTTGCTGCAGGGGAAGATAGAATTAGGTAGGAAAAACAAAACTAGGAATAAAATTCTACTCCAAAATATGGCCTTAGATGTTAAGGGATCTTAAGCATAGGAAATGCTTGGGATGGGGGTAGAAATTCCATGTGCAACAATAAAGTCTTATACTCATTAGAGTTAAAATTAAGAAACTGATTATTTTTGCTTTGAGGTACAACTTGGAAGTGATTTTAGGGAGGTATACAAATGCAAAGGATTTAATATTTCTCCTTAAATGTTCATGTATACATACCCAGCAAAATTATATACACATATATCTTTAAAATAATATTTTATTTCACTCCTTTCTATTTCCTGTGCTAAAAGTACAAGATTTCTCAAAAATAAAAAAGTTCAAGAGGCACAAATAACTAAGAGACTAGTAGCTCAATTAAATGCAACCTAGAGTAAGGATTAGTTAATATAAATTAATGAAAATCCAGGCTTCATTTGCACTTAGGAATGATGGCATGATGCCTTATTTTCTGAATTGTTTCCATTGAAAACTGCCAGGAGCAATTTTTCAATGAAGCACATTATTCTGGCACATCTACTCCTTCTGCACTGTCTTCAGATCTTAATAGCATCAGACAAGTATCCCCACCTAAGAATACTTTTGTTTCATATATATAAATATTAATACCTGTTTATGTCAACTGAATTTAACATTATATGGTTATCTAAAAGTAAAATGAGGTTCACGTTTAGTTAAGCTTTATAAACAATGTATAGAACTTGTCTGGGGAAAAATGACAAACTATTGCATTCATAGACCTTTCTAAGAACAGGGTAATCTTGAAAAAGTCAATAAAATGATTTACTGAATAGGTTGTGTTATTACTGAAAAATTTGAATATTCTTTGAATCTATAAAAGGACCTTCTCTAGAGTATTACTGTTATTACTGAAGGTTCGTCATATTAGAATGTCTCCAGGTCAGCATGTTCTGTGCATTTTACCCAAAAGACACCAAAATATCTTGGAGAATAAGGTAAAAAGTACCATTAAGTGTGAGACAAAAGCTCATTAAAGAGCTCATTTGAAGAAATGGCATCTTTACTCTATTACACACAAATTGCTTCTAGGCACTAAATAAGCTCTCTCTGTGAGAGAAAAGCAAATCAGTCATGTAGATTTTGTAAGCATTTATCTTGAGTTCTTCAGTGCAATTAAAGAGAGTAGGAAGGCTGTCCTACTTAAAAGATGAAAGACATGAAAAATCTCTACTTTTTCTCCTTTCATAAATTAGGATGTATTTAAACGAAATTGGGCAAACAGAATCTCCTGCCATTTTCGATTTTAGTTATATTCAGTTTTCTTCCTCCAAGGAAAAGTTTGGATGGTATGAAATTTTAATGTGACATGATAAATCAATACCACTCCAAAACTTATGTTTATGACCTCTATTTATCAAACTCATGGTATCTTAAGGATATGAAGGAATTAAAAAGGTTAAAGAAAAGTAAGGAAAATCATTATTGAAGGGCTGGATTTGTAAATAAAATAAAATTTGTATTGGCAAATGACAAATATATTCTTAGTAATGTTTAGTTATATCTAAGTATTTAATGCTAAATTTTAAGTGGAGAATCATACTAATTATAAATGAAAATAAAAAAATAAAGTGATAATTGTTCTGTACCAAGATCATGAGAAACATTTTGTTTAATAATATGAACATCACCTCACCTTACATTTGTCCTGATAAGGCTCGGTTCAAATGGAAATCTGTTTCCCTGTTGGAACTGATTTGACTTCAAGGAGAACCATGAAAAGGTTCACAAAAACATTGAAAGTGTATAGAAATATACCAATACAGCAGACTCTTGGGACATATCAAAGTTCGGTAATTTCATACTTTCATTGCACAGAAATTATTTAAAAATTTCAGTGAATTATTTCTTCTGAGAGTTCCTCTTTCATGTTGAATGTCTGAGATGAACTCATTTTTCAGAAATAAGGCCATGAATTTACTCAGTTCTAATGTTTTGGATGATTCTCCTACAAGGAAGCATTAAGACTTCTGTGTTTGAAAACAGCTATAAACTCATGGGCTCTCTTCCAAATCTCAAATTATGACATTGTGAGTTAACAGTTCAGGAGATGTACTTGAAAAATCACTCAAGTTTAAGCATTTAAGTGTGATTTGGAGTACTTTTATGTTTATATCATTATATAAAATTGTCCTCAAAACATCCTCATTGAAGCGTTGGGAAAATGTTAGTTCTGTACTAAAAATAGAGCAAAAATTCTTTAACTCTATATTGTAACATATGTGTACCAGGAGAGATTTGGTATTTTCTGAAAATAAAGAAATTCCATAAAAAATGAGAAAATAAGATTTCTAGTAGCTAGTCTCAAAAATATCACCAAAGTTCACAAAATAAAGAATTGTTCAATGTTTTCACATAGTATGTGGCCATTGGTATTTGTTCAATGACTAATGAATTTTGTTGCTATTATGTATAGTATGTGTAGTATAGTTGGGGTATCCAATTCAAGTAAGTTTAAAAAAGTTTGAAACTAACCTGATAATTAAAACAAAATCTGTGAATACAACTTATACAAAGTTTCCTATGTAGTTCAGGTGGACCTGTATGCTCTATGTATCCCAGATTTGTCTCAAACTTGTGATCTTCATCCTCCTTCAGCCTTACAAGTATTGGGATTATGGCCATATGCTACCATGCTTGACTATTTTTTGGGGGGGGAAGGGGCAATAAACCAGGATTTGAACTAAGGGCTTTATATTTGCTAAGCAATACTCTAGTACTTGAGCCAAGGATCTAGCCCTTTATTTCTGGTTATTTGTGAGATTAAGTTTCACTTTTTGCTCAAGCTGGCCAGGAATTCAATTCTATGTGTGGTTGTATTTGTAGCTGTAAGGACAGGCATGCACTACCATTCTCAGCTTTTTCTGTTCAGAGAGAATTTTGTGAATTTTTCTCCCCAGGCTTTCTTGGAACATTTTAACCTTCTGTTTCTTTATTCAAATAATCTTATGTATGTTCATTACCAACTCTTTTTTTTTGCCTGTCCTGGGGCTTGAACTCATGGCCTGGGTGCTTTCCCTGAGACTCTTTTGATGTACTGGCTTCCAACCCTGGTCCTCAGATATCAGCCTCCTGAGTAGCTTGGATTACAGGCATGAGCCAGCAGCACTTAGCTTATTAACACCTCTTCTTAAACAAAAAGAAAGGGAAAATAGTACTCTCTCCAATAAACTAAAAGCGATTAATTTTAGAAGGGTTAAACCATTTCGGGATTCTAATACATTTAATTTATGCCAGACTGTGGTTAAAATAATTACATTAAAACAAAAACCTTGTGCTCAATCAGATTTTCTTAGGATTGATGCAAAAGTTCAAAGGAGAAGAAGCTAATAAAATTTATCAATAAATACATCAAGAGATTAAACCAAGTAGCCTGATAGGGAATTTTCTAAATATAGAGAATTGGACAATTAACAGAAATAGTTTACTTTTCTCCATTTGTGCCACTTCAGCTAAAGAAAAAAGCTACTATCTAGACTAAATATTCATACCCACATATTTTCAGTGGCTATTTGAAATGTATCTATTGAAATATATTTCTCTGCAATGTGAAGTACTTGTTATGGAGGAATGAGTCAGAGTTAGGATGTGTACCAGCTTCTACTTACCTTTTTCTTGTTATACCACTCAATAGTACAGAAATGTATTGCCTCTTTCTAAGCTATTATTATTGGAATCATTCACAAGAATGCCTTTAGTTTTCACAGTGGCATGCCTGAGTGAGCAGGGAAAGACTTGACTCAGAAAGTTTTCTGCCTCTTAAAAAAGGTTTACTGGGCTCCAAGTGTTACTACATTTTGTGGTAGACACAAGATCCTTTGAAAAATGGCACTTGATAGGTGCCATTCTGAGAATGAAATATAGATTTGATGTTTCAGATAGGAATAAGTAAGTTAGCATCACCAAGAGATACCTCATATTTATTCATTGTTTAAGGTGATATTTACTGAGTAAGAATCATATTCCAGGCTGGCAGTTATGAAAGAGTAAAAGAAATTGCTGTGAAGAGCTTCCATTCAATTGAGGGAGGCAGATGAGAACATTATAATGGATTGGTTGTGATTAGTACAAGAAATTAGGTAATATAAGTTAAAAAAGTAGAGAGTGGTAATATAGGCAGTTCTATATGAAAGGAGATGGTTAGGAGCTATTTAATTGAGATTTATAATTAAAAATCAGGAGCTGACAAGCTATCTGTTGGTAGAGGACTCTGCATTGAAAGCAAGTGTAAAGGCAGTGAAAATCTTTAGAAATGCTCCAAGATCCAGACAGCTTGTCAAAAAAAGAGGGGAAAAAAAAAGTTGGGGATATCTCCTGGATCTATTAAAGAAGAGGTTCTCAAACATTTTCATGTTAAGAGACTTTCACTCTTAAAAATTATAAAGGAAGCTGGGCGCCGGTGGCTCATGCCTGTAATCCTACTTAGGAGGCTGACATCTGAGGATCACGGTTCAAAGCCAGCCAGGGCAGGAAAGTCCATGAAATTCTTATCTCTGATAAAGCACTAGAAAACCAGAAGTGGCGATGTTTCTCAAGTAGTAAAGCGCTTGCCTTGAGCGGAAGAGCTGAGGGATAATGCCCAAGCCCCGCCCCACGACTGACAAAAAAACAATTATAAAGGACCATAAATAATTATCCATCAGAGTTATATCTATCAGTATTTTTCACACATAGAAACTTACATTACCTTTAAATATTTTTATTAATTCAATTAAAATAATGCAAGCCTATTAATGAGTATTATAAATAACCTAATTTTATTAAGATAATCATATTTTCAAGACAAAAATATAGAAGAATGACAATCTTTTACTATGTGAAAATCACTATATATTTCTGGATAGAAGTAGGCTAAATTCTCATCTCTGTTTCTGTATTCAGTTTGCTAAAAACATGTTATTTCATTTGAAATATATGGAGAAAATCTTTCTTGACAAAGATATAAAAGGGAAGGAAGGAATATTTTAATAGAATTTTAAATTCATTGCAGGTATTCATATTTGGTACTACCTCACAACTCTATATTGTAGCTTCTTAAATGTCATTTGTAATGTAACACATGAAAGCATGTCAATATTTTTATGTTCAGTTACATCAAAATACACTGATTGGTTTTGCACTTTAAATGGCTTTTTTAAACTTGTGTAGTAGTTTGTAGCATCATGCATTGACATTTGGCAAGCAATTGTTTGCTAGAATCTGCCTTTTCTGAATGTTGACATATTTTATATGTGTGTGTGTGTGTGTGTGTGTGTGTGTGTGTGTGTGTGTGTGTGTGTGTGCACCATGCTTTAAAGATCATGACCTATCTCATTGAAAGACTTTTCTAAGAACTGGGAAGTTGTCATGCTGCAGTTGACAATACAAGTGGCCAGCTTCTTTTCTGTTTTCAAGAGAGTGTCTGACACAGACACAATTTGAATAACCATTGTTTGTCAGTCAGTGGTTTTTGCAACTGAAAATTTCTTTTTTCTAGAAAAGGGTATCTATTTTAGCTTACAACTCAAAGTGTCATGGAAGTGCTTTTCTTGGCCACAATCACCTTACAAGTGTCAGACACAGCAGAAATTGCTTTATGTCTGCTTCTCATTTGATCACAGTATATTAAAAGGATGTGCACTCAAGTGTTGAGATTTAATAAATTAATAACATTTTCCTGATAAATGTCAAGATGGTATTCTTAAGTGGAATTGACTTTCTTTTTTGAAGTCTAGGGAGATTAAAAAAAAAGTCAGGTGATTGCTACAATAGTATGGCACTGTGCTTCAACCTCAATCTGTGTTAGAATCTGAGCCATTTTTCCTACCATAAGTGTCAGTGGCATTACACTGAAAAGTACAAATAATTTCTCTACACAAATACAGCTCTTCCTCTACTTCTTTGGGAAAACTAGGATTTGAAACTAGGGCCTTGTGCTTGCTAGACTGGTGTCTACTAGTTGAACTAAACCTCTACTGTTTGCTATTTTTAAAAAAAATTATTATCTTTAAGTAGCTGTATGAAGGTATTTTCACTTTATAAATGTTTGTTTGAGATTGTAGGAGAGAACAAGGTGATAACAGTAGCAAGTTACCCCAGTGGTTTCAATTGTCAAATGAATGCACATTTATCAGGCAGCTACTCTCTCTGAAGTTGGGAACTGAAGAACTAAAAGATGCATTGGTTAAACCCTTCTCATCATTTGTAATGGAATGGTGCTGATTGCATCCAAATGCTGATGCCAGCGTCTGGAAAATGTGTCCAAATTGTCACGGCAATATGGAGGAAGAGAAAGAGGTGATTATAACATCCAGGAAGGATAAAGTATAAAAGGATTTCAAGGTCTGGATGTGAGTGTCAGATCATTGGCAAACAGTCATAGACACATGGTAACTTCCTTTCTAGAAGTAATCCAGGGTCATGTCCCCTAACAGACTTACCTCCTAGACCTTTGTGTCTGGCCTATGACCCCATGTGAGCAATGCTGGAAAGTCTGCTGCTCAGTATTATTGATTCCTTGGGATTCTCTTCTCCAAGGTGTAGAGGCCATAGAAAATGGAGAACTGCTACGAGAATCCTAACCAAGATACTGGAAAACAGTAAGAAAAAAAGACACTATTGTCCCTTGCAGTATTATTGTGCAAGATTATACACTAAACAGCCCAAAGAATATGGAGAAAATGAGAAACTTTTGTAATAGGCCTAGACTTTATCTGCTTGTAGTCACGTGGTGGTCATATTTTTTTCCTGTTTGGAGAACAATAGGAAGACAGATAGCTACTTTATAAATATAATAAGAGCACAATACTGAGATGCACATACCAGTGAGAGCACTAAATGTTTGATATTAGAAGAAATTCCTTTGATAAATAAGCTGTGGAAAAAAGTTTAATTTCCAATATCTTTTTTCTTAAAAGTAATAAACAAGCAGAAAAAAAATCAGTAGAAGGGACTGGTTCTAAAACCATGTCCACCTGGAAACACAGAAAAGTAGATAATTAATGTGAAAATAAAATTCTGAAGCATAGTGCACAGTAGAAAGCATAGTTAGCAAGGTAATAGACCCGTACAATGCACCATTTTTGTCTCTAATTTGGAGGATGGCTTTGGACATGTGACTTTAACTCTCTGGAGCTTCAATTTTGTCTTTATTGCAATGAAGGAGAAAGAAATTATATGATTCTCAGCTTTAAAATTAACATCTTTATGTTTTTACTAAAAGAAAAAAAGACAGGTTTTTAATCTGTTTTAAAGAAACTAACCACAAGATCTTCAGAATTTCTTTCAGTTAAAAAAAAAAATTAATGACTTTCCAACTTTCGAAGGCTGAACCTCTTTCCTAAGAGCAAAGTTCACTTTGCAGGAAACATTTTGATTTCTTTGGCATGATTACTGGAAATTGGCTCATTGAGCTTAGCGATGGCACTGTACAAGTGGACAGAGGTTGAGAGCAACAAGCTCATGTCTTGTCTGCAATTTGGGGATCTTGAGGGACAAAAAGGTAAGCTAAGAAAGGTACTTTTTAAAGGAGGATATAAAAGCGAAACACTTTATTTTGCTGGTTAAAGAATTTCAGTCAAAAAGATTGCATATGGAGGAACACTGTGAGCCTCATTCTACCTAAAAATACACAGGAGAACTGTGAAATGTGAGCTCTGTATTCTTTGTCCTAAAACTGTTCTTTGCAATGAAAAGCCTAGAGGCCTACATATAGAAACAAAGAAAAAATATCTGAAATCCACCATATGTACATACATACATAGAAACAAACATCTGTGTGTGTGTGTGTGTGTGTGTGTGTGTGTGTGTGTGTGTGTGTGTGTGTGTATACTTTAGACCCAAATATCAGGGAAATGGGAGCTACTTGCTGATTATGTCATCATGCATGAAAAATTGAGAGGTATTTCCATGCTTATTTGAATATTCAATATAAATAGCTAATAAATATACATTTTTGCCATTGGGAATTGATCTCACTTAATGAAGCTTTGCTCCCAATCCTTCTGTTTTCGAGATAAGGTCTTGCTAATTTTTCCAGGCTGGCTTTGAATTCATGATTCTTCTGCGTCAAACCCCAAAAGCTTGGGGAATACAAGCATACACCACCACATCTGAAAAGAACACAATTTTTAGAAACTAATTTGAATCAAGTCTTCTTTAAGATATTAAGTAACTAAAGTTTCATAACACAGAATTTTATAAGAAAAAGAGCTGTGATCTTTTTTCTGAATTATTTAAAAAACAGGAATGTTTATAGTATCTGAAAGAATTTTGAGTTTTCACCATTATTCTCTCTTCTTACACAATCCTTGGACTATGCATAACTAACATAGCATATCAGCTGCTGAACACTTTCCTTTATTACCTATGCATTTCATTGGACTTAGGAATAAGTTCATATGATTTACATGCTAAGTAGCATTCTCTTGAACACAAACAGAATATAAAAAGTGTGTTATGGTTTTGTAATGAATCCTTTGAAATAAAGATCCAGAAACTTCCTTTGGTGTGCACTAAATAAGAGAGCCAGTAAACTAGTGGTTGGACTGCTTCTGTCAATAAAATTGATGTCATTTCACACTGCTTATATAAAACTTGTCTCTTTTTTACAAATCAAAATCAGCAGTTAATTTGAGTTTATCAGTAAGACAGTGTCTGTTTTACTTCATTGATTCTTCTGATGAAAGTAAAAGATGCTTATATTTTTTTCAGGGGCAGATATTTGGTATTTGAAGTTATAGAAAAGCTTTTATATAAACCATGTATGTTTTGCTTTGTAGGAGCAAACAGGTAATATTTGGTAGTTTCACTACACTATTAGGAAACATGTTTTGAGACAGAAAGATACAAATGCAAAACCATTGTTTATAAGTTATTTGCAAGGGTGTAATTGGTTGGCAATATTTATCCAACTCTTACAAAATTTTGAAACCTTGGAATGATAACATAGTACAGTATAACTTTAGAATCTAATAGCTTTCTACTGAGGGCATTGCTGTGAAGGTTAGAAAATGCTATTCATTCTAAATATTATCTTGGCTGCCTCACTGAGAAGTTGTAATATTATTTGTTTGTCAGACAGCTTGAAATGCTAGACAGTACCATAAAGAGCAATAGGGAGAAGGTGATAGGAAGAGAGATTATTCTTACCTGCTGGTTTGTGACTTGGTAATGTCAGAGTGGTATTGGTTTTCTTAGCCTTTCATTACTAATGAATTGCCACAATAAGATTTTCAGTCTATTCTCAAAAAAAATCTCCATGTAATCACAGCAGCGATAGCAAATTCATTTCAGAAGTACTACATCCAGGCTTCTGTGGAAGACTTTTGTAAAATGATTTAAGACATGATGCACTAGTCCCATATTAGACAATACTCTTCATCTAAAAAGTCTTTCAGTATCTCTCCATCTGTTTTATAGGTACAGCCTTCTATGAAGGATTTGGCTTTACTGTTCAATGGAGTGTTTTATTTTTTACTAAAACTACTTGTTTGTGTATTTTTATATTTTCTAATCTAAACAATATAAGGCTAGAATTTTAATGGTTTCATATAGACCAACTAATATGATAGTGTCGTACCTGGTTTATGTCTTTGCAGGATGTCTGTCTAAAATTTCATGAATATTATAATGATGTGAGGCAATTCAGTTTTATTTTCGAATTATTTATTGCTATCATCACAATATCCCATAATTCCACTGGGTAATCATTTAAGAGGTAGTCAAAGTACTTGAGTGCAGCAAAAAAAAAAAAAAAGTAATTCTTTTAAGTAAGCTTAAGGAGAGGGAGATAGAAAGGAAGTAAGGAAGTGTAATTATTTTTAATTTTTAATTTTTGTCTTTTTCTTTTTTGGTAGTGGGGATCAAGCCCAGTACATTGCACTTGCTAGGCTAGTGCTTTGCAACTGAGCTACATCCTAGCCCTAAAATGTAATTATTTCAGTTTCATCGTTAGAATTATCATATCATATGTATCTCACTATACCATAGAGAAGAGATAACTTTTAGGTGTTTGATGTATAAGCAGATGGAATTATTGAATGATCTAGAGAAGTAATAGATCTTAGGCTCAATTATTACTAGGTCAAGGAGAATTTGGAGACATGATATGTTAATCTAATATTAAATTAGTTGTTTTATGTAATATTTCCCTAAGGAAAGTCCTTTTTCAACAGTGAAATAATCCTAAAATAATGCTGACATAATTAAAAACTTCTCCAGATTGATTGGCTCCCCAGTCTTCTTGCACGGTGCCAAAAATGAGTCTGGAGCTGGAAGGTAATGTCTCCTCCTTTACAGCCCATGCAATAACACTTTCATATTACTAAAGGGGAGAAACATAAAATAAACAACAGTCCACTTGTCTCATAAACACCTGCGCTGGGAGTTTGTTGTCACTGGCCATTGTGATATGTGGTCTCCCCCTGCTTTTCTTTCCCCAAAGATTGATGGTGTCCCCTTTCAGCTCAACACACCCCAAGATAAGTAAATTAGACCAACCCACTTTTTGCTGCTTTTTTTTGTTTTGTTTGTTTTTTGTTCTGTGCTCAGCTTCTTTGCCTCTCTTGGCATGTTAATTAGGATTCCATTGTCATCATAGTCTCAGAATTGGTGAAGGAATCCATAGGATATTCCATTTTTATTAGGGTCCACACTGTGCCCTTCCATCGCTTCACCACAGATCTCTGTGATGATGCTGACAGGCCTACTGAAACTTTTCTCTGCCTTTTGTTTTTCTACATCATTGCTCAGAAACCTTGAGGTGAATGAGAGTATACCCTGCCAATAACCATAACTGCATATATTACAGAGAAGTGGCATTGTAATTGGGAATAATTTCTTCTCCTGGTGTTTTACTTGCATTCTTATATTTTGCATTTTTGGTTGTGAGTGACTTTTCTGCTGATATAGAGAACTAATTCGAGAAATAATGAGACATAGGCTTTTGAAAAATCAGACATTACATCACACAGAAACACTCTATTAGGTTTAGAATGGTTTATCTACTGAATAATGCAATTAAGCAAGTAATGGTGTAATTAATTCTAATATAGTTATTTGTTTACTTGTAAATGCCAATATACAACTGATTATAATGTATTGTGGTACCTCTGAAAGCTCAATAAATATTAAGCTAGAAAACTCCAAGAATAAAAGCCATGTGTGTGCACATGCATATGTACTTCCAACTAATATTAAATTGATATAAATACAATAATAAAATTATTAACTTTTAGATGCTCTTAATATTGAAGATTCACAGAGAAAGGTTACGAATCTTAAGCTCTAAACACATTCTATGTACATTGAACTTGTAGAAGTATATAATGATTTTAAGACACATTTTGTTAAATAAACCATTATTCTTTACAGTTATATGTTCAAAAGCTATATTACACTTATAACCAAATGCTTTCTATTAGTAATATAACAAGTGTGAGCTCTTGTGTAAATATTTGTATTGCTAGTTGTGTTTATTTTTTCTTTCCATAGTTCTTAAATGGCTATTTCAAAATAAATCTATTATTTTCTCAATATATAGGGTAATTTGTCTGAATAATAAACTGTGCATATTAAAAAATAATCTTGCATTAAAGAACTTTATCTTAATTTCCTGTGTTTTATTTCCTTATTCTCAATTTTCTTTTCAATAAATTTTAATTTTATAAAGCCAATGTTCTAGTTGTTTCTACTCTAATTATATTCCAAACAAAAGACATTAACAGTTTACTATCAGTGTGAAATTTACATGCCCCTACAAAATAGTTAAGAAATTATGGTTCTACGACAAGGATAGGACCGGAAGAAGATGGTTATACAAGATAACTAAGCAAGTTAGATGGAATTGAACACCAAGTTTATTTGGAGTTTGCTATAGTTTAGATCTTAAATGCCCCTCAGCCTATATAATTCTCTGCTTGTTCTTATTGAGATGTGCTGTCATCAAAGGCAAGACCCAAATCGATTGTGAAACAAAGGATCTTCTTTCACGTCTTTGTTTACCATTGGTAAGGCTAGTGCCCTGATGTACTCCCTTCTGACAGGACCAAAGCCATTAAGGCCAACTACTTGGACTGCAACCTAAAGATTGTGAAACAGTCTTTTCCCTTTGGAGGCTGATTTATCTCCCCTGCTGTAGTGATGGAACTATCACTGAACCAGAACATCTAGGCTTCTTGTGTGACCACATGACCATTTGCTTTGCTCTTGCTATGCAATCAATGGAAAATCCTAATTTGAAACAGTAAGGTGTTACTTTGATACTGCTTTCTGAATGGGATTTATCATGCTTTATTTATTTTTTGTAAGAATATAGACATTGCTATCTGTATGAGTGAAATATTAAAATAAAGGCATTTGAAGGAGTAATGAAAGAACCTTGGACACCATTCTTAATTTTTATCTTTCCTTTTCTTTTTGCTTATAATTTATGCTCCATGTGGTAAGGAGAGTAAATTTTCTTTCTTTGTATTTCTTTTGTTATCCATTACATTCAACATAAATAAAAAGTCATTGCATATACTTGTGCAATTTCCACTTAGCTGAATGTACTTATCATACAAAGTACTCATAAAATTTTAAAATTTTAATTGAAATATAATGGTTGTTCAAATTTATGGAGTAAATGTGGTGTTTTGATATATGTATACTTCATGTAATAATACCTAAATAATGAACATATCCATCATCTCACGGATTTATTACTTTTTGTACTGAGAACATTTAATATCTACTAATAATGTTGAAATATAGAATACAACTATAGTAAACATGCTTTAATAAATCTCAAAACCGTATTCCTCTTGTCTCAGACTTTGTCTTTTTTTTTTGGTCCTGGGGCCTGAACTCTGGGCCTAGGCGCCGTCCCTCAGCTCTTCAGCTCAAGGCTAGTGCTCTACCACTTGAGCCACCACACCACTTCCAGCTTTTTCTGCTAATGTGGTGCTGAGGAATTGAACCCAGGGCCTCATGCATACAAGGCAAGCACTCTACCATTGAGCCACCTTCCCAGCCCCCAAGACTTTGACTTTTGACAAATATCTCCTTATTTCCCTTCCTCCCTTCCTCCCCTTTCTTTCCCTCCATCCTTTTTCCTTTCCCTTCTTCCCTCACTCTTTCCCTCTTCCTATCTTGTCCTCCTTTCTTCCCTCCTCCAACCCTTCCTCTTTTCTTCCTTTCTATCTCCACCAGCCTCAGCTACCTTTTTATCCCTATTATCCACTTACCAACCTTCCTATTTTCTAGTTCTTTATATCTCTTCCAGATTTCACATATAAATCAGATCATGCGGTTTTTTTCCCCTCTGTGTGCTTCTCTTATATAACCAAGAGTGTTCTTTAGATTCATCCATGTCGTAAATAGTATTTGTTTTCTTCTTCTTTTAAACAATATTCCATTGTGTCTAGGTGACATGTTCATATATTGATGGGCATTTAGGTTGAATTCATATCTTTGCAACTGTGAATACTGTGGAAATCTACTATTTTCTTTCTCACTTTCTTCCCCCTGCACTGGGGCTTGATCTCTGCCTCACACTCTTGCTCAGTTTTTTTCACTCACTCACTTTTGGCATGCTACAATTTCAGCTATGCTTCCACTTTCATAATTTTTAGTTAACTGGAGATATCAGTGTCTAGATTGTCTGCTCATCTGATCTCAAGAGTCTCAGACTTTTAACTCCTGAGTAGCTAGGATTATAGGTATGAACACTGGTGCCTGGCACCAGTACTAGAAATCTTATTGCCGGACTAGATAATAATTCTTTTAACATATTGATAAAACTTCGGATTGTTCTGTATGTTGTCTAGTAGATATGATAACTATACTAATTCTATTTCTACCAACAGTACACAAGAGTCTCTTTCTTTTTACATTCTTGCCAAACATATGTTCATAATGTGATAATAGATGTGGTGTGATATTTCGGTGTGTCTTTATTTTCTGTTTCCCTAATGATTAGGGATATTGAGCTTTTATTTTTTCACAAACTTGTTATCTAAGTAACTTCAACTGTTTCATTCTAATTTTAATGGTTTTGTTTCTTATGATTTTGATTACAGAATGTAATGTTATTAAAAATTCTTCATGACTCATGGTATTAATGTTTCCTTCTATGCCTCAATCTTTGACATTCTATTTCCTCTGCCTGTCCTATCTCCCCAGTCTCAAAATTGTTAATCATTCTTCAGTAAAAGTCTCCACTTACATATGGAACACTGCCCTCTATAACAAGTTAGAGGCCTCTGTGGGGTCTGTAATAAGACTATACTCCCAAGTTATTGTTAATGAAATAAATAACATAAATAATAATAATAAATAATAATAAATAATAATAATAAATAATAAATAACATAATAGATTGACGACTAAACATTACTTTTTTTTGTTTTGTTTTTTGGGTTTTTTTTGGGGGGGTCTGGTCGTGGGGCCTGAACTCTGGGCCTGGGCGCTGTCCCTCAGCTCTTCAGTTCCAGGCTTAGCGCTCTACCACTTGAGCCACAGCGCCACTTCCTGCTTTTTTCTTTTTGCTTATGTGGTGTTCAAGAATCAAACCCAGGGCCTCATGCATGCAAGGCAAGCACTCTACCACTGAACCACCTTCCCAGCCCCATGACTAAACATTACTATTGGTACGCTTGATTTAGCAAGTGAATTGTTAATAGTACCTACACTTTCTTTCCATTGCAGTAAGTTTAAGCTTGCACTACCAATTTGAATAAATGTATTTATGAATCAGATCAAAGAAGTAGAAGCTTGCCAATGAACTTTTCTCAGAGGGCAGCTGAGCAGATCCAACATCTAGAGATGGACCTTCTGAGGAGAGATTCAATCTGACTTCTTCATTTCCAGTGGCTGCCATCCTGCTTACTTTCACTGCTACTATGGCTGCCAAGATGCTGGGTTTTCAAAGCTTTTGTGGAACTAGAGAGTTGGAGGAGAATAGGACAAATGCAAATGCTACAAGACTCATTGCTTTGACTAGCATTTAGCTATTTTGCTTGAATAAATTTTCCAAGTGTCAGATACTTTTAGGTAACTTTTAGAGTGCCAAATAGTTTTTAATTTCTGCCGGCATTTGTTTCTGTGGAGGAGCAGATTTTGAAGAACTGTAAGTATTCCAAAGGAAGTCATCTCACCTTAATGCATGTTGCATAATTTGTTCATTTCCATTAGGTCAAAACCAAGAGCAGAACCTGTAAATTCTAAGAGGTGGGCATTTGCTCCCTACTGTAGCAGAGCTTAATCCTTAGAATTCTAAGTTCAACCTTTAGTGATTGAGCTTAGGTCCTGTATTGATGTTTCATTTCCTTTTATTTCTCCTAAAATGATAGAATAAAATCCCGGGTTAGAATTTGCTTCTGGAGAGTGTTACCTAAACGTCATCTGGAGATATTAGGTGTTGAGATGGTAAAGCATTTGGAAATCTGAGTCAGTGTGTTTGTTCTCTACTAACACTACCATTTCTCTCTCTCTCTCTAAATCCTTGTTTAGCATCAGGGATTTGGAGGATATGTATTGTATAGGAATAAATGCATTCTGGGTATAAGATTGGGCTGATGGATTCCTAGGATTTCTTATCCATTGATTTCTAGTACAACCTTGCAACACTTAGATCCAGTAACCACAACACTATCAGTATAGCTCAATGATCATGAATAAACATGAAGATATATTCAGTGGAACTGAGTTCTTCAGAGAAATAATTTTCACTGGATGCAGATACATAAGAGTAACTTTTATTTAAGAATGGAAGAGTAGGGACTGGGAGTGTGCCTTGGAGGTAGAGTGCTTGCCTTGCATGCATGAAGCCCTGGGTATGATGCTTCAGTAACCATAAACAGAAAAAGCCAGAGTGGCACTGTGGCTCAAGTGGCAGCATGCTAGCCTTGACCACAAAGAAGCTTCGGGACAGTGCCTAGGCCCACAGTTCAAGTCCCAGGACTGGCAATTTAAAAAAAAAATGGAAGAGTACCATTTAGTAGTTCAGTGATTATCAAAAGCACATTAGGTATCACCATGAAACAGATGAATAATAATACTAAATCAATAAGGTGTCACCTCTCAAATGACTTCATAATCTGACTTAGCTTCTTTTCCTGTAGTGAACAAACAGGGAGAAACACATTCATTTTATTCTGCCACCATTTTTCATGCTTAATTAAAATAGGAAAGGAAGTTAGGCTTCATGATATATCAATGTGTAATTTGCAGTTTCCTTAACTGATTCTTTTGACAAAAGTTTCTACACTAAGGTTGAATCACTCTCTCAGCTCTATATCTCAATTACCTTCTTGGCAAGATAAACATGTTTTTGTATCCAAAAAGTAGTGTGTATTTAATTATCTCTGCAGATACAATTCATCAATACAATTTTAATTAAGTTCTTAAGTATGTTAGATGCAATCTATTCAAAAGATGCTTGGAACTTGTAGGTAGCAAGGGATCCTCTAGGTAATATTTCAATTTTGTTTTTTTTTCTCTCTTTTTCTTTTTGGTGAAATAAAACATTTTCTTTCCTTTGATGATATATGTTTGTTCTATTTAGCTTTGATGCTGCATCTGCTAATTACATAACTCTAAATGGTTAAAATAACAGCATCCATAATAATGTCAACTTTATTTTTATATTGAGCAATAAATGTCATTTTAGAATTGTAATATTAGAACTATTTCAATTCAGCTCCATATCTTTTATTTATTCATTTATTTTTTGTTAGTCATGAAGCCTGAACTCTGGGCCTGGGTGCTGTCCATCAGCTCTTCAGCTCAAGGTGAGCGCTCTACCACTTGAGCCACAGCACCACTTCTGGCTTTTTTTTCTGGTTATATAGTGCTGAGGAATCAAACCCAGGGCCTCATGCATGCAAGGCAAGCACTCTACCACTGAGCCACCTTCCCAGCTCCATACCTTTTATTTTTGAAACAGGATTTTGCATTGTAGTATAGGCTGCTTTTACATATGCAATCTTCTTGTTTTGGTCTCATTATTGGTGTGCATCACCATGGTTGGCTTCAATTAACTCTTCATTTTATTTGTTTGTGTAACATATATGTAAATTGACTAGTGTTTATGCATTGTTTACCATTATGGAAATAGTAAAACTTACCAGAAAATAAATCTCAAAGTTATTATTTTGTCATTTTAGCATTATATATAATGAACTGAGTTAACTCTTGACATTGTCATAATATTAAGAGATAATGTTATAAATTTAGAAATTAGTAAGCATAATTTAAACACAGTGCAAAATACCTCACTTTGAGAGTAAGCTAGGTAAACTTACTGAAATCTGTGTTTATGCAGAAAATGAAGTAGCCTTGAGTAGATAGTTGTCATAGGAATAATGGACTTTAGAAAATCACATATATTTATGAGGTATAGTGAAAGACAGCATTGTACTATGCTAATAATGTTTAACCTTGTAAAATATGTTAAATATTAAATGTGAATAGCTTAATACAATCATTAATGAGCATTTTATAGTTTTCAAAATCATACTTGTTAATACCTTTGTCAAAGAATATATTTATTATATAAATATAGATTATATATTTATCATGAGTATTTTTTTAAAGAATATTGTTGCTATTATTGCTATTTTTAGGTAGACAATGAGAACATTCTTTGGTCCTTTGAGGTATTTTAGAAAAAAATAAATGCTTTGGTAAGTATAAAAATTAAACTAATATCAAATAAATTATTACTCTAGTAACAATTAAATGGAATTTTTAGCTCATTTTTAATTTTTTTAAATTTGTATTTATTTTTTATTGTGAAAATACTGTACAGAGAGGTTACAATTACATGGGCAAAATAATGAGTACATTTCTTATCAAGCATTGTAGCCTCCTCCTTTGTTTCCCCTTCCTATCCCTTCCCATCCTCCCCCACCCTCCATCCAACCCTCCCCGCCCCCCCAGCTCATTTATTTTATATCAATCATATCTTTGCTTTTTAACAATATATCATTCTCATGAGGTTCCAGCAAAATACATATTTCCGTTTTTAGTTAGATTCATTTTACTTCTCTAAACATTTCCATTGACCTAATATTTTTGCCAATTCTTCTCTTAAATTTCAAAATATAAATGAAATTTGCTTATCTCAACCATGTAAGGATTAAAATCTCCTTCTTTTACTACTCATAAAATACAGAGAACATAAAGTTCCAATAGGGAAAGCTGATATAGAAAAATTAAATGTCCATTGTGTGTAATGTCCTTCTTGATCTTTTTGTGTGATTTTGATTAATTTTGTCAAACATTCATGGAAGGGGCAATTGAATAGAAACAAAGATGGTCATCTGGTATGATTAGTTAATATTCTGGTTCACATCTCACCAATTAACACAACTAATATATCTTTGCCTTAATGCTAAAGATTCCACATTATGAATGCACTGTGAATGTATATATTTTGTAGGATAGTGGTGGGAATAGGGGCTTAAATGAAAAATGGTAGTGGTCTTCATGAAATTGATCATATCTTAGTTTCAGTAAGTGCACAAAATACATGACCATGTGAAACATTTCTGAAGCCTCTCCCCATCCTTGCCTTGAAATACAAGGAAACTTTAAGTCTTCCTTAATAAGTTACCCGATTGAAAACTTATGAGTTGCTTCAAATTGAAAGTCATTAAGTTGCCCCAGGTCAACAGGGAAGAAGCTAAAATTTCTATTACCTCGGTAGATAAAGTTAAAGATCATTGAGATTCTGTTTGTGCTTAGCTCTATTTGTTATATTTGTGTGTTAATATTAATAATATTTGTGTTAGATATTATTAGGACAATAACTATTTTAAAATATAATAGCATTGTTTGATACCAATGTGCTAATAAAGTTAATAATATTAACTTTCTTTCTTGTAAAAGAATAGCTCTGCAGTAACCAAGCCACCAACCTGCAATTTTCACTGTGAAACAGGCTAAACATGCATTTCCCTTAAAAGTATTAAGTATTCTTATTATAGGAATTTAGGGAGAGGTTCTTTATGGCTGTCTGATCATTCTTATAACAGGTGGGATAATTATAAGGACAATTGTACCATATACTGACAAAAATGATAGCCTTTGGAATCATAGAAGCATTCATTTGAATTTTATTTTGAATTTGAAATTATTCATACACTAGCTACATATGTTTGTTACCTGTAGCAAAATAAAAATTGTCATCTTGCAGTTTTATTAAGAGGAATAAAGTCCACAGATACTCCTTAAGCAGAGATTCTTTAAGTGTAATTTTCTTAGTTATTTTCATATTAGCGGACAAACATTAAACATTATTTTTTAATCCAGAGGTAATTTCACTATAGAGCACACAAAGATTTTAATTCATTCAACTTTAATGCTTTTGAACTCTTTCCAAATATTTCTACAGTAATTTAAAGTGAAGCAAACAAAATTGTAGATATGAAAAGAAAAATATTCTCTTTATATACTGTGAACTCATTTGTTACCTAGGCTGCATCAGATTTGGATTTAGAAAATAACATTTTGAAAACCCAAACACAATTCTTTGGGGAGAAAATCAATGATATATTGTAGACATTGTACTTCAGTTCAGTTATCATTTATATTAGATAGGAATCCAAGTGGAAGAAATAGGGTAAACATGACTTCAGTAGCTCAAATCTTAAGAACAGAATTCAGTGAGGAGAATGACACCTCTGAGAGTTAATGAAACACTAGGACATCTGTATTGTGGAAACACTAAAAAAAAGAAACAGAATTGAATCTCACAGTTGTGCCATCAAAATGCGATTTTTTAAAGTAGTCAGAAAATCACATACCTCACTTTTGTTCTCAAATACTGGAAAGGAGGATACTTGTCAGAGCAAAGGAATCTCAAACAATTCCACACACTCATTACTGGTATAGAAAGTTCCTCATTCTGAAAGCAAGACATTCCACACATGCTCAGTTCAGCATGTGGTATTTTTCTTTGCCTCAATAATGAATACTGACTGGAAGTGATCATTACAGTGGATGTTTAATTTGGGCCTGGGAAGATGACAAGGCCCTGAGTTCCATTCCTCAGGACCATATAAGCAGAAAAAGCTGGAAGTGACTCTGTGGCTCAAGTGATAGAGCACTAGCTTTGAGCTGAAAAGCTGAGAGACAGCTCCCAGGCTCAGAGTTCAGACCCCATGATCAGAAAAAAAAAGTATCCTGAGACATACTATTAAATTACTTATCAGAATGCAGGGTTTTTTCCCAAATGATGTTGATGGAAACATTTCTTTGTGTTTTGTAGATTTTGTTGTTTGTCCCTTGATGATCAGAAAGAATGATGAGTTCTTTTAGAATATTAGTTGAAACCACTGCAGCATTGCAAATTTCACTGTTTTAGCCAGAAAATAATTTCTGTGATCTGGGTGCTGATGGCTCATATCAGTAATCCTAGCTACTCAGGAGGCTGAGATCTATGGATCATGGTTTGAAACCAATTAGGGCTGAAAATTCATGTGACTCATCTTCAATTATCCACCCAAAAGCCAGAATTAAAGCTGTGGCTCAGGGATAGTACAGAGGCCCTGTATACAAATCTCAGGACTGGCAATACTACATTTATTTATTTATATAATGTATATATACACATTTTTTTCTTTATAAACTTTATCAATTTTTTAGAATTATTTTTTCCTATTTCAATCATCAGTGTTTGGAATATAGGGAAAATATTTTAATTATTGTCATTAGATTAGTGCATGTGGAATGCAGAGTAAATACAAGTATGACCACCACAAAATGTAAATAGGCAATTTGTGATTAGCTTCATAGTCAAAGGTGTGGACAGTACATGAAATTTAAATATCAACTTTTTTTAAAGTTCACATGATGGTGTATCAGGTTCATTAGATTCTTCTCTAAGAAAGGAGCACATAAATAATACACATACATTTACTTTTGTTTTAATGGCCTACTAAAATTAAATGAATTAGTGATCAGCAAATACTGCAATTATAATACTAAAATATTTAAAAAATACATACTACATCTTTTTGTTATTCTGTTCTCAGTTGTTTGAAGGAATCATACTATGCTCAAATTTGACTATTTGTATTTACCCAATAGCATCTTTATCAGGTGATTATTTCTATACTAGTCTGTACAAATGAGGTTAATGTGGCCAACCCTTAGCCTTTCTATACAAGGTGACTGTTGCTTCATTTCCAGTGCCTTCTTATTCCAGTGCCCAGGCTTGACTTCAAGGCCTTGGACTCACATTCAGCTTTGTTGCTTGGAGCTGATGCTATACCACTTGAACCATACTTACACTTCTGGCTTTTTGCCAGAAGTTTAGATAAGAGTCCCTTGGATATGTTTTCCAGCTGGCTTCAAACCTTGATCCTCAGGTCTCAGCCTCTTGAGTAGCTAGGATTACAGACATGAGCCACCAGTGTTAGGCCTCCAATAACTCCTTGATTATTAACTATATTGAATGAATTTCTGCTGCCAGGTTCCTTTCTTCATTGTTATTCACCATTTTAGTAACTCTGACTTTTTAAAATTATTGTGAAAAGATGCCGTACAGAGGGGTTACAACTACATGGGCAAGGTAATGAGTACATTTCTTATCACGCATTGTTGCCTCCTCCTTTGTTTCCCCTAACCATCCCTTCCCATCTCCCACCCCTCCCCCATGCGCTGTCCCTCCCCCCTCAAATTGTAAAGTTCGTTTTTCGACATAACATCGACCCATTGTTGCAATGGGTACACCTTTATCCTTATTTAAACTATTTGTTTTTTTCCCTTCCCCTCCACAAATTATACCAACATCAAATACAGTGAAAGCAGCGGTTATACCATGGGGGAGGGACATACAAAGCAGCAAAGAAATACCTTATAAATATGTTAGAAGCAATAGCAAGAAAGAAAAAAAAATTTGAATCCTTATTTTGGGGTTCATTTCGCCTAACATCAACTTATCTGACCGTTTCTACTCTGATTTTAACATAACCTGCTACTAATAACTGGTTTGACTTTAATCTCATAGGTCATTTTTTCACTTTTTTGCTTTTCTTCCCTTTTAAATAACCTTTTGATAGTTTTATAAATGATGTCAACATGATATTCTACATGCTGTTTGATACATGCTACATTGTGTAATGTTTAAACGAGGTCGAACCTATCTATCTCCTCTACCATCAATCATGATTTTTTCTGATATCTTAAACATTTTTGAAATATGTAATATATTATTGTTATTTATGTGGAATAGCACACCAAAAACTCTTATTTCTATCTAGTTGTAACCTTAGTATCCATTGATTAACTGCTTCTTTTCTTCCTGCTAATTTCCAACTGCTAAAGGTGGCCATCATTCTACTCTCAAATACTATAAAATCATTTTTTAGATCCTATATGTATGTGAGAGTATGTAGTACAATTTTTCTGTTTTTAGTTCATCTTTCATAGTAACTTTATTCATAATGACCACAAATTAGAAATCATCCAAATTTCCATCAACATTGCAATGGATAAACTGTGGGCCTCGTTAACTTTTTAATTTTATTTATTTTCAGTTCCATAATGTTCTCCCAAATGTGTATGAGTGTGTGTGTGTGTGTGTGTGTGTGTGTGTGTGTGTGTGTGTGTGTATGTGAACACCTGTATTCATATGTGAGCTACAGACAAGAGATATTGTTAACTAAATGTCTAGGATAACACTTGACAGCAATGGAATATTGGAATTAAAATTCCAAGAGTTTAGATTTACAGAAGTGAATATATAGATGTTTTCCTGTTTCCCTCTGAACTTCCACAGTGAAATCCTTGTGTGACCTTCAGAAACACAGAAACACAAGATGTAAAGATCCCACAAACTTTTTTGTTTTTTTTTTATCTTGATATAAATTATTCATCCTCCAGAAATTTGCTCACTTTGCTTCTGTATTTCTGTAATCTTTGTTAAGTAGGTAACTGATTGACTCTACCTATGTTCACCTGATCTAAACTGGATGCCCCCAAACTTCTTTCCTCTTCAGCAGTCTCTATAGAACTAATTAATATCTCATCTGTACATTGTAGTATTTTCCGATTGGCTTTTTTTTTCCGATTGGCTTTTTAATCCTGGTTAGCATGTAAACTCTAGTATGTGGATGCTTTTGTCTATTTTTGTTTAGTGTCAATATTTCCTCCAGAGCAATCATTGGCTCATAGAAACCACTCAGTAAATATTTGTAGAAATAATAATAACATAAAGCAATAAAGTGGAAGAAATCATATCTTTTGATAGTATGTGAAGCAAATTTTGAATCTAGTCATTGATTGAAGTGATGTCTAAACTCATCAGGGAAGGATTTATGATTTATTTGACATAAAGGGTGGTGCTTGTTCTGGGCATTTTAGGAAGAGATCAAGGGCATTGTGGTTATAAAAGAAGTATATGATCCTTGGAATAAAAGAGTTACAAAGCCCCATACCACACAGAGTGACACAAAGCACTGAAATGAGAGAGTTATACATGGCTGTCTAAGCTATTACACATCTTCCTAGTCCTTGAAAGCATCCAGAATGAAAATTTGAGTGATGCAACTGTTTTATGTCTACACATCTGAATTTTAGAAGGGTCAGAATTGTTTTGAAGTGGAGGCTGATTGAGCTGGATGAAAAGGCAGTAGCCAAAGGTCAATGGGAGATAACTCTGGTAATTAGAAGAGATGGTCATGCTTTTACATATTCCATTTCTAATATGTTCTCATATTTTAAAAGTTGCTCACACTGATTCATATTACTTTTACAGAAAAAATTTTGAATAACTTTTAGATTTAAGCTTTAAAAATGGTGAATATGCCATAGAAATTAGAAAGCAACAAATAGAGGTATATCCCTGGATATTGTGCTCATAATGTGGTAAAGGGAGAATAAAACTATTTTTTCCCTTAAAATAACTTTGGTACTGATTTTAAGAAGCTCATGACACTTCTTGTGGGCTGTGACTCCTCACTTCCTTCACATTTGCTGTTATGGTTTGAGTGTGTGGTGTATTCCCCAATTTATATATTAAGATGGATTTATATGTGGGTTTGATAGTTAATCTTAACTCTGCCTCTTTTATTTTTGGGATCTTGGGTAACTTATTTAATCAACCTTTGAGTACCTCAGTTACTTATTCTAGAAAATGACTGCAATTGTTTTATAATAAATAAAGATACTCTTATTTACACTAACATTATTAATGAAATAATTGACATAAGCAACAAAGTAAAAATCTCATTTGATACTCTGAATAGTTACCCCATTCCTTGAGGGAATTTTTCCTTCATTATATCAGGATGTATTTGCCTTGTTACTATGTCTCTATTGAACTGTCTCTTGTTTCTTTACAAAATAACAGCTATTTTAGATGAACATAACAGAATACAGCTGTCTCAAACATTGTTTTCTAATTGATCTTTAACAAGTAAATGGTACAAGTTTTCTTGTTGTAACTAAGAATGTTAACCACTGTGTGTGATCTGAAGAAGATTCCCATTGTGCTTATCCAAGTTTCCATTTCTGAATATTATCTATGTTTCCTGTACACACTATTCTTTTTTTTCAGGTAAGGTATTTTACTAAGAAGATTAGTGAATCCAAACTAGCAGATCAGTTTTGCTTAGATAGGCTGAGTATGTAGATACACTTTAGGATGTTTGGAGAAAGATATATACATTGCTCTTTTCTCTCCTATGCGAAAGTTAGATTTAAATTGTGACTATGTGAAAACATATACAGGGTTATATGCAGATATACACAAATTTACTAAAGTATAAAATATACAGGTGAGGCTTCAAATAGTTGTAGGTGCTTTGAACAATTAACTTCGAAGTTAAATAATGAATATCAGGAAGCTTAAACATTTTTGTTTTGTTAGAGGAGGGGTTTTTAATAGGAGGAGGCAGATGAATGCAGAGAGGATTGGTGACTTAATGCAGTCATACTATTTAATGTACATTTGTGAAAATAGAACATGGTAACTTGAGGGGATGGGAGTGGTTGGGATAGTGAGGAATAATGGGAGGGGTGACACTGATCAAGGGATACTGTATTCATAAACTAACAAGTTGAATTGAAGAATATATTTAGATCTTTAACTAGCTTATAAATGAGTTGTCATTTAAAAAGCAGTTTATTAATAAAATATATCTTAACCAATGTTACCCCTTTCAACACTCTTACCCCTTTTTCTCCCACCTATTCTTTCCCTGACTCTTCTAAATTTCACTATTCTTAATAATAAATAAAGATCTCTTTGACTTCCAATGTATCCTCTTTTGAAATTAAGTTTTAGCACACCTAGAAACACTATCAATTCTTTCACTGCAGAAATGCACAATTCCTGTTTAATAACTATTTCATAGTTTTTATTATTATCACAGTTATGAAAATGAATGCTATTTACTCATGAGAGTGATTCAAATTAAGATATCCACTAAAATTTATATTCAGTGCTATAATTAGAAATAGGAAAGAACAGATGGCATACTAGTTAAAATTCTATTTGACAAAGGAAACTACATCTCCTTAATGTAATTGCAAAATTGTAACATGTTTAGGTATCAAAAATTGATTGCACTTTACAATCTTGTTAACAGTTTCTGCCAAAAAGAATATGATTAAATGGAGAAGGTATAAAAAATTTGAATGAGATCAACAAATTAACCTCCTGGAAAAGGCAATAAGGATTTATTAAATTTATCAAGCTAAAATGTGGCTAAAACAAGACTACATATTTGAAACACCCAAAGTAGTAGACATATAAAGAAAAATGGGTTATGAACATCTACAATATGATGAAATCTTATTTATTTTGTCATATATTCAGGTTAACTATATGTGAGTTTCATCAACATTTATTTAATTAACCCAGAAAAAAATATCTACTACTATCTTAATTTTTTAAATGAGAGGAAAAAAATCACATAATGTTAAGTATTTTTTCCTAAAGTTATGTATACTAGGAAGTTAGAAGCCATAGGGCAAAGTCCTATCAGGTGAGGGATGAATTGTTAATTATGGACTGATTAGAGTTGGATGGCTTATTGAAATGTAGAATCTTCAAACTAATTTTAATGAGCTGTTATGGTGAGTGAACAACAAGGGAAGGGGTAACAATGCTCAACAAGAAATGTACTCACTGCCTTACTCATGTAACTGTAACCCCTCTGAACAGCATCTTTATAATAACATAAAAATTAAAAAAAAACATTAAAAAAGAGCTGTTATGGAATAGTGCTGTTACAACTATAGTAGTAAATAAGACAGACAAAATTGAGTCTTCATACTCAGACAGTAGAGCCAGTCAGAAGGCAGATTTTGCTGTTGTTTATTTGTTTTCTGATCAGAAAAACAACATATTTTCATATTACAGTGTTTGTTTTCAACATCTTGGTAGGCTTTTATTTCATTATATAGAACATAATGTTCTATAAGTTTATTTTGATTATAAAACCAACGTATGCTTAATGTGGATATGTCTGATAAAAGAAAAGAAACATGGCCAGCAACATAATTATTGTAGGAAATCTTGATTCATATTTTTTTCTTCCAAATTAAAGAAATACTGAAATGTGTTTTATTGTTTTTTGGCATATATGTTAAATAAGTATGAAACACGTAAAATCCTATGGGAAAAATTTCAATATATGCATAAACAAGAAAAGAACTATTTGCTACAATATATATATAACTGTGGTAAGTGTATCACTGAGGCGGATTAGATGGGTATATAGTTGACATGAAAATAACAAAAATAAGGTTCAAAGATCTGAAAATCATTAGAGCAGAAAGCATTGAATTATTCAGGAATTATATGTTCGCATTCCTCCATCAATCTCCTTTTCTCTATTTCTTTATATATACATATATATTTATTGTAAAAATGTGGTACAGAGGGGTTACAGTTACATGAGTAGGGTAATGAGTACATGTCATAGTGAGCATTGTTACCTCCTCCTTTGTTTTCCCCCATCATCACTTCCCTCCTCACCTCCCCAACTCCTCCCCCCATCCTGACATTGTAAAGTTCATTTTCAACATAGTGTCCTGTACATCTTGTCCTCACAATGGGTCAGCTTGCATCCCCATTTAGGCGTTCCCCAATATCCTTTCCCCTCCCCAAATTACAAATATGTATATACAAGGTGCAGAACACTGGCATCAAATCCAGTGAAAACGGGTTATACTGTGGGGGAAGAACATGCAAAAGAAATGAAAGAATCACATAATGCATTGTAAGTACATTAAAAACACTAGCAAGAAAACTAAAAAACACTTGTGTCCCTGTCTTGGGGTACATTTTCCTTAACATTATCTCATATGGTCATATATACATAGCCTTTGACCTTCTCTGCTTGTCCTGGACATTGCAAACAAGGAAAAGCATGGGACCTGTTTCTTTGGGCCTGGTTTACTTCACTTAATATAATTTTTTCCAAGTCTTTCCATTTCCTAACAAATGAGGCAGTCATTCTTTCTGAAGGAGGCAAAGAATTCCAGTGTGTGTGTGTGTGTGTGTGTGTGTGTGTGTGTGTGTGTGTGTGTGTGTGTGTGTGTATACATATATATATATTAATATATATATATCATATTTTCTTGATCCCTTCATCTACTGAGGGACATCTGGTTTGGTTCCATATCTTAGCTATGGTAAATAATACTGTGATAAACATGATTGTGCTGGTAGCTTTAGTATGACCTTGTTTGTAATCATTTGGGTAAATGCCCAAAAGGGGGATTGCTGAGTCATAGGGAGCTCTATGTGGAGTCTTTTGAGGAACCTCCATACTGCTTTCCAGAGTGGTTGAACAAGTTTACACTCCCACCAACAATGCAGTACGGTTCCCTTTTGGCCACATCCCTTTCAGCATCTGTTGTTACTAGATTTCTGATAAGAAGGAATACTCTGGGGAAAAGCCACAAGAAATCATAACCTATGTCACAATTGCAAAGTCACTAGAGACTTATTATGTCTGTATTTGGGTAATAACATCAGAAGAGCACACCAGAGTTCTACATGCCAAAGAGTGTTCCTTTTTATCTATTTCTTCCTGCTCTGCCCTGGTTTGGTAAGCAATCCTTTCCTAACCTTCTGCCTTGTAAGCTTCCTTTTGTTAATCACTTTGAAATTTTATTTATTAATGGAATTCAAGAGTCTGTGGGTCCTATGTACAACTGGGGGATTGAGGCCAGTGTTGTCTTCTCCTATTTGAAGAAGTCCTCACCCTGCCCATTATCACTCTCCACTGACATCATTAATAATATCCTGTTTTTTCACTAATATTATGTGATCATGATTACAGTATTGAAACTTTTTCCATATCTATGTATCAGTAGGATCATTTTTCATTTAAGTTTCTTTAACAAGAATTTAATTGCTTAGCTCCCTAAATGCATTTGTAAAATTTTTAGTGCTACATGCAAGAACTATTTGTACATGTATTGTGGTCCATAGTTTTGAATTTCTAAGTAATAGTATCATTGAGTAGAGCTCATCCAGACTAATTAATCTGACATTTTAAGGTGTATGTTCCATAGTCCCTAAATGCTTTATGGAATACTTTTAATTTAAATTTGGTGTCTGAAAGATTTGTACCCTTTTATTCTGCCAACATTGAGCTGTAACATCCTTTTACAACTTCATGATTCTTTAACTGCAGAGGAAACTTCTTTATAGTTTACTTAGTTATTTGTAATCTCAATTATCTTCCCAAATTATAAGCAGGTATTGGGATTCTTTTCTAGGATGATGTTTTCATGGTGTCTTCTGAAGGCCCAGAGATTTCCAGGAGGATTCTTTGATAATGTAAACTTCTGGCTATGGGAATGGCTATGCATGGTGTGCAGCAGGGAGCTGACAATCTGCATGGTCAAGTGATAAATATTATCTACGTACCACTTAAGGTTATAAAACTAAAGTGTATTTAATTATGGTTGGAAACATAAAAGTTTAACACTGAAAAACAATTGCCATGAACATAATGAACATGCAATACTATTATAATAATATAATGAACATCTTATATTTTATGTAATAAAGAGAACATTTTCTTATGATCAATCTGTTCTCAGAAAGAGCCAGTTCTTACAGGGAAGAGGGAAAGAAAAAATAAACTAAGGAGACAAATGGTGCTCTAGATGTTAGATTCTGCACATCACTATTTTAAGCTTTGCAAAACTATCTGAAGTAGACATACGGGTTCATGGAATTGGTTGAGACTGAAGCTAAGGGAGCTAAAATAACTTACCATAACTCTCTAAATACACTATTACTGTGACATTTTCATCTATCAAACAGTCCACATTTATTTTGAAATAAGTTATTGAATTGTGTATGAGTATCATCATAATATTATTTCTAAGTTAAAGAAAGGAAAACAAATAGAAATCAAATGTGGAGTATAGTTTGTTTGTATTTTTTTTTGGTCAGTTGTGGGCCTGAACTCTGGGCCTGAGCACTGTCCCTTAGCTCTTCAGCTCAAGGTAGCACTCTACCACTTGAGCCACAGCTTCACTCCCAGCTTTTTCTGCTTATGTGGTTCTGAGGAATCAAAGTCAGGGCCTCATGCATGCAAGGCAAGCACTCTACCACTGAGCTGCCTTCCATCCCCTGGAGTATAGTTTTGATGAACTTGCATTAGTAATGTTTATAAAGATAGAAATATAAAAAATTTCTATAAAGATATGAAGAATTATGCTAAGAATTATGCTATGATTTCATCTAGCATTAAAAAGAGTTAGACATTAGTAGATATACTGATTGTTTATTTGTTCTTTGCTCTATTTTTCCAATGTTATTTTTATTATAGATATTCCTAATGCATGAAACTCTCTATCAGTTTATGAAAGAAGAACAGAATAAAGATACATATCCATATAAACACATACACACAGAAGTTCTTACAATGGGATGTTCAGAGGGCTGACTGATCGAGATACATTGTACTCACAAACTGACATGTTGAATTAAAACCCCCTTTGTAGAACAACTTAAGGATAATTGTTTTAAAGCAAAACACAGGAAAAAGGATAACAACCAAAGCACCATTCAACATGTCAATGGATAAACATGATGCAATGTATTCATGTAGTAAAATGCTATGCAGTCATAAAAAGCACCTTTTAATGGAACACAAATGAAATTTCTGAAATGTTATGCCAAACAAAAGAAGTCAGACATAACATTTATTATTACATGAAGTCTATGTATGACTTATGTAACCTGTATTGCTGGATAAATAATCAATGAGGTTCTGTGGGCTGGGGTGGTGTCTGGCTGAAAATTGATCAAGAAAACAATAAAGAAAGCATCTGGTTTATGGTAATTGCTTTGTAGTGTTATGAATTTGCCAAAGCATACTGAATTGTAGCCATAAAATATTTGTATGGGGTGTAAAATATGACTTATTGTAGCAGATTTAAAAATAATCTTTGATCAGTTCTTTTCACATCCTCAATAATAAAAATTATTTACTAAAAAAAGAATGGGAAGTATAGTATGAATCCATCATGTTAAAACCTCTGCTGGTATCAGTTTTTTCCCATCTCTTTGCCTCCAAAATATCATGCTCTCTTTCCTAACTTGGAAGGTGTCTATGGCCACAAGAGACATTTCACCTCTGCCAGCCCGGATTCATAATGACACAGGGGAATAAGGGTGAAGGGGTGATGGGCACTGGTCTACATGCGAGATGGTGCTGTAACTTTCTAATTTATGAACTGTATAAAGCTTTCCAATTCACAGTGTTTAGGAAAAGAAGAATTTTAATTTTTGTTGTTGTTGTTGGTCATGGAGCCTGAACTCTGGGCCTGGGCACTGTCCCTCAGCTCTTCTGTTCAAGGCTAGCACTCTACCACTTGAGCCACAGTGCCACTTCTGGCTTTTTCTGCTGATGTGGTGCTGAGGAACTGAACTCAGGGCCTCGTGCATGCGAGGCAAGGACTCTATCACTGAGCCACCTTCCCAGCCTCTAGAATTTGATTTTTTGTCATTACTAGTATCTGAGTAAAAATGAAAAAAAAAAGGTTACTTTTTAACTCACACAGATACTAAGCAGGAGCAGGAATTCAATCTCAATGAGTGAGAATCTCTAGGATGTCAGCTAGGGACTCACATAGAATCTAAGCATACTTGGAAAAATAGTATATATATATATATATATCTATATATATATATATATATGGTTGTAAATATGCTTGTCTCCTCTGCTTTATGAGCTAAATTAGCTAGTAATAAAATGTAATTTAATGTTTTTATTCTATAATTATTTTATCTAATTTTGTCTGTTGATTGTTCTAGAAAGAATTTGCAATTGGTTTTCCAGATTATTTTCATCTATAATGTTGCTCTATTTTAGTTAGCACCACTTTGCTTGATGATAATAATGTGTTTCTCTGTAGCTGTGAATGTATTTTTTCTAGAATCACACTTGTTCATTGAAGTGTTATTATACAAAGTAAAATTTGTTGTTAAGAAAAGTCAAACTTCTATATAAAGCAAATATGAAATTTATCCATAATAAAAAATTCTAACCTATATTTAATCAATCTACTGAATATGTGAAAATAAGTAATAATTCAAGTAATTATTTTTTTTTTTGCCAGTCATGGGGCTTTGAGCTCAGGGCCTGAACACTGTCCCTGAGCTTTTGTTCAAGGCTAACACTCTACCACTTGAGCCACAGCACCACTTCCGGCTTTTACTGTTTCTGTGGTGCTGAGCATAGAACCTGGGGTTTCATGCATGCTCAGCAAGCTCTCTGCCCCCAAGCCAATTCCTAGCCAGGTAAAATTATTTTTAAAGAATAGATTGAAAACAAAAAAATCCAGGGATGGAGATTCTTACATCTTGTGAATCATCAAAAGAAAATATTCTCTAAAGACAAATTTGAAGTTATAATTGTAGTTTGTATCTGGAGACCAGAAAAAATATTTTATTAGCATATATTTTCAAAGTAATTTTGATTATAAAGTTCTGTTGGTATGAATTAGTAATGAATACAAACAAAAATTATAGAAATGTTCTTTGTAAAATAAACTTGTTCAGAATACTAAACATTTTTTACTAAAATTTTGGGGTTAAAATATTCTACTGTAACTTTATACTTATCAAAGAATGAATTATGAAACTTTCTACACATAACAAAGGAAGTTAATATACTTGAATAATCCTTATACTGTAATAATAAACCATTATATAAGGATTATTTTGTTATGTTATATTGTTATATTAATTTGTCATATTAATATATAATATAATTTATAATAAATTATAATGGTAAGATATAATTATAAATTAATTGATACAATAAAATGAATATAATAATAAAATTTCACATGCTATTTTTTAAATAAGTTTTTTGTTGTGAAAATACTGTACAGAGGGGTTACAATTACATGAGCAAGGTAATGAGTACATTTCTTATCCAGCATTGTTGCCTCCTCCTTTGATTTCCCTGTCCAGTCCCGTCTCCCACTTCTTCAACTACCCTCCCTTCTCCCCACCTAAATTGTAAAGTTCGTTTTTGGATATAGCATCTTGTACATCTCATTCTTGCAATGGGGCAATCTGTATCCTTATTTAAACATTTTGTTTTTTCCCTTCCCCTCTCCAAATTATACCAACATCGAATACAGTGAAAACAGGGGTTATACCATGGGGGAGGGACATACAAAGCGACAAAACAATCACATGGTACATTATAAATACATTAGAAACAATAGCAAGGAAGAAAAAAGATATTTGTGTTCCTATCTTGGAGTTCATTTTGCTTAACATCATCTTATATGGTCATATGTACATAGCTTTTGGCCTTTTCTGCTTGTTCAACACATGTACTAGTTATTGCAAATAAGGGAAACCATGGGACCTATCTTTCTTTGGGCCTGGCTTACTTCACTTAATATAATTTTTTCCAAGTCTTTCCATTTCCTAACCAATGGCCAGAAATAAGAATGGCCAGTAGACACATGAAGAAATGCTCAACCTCTCTAGCCATAAAAGAAATGCAAATCAAACAACATTGAGATTCCACCTCACCCCAGTTAGAATGGCTATAATCAAGAACTCTTAATAACAACAGATGCTAGATGGGATGTGGCCAGAAGGGAACCGTACTGCATTGTTGGTGGGAGTGTAAACTTGTTCAAGCACTTTGGAAAGCAGTATGGAGGTTCCTCAGAAGACTCCAGATAGAGCTCCCCTATGACCCAGCAGTGCCACTTTTGGGAATTTACCCAAACAATCACAAAGAAGGCCATAGTAAGGCTACCAGCACAACTATGTTTATCTCAGCATTATTTACCATAGCTAAGATATATATTTTTACAATATAATAATTTATGTATTTTCTATTAGAAAAGTTTTATACTTAACAAATAAATATACTGTAAAATTAACCCTTTATGTAGGTGACATTTAATATAAAACAAGCTAAAATATATGACTACCTTAGACTAAAATTCAGATGATGAGAAAATGTTTAATTAAAAAAGTAAAATATTGTACTTTAATAGACAAAATGCTGGAAAGTTTTGCAAAAGATTCATAGGGGAAGAAATGTTAATACAAGTATACCAATGATTGATGTCTTAAAGGATTTTGATAAAATACAGCAGTAATGAAAAACTCTTTTAATGAGAATGGAAGTAGGAACGTTGGAAGAGAATCATATAATGCAGATGAATACATTAAAAAAGTTTCAAAGGGTTTTAGGTGGTTGTCATCATTGTTCATTACTGAATTAAGTCTATAACACTTCCTTTTAAAGAATTAAAAAGTTAAATCAGTTGAAGATTTTTTTCATTATATCATCTGAAATTGACTTGATAAGTGGATTTTTTTTTGAAATTTTACAGTTCAGTTCAGATAATTAATATGAACTCTCAGGATAGAACCCATCTTAGAAAAGAGAAAAAAGCACATTTACTATAAAGGTAAAGAAAATTAGTTTAAAAAATTGCCAAGTATTTATAATTTATTTTTCCTTTGTTAAGTTGCATTCTTTTGCCCTTCATGAAAGTCCCTCCCAACTGGATGCAGTTGGCTCAGGCCTGTAATCCTAGCTACTCATGAGGCTGAGATCTGAGGATGTCAGGTCAAAGTCAGCCTAGGCAGGAAAGTCCCGAGACTTTAAAAAATATTTTTTTATTGTGAAAATACCGTACAGAGGGGTTACAATTACATGGGCAAGGTAATGAGTACATTTCTTATCAAGCATTGCTGCCTCCTCCTTTGTTTCCCCTTCCCATCTTTTCTCATCTCCCACCCCCCTCTCCCATCCTCCATTCCTCCCCCCCCAAAGTTGTAAAGTTTGTTTTTCGACATAATGTCTTATACATATTATTGCAATGGGTTCACCTGTATCCCTATTTAAACGATTTGTTTTTCCCTTCCCCTCCACAAATTATACCGACATCAAATACAGTGAAAGCAGGGGTTATACCGTGGGGGAGGGACATACAAAGCAACAAAGACACATCTTATAAATATGTTAGAAAAGAGACGAGCAGAGGTTGAGAAAGAAGAAGAGGAAGGAAAGGGAGAGGCAGGAAAAGTAGCCACAAATAACACTTAGAATATTCAAAGAACATCATCATACATTTATTATCTTTCTTTTATTCTATCATCTTCTGAGTAGCAAAATTATTAACAAAACATAAAAGAAAAATAATTTTAGTCTGAATTTGCAATATCAGATCCTGTAATTGTTTTGTCTTTCATGTGGATAAAAAGCGTTTGCACGGTTGTTCAGATTCCTCACCTCCCATCACTTCTATGTTAAGGTACATGAGGAGGAGGGACAGGAATGAATTTAGCTTGGGGATGAGAAAAGAAATGAAAAACAGGCCTTGGGCTGGCTGGAAATGCACTTGCTGTTTCCTGTATAACTTCTGGGTAAAATTTCTTGATCAAAATCCAGGGAACTAAACTCCAGTGTACCTGACCAGACCAGTATACATAGTTTAAAAGTTGTCAACATGCGTTTAAACTGGAATAAACGTATATTTTCAGTGTATCTACTATATTCTCCATATCTGTGAGCCCAGTCACAAAGAAGAGAAATCTGGAGATGTGGATAAATACACATAAATAAGATAGATAATAAATATTCATTTGCTACTATAAAAAACTCCATCTGAAATTAAAGGCTTTTTCTATATTATAGTATCATCTCCTCCTTTCCAGCTCCAATAGATATTTAATGCTTAACAGAAAGTAGAGGTAGTCTCATTAATGACTCTAATTAAATCATGGAAAACAGTAGCAGAGCCCTCCAGACCTCATTTTTATAGGCTTTGGAACATCTCTCTTTTGCATGATAGTTTGGCTTATGTAATTGTTTTATGAATTGGCATACCAACTTTGTTTTCCTTTCTTTATGATTTTCTAGAACATTATAATCATGCCACTGGTTACAATGAAACTATGACCAAAATCTAAATCTCTTTTTTATGGAGATATGGAAAACAATGTTACAATAATAGTTTTACCCATGAAGTCATTGAGCTGCATGCAGTTCTTTTCCCAGTGAAATCTCTGGGCCATTGACAATCCTTATAAAAGTTGACAAAGTAATGATTTACTTCAACTTCTGGTCATGGCAGCCAAAAGATAATATTCAAAGTAGTATAGTATATGTCCTCATACCAATTCTAGGGTAGCAATCCTAGTTTTCTAAAGAGTTATATATTGTTCACTTCTTCTAATGCCAAAACATAGTTTTTGTTACATTTATTTAGTTGCAATCTTATTTTTAAATCCAGTGAGAACACTATTGTTTCTGTTGGTACAAATAATTCTTTCAGTTTAAAATATTATAAACCTAGAACGTGTACTAATGACCAGAATAAACATTTGCTCCTGAGTGACTAACTGGGCCTTCATTGGGTTCTAGACTATGGGAAATTCAATAACAGACAGGAGATGCTTGTACTCAGCTAAGATCTCTTAGAAGCAGTACTTCATTGCTCTAGATCCTACTTTGATATCTGGGAAGAAGCAACAACCCCCCCATAGTTTTAGTAGTACAAGGTACAGTGAATTTCTCCTAATTCTGGAGTGAATATCCTGAGAACATTTATTCCCAGTTAAACCTAGAGTGGAGATAGTTTCACCTACTTTCCTACTGTGGCTGGCTTTGAAATGCAGTCCTAGGTCTCAGCCCCTTGAGTAGCTAGGATTGCGGTGATATGCTACCAGTGCCTGCCTTAAAATTTTCTTGTAAAACACAGCAAAGCAGAGCTACTAAAATGCCAATTCACACTGTACTTAACAATTGCAAAGGGAAGAGTATACTTTCTCTACCTCAAAAAGTTACACTCAGAACTGAATAATAAGAAATACAAAATGTACAGTGGGTCTTAACAACAAAGTTGAAAATCTACACAACCAAGCCTTTATCTAAACTGTATAAATAAGATGATACAAATATTTAGGGATAAGGGAATGTTAAAAGATACCATGAGGGCTGGGAAGGTGGCTCATTGGTAGAGTGCTTGCCTTGTATGCATGAGGCCCTGGGTTCGATTCCTCAGCACCACATAAGCAGAAACAGTCATCAGTGACACTGTGGCTCAAGTGGTAGAGCTGAGGGACAATACCCAGGCCCAGAGTTCAGGCCCCACGATCGACCAAAAAGAAAAAAAAAAAAGACACCATGAACAAGAAATCATGTTCACAGTTCTGTCTTGGATCATTTATATTCAGTTTAAAGTGCTTGTAATAAATCTACTAACAAGATATGAGAACAATTTCTCTTATTTAAAAGACATGTTTTCTGGGTTAATGATTCAAATATAGCAGATTATTTTTCTTTCATCATTTTAAAATATTATTTTAGCCTTGAGTGGTGCTGTGGCTCAAGTGGTAGATCAAAAGAAGCTCAGGGACATGGTCAGACCCTCAGTTCAAGCCCCAAGATGGGCAGAAATAAAAATAAAAATATTATTAGTTATCATTGTTTCCCTGATGAAAACTCATCCATCAGTTCTATTATTACCCCTTTGGGATAAAAGTCACGTTTACTTCTCTTATGGGTTTTAAGAATTTTTTTTGTTGGTATTTAATACAGATCAGCCATGATTATGAACATAGCTGTGGAAAAATCAGTCTATTGTGTTAGTATGTCTGAGGTAATTTTTCTTAAAAATTTATATATATAATCAGTTTTATATTTATTACTGGGTCCATTTACAAATAAACATTAGTTTCATTCCAACTTACTAAGATGCCTTATAGCACATTGGGTTATTTTTTAATTTTTATAATAGTAAGTAAGGAAAAGGCTATAATTAATACATCCTCAACATTTACCAAGAAGCATTGTTTATGCTTCTATGAATTTTTAAAATTTTATTTTATTGTAAAGATGCTGTTCAGAGCGGTTACACTTACATGAGCAAGGTAATGAGTACATTTCTTGTTTCATTGTTACTCCCTCCTTTGTTTTTCTCACTTCTGTGATTTTGTACATCCCAGTTTTTCTTTTCTTTTTTTGTACATTTTTATTGTAAAAATGCCTTACAGCGGGGTTATCTTTACATGAAAAAGGCAATGAGTACATTTTCTATTGAGCATGATTGCCTCCTCTTTTGTTTTCCCCCACCATCCCTTCCCTCACACCCCACAACTACCCCTCCCCTCCATTGAAGTGGTAAAGTTGGTATTCAATATAGTGTTTTGTATATCTCATTGTTACAGTGGGTCAACCTGTATCCTTATTTGAACATTTAGTTTTTTTCCCTTCCCCTCCTTGAATTAGAGAAGTGTATATACAAGATACAGGGCATCTACATCAAATACAGTGAAAATACGGGCTATACCATGGGGGAGGAACACAAAGCAACAAAAAAAATCACATGGTACATTATAAATACATTAGAAACTATAGCAAGGAAGAAAAAAGATATTTGTGTCCCTATCTTGGGGTTCTTTTCGTTTAACATCATCTTATATGGTCATATGTACATAGCTTTTGCCTTTTTCTACTTGTCCTACACATGTATTAGTATTGCAAATAAGGGAAACCATGGGACCTATGTTTTTTGGGGCCTGGCTTACTTCACTTAATATAATTTTTTCCAAGTCTTTCCATTTCCTAACAAATGGAGCAAACTTCTGTGAAGAAGAAATAACAATCGCCAGTAGACACATGAAGAAATGCTCAACCTCTCTAGCCATAAGAGAAATGCAAATCAAACAACATTGAGATTCCACCTCACCCCAGTTAGAATGGCTATAATCAAGAACTCTTAATAACAACAGATGCTGGATGAGATGTGGCCAGAAGGGAACCCTACTGCATTGTTGGTGGGAGTGTAAACTTGTTCAACCACTTTGGAAAGCAGTATGGAGGTTCCTCAAAAGACTCCACATAGAGCTCCCCAATGACCCAGCAATCCCACATTTGGATATTTACCCAAACAATCACAAAGAAGGCCATACTAAGTCTAACAACACAACTATAAGATATGCAACCAACCCAGATGCCCCTCAGAAGATGAAAGGACCCAATTTTTCTTTCAGAAACTAAAAGATAGATCATTTTTGCTTTAAATCTTCTGTTTTAACCTTTTGTTAATATTGTTGAAGCTTATAATATTAAGAAAATCATAAGAATAAATTGTATAGGTGAACCATAGAGAAAAGTACAAAGTTAGCCAATTTCTTGATTACTAGTGCAGTTAAACATTTTCATTCTAGTGTTTGCACTCGCCTTGTGAATGACTTTGTAATTACCTTTGCTAATTCTTTGTTCTAGTTTCATGGGGCTGAACTCAGTGCCTTGTGTACTCCCTTGGCCTTTTTGCTCAAGACTGGTGGTGTTCTACCTTTTGAGCCATATCTTTGGCCCAACATTTTGCTGGTTAATTAGAGATAAAGACAGACTTTTTGACCAGGCAGGCTATGATGAAAAATACAGATTGACATTTATGTACATTCTGTGTGTTATTTTGTACCTGTTTATCACTAAGAAATTAAATATTTAACTGTGGAAAATACATAAATAATTTTAATTTATGTTTTCTCATTTGGATATCTAATTTCATAAACTCTTCCAGGTTTCTTAAAATGTAAATAGATAATTATGTTCTCTGCTTTTAATAATTCACATGCTAGTTCGTACTGATTATGGATGCAGAAGAAGGAAGTGATATGACTCTTTATGATTCTATCTTTTCAGAGCTCAGCTTGTGTTCTAGGAGAGTCCCTTCACACCCTCTGCTGTTTGGTATGTCTCTGTTATAGTTATAGCTGCTTTATCACTTCTCTTCAATACTACGATATGATGTCACAAAGATTCTAATTGTGCTCAATTCCTAGTGCATCATCCTCATCACTAGTTCCCATTCTTCCATTCTGTGGTTGCTACCACAACCTTTATTGTTCCCTCAGTAATGTCAGTGATTGCAAAGACATGCTACATAGCAGAAATCCTTTTTTTTGCAGACATCCTGATGTTTAAATCTCTATAGTTATAATTGAGAAGTTCATATGAAATTTATTTGTCCTTCCTTCTTTACCTTTCCTTACATGCAAATGTAAAGTTGTAGAACTTAAATTTTGATATTTGCCACAAAGACATATAAAAATATGCTCACTAAAATTCCAATAGTGCAAAATAGAAATTAAATGGAAAAGGAAAAATTAATGGTAGAGGAAAGGAACTATAGAGGGTTAAAGTGTTTTACAGATTTCTTGATGTAGTGTTGACTAAATTGTATAAATTGACAGAAAACATAAAAGAAGACATATAGAGTTTTTACTCTGATTCTACAGTTAATTTATGTAGATTCTATAGAGTTAAGATTTACAAATTTATATTAGAAGACCAATACATTTTTTAAATTGAACCATAGCCAAAGAAAGTAAATTCCAACAAAATATTTTGTCTGTTATCTTTCTGCAAGAAGACAATGCTCTTTATAACAATTTCAGCTAAACTACATTTAAGAATAATGAGTAGTATATTTTTCCATGACAACAGAAAAGTTTTAGGCTTCTCCCACAACTTCCACAGATCCTGAGTTTATAAACATATCTTCTAAAAGTCATGAAATGATGAATCTGAAGTGGTCCAGGGAGTAAATAATTTTCTAAGCTCACACAGAAAGTAGACAAACTTGTTAGGACTTTCATCAAGATCAGACCTTGATAAGAAAATTACTCGTTATCTTGCCCATGTAATTGTAACTTCTCTGTACAGTATTTTCACAATAAAAATAAAAAATAAAAATTAAAAACAGATGATCAGAACTGTGTTAGAAATCTAATTCTTCAGTTGATACTAACTTCATCCTTAAAGATTCTAATTAATTCGTCAAGACACCCTCTCCAAATTGAGCATCAAAATATGCTAATTCTGTACTGTACAGTGTTCTGCAGTTCTTCTATTAACAAAGTTATCATTCTTATTCAGATATTTAGGAATTCTTTTTTTTTTTTTTTGGGTCCGGTCATGGGTCTGAACTCTGGGCCTGAGCGCTGTCCCTCAGCTCTTCAGCTCAAGGCTAGCACTCTACCACTTGAGCCATAGCTCCACTTCCGACTTTTTTTTTCTGGTTATGTGGTGCTAAGGAATAGAACTCAGGGCCTCATGCATGCAAGGCAAGCGCTCTACCACTGAGCCACCTTCCCAGCCCCTATTTAGGAATTCTTTACATAAAAGTATTTTAAAACACTTATATGTGTAGCACATAGTATGATGATCTTAAATTTATTTGACCACTTAATCTGAGGTGCATTTGGTAGACAAGTCTGAAGCTTAGTAAAATGATCTTAGGGAGTCTATTAATTGTGTATGTACAACCTCCAAGAGGATTTATCATACTGTCCCAGAGGAAGCTGTTGACTAAATTTTGAACTCAGATTTATGGCAAAAGAATTTTAAAATTGTTTTTGAGCCCGTAGAATGTTTGTAAGTAAAGAAAATGCTACTTAGCACAGTATTAAGAGCTATGGATATAATTATGGGTAAAGCAGACATAATCTGGTCCTTAGGAACAACTGTTTAGCAAATGAAGCAGGAAATAATCTTACAAATCATCACTTCTAGAGGAGAATGCAAAAATGACTGTCACCAACTGAAATGTTCAGGGGCTCTGAATCTGCTGCATCACAATGTAACTCAACATTTTAGCCCATCCTAAAGACTAGGCTATCTAATTTTGGGGAATTACCCATGAATTCCTATCATTTGAGTCCATGATATTAACAACAACTATTGCTTCAGACTTTATATAGTTCTTGGAGGATATGAATATTGTCCTTCCAAATATATATAGCTATTAGTATCTGAACAGCCTCCATCAAAGTCAAGACAGAAATATCCTATATGTCCCTTCCCCATTTTTTGTTGGTCTTGGGAATGCACTCAGGGCCTGACTGCTATCCTTGAGGTTTCTTTTACTCAAGGCTAGTCCTCAAATACTCAAGCCACAGCTCTACTTCAAGCTTTTTGGTGATTAATGGGAGATAAAAGTTTCTCAGATTTTGCAGCCAGGGCTGGCTCGAAACCACAATCCTCACATTTTAGCTTCCTGAGTAGCTAGGGTTGTAAGCATGAGCTACGCATGCCTGGCTCCTCTCCCCAAGTTTCTATTTGTAAATTTAACCATATTCAAATGGACATGCTGAATTTGATGTTTTTATAAATGGACTGAGATTATTTTTCCCCTCCTCTTTCAGTGTCTTGTTTGTTCGTCTTCCATATTGTTACTTTAAACAATATTGTATTATTTTTTATTTTTATAGAGTATTTTGTACTACCAATATAATGCAATATATACAGTCTTTCTTTTCTGTAATGATTTGGGGTTGTTTCTAGTCTCTCCCAATGGCAAATGGTGTTGCTAAGAAAGATTGTATATAGTCTTTGATTTTACATTTCAATCAACCATACAGCTAGGAAGGAAAAAGATTGGCCACTTGTGCATGTAGACTAGTAGATGCCAGTAATTATTGCAAATGTTTAACCAATTCATACTCCCACTAGCTAAAATAAGTCACCTAACTTTCCATGTACTGTACACATTTCTGTGCAGTTTCTTTCTGGGTTTCCCCATCAAGTAAAATAATAAAGCTTTTTGTTATCTAGAGTTTTTTTTTACTATTACAACTAAAAGCTGTACTGCACACTTTCAATATATCTTGAGGATTGTAACAAGTATTACATATATTACATATATTGGAAGGTCAAATAAAACTATGTGGAACCCAAAGGTTACCTAGTTCTCCAGCACTTACAAAAGCAAATGCAGGGGTCCTATTATATAATAACCTTAATAGATATATTATTGTACTCATCACATTTTGTTATAATTTATTTAAATTTGTCTCTCCAAGTGACTATAAACTCTCAAATTTACTTATAAATAGTTGATACTTAGGAACTATCAACAAATATTTGTGGTTTGAAATAACTTCTTAATAGTGATGCTTTGCTTGGTCAGAAATTTTTCATCCCAGGGGAAGAAGGAGTAGCAGTTGGATCACAGGTGGGAAAAGGAGAAGGTTACAATTTTGTAAAGAGATACAGTCCTGGCTAAGTTAAAACTTGAATAAAAAGCCCAGAGTAGACAAAATGTCTATTATCCTAGTCACTAGGAAGACAGAGGTTAGGAGGATTTCAGTCCAAGGCTGGCCCAGGTAAAAAGTTTGTAAGATCTTATCTAAAAAAATAGCTGTGGGAAGTTCAATGTTCTTGACATCCCAAGCTTAGATCTGGAAGGCCAAGCATTCCAGGCTAGTCTGGAGAGTCATTCATGAGATTCCATCTTAATGGAGAAAAAGCTGGGTATGGTGGTATGGGCCTGTCATCTCAGCTATGGCAGGAAGCATAAATAGAAGGATCACCTTCCAAGATGGCTAGGGCAAAAAGGAAGACCCTATCTCAAAAATAGTAAGAGCACAAAGGGCAAGTAGTGTGGCTTAAGAACTCAAGTGCCTGCCTATCAGCTGTGAAGCTTGCTTCACTGTGTTCAAACTTCAGTGCCACACACACACACACACACATACACACACACAAAGTATACCATTTACATACAATTTTAAATTACAATATTTTATATTATACTTTATGTTATAATATTTATATTATAACATAATATATTATTTATAATATTTATATTATAACTTTATAATATGGCACTTTTTTAATGCACTTTAAAATATTATTATAAGTTTTAACCATAACATGGATCAAGTGTAGTATGCTGACATTGTTTTGATCTTAAAGGAATCTTATAATTATATTGTCAATTCTTTCATCTATTTGTCTTGAAAGGAAAAAGTAAATTTATTGACTAGAAGCCCTGTTTTAATTCTCTTTTCTAACCAAAATTATCTGCACAGTTTTTATTATATATGCCAATGTTGATGGAAAAAAGAAAAACTCAGAAGCTCATAACTCTTCGATGTATAAATGATGAGGAGCAGCATGGAAGAGGAAGATAAAGAATTTACCCTGGCATTTTGGAACTTGAGATTTAATGATAGACAGCTATAAATCATGTTAGGAATAAAATAAAATGCTAAAACTATTTATTTAATAGGGTATACATATATAAAAGGAGGAATTACAAAAATTAAGGATAATTGAGTAATAAAAGAGATGTGTTTATTTAGAAATATGGTAAATAATTTGAAGCCTAAAAATACAAATAGATAATATTTCTACATGTCTTCCACAGGAGATATGAGAGATAAAATTGAAAGGAGAAATATTTCATTTTATTTTCTCAGTGTACACTTGTTATTCTCCTTCTTTCTCTATCTTGTCTTCTCTTCTGCTGTTTCTCCTTCTTCCTTCCCTCCTCCCCACTCCCTCCTTCCCTCCCTCCCTCTCTTCCTCCCTCCCTCCCTCCCTCCCTCCCTCTCTTCCTTCCTTCCTTTTTTCCTTCCTTCCTTCCTTCCTTCGTTCGTTCCTTCCTTCCTTCGTTCCTTCCTTCCTTCCTTCCTTCCTTCCTTCCTCTTCTCTTTCTTTTCCATGGTTTGAAGTCAAACCCATGTACTTGCTTGATTAGCTTGCTCAGGTGGTATTCTACAACTTGAACCATGTCTCCAACCCTGTTTTCTGCTAGACTTTTTTTTTGGGAGGGTCCAGTTGTGGGGCCTGAACTCTGGGCCTGAGCGCTGTCCCTCAGCTCTTCAGCTCAAGGCTAGCGCTCTACCACTTGGGCCACAGTGCCACTTCCAGCTTTTTTCTTTTTGCTTACATGGTGCTGAGGAATCGAACCCAGGGCATCATGCATGCAAGGCAAGCACTCTACCACTGAGCCACCTTCCCAGCCCTGGACTTCTTTTTTTAAGGTGGATTTTCTCAGGCTTTTGTGCTTTGGCAGGCTTTGAACCATTATGCTCTGGATGTACTCTTATAAGTAGCTAGGGTTACAGATGTTACTTCTCAAACAAAATGAAGGCTATTAACCAGTAAGAGTCTGGTTTAATAACTGTATAACAAAGATAACTGTATCTCTAGGAAAGAAGGTAGTTGATTACTACAAGAAAAAGCAAATTGTGAGTTTGAAAAACATTGTTGCAAAAAGCCATAGAAAATATATTATTATTACTGTGTAATTAATATAATTTATTTTCCATACTTTAAAATCATCCATTGAATTAGAATGCCTGAGAAGTAACCTACATGGGAAATTTTTCTTACTATACCTTCTAGCTACAGTTTCATTACCTTCAAAAAACATTAGCTATGCATTTAATTTGCATTTTATTTTGTTCTTTGAAGAGTTTCCTGAGTTTTAAGTTTTAATTCTAATATGTTTTTCATGTTTATTGTTTACAAATAATTTATAAAAATTTTTATAATGCATAATTCTCGCATATATATACACATATGCATTTATAAATTCAGTAGTCATAACTCATATATGAGTTGACTTGTATATGTGTACATATAAGATTAAGAGTGTTACATCTCCTTTATATATACAGAAACATAATACTGGAATAAGAAATTATTGCTAGAACAGTACAGCAGCAAAGAGTACTATTTATTTGTTTCTACCAACAAGGAAATATTAAATGAGAAAACATAACAAATTACAAAAACATGTAATAATCCTTATACAATGTAAAAGAAACACTAAACACCTAAAATGAAAGTTTAGCAGGAAGTTACTGAAAGTTTAGTAGAAAATTACTGAAAGTTTCAGTAAAAATCTTCTGGATGATTTACACCACCATTTCCATTGTTCTGTAGTTAGTAACTGTTGTACCTAATATTGATGTTCATTTAATCATCCATTTGTGCTATTAGTTTAGTCTGAAACTACTGCTTCAAATTTATTAATTTTATATTATCCTTAATTGTAAGGCTGTATTAATTATAAACCTTTCTAATTCCACATTTTATGATCCAATACCATAGAATGTGCTTTCATTTGCAATTAAAAATATGCAAAAAATCATAAATGGGGCAGGAAGGTGACTCAGTGGTAGAGTGCTTGCCTTGCATGCATGAGGCCCTGGGTTTGATTCCTCAGCACCACATAAACATTAAAAGCCAGGAGTGGTGCTGTGGCTCATGTGGTAGAGCGCTAGCCTTGAGCTAAAGAGCTGAGGGGTAGCACCCAGGCCCAGAGTTCAGGCCCCACAACTGAGAAAGAGAATTCATAAATGCTCTTATGTCTACGAAGTTGCAAGTCAGAAATATTTATTATTCAAGGGATCCTTCTAACATTTATTTACATTTGTATTAATTATTGGATATAGGAGTATCCATTTTAAACAGTTTGAGAAAAAGAAATACTTCCAAATATATGCATTTTATCAACTGCAGAAACATCAATATTTGCATAGCCTGGAAATATATAGATAGCTATATATATAAATAACTATGTAAAATAACTACCTCTGTGGGATATTTAAGTATCCCATAGCCATTCACTGATTTGTTTATTTAACAAAACGAATGAGTGTTTATTCTATGTATAGAAAAGACGAGTGCAGCCATGAGAAGATAAGTGTGAATCAGACCATACTCCAGAGTCTTCAGTCTCTTACTCAAGATTCATAGGAATCATTTAAAAATGTTAGTAAGATAACACAGTTGTGGGAATAAGATACTAAAGAGACAAAGTCAGAGAGTGCACTATTGAACAACACTATTAAAAGACTGGTTTGTGTGCTGCAATACACAGTATCCCCTTGACTTGGAATATCCAACGCAAATGTTGGAGAAAAAAAATTTAAGCTGCTAAAAAGCAATAGATAGGTTGTTTCTTATTGTTGTTTGGCAATTTGCAGAGAGTTTATAACGCGTTACTCTTGAAAACCCCAACTCAGAGACACTTAAAAAAATGATGTGTTCCAAGATCCCAAAGCCTGCATTTGACTTCTCTGTGTACCAAAAAAATTGCTTTTCACCAGTATATGAGATTTCTCTCACTCTACTCTACCTGCCACCTGTGTTCTGGCCAGAACCATTGCTCCAATGTTGTCTGCCCAGAGTGCTGGGATAGGGTGGATGGAGTAGAATGACATGCAGACACACCAGAGACAAATCACAGGGATTCATTAGCCATGTTGCCTTGATGTCAGGTTTGTGAACTGAATACATTTCCTAAAAAAATCACTTTGGAGGACAGGAACTGATGTACATCCCTCCTACTTTAGTATCACACATCTATACTCATGTTTATACCTGTATATATGCATAACCTTATATACTTCTCAACTTACTCTAGAGCACAACATGCCCCACTTCACATTGTTTTAAATGATGTTTCCATCAAATGTCAGTGTAGTTCAATATGCTTGTTAACAAACGGATTCTTGGTGCTTCCCTATCCTTCACACACTCTTCCCTATTTTCCATATTTTGTCAACTGCAGGGTTCCCCACCACAAAAAGAACTGATGCAAAATACCAGATCCATGACTTAATTTTTGTAACCTAATTGCTGATCTGGAAGGCACATGCCATTTTTTTATGTGCCAGCTTTAATAGTAAATAAGGCATATTTGGGGTCACATCAATTATTCTTAGTGAAAATACATACTTAGGATTGTTTAATCCCACATTTTTGTAGAATGTAATGATGTCTTGAAAGACAATCCTAGAAGGGTAGAAGAAGGTTCACAATTTCAGAAAGTAAATTTTGGGAAATACAAAGGTTTGGAGCCAGATATCACTATCATTAGATAGCAGGAAATGTAGTGTGTGAGTAGAAAGGAGTTATTAAATGGATAAACATAACATTGTTTAGGAAAGTCTGGGGTCAAGGAAAACCAGACTGGGCTAAATAATCAGGCAGTTTATGTCAGTGGATAGGAAAAGGCATAGAGTTTATGTGCTTAATCTATAGACCCAAGTATTTAGGTCATTGAATGAACTCACTTGTCACATAATCTGTATATGAAATGGACTCCAATTACAAGCAATGAAAGTACAAGCGGATGCATCTTTATGAATGAAGTCTTGCTGACCAAGTAAGTGATCTTACATAGATGATGCAGTTGTTTATGAGAAAAATCAGTAAGACAAATAGATTTGGTAACTCAGATTTGTATTCTAACTTCTTGAGAGGCAGAGAGTAGGTAGGGCATCATGGAACAAGCCCTGCTCTAGCTAAGAAAGTTCATGAAACCCTATCTTGACCAATGGTTAGGTGTAGTGGCATATTGTTAGAACAGAAATATAGAGATGGAAGAAGATTGCAGGATCACCTGGGAATAAAGCAAGACCCAATCCCAAAATTTTATCAACACAAAAAGGGCTGGCGTTTTGGTAATGTTTTTGTCTAGTTAGCATAAGGCCTTATATTCAAACCTAGTACAGGAAAAAAGAAGTATAAAGAAACAAGTAAAGAAGAAAGCAAAATATTAGGGAAAAAGGGGGAGAAACATAATAGCAAAGTGTAGTTTCAGAAACCCTCCTACAACCATCTAAATTTAATGTTATATAAGCATTAAATTGATACAGAAATTGTCCCTGTCCTTCTGGAGTTTATAAATTAGTGTTACACACACACACACACACACACACACACTTGTACACATCTTTTAAATAAGACAACACATAAATGCTACAAAAAAGTTTAAATTATGCCTGATTCTTAGAAATGAGCTATGAGGAATTTCCTACCTGGATGCTCAGAGTAATTGCAGTAAAATGGGGGAATAATTCAATGCAGAGACTGTAAGAAATGAATGGGATTTAAAACAACAAACTTTCCTATGTCTGGTGATAGAGCCTCAAGTAGAAATGCTCACTAGTTGTTAGAAAACATCTACGAGACATAGAAACAATGTGATGGTATGAGTTGGGAGGCCACTGTTGCTTTGGAAATTCCTGAACAACAAATACTTTACAATAGATATATATTACTTGGAGAAAAAGGAGTAACTTTGAAAGGTAACATGCTCTCAGTACATTTGTGCTATTTGAGTAATTCTTTCTAAACTAGTATGTCAGATTATCTAATAGTGAGTATCTGCTTAGTCTTATCTATTTTCTCTTGACAGTGCATCAGTTTTGATTTAAAAACAACTAGAAGATGGGAGTTTTCAAGTTATTTTTCTAGATGTATAATTTTTCTAATTATAAGTAAGCATACTAATCCTTGAATAAATTTAGGCCTTCTTTACATATTTACAATTAATGAACCAATGCATTTTTGGCAGAATACCTAAATAATTAAGATCTTTCTAAGATGCTTGAGATGAGCTAAACTCTCAGAGGAAATGTGTTAAGAATGTAAAAGATGTAATCCACCTTAAATGCTAGTCTCATAAAAATAAACACAAACAGATTATACAAGCTGGGTGCAATGGCTCACACCTAAATCCTACTTAAATTGGGAGGATCACAGTTTGAGTCCAGTCCAGTTTTTTTTTTTAAAGATGTACACAGTGGCACTTGGCTCTCATCTCAACTATATAGAAAGTGTAACCAGAAGGATTACAATCCAAGTTGACCCTTTGCAAAAAATATCAATATTTGAAAATTAATGAAAACAGAAAGAGCTGAAGACATGACTTGGGTGATAAAGAACCTACCTAGCAAGCTTAAGACTATGATTGCAAATTCCATCATTTGAAAAAATTAGTATATATTATGGTGCTGGTGGCTCATGCCTATAATCGTAGCTACTCAGGAGCCTGAGATATGAAGATCATGGTCTGAAACCAGCCCTAGTAGGAAAGCTCGTGAGACTCTTAACTCCCATAAACTACTCAGAAAAAGCTGGAAGTGATGCTGTGATTCAAGTGGTAGAGCACTAGCCTTGAACACAGAGCCATGCCTTGAGTTCAAGCCGCAAGATCAGATAATAATAATAATAATAATAATAATAATAGGTTTACTTATAATGTAGAAAAGGGTTACATTGATCCAAACACATTGTATTAAAAAGAAGGGCTTTGTTGGGTGACAACTCCTTTGTACAACTATTTAAAGATAATACAAATTGAATTAATAAATTAATAAAATAATGGGTGTAAGTAACTTTTTATACATATATCTAATATACTAGGGCCTTGGTTTGTGTATTAGTGGTACAGTGTTTACTTGGTTAATAGTAGGTTATAGATTCAGTCCCTGGTCACTTTGAATGGGGTTTAGGGAGAAGAACACACATTCTCTTTCGTGGATACTAAACGTGAACAAAACTGCTGAAACTTAAGTGAAGTAAGCCAGGCCCAAAGAAACATAGGTCCCATGGTTTCCCTTATTTGTAATATCTAGTATATGTATGAGTCAAGCAGAAAAGGTCAGATAATATGATGTCAGGAAAATGAACCCTTAGATGTGTATTTTAAGGTTTTTTTCTTTCATGCATGTGTTTCTAACGCATTTATAAGATTATCTCTTTGTTGCTTTGTATGTCCCTCCCCCACAGTATAACCCCTGCTTTCACTATATTTGATGTCAGTATAACTTGTGGAGGAGATGGGGAAAAACCAGTTGTTTAAGGATACAGGTGGACCTGTTGCAACAATGAGAAGTACAAGTTGTCATGTCCAAAATGAGCTTTACAACGTTGGTGCGGGGGGGGGGGGGGGGAAGGAGGGGAAGGAGAAGGATTGGGATTGGGGGGGGGGAGGAGGGATGCTGGGAAGGGATGTGAAGGGTAAACCAAAGGAGGAGGCTGCAATGCTTGGTAAGAAATGTATGCATTATCCTGCCCATGTAATTGTAACCCCTCTGTACAGTATGTTCACAAATAAAATTAAATTAAATTTTAAAAAAACTGCTGAAACTGCAGTATCTTCCATACATAAATGGATTTCGGGATTTGGTAGGAGATGCCAGGGGCTTTGCCTCTTGTGTGAGTGATTGTGTGTGAGAACAAAGGTGCGTTGGTTTCCCATTGCTGTGTAACAAAACCACTGACTTGAAATGATACACATTTAACAGTTTATAATTTCTGTGGTTCAAGATCTAAATTTGGCATTTAGTTATATGCCTCTGGCGCAGACTTTCTCACCAAGCTGACCTGAGGCTAGTGACTCTGCCTGCTGCCATTTCAAAGGTTAACTGAATATGGATCTGCTTTCAAGATGATCCACTGGGATATTGGCAAGCCCTCATGGTCTCAAAGTTCATTGCTATGCCTACTGGTATACATGAGATCTTTTCTGACTAATGTCTGGAATCTTCCCTCAGTTCATTTCTCAACGTGCAGCTTCTTTATAGAACAGCTAAAACAGAAGCATGGTGGCTGGCTTCTGTCTATGCAAACACTTAAAAATATTTCAATCTCCTTAATTCTATGGTGAGAGTTTTAATTGGACTTCCCAATTGTTCAGTATTAATATGTAGAAACAAAATAGATGATTGTATATTACTCTTGTGAACAGTTACTCTGATGAACTAACAAGAAATTTAGGTTGCATGGTTTCCCTCATTTGTAAGAACTAGAGTGTGTCTATGATATTCTTTTTTTATTTTTTTATTGTAAAGATACTGTACTGAAGGGTTACAGTTACATGAGTAAGGTAATGAGTACATTTCCTATGGAGCATTGTTATCCCCTCCTTTGTTTTTCCCCTATGATCCCTTCCCTCCCCACCTCCCCAACACCTCCCTCCCTCGCACTCCCAAAGTTGTAAAGTTTGTTTCAACACAGTGTCTTGTTACAATGGGTCAACCTGTATCCTTGTTTCAGCATTTTGTTATTCCCTTCCCCTGCCCACCAAATTAGAAAAATGTATATACAAGATGCAGGGTACTGGTGAAGTAAACCAGACCCAAAGAAACATAGGTCCCATGGTTTCCCTTATTTGCAATAACTAGTATACATCTAGGATAATCCTACCAGACAAGCAGAAAAGTCAAAAGCTATGTATATGACCATAGAAGATGATACCAAGTGAAATGAACCCCAAGAGAAGGACACGAGTGGTTTTTCTTTGTTGCTGTTGTCGTTAATGTGCTATTGTGATTTTTTTGGTTTCTTTTGTATGTTCTTCCTCCCTGGTATAACCCCCATTGTCACTGTATTTCTGGTGTCTATGATATTTTTAACCGGAAATATCAGTAGCCCAATTGCTAAGTGCATAGGACCATATATAATGAAGTGTGTCAACATGAACTCCAAGATATGGAAACAAGGGGTTCTTATTATGTCCTGTATGTAGTTATTTTTTCTTTTCTCTTAGTTTTCTGTGCCTTATGTCTTGTATATAAGATTTTTCAATCTGTGGAAAGGAAAGGAAATCACAAAAACAACAAGAGAAAAGGTAAACTAATACAACATTGATACTCACTTGACACTATGTTAGATATGATCCTTACAACTTGCAGGGGAGGAAAGTAGGGAGGAGTAAGGAGGAGAAAATGAGGGATGGAATAATTGTTTAAAAACAAATATACTCATTACCTTAGTTTTGTCTTTTTTTTTTTCCAGAGCTGAGGACCGAACCCAGGGCCTTGCGTGCGCCGGGTGGGCGCCCTTCCCCTGGGCTAAACGCCCAGCCGCTCATTACCTTAGTTATGTAACTGTAACTCCCTTGCTCATCACTTTTTCAATAAAGATAAAATAATCAATAAAGATATAATAATAGAAAAGGATTTTAATAGGCTTTCTGTAAGAAAACTTTATATTTTCTACTATGAAGATATCAGCATCCTACAAAGTTTTGTATATTTCTTATGTTTAGGCCCTTCCTTTCCTTCCCTTCCTTCCTTTCCTTCCTTCCTTCCTTCCGTCTTTTTTTCCTCCCCTCTTTACTGCACTGGCTAGGATCTCTGGTCAGCCTATGATTATGAGGCACAATTGTTCTATGACACACTATACAGTTTTATTCTGCAGTTATCCCTCCCTCTTCCAGGATTTCCCTGTGACCTTCTTGAATCAATGTAGTGGGCTGAATGAATCTGCAGAAGGGTGTGAGTGTGTAGCAACTGTGGCAGCTATGAGCTCATACAGGGGGACTCCCAGCTGCCTTCTTTCTGGTAGCCACCACTCAGTTTCATGGAGGCAATGTAACACAACTTCAGTGCTAGTACAAGCCTCTTCTGATGAGACCAGGGATCTCCTAGTGGCTTACTTTCATTTTAAGATTCTCTATTAACCCCTTTAAGTCATTTCACAATGGTGCAGTGGTCGTAAACTTCTTTCCTTTCCTTGACAGAAGTCAGGCTAGCAGAGTAGTCTAAAAGAATCTCCCTGGGCTGGGAAGGTGGCTCAGTGGTAGAGCGCTTGCCTTGCATACATGTGGCCCTGGGTTTGATTCCTCAGCACCACATAAGCAAAAAGAAAAAAGCTGGAAGTGGCACTGTGGCTCAAGTGGTAGAGCGCTAGCCTTGAGCTGAAGAGCTGAGTGACAGCGGCCAGGGCCAGAGTTCAGGCCCCACGACCAGACCCAAAAAACAAAAAAGAATCTCCCTGCCTTTCTGCCTCTCTCATTTATGTTCCCAAACATTTTCCCACCTAATTGCAGGCATAATCTAATTCCATATTGATGCTTTTTGAAGGATTCAAGCTAATGCATACTCCAAATAAAATGAATAATTATCCTTTCAAATTAGTCTTCTCACAAAGAAAATATACAGATAGCTAAAGAAGTGAATGAAAATAATTCTACATTATTATCAATCAGAAAGTGCAAACTACAACCACTAGAAAGATTAAAAGTAGAAATACCACAACTCTAGATGCTGATTAAATTGTAGAACTTGTATAGATTTCTGTTGACTATATAATGAACAGCCATTATTTGGAAATGAGGTTTGTAATTTTCACATAGCTAACCACACAGCCTTTGAAACAGGAGTTGCCCTTCTAAGCAGGTATCCCATAAAAGACTTTTACAATAATATTCATGGACTGTTTATTCATAATGGCAAATATTAGTTAGAAATTCTTGTGTCCATCAAAAGAAATGAGATAAACATATTTTATATATTCATGCAATTGAATATTACATGTCAATAAAATGAAATGAAGTAAGGAGTTATAAATCAATATGAGCCTATCTCAAAATCAATTAAACCAGATCCCAAAGACTATTTACTATTTACTATCACTATTTACTATTGCACACAGTTCTAAGAAGTTAAGTGAATCTACAGGCACAGAGAGTAAAATCTAGAGTGGTTTGAGAATTGTCTGTGAGAGACATAGAGAAAGCCATATCTTTGTAGTCATGGTTTTCAAGGGGAGCAGTTATTAAACCTGATTAAACTTTTAATTAAAAAAATTAACTTACTGTCCTGAAGTTATTAGTCTGATAAAATATGCCAGCCCAAACAGATTCACAAAATACACTGAAAACAAAGTAGATATTCCAATTTGATAACAAGATGCTCCCATTATCTGAGTTTATAAACAATTTTGATTATAAAAATAAATTTAATCTGGGTGACTGTGGCTCACACCTATAATCCTAGCTACACAGGAGACAGATCTGAGGGTTGCGGTTTGAAGCCAGCCGGGAAGAAGAAAAGTCCCAGAGATACTCTTATCTCCAGTTAACCACTCAAAAACTGAAAGTGGTACTGTGGCTCAAGTGGTAGAGTACTAGCCTGGTGCAGTACTAGCCTGAGGCTCAGGAACAGTACCCACCCAGGTCCTGAGTTCAAGCCCCACAACCAAAAAAACAAACCAAACCAAAGCAAAACAAAAACCTAACTATGAATTACAAAAAAGAAGCTTCCCTTTCAATGTCCTCAATATCCCCAGTAGCAGAAAACTGTGATCTGTTTTTTTTTAAATCACAAAGGTTGATGTTTTAAATCATGATGTGTTGTACTAGATTAGAATTGCAATTTCAAACATCTGTCATGCTCCTATTTTCTTCTATCATGTGATTTTATATAAATTCATTTTCTTTCTATGTACTTGAATTCATTATGAGTAAACAAACTTGAAAAATTACATCACAGATAAATTATTGAAAATGCTAGGAATAAAGTTATTCTATATTCAGTACATTTTTAAAAAAACAACATTATAACTTGGCTCAAAGACATTCCTGGAGAGAATTCTGATTGTTATGCTCATAAGTAATGATTCCATCATTTAAAATGAAATACTATTAAAATTTAAAATGGTATATTAAAACAGTATGAAATCAACTAGGTTTCTATAATTCTTAATAAATACTATTGTATTAAAATGGAGTTATATTCTGGTTTGTATCTAGAACAGCATTATATCTAACACAGAATTTGCTTGATAATATAAAGGCTATATGGACAGTTTATCTACAATGCTTTCTGTAATAATAAAAATATAGTTACTGAATATCATTTCATAGCTTTTTTGCCTTTTTTTTAACAGTAAGATATTACAATACTTATCCTCAGTTTTTCTTCAATGATGTTGAAGAAATTACCTTTGTTAAAACACGGGTCATCTCCTCCCTCACAAATCACTGTCCTCGCTCCATCATTCATGAATTATGGACACTTAAGTATGTTTGTATATGAGGGCAATTTGTGATAGG